>NC_135233.1:266623799-267248799 GCF_051348905.1 Ranitomeya variabilis | reverse complement strand
GGGGAGAGCAGAGTGTGAATTAGCTGCAAGAAGACAAGTGTGCTGAACAAAGTAAAGATCCCAGAGTGAGTAAAGTAAACAAAGAAAAAACTGGTATTGTTAATAAATATACTTCCTACTTCCTAATGATAAACAAAAGATAGGTGCAAAGTATATCAAAAAACAAATAAGGGAAAATCCTTAGCTGGAATTTCACAGACTGGCTCCAAACATCAACAGAATGTCAGAACATCCAAATGAATCTATCGCAGCAGGAAATGCCAGTAGGGGGGAAGAATATAAAACTGCACCCAAAAGGTGATAGGATGAGAAATTAAAACACCTGTGTTAAACTAGACAGACTGCAGCCAGAAAAGCAGAACTCAAACACCGACAGAAAAGATGTGGCTCCCGTGGCTCGGTGGAAAGAGAAGCTGACCACAGAACACAAACTCAAGGGATTGAATCCATGGACACGATAGACGCCTAATATACAAACCATAGAATACAGCAGCCTCTGTAAGCACTAAGATATTTTTAATCATTAAGATTAGAAATTTAGCGTGCATTAATGATATATACAATATACTTATGAAATGAAGGTACTCAGTGCATAAAGTGGCGTCCTCACAGCTGCCTAGGGCTGTTTTTAATAAGAGTTGGTTCCTATCTGCACTTTAAATTTATAGGCTTTTGGCCTGGGAGAGGCATGATAAACATTGGGTTATGGTACCATCCAAGAAGGGTACACCAGAGCTGATGGACTCTCATGTGTGCCTTATGGATGGACCCTATATTTTTTAATTTACCTCTCCGTCTGCCAACTTGGCCTCAAATAAACTGGAAAAGAGACGTCATGCAAGTTTTGGGGGAAAATGGGTGAATAAGGGTGCACAGCCTCAGAAGGGGCCACAATGCACAATGCAAAAACAAACCCCATACTATTAAATTAATATGTAAATATACAAACACATAAACTGTGCATCAGCAGACCAGATGTAAGAATATTTTTTTGTGCTTTTCTGAATTAGTATACAAATGTATACATCAATTTCTAAATCAATATCCTTCTAATCTCTTGAGAGGAGGGAAGCGGGCAGCTCCACTTTCTTCAGGGTTAAGCACTTGTATAATAATAGTATATGAGAGGATATAGCGGAGTGTGTCTGGACACACATCAGTCATGGATGCAGAGTAGGAACTATTGTTTTGTGGTTGTTGTGCCTGAATATTGCGACTTGCACGGGAGTCCGCACAGATCTTCTCACACCCAGGTTGACATTTTTCCTGCAAACTGTTCTCATAAAGCACCTCAACATGTCCTAGCCAGTCCAGTGCAGCTATTAACTACACCAATTATAGTTTCAATAATTACATCTAATTAGAAATGTACTATGTGAAGGAAGAGCTTTGTGCCCGGTATAAATGGTTAACATTCAGGCATGCAGAATCTCACAATAACTCCATTCTGTAAATATTTGTCTTTTTCTCTCACAACATCTTCACATTTCCCAAATGTCTGCTAAACCCAATCTTCATCAATCCAGGTTACATCTGCTGAGTGAGTACCCTTCATTTACGGTCATGTTCACACTCTGAGAACTACCTTCATTTACCATGCACGCCAAGAAATAAAGCATACATTACACAGAAGCTTCATACTCATCTGTCACCTATAAACTTTTATGGGATAGATAGATAGATAGATAGATAGATAGATAGATAGATAGATAGATAGATAGATAGATAGATAGATAATAGATAGATAGATAATAGATAGATGGTAGATAGATAATAGATAGATAGATATGGGATAGATAGACAGCACCTCTGAACAGAATAAAGCATGTGTGAAGAGGAGCAAGCTGCTGTGACTGCATAATATATAAAACAAAGAATACAGCAGCCTCTGTAACTACTGAGATATTTGCAAACACGAAATTTAGTCTGCATTACTGCTATATGGAATACACTTCTAAAAATGAAGGGTCTCAGTGCATAAATTGGTCATGAGAGTCCATCGGCTATGACAAGGTGTCAGGTTGCCGGATGCATTGAAAGACAGGAGGCACAGCAAGGGTTAACAAACTTAACAATTTACTTAAACAAGGTATTAACTCCTCGCAGGGAGATAAATGATTACAGAATAGGTAGAAGAAACAACAAGTATGAAATGATAGCAGTCCAGTTATTAAACTTATTGTGCCCTTAATGCTCCTCCACCGCAGATGATCCCGCAGGGGTTGTAGCAACGGCAAAAATGTCATCTGAACAATGATCCGTCTTCCGGCGGCAGCGGTGGGTCTCCGGTAGCTTCCGCTAAGCCCCTAGTGCATCAACTTGTGCGGCCAGTGCAAACCAGGTCGCAGCACTCTTGGGGTGGAACATGGGCTGTTGTCCAGCAAATGGCAGGGTGGGCCGCAAAGGAATGTCCGATACTCGACCGCCTCTCCTCCGCACGTGTGAAATACTCACAGTCTCTGGGTGCATGACACTTCTCTTTCTCGGCCGTGCTGGTCGCGACCAGAGCCGACAGCCACAACCTATCACAGCGCCTGTGCTCAGCAGGCGGAGCACACTGCTCACCCTGCTGTACGCTCTCTGTTCAAGCCGAACTCTCAGCCACTGCGTGTGCTTTTCCTTTTATAAAGCCCCTCCTACCCGGGTCATGAGGTTGGTCCGGTCCCTCATTCCTTCCCCAGGCAACATGGGAAGCAACCTCAACAGTTCCGGCCTGGCTCGGTACAGGTACCCGCAGCCAGGTCTTCCTCCTTACATACCCTTCTTTGATGGTACCACCATAACCCAATGTTTATCTTGCCTCTCCCAGGCCAAAAGCCTCCAAGTTTAAAGTGCAGCTAGGATCCAGCACTTATTAAAAATAGTCCTAGGATGATGGGAGGAGGTCACTTTATGCACTGAGTACCTTCATTTTTATAAGTATATTCTGTATGCAGTCCACATTTCATATCTCGATGCTTGCAAATATCTTAGCACATTCAGAGTGCTGCTGCATTCTTTTGTCTGTAGATGTTTTATTTATTACTAGATGGTAGCCCGATTCTAACGCATCGGGTATTCTAGAATATGTATGTAGTTTATTTATGAAGATTTTAGAATAATACATTGAATACACGGAATTTGGCCAACCACGACCAATTAGCGAAGCGTGGTTCAAATCCCGCGCCAATTCGCGGCCGGACTGCGTCGGTCGCTGATTGTTCGCGGCCGGCCACATAGTATATAGCACAGCCACGTAGTATATAACAGCCCACGTAGTAAATAGCACAGCCACGTAGTACATAGCACAGCCACATAGTATATAGCACAGCCACGTAGCATATAACAGCCCACGGAGTATACAGCACAGCCCACGGAGTGTATAACAGCCCACATAGCATATAACACAGCCACATAGTTTATAACAGCCCACGTAGCATATAACACAGCTCACGTAGTATATAACAGCCCATGCATGCAGTATATAACACATCCCACGTAGTGTATAACACAGCCCACGTAGTGTATAATACAGCCCACGTAGTATATAACAGCCCACGTAGTGCAGTACACAGCCCACATAGTATATAGCACAGCCCACATAGTATATAGCACAGCCACATAGTATATTGCACAGCCACGTAGTATATTGCACAGCCCACGTAGTATATTGCACAGCCCACGTAGTATATTGCACAGCCCACGTAGTATATAGCACAGCCCACTTAGTATATTGCACGGCCCACATAGTATATTGCACAGCCAACGTAGTATATTGCACAGCCATGTAGTATATTGCACAGCCCACGTAGTATATTGCACAGCCCATGTAGTATATAGCACAGCCCACGTAGTATACTGCACAGCCACGTAGTATATAACACATCCCACGTAGTATATAACACAGCCCACATAGTATATTGCATAGCCCACGTAGTATATTGCATAGCCCATATTGCACAGCCCACGTAGTATATTGCACAGCCACGTAGTATATTGCACAGCCCACATAGTATATTGCACAGCCCACATAGTACATTGCACAGCCCACGTAGTATATAGCACAGCCCACGTAGTATATTGCACAGCCCACATAGTGTATAACACAGCCCACATAGTATATTGCACAGCCCACGTAGTATATTGCACAGCCCACGTAGTATATTGCACAGCCCATGTAGTATATTGCACAGCCCACATAGTATATAACACAGCCCACTAGTATATTGCACAGCCCACGTAGTATATTGCACAGCCCACGTACTATATTGCACAGCCCACGTAGTATATTGCACAGCCCACATAGTATATTGCACAGCCCACATAGTATATTGCACAGCCCACGTAGTATATAGAAATGTGGGCATCATATCCCTGTTAAAAGAAATAATTAAAATAAAAAATAGTTATATACTCACCTTCTGTTGGCCCCGGATCCAGGCAAAGCATTTACCGATGCTCCTCGCGCGCTCCGGTCCCAAGAGTGCATTGCGGTCTTGCGAGATGATGACGTAGCGGTCTCACGACACCGCTATGTCATCATCTCACGAGACCGCAATGCATGGAGTGGACACCAGAGCGTCGCGAAGAGCGGGAAAGGCGTGTTTTGGATCCGAGGGGCCGACGGACGGTGAGTATATAACTATTTTTTTTTTATTATTATTTTTAACATTAGATCTTTTTACTATTGATGCTGCATCGGCTGCATCAATAGTAAAAAGTTGGTCACACAGGGTT
Source organism: Ranitomeya variabilis (assembly GCF_051348905.1). Lineage (NCBI taxonomy): Eukaryota > Metazoa > Chordata > Amphibia > Anura > Dendrobatidae > Ranitomeya > Ranitomeya variabilis. Next base: position 267,244,083 of record NC_135233.1, on the reverse strand, counting down.
AATAGCAGCGATAACGGAGTGCGTTACCCGTGGCATAACGTGGTCCGTTTACGCTGCCGTTAACCCTGTGTGAGCGCTGACTGGAGGGGAGTATGGAGCGGGCGCCGGGAACTGACTGCGGGGATTAAGGAGCGGCCATTTTGCCGCCGGACTGTGCCCGTCGCTGATTGGTCGTGGCTGTTTTGCCGCGACCAATCAGCGACTTGGGATTTCCGTGACAGACAGAAAGACAGACAGAAAGATGGAAGTGACCCTTAGACAATAATATAGTAGATACTTCCTTTCATATCGCCATAATATAATGCAGTGCTTTACAGACATTATTGGTCTGTCCCCATTGGGACTCGTAATCTAGATTCCCTATCAGTATGTCTTTGGAGTGTGGGAGGAAACCGGAGTGCCCGGAGGAAATCCACGCAAACATGGGGAAAACAAAGTCCTTGCAGATGTTGTCCTTGGCGGGATTTGAACCCAGGACACCAGCGCTACAAAGCAACCGTGCTAACCACTGAGCCAGTATACAATGCTAACCACTGAGGCAGCGTACAGTGCTAACCACTGAGCCACTAGGTAGATAAGTAGATAGAGAGAGATAAAGAGGAAGATAGGAGATAATATCTCAGGGAACAAATAAGTGAGATCAGCAAGGAGTAACTGCAATGCACTCTGTAGTGAAGCATGTATTGGTATGGGTGTATGACTAGCAAAATTAACATATGTTCTGGGCTGCAGGTCTCACAGGGGTCACAACATATGTTATCCTGAGAAGGTAGTCCCCTGTCTCCAATCTCGCCAGGGAGCTTTGCTGAGAAACGTCACACCTTCTGACTCCTTTGAACAGACACGCCAATTGCAGAGACCCTTTATATTTACGCTGAGAAAAAAAATATTACACAAAGTGTTCAAAAGAAAATAATGCATTCATTAGTAAACAACCAGGACCCAGTCACAAACCAAAAAATATAATATTAACCTGGGAGGCTGGTCTAGAAATCTGACCTCCAGGTTGACTCTATAAATTAGGCCTTTACACATAGAAAGATGTTCACATGTGGGGGCAGCCTGGAAAGCTGATGTGAGCCGCATGGCGTACAAGACCGCACAGTCGTGTGATAACACCAGGGGCGCACGGAGCCAGGGGACCAGGACAGCCCACATCCCATTCAAAACGTCATCAGAGGACCATTCATTCCCCACCCAGGGGGTAAATTGAGTGTAAACAACATAACTGCACTAAAGGGAAAAACCACCCATACAGAGTATAAAAAGGAGTATAGACCTATTCCAATATAGAAGTATAATATGTATGAGCTACATATTCCCATCAGGCCAATAAACAATAGTTGTGGAGAAATATAAGAATACTAATTACCTCCAATGAGATGTAAAGTGCATACTTAGACACACTTGCAAACAGTTTCCCTTTCCCGTTTTTCCTTTTTCTTTTATATCTTTTATTTGGCAATGGCTGTTCATTGATATGGCAGCCCAGTACAAGAAGCAGGCTCTGGCCGACCTCTGTGAGCAGAGAGGAATAGAGACAGCCGACAAATGCAAGGAACTGCAGATACGCGCCTTGGTTGAGCAGGACATAGAGCAAAGTACTGACGCATCTGGCCAAGGAGAGAGTCCACATCAAAGAGACCCAGCAATGCTAGCTCTTGCACCGGAGATACTGTACCTTCTGGAAGTGCCAGTAATGCAAGTGCTGAGGAGCCTATGGACTTTACTTTACAAATGGACTTACAACAGCTGGGAACAAGTGATCCCAATCTGCGCATGCAGATTATTCTACAGTACCGGCAGGCTGCTGCTGCAGAACGCCGGGACCAGGCCGAGAAAGAGGTTTCAGAACGCCGGGAGGAGAGAGCTTTCAAGCTTCAGATGGCTCAAATAGAAAGGGGTAACATCCCGCAGCTAACACTCTCCCAGGAAATAAATCCAAGGAAACCACGTCTGGAAAACCTCCCTGTGATGGAGAAGGATATGGACTTAAATACTTTTCTTTGGGGGTTTGAAAAAACCTGTAGGCAATACCATCTACCCCATGAGCAGTGGGCGAAGTATCTAACCCCAGAGTTGAAAGGCAAAGCCCTGGAAGTTTTTGCTGGCCTCCCACCAGACCTAGATGGGAACTATGGGGCAATAAAAGAGGCCCTGATCAGGAAAATCAACCTGAAGTGTATCGGAGAAAGTCCCGGAACCTACAACGTTGATCAACTGACAGCTATGCGGATGTGGTGATCACCTTGAGGACCACGTTCCACCAATGGAACTGTTAACAGTTTTGAGGACTTAGCGGATCTTAAGGTCAAGGATCAATTTCTTCAAATGTGCCCCACGGATGTACAATTTGTGTGTGATCGAGAGTCACAAACTGCAGATTAGGCTGCAAAGATTGCTGACTGTTATGTGGCTAACAGGATGCCTGAGGTGCGGAAGCCATCAAGATTCAGCTGGAAGGAAGGTAAGCCAAACAGGGACCCTTCTCCCTCTGCCGGCCAATCACCAGTGCTGTCCAAGCCCACCTCCTATGCGGTCCCAGGGACTAGACATTCTTTAGGTGAATAACGCCAATGCTTCTTCTGCAACAAAGTGGGACATGTCAGCGCAGTTTGCCCTGATAGGGAGAAACGCCCAACCACAACGCCGTCTGGGCCCCCACCGTCTGTCCTCTTTGTGGCCGGCTCTGATGTGAGAACCAATGAGAACTGTCAATCTGTCACTGTTGTCAATAAAGTCATCATTGGTCTCAGAGACACCGGGGCAGAGGTGACTCTGGTACGCCCAGCAATGGTACACCCTGCCGATATCATACCAGGAAAGACTATGTTTATAACCAGGATTGGAGGGGTCAGCCCTGCAAGCCCATGGCCTGTGTGTACCTGGACTGGGAAGCAGTGAAAGGACTGAGAGAAGTGGGAGTATCAGAGGCTATCCCCACCAATGTGTTGCTAGGCACAGACTTGGGGAGGATGGTGTCCCACTCTATCCCTCCCTTACAAGTAAATGCTACAAAGAAGGTGGAGAAAAGCAATTTACCTGAGATCCCGTGCGAGGAGGGAAAATGTACCAATGCACAGGAATGTATGCAAGTGGCAGATGCGGCCCAGAGATTAAAGGATGAGGCTCAAGTAGAACTGCCAGAACAGGAGGACCATACTGTGGCCCTGGAGCCTCCTCACATGGCAGACCCAACAAGGTCCCTGATAACCGACACTGAAGACTCAGCTTCAGAACAGGGCCTGGCAGTCACACTAGGCCAGGGTCTGCCTGCTGACAGTCAGAGCTTCCAGGAGGCCCTGCGGACAGATGTTAGTCTGGAGAAGCTCAGATGTCTTGCAGATCAACCCCCCACTGCATCTGACAAAGAGGGAATATACTGGGAGCAGGACAGACTGTATAAGGAGACTCTCCCCACTGATACTACAGATCCTTGGGACTGTGAAAAGCGACTGGTCATTCCTTATCCATTTAGGGAAAAATTATTGAGAATTGCTCTTTGAATTCCTGTGGCTGGACACCTTGGAATACCAAAGACTAAAGCTCGCCTGACACATAACTTTTATTGGCCTAAGATGGGAACAGATATAGCCAATTAGTGTCGATCATGTGTAGTTTGTCAGAAAGTTGGAAAGTCCGGGAATATACAGATAGCCCACTTGATACCACTGCCAGTGATCAACGAGCCTTTCCAGCGAGTGGCTGTGGATATCATAGGGCCACTTGCAATCCCTAGCAGCTCTGGCAAAAAGTAGATCCTCACAGTGGTGGAAAATGCTACACAATACCCGGAAGCTGTGGCACTGTCCTCCATCCAGGCAGACAAAGTGGCAGGATGCTTTACTGACTGTTTTCTCTCGTGTGGGTTTCCCTAGGGAAATGTTAACCGATCAGGGAACCCAATTCATGTCCAGTCTGATGGAAAGCCTCTGCGAGAAAATACAAGTGCAGAATTTTGTGGCCAGCGCCTATCATCCCCAAACAAATGGACTCTGCGAGCGTTTTAATGGATCATTAAAACAAATGCTCAAAATGCTGGTGGAGACTGAAGGGAGAAGAGAAGTACCTCACCCATCCATTGTTTGCATACACAGAGGTACCCCAGGTGTCTACAGGATTCTCCTCCTTTGAACTGGTTTATGGGAGGTGAGTGGGCCAATTGATTTGAATAAAGGCTGTTGGGAGGGTTGAATATGTACTGCGACTCAGAGAAAGAATGCAAAAACTGAGCAACCTGGCCCATGAGAATGTGATCCAGGCCCAAATCAACCAGAAGGTCTGGTACGACCATAATGCCAGACTGAGGGCCTACGAGGAGGGGCAGAAGGTTTGGGTGTTAGTCCCTATGTTACAGAATAAATCACAGGCCACATGGGAGGGACCATAAACGGTACACAAGTGGCTAAATGATGTTAGGCTACGTTCACATTTGCGGCCAGCGCCGCAGCGTCGGGCGCCGCAGCGGCGCCGCATGCGTCATGCGCCCCTATATTTAACATGGGGGCGCATGGACATGCGGCGCACTTGCGTTTTGCGCCGCATGCGTCGCTGCGGCGCCCGCGTCGGGTCGCAGAGGACGCAGCAAGTTGCATTTTTGCTGCGTCCAAATTCAATGAAAAAAACGACGCATGCGGCGCAAAACGCAGCGTTGTGCATGCGTTTTGCTGCGTTTTTGTTTGCGTTGTGCGCTGCGGCGCCGACGCTGCGGCGCACAACGCAAATGTGAACGTAGCCTTAACTATGTGGTGACCCTAGATGAACATGCAATGCGTTAGAAAGTATTCCATGTAAATATGTTGAAGGCTCATCATGACAGGGAAACCTGTGCCTCACCTGTCTGTAGCCTGCCTGAAGAGGGGGTGGCTGATCTGTTACTAGATGTGGGGGCTGGGACTCAGTACACAGAGTCCTGGAGTCAGCAGAGTTTAACCCTGAGCTATCCCACAGTCAGAGGTCTGAGCTGATGGGGGTGCTCAGCAAGTTCACAGAAGTCTTCACAGGGAAGCCTAGTAGGACGCACTTGTCAACTCACCATGTGGACACTGGTACTAATCCCCCAGTACGGCAGTCTGCATACCGGATGTCAGCAGAGGTGAAGGTACACATGAGGGAACAGGTAGAGGAGATGCTAGACCTCAAGGTAATACAAAACTCCCAGAGTGCCTGGGCCTCGCCTGTGGTTCTTGTCCCAAAAAAGTACCGTACTACCCAGTTCTGTGCAGACTACAGGAAATTAAATCTCATGACTACATGTGAGGTCTACCCCATGCCGAGGATGGACGAGCTGTTAGAGCAGCTAGCTAAAGCATCATACCTCACTATCATGGACTTAAGTAGGGGATATTGGCAGATAGCCCTGACCAAGGAAGCTCAGGCGAGGTCTGCCTTTAGGCTGGTTTCACATTTGCGTTTCCCTGATCTGCGGACGGCTGCGGACTTCCTCCGTGAAGCCCCGCCCTCGGCCGCCCCTCCGCCGCTAGCTCCGCCTACTTCTGCATGCGGCCTGCGTACCTATCTTTAACATTAGGTACGCAGGTCGTGCGGCTGTATGCGGATGCTGCCGAATGCGTCGTTTTGATGATGCGGAAAAAAAAAATGCTACAGGCTGCATCCTACGCTGGTCACCGCATCATCAAAACGACGCATGCGGCAGCCTCCGCATACAGCCGCACGACCTGCGTACCTAATGTTAAAGATAGGTACGCAGGCCGCATGCGGGCCGCATGCAGAAGTAGGCGGAGCTAGCGGCGGAGGTGCGGCCGAGGGTGGGGCTTCACGGAGGAAGTCCGCAACCATCCGCAGATCAGGGAAACGCAAATGTGAAACCAGCCTTATAACGCCATTTGGGCTGTTTGAATATCTGGTGATGCCATTTGGTATGAAGAATGCTGCTTCCACCTTCCAGAGGTTGGTCAATCACTTATTGGAAGGACTTGATGGCTTTCCAGTTGCCGTCATCACCCTGCTGGAAGACCCATGACCTAGGATGCAAACTCAGCTTTCTGACACTGGACACTACATTGCTACCCAAAATCCATTGGTAATCTTCAGATTTCACAATGCCTTGCACACAGTCAAGGCACCCAGTGCCAGAGGCAGAAAAACAACCCCAAAACATCTTTTAACCTCCACCATATTGGATTGTAGGTACTGTATTTTCTATGTAGGCCTCATTCTGTTTTTGGTAAACAGTAGAATGATGCACTTTACCAAACAGATCCGTCTTGGTCTCATTTGCTGAGGACTTTGCCACACACTTTAAAAATAAGGTTGACCAAACAAGGCAAATCTTCATTGTTCAACCACCACAACCCCTTTGTATACCAGACCAATGCCCAAACCCCATAACCTCCTATCCAACTTCACTGAAGGGGAGCTTAATTGTCTCCTCTCCAAATCGCACTTCACCACCTGTGCACTCAACCCCATCCCATCCCACCTCCTCCCCAACCTCGCAAACCACTCTTATCCCATGCCTAACCCACCTCTTCAACCTATCTCTAACTTCTCGCACCTTCCCTTCTGCTTTCAAACATGCCAGAATCACGCCTATCCTTAAAAAGCCAACCCTCGATCCAACTGCTATGTCCAGCTCTCGCCCAATATTGCTGCTCCCATTCACTTCCAAAGTCCTGGAGCAGCACGTCCACGCTGAACTTTCCTCCCACCTCTCATCAAACTTGCTCTTTGACAATCTACAATCTGGTTTCTGCTCCCATCACTAAACAGACAGCCCTGACCAAAATTACTAATGACCTACTTACAGCCAAAGCTAATGGACAATACTCTATACTCCTCCTTCTAGACCTGTCCTCTGCTTTCGACACAGTTGACCACTGCCTCCTACTACAGATCCTCTCCTCCTTTTGGCCTGAAAGACCTCACCCTATCCTGGATCTCCTCATACCTTTCCAACCGCACATTCAGCGTTTGTCACGGGGGTACTGGGTAGACTAAGGCTGGTTACACGGGCCCCTGCGATATCCCTCAGACTAGGGAAACCCTGTCTGTCCTTTTCCCAGAAGTTACACTAAAGGTGTGCATGTCTGGGCCGCCAGGCCTGACCCTGTCTCCTGTTTCAGCCCTAAGCTGAAACCACCACCCGCCATCCAGTGAAGAGAACAAACACCAATCCCCACAGAAAGCACAGACAGGGACAACTGAAAAATGCACCACGCCGCAGACACACAGGAATACACTATAATGTGCACAGGGCAAAACAAATACAAATATAGGAAGGAGGAATATGACATAGGATAATACACCACCAGATACGATATTCCTACAACGAGACCACCACCAAAGCACAAGCTATAATCGGCGACGCCCAAAGTCCAGTATGACTATTTAAAGGCCGTGGGCATGACCCAGCCTCCAACCAAATTACCAGCTAGATTAACCCCGAGCAAGCTGGATAAAACCTAGCCGACGCCACTGAGCATGTAGTGGACATATGTGGAATTACCGCTGTCTGTCGGATGCCCTAGTGTGAACAGCGTCCGACATGACAGCGTCTCCCACTCCCACACTACCTCCTCATCCCACCTGTTATGATCCTAGTGGCAAGGATCGCAGGTCGGACTAGCTAAGTAACTGAACAGACTACTAGCTCTGGGGAAGTGGTAACTAGATTGACCGCAACCTGATCCTATCCGCAAACAACTATAGGCAGCCGTGGAACGTTACCTAAAAATCCTAGACGTCTCGTCACGGCCTGAGAAACTGACTATTCCTGGAGGGAAAGTAAGTCCTCACTTGCCTCAGTGGAATGCCCCCAAAGATATAGAATAGCCCCCCACAAATATTAACGGTGAGTTAAGGGGAAAGCACAAACGCAGAGATGAAATCAGATTTAGCAAATGAGGCCCGCTAATACTAGATAGCAGAAAATAGGAAGGAAACTGTGTGGTCAATAAAAAACCCTATTCAAAATATCCAGAGATTGCTCAAGCCCCCGCACCAACTAACGGTGCGGGGGAAGCAACTCCGTACCCCAGAGCTTACCAGCAAAAAGAAATCACATGTTAGCAAGCTGGACTAGACTCATCATACACAGAAATCATATTGCAGGCAGATGAGCAAAAAATATTCAAACAGAACTTAGCTTATTCTGAAGAGGCAGAAAACGAGATAATCAGGAGTAATCAGAATAGCACTGAATACATTGACAGCCGGCAACAAGTGGAAGTGAAGCAGAGCTAAATAGGAGCCTCCCTGGTGAATAACGAGGCAGCTGATCCAGCAGACCCGCAGGATAATAAACCAAACCACCAGGGGGAGCCAAAAGACCAAAGTCACACAATACCATCTGTGACCACAAGAGGGAGCCTGAAAACGGAGTTCACAACAGTACCCCCCCCTTGAGGAGGGGTCACCGAACCCTCATCAAAACCCCCAGGGCGATCAGGGTGAGCCACATGGAAGGCACGAACCAAATCGGCTGCATGAACATCAGAGGCGACAACCCAGGAATTATCCTCCTGACCATAGCCTTTCCACTTAACCAAATACTGAAGCCTCCATCTAGAAATACGAGAATCCAAGATCTTCTCCACCACGTACTCCAATTCTCCCTCAACCAGCACAGGGGCAGGAGGCTCAACCGAAGGAACCACAGGCACCACATACCTCCGCAACAACGACCGATGGAACACATTATGAATAGCAAACGATGCCGGGAGGTCCAAACGAAATGACACAGGGTTAAGGACTTCCAAAATCTTATAAGGACCGATAAACCGAGGCTTAAACTTAGGAGAGGAGACCTTCATAGGAACAAAGCGAGAAGACAACCACACCAAATCCCCAACGCGAAGTCGGGGACCCACATAGCGACGGCGGTTGGCAAAGCGCTGAGCCTTCTCTTGTGACAGCTTCAAATTGTCCACCACATGATTCCAAATCTGATGCCAGCTATCCACCACAACATCCACTCCAGGACAGTCAGAAGACTCCACCTGACCCGAGGAAAAACGAGGATGAAAGTCTTAGTTACTCACCGGTTAACGGTGTTTTTCGGAGTCCATGACAGCACTACGGAGAGAGGGGATCCGCCCTTCAGGAACAGGAAACCTACAGATACATAAGGGCGGCACCTCTCCCACGCATCAGTTGGTTTACAGAGCACAAGAGGACCACCAAGGTTAATAGCATACATAATAAACAATGATACAAATAACTAACTATTCACTACCCGTGAATTATATAAATAAAGGAAGAGGTGTACACCCAGAACTTAAGAAGACGGGAGGGTATGTACAGGTGCTGTCATGGACTCCGAAAAACACCGTTAACCGGTGAGTAACTAAGACTTTATCGGTCGTCCATGACAGCACTACGGAGAGAATTACAGAGAGTAACTAACTAGGGAGGGACTACAGCTTGCAGCACCCTTACACCAAACGAAAGGTCAGAAGAGGCACCCAAGTTCAATCTATAATGGTTATAGAATGTGTGTGGAGAAGACCAAGTAGCAGCCTTACAAATTTGGTCGATCGACACCTCCAATCTTTCTGCCCACGAAGCCGCCATAGCTCTAGTGGAATGCGCTTTTAGACCTTCAGGCGCCGGCTTGCCCTTTGAGATGTATGCCAGCGAGATAGCCTCCCTGATCCATCTAGCTAAAGTAGATTTTGACGCCCTGTGACCCTTCCTACTACCCTGATAGGACACGAATAGGGCGTTATCTATCTTCCAGGGATCAGTTACTGCCAGATATTCCAGGATACATCTTTTTACATCTAAAGTGTGTAGCTTCCTTTCCTTATCGTTAGTAGGATTGGGGAGGAAGGATGGAAGAACTATTTCCTGTGTTCTGTGGAACCTGGACACTACTTTAGGAAGATATGCTGGATCAGGGGATAGTATCACTCTATCATCCCTAAGCTGCATGTAAGGGGGAACCCTGGATAATGCTTGGATGTCGCCTATCCTACGCGCCGATGTTAGGGCCACCAGGAAGGCTACTTTAAGGGATACATTTTTAATAGAGGCTGATGCAATTGGCTCAAATGGGGCCTCTGTCATGGCTGAGAGGACTAGGTTCAGGTCCCATGGCATGACCCTATTCTTCACCATTGGCCTGGACCGTTTTGTCGCTCTGATGAATCTGCTGACCCAGTGATTCTCAGCAATGTTGCAGCCAAAGAGGGCCCCTAAGGCTGATACCTGCACTTTAAGTGTATTTGGGGATAACCCCATATCTAACCCTTTCTGTAAGAATTCTAAAATCTGGTCTATTGGTATTGACTGACCAGCTATTACCCCCGAGTTTTGAAGGAACCTCTTCCAGATCCTAACATAAATCTTTGTGGTGATTATTTTTCTGCTCTTCAGCAGAGTGTTAATGAGGCCCGGAGAGAACCCCCTATCCTTTAACAGCGCCCGCTCAAAATCCACGCCGTCAGATGAAGGCCAACCGCCCGAGGATGGTAGACTGGGCCCTGGGACAGGAGATCCGGGATGTCTGGCAAGACCCATGGGTCGGATATCGACATAGCCCTCAGGCATGGAAACCACGTCCTTCTGGGCCAGAAGGGGGCAATTATTATCACTGTGGCTTTGTCCTTCCTGATTTTCCTCACCACCAGAGGAAGTAGAGACAGGGGAGGAAAGGCGTAGGCTAGCCTGAAGTTCCAGTCTATGAGGAGGGCGTCTACTGACAGAGGATTTTCTCTGGGGTTGAGAGAGCAGAATTGTGCCACTTTCCTGTTTTCTTTTGTGGCAAACAGGTCTATTTCTGGTTGACCCCATCTTTCCACGATGAGGTTGAAGATGGAGTCGTTCAGGGACCACTCCCCCTGCCTCAATGTGTTGCGGCTTAAGAAATCCGCTGTAGTGTTTTCTGCCCCTCTTATGTGAAGAGCCGTCAATGAGAGAAGATGTTGCTCTGCTAGATGGAATAGACGATCTGCTACGCACATTAGGGATTTGGAACGAGTCCCGCCTTGGTGATTTATGTATGCCACGGCGACCCGATTGTCCGAGAATACCCGCACGTGGTGGCCCTGTAGATAGACAAGGAGTGATTTAACTGCCTGTTCCACAGCCGTTAACTCCTTTAGGTTGGAAGACATTTCTATCTGATCCTGATCCCAAAGCCCCTGGATCAATGTATCCCCCATGTGAGCCCCCCATCCAGAAGGGCTAGCGTCCGAGGTGACTATACGAGTTACATTATATTCCCAGGGGACCCCTGTGGACAGGTTCTCTTGGACTAGCCACCATCCGAGGGATATAATAGCGTCTTGGGATAGGGTCATCAGGCTCTCCAGACATCCCCCCAACCTTTTTTGTTGTAACAGCACCTCGCCCTGAAGTATCCTCGTATGATACTGGGCCCATCGGACCGCTGGAATACAGGACGAGAGAGAGCCCAACAGAGACATGGCTCTTCTAAGGGACATGGTGGGGTTTTTAGAGGCATTCAGCACCTGAAGGTGCAAGCGATCAATTTTTTCTTGAGGCAAACGGCATTCCTGAACCTGGGAATCCAGGGTCAGGCCTAAAAATCGCTGCACCGTCATGGGCTGTAAGCGTGATTTTTTGACATTTAGCATCCACCCCAGACGCTCCAGAGCAGACATCACTTTATGTAACTGTTCCAGACAGTGATCCGCCGTTTTACCTACGATAAGGAGATCGTCCAGGTAGGGGATTATTAGAATGTTGGACTCATGCAAGTGAGCCATAACCTCCGCCATAACTTTGGTAAACACTCGAGGGGCGACCGATATACCAAAGGGGAGGGCCCTATACTGGAAGTGTCTGATTACCCCATCCAACCTTACCGCCACCCTCAGGTATCGTTGGTGACCTGCATAAATGGGGATATGGTAATAGGCGTCCTTCAAATCCAATACTACCATAAAGCAGTTTTTAAACAGCAGCTTTATTGCGGTGTTAATAGTTTCCATCTTAAATGATTGGACGGTCAGGAAATTATTAAGAGCCCTAAGGTTAATAATTGTTCTGAAGGAGCCATCAGGTTTACTTATTAGAAATAGAGGAGAGTAGAATCCTCTACCCTGTTCTCCTTCCGGAACCTCTGACAGGACATTCTTACGGAGCAGGTCGTGAACTTCTGCTTCCAGGGCCGCCTGTTCTGCTGGAGAGGACCTGAGTGGGGTAACTCTGAAGAAGTTCTGAGGGATGGAGGAGAACTCTAGCCGCAGACCCGTAGCTATTAACCCCAAAATCCAATCACTACTGGAGATTTTGGACCAGGCCGGGTAGAAGGCAGATAGTCTACCTCCCACCGGGGCGACTAGTCATTGGGGTGGTTTTTTGACCTCACGGGATGGCTCCTGACGTCCTCCACCTCCAAACATAAATCCAGTACCTTTCTTCTTTTTCTCATCCCATCTGCTCTGGTCTCTGGCTGGTCTCCTCCGAAAGAATCTTTTCCCTGTGAAGGGACGCCTGTAAGAGGTAGCTGGTAGATTGGGAAACTTTTTCTTCTCGTCTCCAGCTTTCTCCAGCAGTTCGTCTAGGACTGGACCAAACAGGTATTCCCCTTCGCATGGGATAGAGCACAGACGGGATCTGGATTGAAGGTCACCTGGCCAACATTTCAGCCACAGGGCCCTGCGTGCTGCGTTTGATAGTCCGGCCGCCCTAGCCGCCATTCTTGCCGAATCCGCAGATGCGTCCGCGAGAAAGGCAGCGGCATTCTGAATTGTTGGCAGGAATTTCAACATAGAGTCTCTGGAAACACCGCCTTCCAACTTAGACCCTAGCTGATCCAGCCAGACCATCATCGATCTGGCTGCACATGTCGCAGCTACAGCAGGTCTCAGGGCACCCGCCGACATCTCCCATGTCCCTTTAAGGAATGAGTCAGCCTTCTTATCGAGAGGGTCCTTTAGGGAAGCCATGTCGTCGAAGGGGATAGATGATTTTTTAGACGCCTTAGACACCGCTGCGTCCAATTTCGGCGCCTTATCCCATGTATTCACCATGGGGTCCTCAAAGGGATATCTGCGTTTAAAGGCAGGTGGAAAAGAGCCTTTCTTCTCCGGTTTTTTCCATTCCCTTTTGATGAGGTTCTGGACCTTGTCATTGAGCGGAAAAGACCTACGTTTTTTAGGGTCTAGACCGCCAAACATTAGGTCCTGTGTAGAGAGTTCTGGCCTTTCATCAGCCACCCCCATGGTGGATCTAACTGACTTAATAAGTTTGTCCATTTGGTCCAATGGGAAACAGAACCGGTTAGACTCCTCTTCCGAAGAGGACGCTGAGGAGACAGAGGCGTCTGACTCATTCTCCCTACTAGGGCCAGCGGACAACTCCGACTCTGAGGCGCTAGGCTCCCTTCTTCTTTTGGAAGACTCCCCCCGGGACAGGGATTTCAGGGAATCTTTCACCTCCTTCCTGATAATCTCCCTAAGGCTTGATGTGAAATCAGGAGACTCTTCCGCCACCTATGGGAGCGGAGAAAAAGGCTATGTAATTTATCTGGCGCTACCGCTATCAGTGTTCCCATCAATTTATTTCCTACCGTCTGCCGTACACACGACTGACAAAGTCTCTTAGGGTAGGCGTCTGGCAAAGGGCAAGCGCATAGCGCGCACTCCTTGTTTTTTGATTTACCAGCGCTTTTTTTCCCCTACGGAAATAAACATAGGAAAAGACTGCATCAGGGTACATTCACGAAGATCTCTTACCCAGGCAGTAGCGGTAGGTACCGGATTACTGGGGGGTCGGTCCAGATCCTTCTGCTTAGATCTGCGACTGGTCTGGTTACTGCGTCCGCGGGTCTTCAGCTGGGGGTTCGCATGGGACTTCTCCGAGGATCCATCCTGCTCCTGCTCCAGCAGACCGACGGCAGCTTCCGGCTCATCCATAGCTGCAGATGGGCTCACAAGCAGTGCTGCAGCATTTTGTTTGGCTATAAATAGCCCTCCCCCGGATCCGGAATCAGTGCAGGTGTGTGGCCAAATCCACCCCCCCGACTTGCAGGTGACTGCTCCACCCCCCCCTGCACCCAAACGCCCCCCCCCCCGCCCCCGCCGCATGCAGGACAGCGGCGTTTTTAGAAAAAAACCGGCCGGCGTTTGACTTCCGGTTTTGGCCCCGCCCCCTGCGTGTCACTTCCGGTTTCGGGCAGAACGCTCAGAAACGTGCCCGGAAGCCTGGGAACGGCGCCGCCGGACCCCCCAGCCGCCCCCCCGCTACGCCACCGCCGCTTCCACGGCCGCAGCCCAGCGGTGACCGCGGCAGAGGCCGGCGTCCGACCCCCAGCTCCGGTCCCGAATCGAAAGGAGCACACAGGACGCCGCGCTGCACCGCACCGACGGGGAGAGTGGGGAAGACCGAGGCCCAGGGGGGAGAGCGGACCCCGGGGGGGGACATACTCACCTGCTGACCACTGGGGATGGACCTCCTCCGGACGTCGCTCCACACTGCACCGCTCACTGTCGTGGAGCCCTACCCGGACCCACCGTGGCGCTTCCAGGGACCCGCACTGCCCGAGGTAGGAGACCCCCTCGCTACCTGGGTCGGACAGCCGGCCTGGGTATTGATAGGAGAAACGAAGTCGTATCTGCAGGGAATCCTGTCCTCCAGGAACAGGAAACCAACTGATGCGTGGGAGAGGTGCCGCCCTTATGTATCTGTAGGTTTCCTGTTCCTGAAGGGCGGATCCCCTCTCTCCGTAGTGCTGTCATGGACGACCGATAAACCCTGAATTACAAAAAAAAGGCGAAACCAAAGTAGCAGAACTAGCCCGATTATTAAGGGCAAACTCGGCCAATGGCAAAAAAGTCACCCAGTCGTCCTGATCAGCAGAAACAAAACATCTTAAATAGGTTTCCAAAGTCTGATTAGTGCGCTCGGTTTGGCCATTCGTCTGAGGATGGAAGGCCGACGAAAAAGACAAATCAATGCCCATCTTAGCACAAAAGATCCGCCAAAATCTAGACAAACTGGGATCCTCTGTCGGAAACAATATTTTCAGGGATCCTGTGCAAACGAACCACATTTTGAAAAAACAGTGGAACCAACTCGGAGAAGGAAGGCAACTTAGGCAAGGGCGCCAAATGGACCATCTTAGAAAAACGATCACACACCACCCAAATGACCGACATTCTCTGAGAGACAGGGAGATCTGAAATAAAATCCATGGAAATGTGCGTCCAAGGCCTCTTCGGGACAGGCAAAGGCAACAACAAGCCACTGGCATGAGAACAGCAAGGCTTAGCCCGAGCACAAATTCCACAAGACTGCACAAAGGAACGCACATCCCGCGACAAGGAAGGCCACCAGAAGGACCTAGCCACCAAATCTCTGGTACCAAAAATCCCAGGATGGCCTGCCAACACCGAAGAATGAACCTCGGAAATAACTCTGCTGGTCCATCTATCCGGGACAAACAGTCTCTCCGGTGGACAACGGTCAGGTCTATCCGCCTGAAACTCCTGCAGCACTCGTCGCAAATCTGGGGAGATGGCAGACAAAATCACCCCTTCTCTCAGGATACCAGCTGGCTCTGAATCACCAGGAGAGTCAGGCACAAAACTCCTAGAAAGAGCATCAGCCTTCACATTCTTCGAACCAGGCAGGTATGAGACCACAAAATCAAAACGAGAGAAAAACAATGACCAACGAGCCTGTCTAGGATTCAGCCGCTTGGCCGACTCGAGATAAATCAAATTCTTGTGATCAGTGAAGACCACCACAAGATGCTTAGCTCCCTCGAGCCAATGTCGCCACTCCTCAAATGCCCACTTCATAGCCAACAACTCCCGATTACCAACATCATAATTCCGCTCGGCAGGCGAAAACTTTCTTGAAAGGAAAGCACATGGCTTCATCACAGAGCCATCAGAGCTTCTCTGCGACAAAACAGCCCCCGCTCCAATCTCAGAAGCATCAACCTCGACCTGGAAAGGAAGGGAGACGTCTGGCTGACATAAGACCGGAGCCGAAGAAAACCGGCGCTTCAGCTCCCGAAAGGCCTCCACAGCCGCAGGAGACCAATTAGTAACATCAGAACCCTTCTTGGTCAAATCCGTCAATGGCTTAACAACACCAGAAAAATTAGCGATGAAGCGACGGTAAAAAATAGCAAAACCCAAGAACTTCTGAAGACTCTTAACAGATGTAGGCTGAGTCCAGTCATGAATAGCCTGAACCTTGACTGGGTCCATCTCAATAGCAGAAGGAGAAAAAATGAAACCCAAAAAAGAGACCCTCTGGACTCCAAAAAGACATTTTGAGCCCTTCACAAATAAAGCATTGGCACGCAGGACCTGAAACACCATCCTGACCTGCTTAACATGGGATTCCCAATCATCCGAAAAAAACAGAATATCATCCAGATACACAATCATAAATTTATCCAGATATTCGCGGAAGATGTCGTGCATAAAGGACTGAAAGACAGAAGGAGCGTTAGAAAGTCCAAAAGGCATCACCAAGTACTCAAAATGCCCTTCGGGCGTATTAAACGCAGTTTTCCATTCATCACCCTGCTTAATACACACAAGGTTATACGCACCACGAAGATCTATCTTGGTGAACCAACTAGACACCCTAATGCGAGCAAACAGATCAGATAACAATGGCACAGGATACTGAAATTTGACCGTGATTTTGTTTAGAAGGCGATAATCAATACAAGGTCTCAAGGAACCATCCTTCTTAGCCACAAAAAAGAACCCCGCACCAAGAGGGGAGGAGGAGGGGTGAATAAGTCCTTTCTCCAAAGACTCCTTTACATAACTCCGCATAGCAGCATGCTCCGGCACTGACAAATTGAAAAGTCGTCCCTTAGGAAACTTACTACCAGGAATCAAATTTATAGCACAATCACAATCTGTTGTGAATTTACCTTTTGGCTCCCTCTAGTGGCTACTAGTGTTTTTACTCTGGGTATGTCTATCATTCCTTGTATGCTCACCTGGGTCGTTAGGTCAGGGGTGTTGCTATATAAGCTCCCTGGACCTTCAGTTCAATGCCTGGCAACGTTGATATCAGAGCTAATCTGTAGTGCTCTTGTCTACTGATCCTGGTTCCTGCTTGTTTAAGCTAAGTCTGCTTTCTGCTATTGTTTTTGTTTGCATTTTTGTCCAGCTTGTACATAATCTGTATCCTATCCTTGCTGGAAGCTCTATGGAGGCTGGAGTTCTCCCCCCGGGCCGTTAGACGGTTCGGGGGTTCTTGAATCTCCAGTGTGGATTTTTGTAGGGTTTTTGTTGACCATATAAGTTATCTTACTACATTCTGCTATTAGTGAGTGGGCCTCTCTTTGCTAAACCTAGTTCATCTCTGTGTTTGTCATTTCCTCTTACCTCACCGTTATTATTTGTGGGGGGCTTGTATCCAACTTTTGGGGTCTATTCTCTGGAGGCAAGAGAGGTCTTTGTTTTCCTCTTCTAGGGGTAGTTAGTCCTCCGGCTGGCGCGAGACATCTAGTGTTGGCGTTAGGAGTAGATATATGGTCAACCCAGTTACCACTGCCCTATGAGCTGGATTTTTGTACTTCGCAGACTTGCTGATATCTCTGAGACCCTCGCCATTGGGGTCATAACAGTTTGCCAGGCCAGTATTAAATGTTAAATGCATTGCAGAAGCGGGATTATAGAAAGAAAGTTCTGAGTTTTTTTTTCTCTCTCTCATTTTTTTTTCTTTTCCCCTTTACCTCTGAGTGGCTTGTGATTGCTGCAGACATGAATGTCCAGACCTTGATTACAAGTGTGGACCAGCTTGCTGCTCGTGTGCAGGGCATACAAGATTATGTTACCAGAAATCCTATGTCAGAACCTAAGATACCGATTCCTGAACTGTTTTCCGGAGACCGATTTAAGTTTAGAAATTTCAGGAATAATTGTAAATTGTTTTTGTCCCTGAGACCCTGTTCCTCTGGAGACTCCGCTCAGCAAGTGAAAATTGTTATTTCTTTTTTACGGGGCGACCCTCAGGATTGGGCTTTCTCGCTGGCGCCAGGAGATCCGGCATTGGCTGATATTGATGCGTTTTTTCTGGCGCTCGGTTTGCTTTATGAGGAACCCAATCTTGAGATTCAGGCAGAAAAAGCCTTGCTGGCTATGTCTCAGGGCCAGGACGAGGTTGAAGTGTATTGCCAAAAATTTCGGAAATGGTCCGTGCTGACCCAGTGGAACGAGTGTGCATTGGCTGCAAATTTTAGAAATGGTCTTTCTGAAGCCATTAAGAATGTGATGGTGGGTTTTCCCATTCCCACAGGTCTGAATGATTCTATGGCCCTGGCTATTCAAATCGACCGGCGGTTGCGGGAGCGCAAAACCGCAAATTCCCTCATGGTGTTGTCTGAACAGGCACCTGAATTAATGCAATGTGATAGAATCCTGACTAGAAATGAGCGGAAAATTCATAGACGCCAGAATGGCTTGTGTTACTACTGTGGTGATTCTACACATGTTATCTCAGCATGCTCTAAACGTCTTACTAAGGTTGTTAGTCCGGTCGTCATTGGTAATTTGCAACCTAAATTTATTCTATCTGTAACTTTGATTTGCTCACTGTCATCGTATCCTGTCATGGCGTTTGTGGACTCAGGTGCGGCCCTGAGCCTTATGGATCTGTCATTTGCCAAGCGCTGCGGATTTGTTCTTGAGCCATTGGAAAATCCTATCCCTCTTAGGGGTATTGATTCTACGCCATTGGCAAAAAATAAACCGCAGTTTTGGACACAGGTTACCATGTGCATGACTCCCGAACATCGGGAGGTAATACGTTTTCTTGTTCTGCATAAAATGCATGATTTGGTTGTTTTGGGTTTGCCATGGTTACAGACCCATAATCCAGTCTTGGACTGGAAGGCTATGTCAGTGTCAAGTTGGGGCTGCCATGGAATTCATGGAGATTCCCTGCCCTTGTCTATTGCTTCTTCTACGCCTTCGGAAGTTCCGGCGTATTTGTCTGATTATCAGGATGTCTTCAGCGAGTCTAAGTCCAGTGCACTACCTCCTCATAGGGAATGTGAATGTGCAATAGATTTGATCCCTGGCAGTAAGTTTCCTAAGGGGAGACTGTTTAATCTGTCGGTACCTGAACATACCGCGATGCGTTCATATATCAAGGAGTCTCTTGAGAAGGGGCATATCCGTCCTTCTTCTTCCCCTCTTGGTGCGGGATTCTTTTTTGTGGCCAAAAAGGACGGATCTTTGAGGCCTTGTATTGACTATCGGCTTTTAAATAAGATCACTGTCAAATTTCAGTATCCTTTGCCGTTGTTGTCAGATTTGTTTGCCCGGATTAAAGGTGCCAAGTGGTTCACCAAGATAGACCTTCGTGGTGCGTACAACCTTGTGCGCATTAGGCAGGGCGATGAATGGAAAACCGCATTCAATACGCCCGAAGGTCATTTTGAGTACTTGGTGATGCCATTTGGGCTCTCTAATGCACCTTCAGTTTTTCAGTCCTTCATGCATGACATTTTCCGGAAGTATCTGGATAAATTCTTGATTGTTTATCTGGATGATATTCTGTTTTTTTCTGATGATTGGGACTCGCATGTGGAGCAGGTCAGGATGGTTTTTGAGATTTTGCGTGAAAATTCTTTGTTTGTAAAAGGCTCAAAGTGTCTCTTTGGTGTACAGAAGGTTCCCTTTTTGGGGTTCATTTTTTCCCCTTCTGCTGTGGAGATGGATCCAGTCAAGGTCCGAGCTATTCATGATTGCACTCAACCCTCGTCAGTTAAGAGTCTTCAGAAGTTCTTGGGTTTTGCTAACTTCTACCGTCGTTTTATCGCAAATTTCTCTAGCGTTGTTAAACCGCTGACGGATATGACCAAGAAAGGCTCTGATGTAGCTAACTGGGCTCCTGCTGCCGTGGAGGCTTTCCAGGAGTTGAAACGCCGGTTTACTTCGGAGCCTGTTTTGTGCCAGCCTGATGTCTCACTTCCCTTTCAGGTTGAGGTGGATGCTTCGGAGATTGGGGCAGGGGCCGTTTTGTTGCAGAGAGGCCCTGGTTGCTCTACTATGAGACCTTGTGCCTTTTTCTCTAGGAAGTTTTCGCCGGCAGAGCGAAATTATGATGTGGGCAATCGGGAGTTATTGGCCATGAAGTGGGCATTTGAGGAGTGGCGTCATTGGCTCGAGGGTGCTAAGCATCGGGTGGTGGTCTTGACTGATCACAAAAATTTGATGTATCTCGAGTCTGCTAAACGCCTGAATCCTAGACAGGCCCGCTGGTCATTCTTTTTCTCCCGTTTTGACTTTGTGGTCTCGTATTTACCAGGTTCTAAGAATGTGAAGGCCGATGCTCTGTCTAGGAGCTTTGTGCCTGATGCTCCTGGAGTCGCTGAACCTGAGGGTATTCTTAAGGAAGGAGTTATCTTGTCAGCGATTTCTCCAGATCTGCGACGTGTGTTGCAGAGATTTCAGGCTGGTAGGCCTGACTCTTGTCCACCTGACAGATTGTTTGTGCCTGCTAAATGGACCAGCAGAGTCATTTCCGAGGTTCATTCCTCAGTGTTGGCAGGGCACCCGGGAATTTTTGGCACCAGAGATCTGGTGGCCAGGTCCTTTTGGTGGCCTTCCTTGTCAAGGGATGTGCGGTCATTTGTGCAGTCCTGCGGTACTTGTGCTCGAGCTAAGCCTTGCTGTTCTCGTGCCAGCGGGTTGCTCTTGCCCTTGCCTGTCCCGAAGAGACCTTGGACACACATCTCTATGGATTTCATTTCGGATCTCCCGGTGTCTAAAGGCATGTCTGTCATCTGGGTGATATGTGATCGTTTCTCCAAGATGGTCCATCTGGTTCCTTTGCCTAAGCTGCCTTCCTCTGCTGATCTGATTCCTGTGTTCTTCCAGAACGTGGTTCGTTTGCACGGCATTCCTGAGAATATTGTGTCGGACAGAGGATCCCAGTTTGTTTCCAGGTTCTGGCGATCCTTTTGTGGTAGGATGGGCATTGATTTGTCGTTTTCGTCCGCTTTTCATCCACAGACTAACGGACAAACGGAACGAACTAATCAGACTCTGGAGGCGTATTTGAGGTGTTTTGTCTCTTCTGATCAGAATGATTGGGTGACCTTCTTGCCGTTGGCTGAATTTGCCCTTAATAATCGGGCTAGTTCTGCCACCTTGGTTTCGCCATTTTTCTGCAACTCCGGTTTCCATCCTCGTTTTTCCTCGGGACATATGGAGCCTTCTGACTGTCCTGGAGTGGATTCTGTGGTGGATAGGTTGCAGCGGATCTGGAATCATGTGGTGGACAACTTGAAGTTGTCACAGGAGAAGGCTCAGCGTTTTGCCAATCGCCGCCGCGGTGTGGGTCCCCGACTTCGTGTTGGGGATTTGGTATGGCTGTCTTCTCGATTTGTTCCTATGAAGGTCTCCTCTCCCAAATTTAAGCCTCGTTTCATTGGTCCTTACAAGATATTGGAGATCCTTAATCCTGTATCCTTTCGCCTGGATCTTCCGGTGTCGTTTGCCATTCACAACGTATTTCATAGGTCCTTGTTGCGGCAGTACGTTGTGGCTGTGGTTCCTTCTGCTGAGCCTCCTGCTCCGGTGTTGGTTGAGGGCGAGTTGGAGTACATGGTGGAGAAGATCTTAGATTCTCGTCTCTCCAGGCGGAGGCTTCAGTACCTGGTCAAGTGGAAGGGCTATGGTCAGGAGGATAATTCCTGGGTGGTCGCCTCTGATGTGCATGCGGCCGATTTAGTTCGCGCCTTTCACGCCGCTCATCCTGATCGCCCTGGTGGTCTTGGTGAGGGTTCGGTGACCCCTCACTAAGGGGGGGGTACTGTTGTGAATTTACCTTTTGGCTCCCTCTAGTGGCTACTAGTGTTTTTACTCTGGGTATGTCTATCATTCCTTGTATGCTCACCTGGGTCGTTAGGTCAGGGGTGTTGCTATATAAGCTCCCTGGACCTTCAGTTCAATGCCTGGCAACGTTGATATCAGAGCTAATCTGTAGTGCTCTTGTCTACTGATCCTGGTTCCTGCTTGTTTAAGCTAAGTCTGCTTTCTTGCTTTTTGCTATTGTTTTTGTTTGCATTTTTGTCCAGCTTGTACATAATCTGTATCCTATCCTTGCTGGAAGCTCTAGGGAGGCTGGAGTTCTCCCCCCGGGCCGTTAGACGGTTCAGGGGTTCTTGAATCTCCAGTGTGGATTTTTGTAGGGTTTTTGTTGACCATATAAGTTATCTTAATACATTCTGCTATTAGTGAGTGGGCCTCTCTTTGCTAAACCTAGTTCATCTCTGTGTTTGTCATTTCCTCTTACCTCACCGTTATTATTTGTGGGGGGCTTGTATCCAACTTTTGGGGTCTATTCTCTGGAGGCAAGAGAGGTCTTTGTTTTCCTCTTCTAGGGGTAGTTAGTCCTCCGACTGGCGCGAGACATCTAGCGACCAACGTAGGCATGTTCCCCGGCTACTTCTAGTGTTGGCGTTAGGAGTAGATATATGGTCAACCCAGTTACTACTGCGCTATGAGCTGGATTTTTGTACTTCGCAGACTTGCTGATATCTCTGAGACCCTCGCCATTGGGGTCATAACAACAATCCCTATGAGGAGGTAGAGAACTGAGTTTGGGCTCATCAAATACATCCTGGTAATCTGACAAAAACGCAGGGACCCCAGAAGGAGTGGATGAAGCAATTGACACCACAGGAGCGTCGCCATGAATTCCCTGACAACCCCAACTTGACACAGACATTGCTTTCCAATCCAGGACTGGATTATGAGTCTGCAACCATGGCAGGCCCAACACGACAACATCATGCAAATTATGCAATACAAGAAAGTGAATCACCTCCTGATGAACAGGAGTCATGCACATGGTTACTTGTGTCCAGTACTGAGGTTTATTCGTAGCCAATGGTGTAGCATCAATTCCCCTTAGTGGAATAGGGAATTTTAAAGGCTCCAAAACAAAACCACAGCGCCTGGCAAATGACAAATCCATCAGACTCAGGGCAGCACCTGAATCCACAAAAGCCATAACCGGGTAAGATGACAGGGAACAAATCAGGGTAACAGACAAAATAAACTTAGGCTATAAAGTACCGATGGTGACAGATTTATCAATCTTTTTTGTGCGCTTAGAGCATGCTGAGATAACATGAGCTGAGTCACCACAGTAAAAGCACAACCCATTTTGCCGTCTATAATTTTGCCGTTCACTTCTGGTCAGAATTCTATCACATTGCATAGACTCAGGTGTCTGCTCAGAAGACACCGCCAAATGGTGCGCAGGTTTGCGCTCCCGCAAACGCCAATCAATCTGAATGGCCAGAGCCATTGACTCATTCAGACCTGCAGGCGTAGGGAACCCCACCGTGACATTCTTAATGGCTTCAGAAAGACCTTTTCTGAAATTTGCAGCCAGGGCACACTCATTCCATTGAGTAAGCACCGACCATTTCCGAAATTTCTGGCAGTACACCTCTGCATCATCTTGCCCCGGAGAGAGGGCCAACAACGCTTTTTCAGCCTGGTTCTCAAGATTAGGTTCCTCATAGAGCAATCCAAGGGCCAGAAAAAACGCATCCACACTGAGCAATGCAGGATCCCCTGGAGCCAATGCGAAAGCCCAATCTTGAGGATCGCCACGCAAGAAAGAAATAATAATCTTAACTTGCTGAACAGAATCCCCAGAGGAACGAGGTTTCAAAGAAAGAAACAACTTGCAATTGTTCTTAAAATTCAGGAACCTAGATCTATCTCCAGAAAACAACTCCGGAATAGGTATTCTAGGCTCTGACATAGGACTGTGCACAACAAAATCCTGAATACTTTGTACCCTTACAGCAAGATGATCCACACTGGAGGCTAAACTCTGGATATCCATATCAGCAGCTGAACTCAGAGCCACACCAAGATTAAGAGGAGGAGAGAAGCCAGACACACAGCAGCTAGACACACGGCAGCAAAAAAAAAAAAAAAATATCTCCAAGCTTCTTTTCTCCTGCTTCTGCCATGCAATTAACACTTTATAGGCCGGCTGTACTGTTATGATCCTAGTGGCAAGGATCGCAGGTCGGACTAGCTAAGTAACTGAACAGACTACTAGCTCTGGGGAAGTGGTAACTAGATTGACCGCAACCTGATCCTATCCGCAAACAACTATAGGCAGCCGTGGAACGTTACCTAAAAATCCTAGACATCTCGTCACGGCCTGAGAAACTGACTATTCCTGGAGGGAAAGTAAGTCCTCACTTGCCTCAGTGGAATGCCCCCAAAGATATAGAATAGCCCCCCACAAATATTAACGGTGAGTTAAGGGGAAAGCACAAACGCAGAGATGAAATCAGATTTAGCAAATGAGGCCCGCTAATACTAGATAGCAGAAAATAGGAAGGAAACTGTGCGGTCAATAAAAAACCCTATTCAAAATATCCAGAGATTGCTCGAGCCCCCGCACCAACTAACGGTGCGGGGGAAGCAACTCCGTACCCCAGAGCTTACCAGCAAAAAGAAATCACATGTTAGCAAGCTGGACTAGACTCATCATACACAGAAATCATATTGCAGGCAGGTGAGCAAAAAATATTCAAACAGAACTTAGCTTATCCTGAAGAGGCAGAAAACGAGATAATCAGGAGTAATCAGAATAGCACTGAATACATTGACAGCCGGCAACAAGTGGAAGTGAAGCAGAGCTAAATAGGAGCCTTCCTGGTGAATAACGAGGCAGCTGATCCAGCAGACCCGCAGGATAATAAACCAAACCACCAGGGGGAGCCAAAAAACCAAAGTCACACAATACCATCTGTGACCACAAGAGGGAGCCTGAAGACGGAGTTCACAACACCCACCCTCTCTCTG
Source organism: Ranitomeya variabilis (assembly GCF_051348905.1). Taxonomy (NCBI): domain Eukaryota; kingdom Metazoa; phylum Chordata; class Amphibia; order Anura; family Dendrobatidae; genus Ranitomeya; species Ranitomeya variabilis. The sequence goes on along the minus strand of NC_135233.1, from coordinate 267,219,322 downwards.
TTGGAGTCACCCAAGGCTCTTTTCTAGGACCCTTACTCTTCTCAATCTATACACTTGGCCTGGGACAACTCATGAAGTCCCATGGATTTCAGTACCACCTTTACGCTTATGACACTCAGATCTACCTCTCTGGCCCAGACGTCACCTCTCGGCTGTCCAGAATCCCTGAGTGCCTATGAGCCATATCCTCCTTCTTGTCCTCTCGCTTCCTCAAACTCAATGTGGACAAATCTGAACTCATCATCTTTCCTCCATCTCATAGATGTTCCTTACCTGACCTATCTATCGCAATTAACGACATCGCACTTTCCCCGTACTGGAAGTCCGCTGCCTAGGAGTAACCCTTGACTCTGCCCTGTCCTTCAAACTGCACATCCAAGCTCTTTCCACCTCCTGTCGCCTCGAGCTCAAAAATATTTCCAGAATCCTTCCTTTCTTCAACCCTCAATCTACTAAAATGCTGTGCATGCCCTCATCATCTCCTGCCTCAACTACTGCAACATCCTTTTCTGTGGCCTCCCTGCTAACACCCTTGCACCTCTCCAGTCCATCCTTAGCTCTGCTGCCTGACTAATTCATCTCTCTCCTTGCTACTCCTCCGCTTCTCCACTCTGCAAATCTCTTCACTGGCTCCCAATCCCTCAGCGTATCCAGTTCAAATTACTAATAATAACCTAGATCCAAGAAGTATCGTTTCTCCTTGCGGAGAGTGACATGTTAAGCATGTCAAGGTGAGGAGACTTAAAGCCGCAATGCTCCTCTGGGACATATGCAAGTTGTATCATCAGAGAGGAAGAGGATTAGAACTCTAGTGCCACCTATTGGAAGTAGCAATCCTAACAGTCAATGTCAACCCTTTAATGAGCCCTGTCACATGACTTATGATAAAAGCCAAACCAGAATCTCAATTTGCAGACACTGTGTTTCGGGGTACTGCCCCTCGTCAGTGCAAAGTGGAGATCTGGTTTGGCTGAGTAAGAGGCATCTGACTAAGCTCCCGATATCTTCCCTCACGTAATCTCTGGTCCTCCCAAGACCTCCTTCTCTCCTCCACACTTATTCGCTGCTCACTCAACCGCTTCCAAGACTTCTCCCGAATATCCCCCATCCTCTGGATTTCTTTGCCCCAACTATCAACCACATTCGGATCCTTCAGACAGAACCTGAAAACCCACCTCTTCAGGAAAGCCTACAGCCTGCACTGAGCCCGCTGCCTCCTCACCAATACCGGAGCTACCGCCTCACCAACATCAGAGCTCCTGCAACCCACCATCCTGTAGAATGTAAATCCGCAAGGGCAGGGTCCTCGCCCCTTTGTATCAGCCTGTAATAGTTAGTTTGCTTACTGTAAGTGATATCTGTAATTTGTATATAACCCCTTCTCATGTACAGCACCATGGAATCAGTGGTGCTATATAAATAATAATAATAATCTGTCCACAAGACATTTTCCCAGATGGATTTTGACTTATGTACATTTTGGCAATCTGCAGTCTAGCTTTTTAATATCTCTGTGTCAGCAGTGGGGTCCTCCTGGGTCTCCTGCCATTGCTTTTCATTTCATTCAAATGTTGACAAATAGCGCTGACACTGATGCACCCTTACCCTGCAGGACAGCTTGAATTTCTTTGGAACTTGATTGAGCCTGCTTATCCACCATCCAAACTATCCTGCATTGCAACCTTTTATCAATTTCTCTCTGGCGTCCACATCCAGAGAGATTAGCTACCGTGTCATGGGTTGTAAACTTCTTGATTATGTTGTACACCGTGGACAGAGGAACATCAAGATCTCTGCAGATGGACTTGTAACCTTGAGATTGTTGATATTTTTCAACAATTTTGGTTCTCCAGTCCTCAGACCGTTTACTTCTCTTTCTGTTCTCCATGCTTAAGGCCCCGTCTCACATAGCGAGATCGCTAGCGAGATCGCTGCTGAGTCACAAGTTTTGTGACGCAACAGCGACCTCAGTAGCGATCTCGCTATGTGTGACACGTACCAGCGATCAGGCCCCTGCTGCGAGATCGCTGGTCGTGTCAGAATGGCCTGGACCTTTTTTTGGTCGTTGAGGTCCCGCTGACATCGCTGAATCGATGTGTGTGACACCGATCCAGCGATGTCTTCACTGGTAACCAGGGTAAACATCGGGTTACTAAGCGCAGGGCCGCGCTTAGTAACCCGATGTTTACCCTTGTTACCAGCGTAAATGTAAAAAAAACCAAACAGTACATACTCACCATCTGATGTCCGTCAGGTCCCTTGCCGTCTGCTTCCTGCTCTGACTGAGCCGCCGTAAAGTGAGAGCAGATCACAGCAGTGACGTCACCGCTGCGCTCTGCTCTCACTGTACGGCGGCTCAGTCAGAGCAGGAAGCAGACGCCAAGGGACCTGACGGGCAACAGATGGTGAGTATGTACTGTTTGTTTTTTTTTTACATTTACGCTGGTAACCAGGGTAAACATCGGGTTACTAAGCGCGGCCCTGCGCTTAGTAACCCGATGTTTACCCTGGTTACCCAAGTGCTGCAGGGGGACTTCGGCATCGTTGAAGACAGTTTCAACGATGCCGAAGTCGTTCCCCTGATCGTTGGTCGCTGGAGAGAGCTGTCTGTGTGACAGCTCCCCAGCGACCACACAGCGACACAACAGCGACGCTGCAGCGATCAGCATCGTTGTCTGTATCGCTGCAGCGTCGCTGTGTGAGACGGGGCCTTTAGTGTGGCACACACAGACACACAATGCAAAGATTGAGTCAACTTCTCCCGTTTTATCTAGCTTCAGGTGTGATTTTCATATTGCCAACACCTGTTATTTGCCACAGGTGACATTGTAGGAGCATCACATTTTTGAAACAAAGTTGTTTACCCACTATTTTGGAAAGGTGCCAACAATTCTGTCCTATCAATTTTGGGGGTTTTGTGTGAAATTATGTCCAATTTGCCTTTTTTCACCAGGTAGTAATGTTGTATAGCATACATGTTCAGTACATATAGCAGATGATCAGATAGAGGACGTGTGTACTAGAGTACAATAGAGTGAATGATTGCTGGAGGGTCAAAAAACATGCTGTATAATTTAGTACCCCTTTTTTAAGAGTCAATTTACTCATACAAGCATCACGCATTTGGTGCACTTTAGCCTTGTGTTGATAGCGTAAGTGTTCACCAAATCCTAAGGAAAAGGTAAACCCGTCAGTATCACGAATTCTCAAAACAAGCACTAAGTATAAGTATAAGGTGCAGTCACAAACAAGATCATTCTTGACTGCTACATTCTTGGAAAAATACTTTGGATCCAGCTAAACTAGGTTATTATTCCCAGATAGCATTAGAAGCCAGCTACACCTGTATAAAGGAGTTCTGAGTTTCCACCTTTGGGAGTGTACCTACCATGTAAGCCAAATGAAGATGACTAAATTATATCCTTAAAGTTATAGAAGTTGATTATCCAGTTTTAAGAAAATAAGCAACAATGAATAAATAGAAATATTATCCCATACTTCCATGCTTCTCAGAATCAAAGCAGTAGTATATGTGTGAACTATTCCTCCTCCCACTACATACAATGCTACAGAATGATAGACGTATTGCTAAATACCATAACTATAGTATCTTGCATCTCCATTGACTGGGAGTAAACTTAGCTTACCTCAAAACACAAAGTTCATGTAGACAGTACTCATGTAATCCAGTGCCTCAGGAACAGTAATGACAGCGCCACATTCTCAGAAGGGTTAGAAATACCGTAAATACCGGACCATAAGATGCACTATTTTCCTCCAAATTTGGGAGGAAAGTGTGGGGTACGTCTTATGGTCCAAATGTAACATGTGGGCAGGGGACAGCGGCAGAGTAGGATCGCACTCGCAGGAGGCAGGAAAATGTCGCCGCTGCAGGAATCCGACGCTGGGGAAACCACTGTGACGGGGAGACAAGGTGAGCGAGAGCTAATAACCCAGGCCCCTGCAATTTCCCTCAGACTAGGGAAATCCTGACTGACCCTCTACCTGGAGTTTACACTGATGGTGTGCATGTCCAGGCCTCGAACCTCACCCTGTCTCCTGTTTCAACCCTAGGCTGAAACCTCCGCCCACCACCCAGTGAAGAGGTAATTCACCAATACCCACAGTTAGCACAGACAAGGATAAAGGAAAATATACACCATGCCGCAGTCACTCAGGAATACACTATAAATGTGCAGGGCAAAATAAATACAAATATAGGAAGGAGTAAATAAGACAAAGGAAAATACACCACCAGCAACGAATCTCCAACAACCAGCTCTCCGCACAAGACAGAAGCTATAATCGGCGACGCCCAATGATCAGGAGAGCTATTTAAAGGCAATGGGCATGGCCCAGCTTCCAATCCGAGGATCAGGTAAATTAACCCCGGAACAGCTAGATAAAATCTAGCCGACGCCAATGAGCAAATAGTGGTCAAAAGCGGAATTACCGCTGTCTGTCGAACGACATGACAGTACCCCGCCTTCTACGAGGGACCCCAGGGCCCTCACGGCTTATAGGATCGGCTTGTCTGGATGGCGACGATGAAAAAACCTGACCAGCCGATCCGCATGAATGTCCGAGGCTGGTACCCAGGACCTCTCCTCAGGCCCATAACCACGCCAGTGTACCAAGTACTGTAAAGTGCGGCGCACTACACGAGAATCAACCACCTTGGAGACTTCAAACTCCAAATTACCATCCACCAAGACTGAAGGTGGCATAGGCGCCGCGTCCACAGAACCCACCACCTTCTTTAGAAGAGACCTGTGGAACACGTTGTGTATCTTATACACCGTAGGGAGCTCCAATCGGTACGCTACTGGGTTAATGACGGCGGTGACCATAAATGGACCAATAAACCGTGGACCCAATTTAAGGGATGGTATTTTGAGTCTTATGTTTTTTGTGGATAACCACACCCAGTCATCCACACTCAGGTCCGGACCTGGCACACGCCTACTGTCAGCCACACGTTTGTACCTAGCACCCACACTCAACAGGCGCTGTTTAACTCTCCTCCAGACTGATGACAATTGTGCTCCTAACTGGTCCTCCTCCGGAACGCCGGAAGAGCCCCTCTGACTCAAAGTACAAAATTGAGGATATAGCACGTAAACACAAAAAAACGGAGACTCCCCAGACGACTCCTGGCGGTGATTATTGATGGCAAACTCAGCCAAAGGAAAAAAAGTAGACCACTCCTCCTGGTTATCAGAGACAAAGCAGCGTAGGTACTGTTCCAAATTTTGGTTCATACGCTCCGTCTGACCATTTGACTGAGGATGAAACGCTGAAGAATGAGACAACTTGATCCCCAGCCGTGAGCAAAATGCTTTCCAAAATTTTGCCACAAACTGAGACTCCCTATCAGACACAATGTCAGATGGAACCCCATGAAGTCTGACCACCTCCTGCACAAATACCTGAGCCAGAGTCTTAGCGTTAGGCAACGAAGGCAAAGACACAAAGTGCTACATTTTAGAAAACCGATCAACAATCACCAAGATGACCGTGTTCCCAGCTGATGAGGGCAAATCAGTGATGAAATCCATGGAGATTTCCGTCCACGGCTTACTAGGTACCTCAAGAGGAAGTAGTGTGCCAACAGGACGGGAGCGGGGCGTCTTAGCCCTAGCGCACATGGTACAAGCTGACACGTATGAGACCACGTCCTGTCGGATCTTGGGCCACAAAAACCGACGTGACACCAACTCCAAGGTACCTCTAACCCCTGGGTGGCCAGCCAGGACAGCATCATGATGCTCCGCCAAAACCTTTAAGCGGAGATAAAGCGGTACAAAAGATTTGTTGATGGGAAGCTCAGATGGTACCTCCTCCTGAGCCTCAGCAATCTCAGCCTCAACCTCGGTAGTGAGAGCCGAAACCACAACACCCTTTTGGAGGATGGGTACTGGATCCTCCCGAGGTTCTACCCCCGGAAAACACCTGGACAGAGCATCCGCCTTAGTATTTTTAGACCCCGGTCTGTAAGTGACAACAAAATTGAACCGCGTGAAAAACAATGCCCAGCGAGCCTGCCTGGGGGACAGACGCTTGGCTGACTCCAAATACAGCAGATTCTTATGATCGGTAATAACAGTTACCTGATGTACTGACCCCTCCAAGAAGTGTCGCCATTCCTCAAAGGCCAACTTAATTGCCAACAACTCCCTGTTGCTGATATCGTAATTACGTTCGGCGGACGACAGTTTCTTGGAGAAATAGGCGCACGGACGCAAACCACTCAAAGATGAGCCTTGAGATAGTACCGCCCCCACACCAACCTCAGACGCATCGACTTCCACAACAAAGGGTTTTGATACGTCTGGCTGCACAAGAATGGGGGCTGAAACAAAACTGTTCTTAAGAAATTCAAATGCGCGCACAGCAGCCTCAGACCAAACGGAGAAATTGGTACCCTTTTTAGTCATGTCAGTTAGCGGTTTGGCAATGATGGAAAAACCCTTGATAAATTTCCTATAGTAGTTAGAAAACCCAAGGAACCGCTGAATTGCTTTCAGGTTATCAGGACGTTCCCAATGCAGCACCGCTTGCACCTTAGCGGCGTCCATTTTAAAACCAGAAGCAGACACAATATAACAAAAGAAAGGCAACTCTTGAACAGAAAATACACATTTCTCAAGTTTAGCATACAGCTTATTCTCTCTGAGAAGCTGTAACACCTGCCTGACATGATCTAAATGAGCATCACGGTCACAAGAATATATGAGAATGTCATCTAGGTACACGATAACGAATTTCCCCAAAACATGCGAGAACACATCATTGATGAAATGTTGGAACACTTCAGGTGCGTTAGTCAACCCAAATGGCATCACCAAATTTTCAAAATGACCCTCAGGGGTATTAAAAGCTGTCTTCCACTCATCACCTTGATGGACTCTTATGAGGTTGTACGTCCCCGTGAGGTCAAGCTTGGTAAACCACTTAGCACCTGCCACCTGGTTGAACAAATCTGGTATCAGTGGCATAGGGTATGGATCACGAACCGTAATCTGGTTCAACTCCCTGAAATCCAAACACGGGCGTAATCCGCCATCTTTCTTCTTCATGAAGAAGAACCCTGCTGCCACCGGCGAGGATGACGGCCTGATGTGCCCTTTGCTCAAGCTTTCAGCAATGTAATCTTTTAACGCTTCTCTCTCCGGACCGGAGATGTTAAACATCCTTGCTTTAGGCAATTGGGCCCCTGGTTTAAACCTGATGGAACAGTCATAGGGACGATGTGGCGGCAACTCTGAACAACCCTTCTCAGAGAACACATCCACAAAATCCAGAAGTGACTCCGGAACGCTTGAAGTCACCGCAGCCACATATGTGGCCAGGCAATTCTCCTGGCAGAACTCGCTCCACTGAATTATGTCCTGAGTTTTCCAGTCAATTACCGGGTTGTGCATAGACAACCAAGGAAAACCCAAAACCACCTGAGCAGGAACATTCCTGAGCACCTTACATGTAACCAGCTCGGAATGTAGAACCCCAATGTGGAGTTTCACCTCAGCCACAAATTCAGTAATCTCCCCCTGAGAGAGAGGAGCAGCATTGATGGTGACCAAGAGGATAGGATGAGACAGTTTTTCAATCCTAAAACCTGCTGTGCGCGCAAACTCCTCATCAATGAGATTTGTGGCTGAACCACTATCCACAAAAACAGTAATTGGCAGCTCACTGCCAGCGATAAAAACCTTAGCAGGGAGCATGCATTGAGAAACCACCATGGAGGATATACATAAGCTCAGATTGGTCTCCTCCACACCCTCTGAGCTTAGAAGTTTTTCCGCCGTTGCGTTTTTCTTAGACAGCAGAGGACAGATGTTAATAAAATGACCAGTTTTACCACAGTAAAAACAGGCTCCCTGCTTCCTGAGCTCAGGAACTCGACGCTTCACATGTGACACCCCTGCGATTTGCATAGGCTCCGTGGGCTCACCTGCAGCAACCTCACGTGAACCTAAACCCTCTCCCATAGGCGGTGTCTCATGCTCCCCCTGACGCAAACGGCGATCAATGCGGACAACCAGACTCATAGCGGAATCTAGAGAAGTAGGAGTCTCGTACATCAGAAGGGCTTTTTTAAACCTTCCAGAAATCCCATGAATAAACTGACTCCGCAATGCTGGATCATTCCATTGTGTATCGATCACCCAGCGACGAAATTCAGAACAGTAATCCTCTTCAACTCGCTCCCCCTGGCGAATAGTGCGTATCTTAGATTCTGCTAGAGCCATTCTGTCAGGTTCATCGTAGATTTTTCCAAGAGAGGAAAAAAAACTCCACATAGTCAAATGCAGCAGAATCAGATGGCAAAGAAAACGCCCATGCTTGGGGATCCCCGCTTAACAATGACAACACCAGGCCCACACGCTGAGCCTCATTACCCGAGGAGATCGGGCGCATACGGAAATATAGTTTGCAAGCTTCACGAAAAGAAACAAATTTACTGCGTTCCCCAGCAAATTTTTCAGGCAAAGGAAATTTAGGCTCAGCAACTCTTCCTGTCGCTCCAGCTTGCACATTAGACACTGCTAGTCCCTGTTGCTGTACTGCCCCCCTCAACTCAGTGACCTGTAGGGACAGCGCCTCCAACTGGCGGGTTATGGAAGTCATGGGATCCATGACAAACACTAAAAAAAAAAGAAACCCCCCCTTTTTTTTTGTTGTTGTTGGGCCGATTATAATGTCACGGGGAGACTAGGTGAGCGAGAGCTAATAACCCGGGCCCCTGCAATTTCCCTCAGACTAGGGAAATCCTGACTGACCCTCTACCTGGAGTTTACACTGATGGTGTGCATGTCCAGGCCTCGAACCTCACCCTGTCTCCTGTTTCAACCCTAGGCTGAAACCTCCGCCCACCACCCAGTGAAGAGGTAATTCACCAATACCCTCAGTTAGCACAGACAAGGATAAAGGAAAATATACACCACGCCGCAGTCACTCAGGAATACACTATAAATGTGCAGGGCAAAATAAATACAAATATAGGAAGGAGTAAATAAGACAAAGGAAAATACACCACCAGCAACGAATCTCCAACAACCAGCTCTCAACTCCAGACCGAGATAACAACGCACAAGACAGAAGCTATAATCGGCGACGCCCAATGATCAGGAGAGCTATTTAAAGGCAATGGGCATGGCTCAGCTTCCAATCCGAGGATCAGGTAAATTAACCCCGGAACAGCTAGATAAAATCTAGCCGACGCCAATGAGCAAATAGTGGTCAAAAGCGGAATTACCGCTGTCTGTCGAACGACCTGGTCTGAACAGCGTCCGACATGACAACCAAGTGGTCCAGATCCTTAAAGTGAAAGAATATTCATTAGCCGCTTCCTCGCCCACCTGTCAGCGCCGAGCAGTGAGCGGGGAGCAGCAAATGAATATATCTTAGGCAATCGGAGTCTGATCCTTTCAGAAATCTAAGGGGTTACGTTTCTCCTTGTGGAGAGTGACATGTCGGCTCTGGCATGCCAAGGTAAGGGGGTTTATTCGTGGTGCAATGCTCCTCTGTGAAATTTAATATGCAAATTGCCTTTTCGGAGAGGAAAAGGACTTCAACTCTCTAGTGCTACCTGTTGGAAACAGCGATCCTATAAATCACTGTCGACCCTTTATGGAGCCTTGAAATGTGACTTAAAGCCAAATCAACAGGTGGTGCTATAGAGATCAAGTCCTCTTCCTCTCTGAAGAGTCAATTTGCCTTTTAGAAATACCATATTTTTCGGACCATAAGACGCACTTTTAGTTCTCCAAATTTGGGAGTTTAGTGTGGGGTGAGTCTTATGGTCCAAATGTAACATGTGGGGAGGGGGCAGCGGCGGAGAGGAATTGCACTGGAATCGCACTCGCAGGAGGCAGGAAAATGTTGCCGCTGCAGGAATCCGGCATTGGGGAAACCACGTGGTCCCGATGCCTAAAGTGAAGGAATATTCATTAGCCACTTCCCCACCCACCTGTCAGCGCCGAGCAGGGAGCAGCAAATGAATATATCTTCACTTAAACAGCAGACCCATATGGTTTCCCCAGGGCCGGATTCCTGCAGCGGCTGGGGAGATCTGTGTCCAGTGGAGGAGGCGGCAGGAGCAGGGTGCCAGAGGAGAGATCGCCGTATACCTGCTGAGTGCTCCCTTATAGGACCAGTGGTGAGGTCATTAAGAGGGTGGGCCGGAGCATCACATGACAGCAGAGCCCTCTCTCTTCATGATGTCATCACAGGTCCTTCAGACAGGGCACTACAATCTGCAAGCTTCCACTTAGGCTATATTTCCATGGTCAGGAAATGGTGCGGATTGGACGCTGCGTACAGCCGCAGCATCCAATCCACAGCGGCCAGATGTTACAGCAAAGTGGACGAGATTTCATGAAATCCCATCTCCACTATGTGCTCAAAGACGCAGGTGGCAGACCTGCATATAAAACATTCAGCGCGTCTTTCTAGACCGCAGCATGTCTACTTATCTTGTGGAGACGCTTAGTCTCTGCAAGATAAATTACACGGTCTATGTATACGATGCGGTGATTCCGCATATGTTCAATGAACACATGCAGAATCACTGCGTGTACAAATGCTGGCAGAACTTGGACGGAGCGGGTATCTGCTGCGTCCAAAGCACTGTCATCCTGGACCATGGAAACATAGCCATATGACCTGTTGAGAGGAAATAAGAGGGAGGGCTATGTGTGGTCATGGGATGCTCCAGCTCTTCTTTACCTCACCACAGCATGGCTGGCTGCGGGACCTGCACAGCCTGTACAAGTAAAGAATTAATTAAAAGTTTAGTCATTACAACACATAGAAAAGCACTCTGCCACTGCTGTGGTGAACTATAACTCCCAGCATGCCATAGGATCTGCAGGAAATGCTGGGAGTTATAGTTCTTTCATGGGATCTTAAAGCAGCACTCCAGTGTTATTTTTCAGCGCTGGAGTGGTGCTTTAAATATAAGCCCTGTGCCCCCATTCTTATACTCACCCTCCTGCTTCTTCATATAGTACTTTACAGACACCACACTGGTCCCGCAGCACATCTTCTACCCGCAGCTTCCAACATAATAACATACTATTATATATAATAATTAATAACACCGCATATAATAGTATGTAATTTATGTTATTAAATATTTTACCACATTTTTTGCTTCAAATATTTTTTCTCCCTATTTTCCACCTCTAAAACCTGGGTGCGTGTTATAGTCCGATGCGTCTTATAGTCCGAAAAATACGGCAACATTTATAGGCTAATTGACAATTTTTAGGTGTTGCAAGATGTGACTGATTAATTTTATATGTAGATTTTTACTGTCAACTGTTCTTTTGGGGCAGGATTAGGGTACGATACGGAATGGTTATCACTCTAGTTGGTTAAAAAGACATGATAATGTGAACTGATGCCTTGCTATTATAATCACAGGGTGTTAATGTGGCTTGGCAATGTGGTTTGGCAACCTCCTCTGAGTGTCTTCCATACAGGGTGGATGATGGCTGTTTTATACAGCTAGCAACGGCCTTTTCCTGCAGCCATCACAGTTGGATCTACACTGTGTTCCAAATTATTATGCACAAAGAGTTTAGGAGTGATAAGGTTAGAATTTCTTTGTTTGTCATTTAAACTCATTGATGGTGATGTGTGTCAGGGCTCTTTATATCACTGAAAGCAATTGCAGATACTTGTGCAAATTAGTTTGGCAGGTGTGTCCAAATAAAGGCAAGACTACTTAAGAAGGCTGTTCCACATTATTAAGCAGCCTACATTTTTTGCCAAAATGGGAAAGAAAAAGGATGTGTCGGCTGCTGAGAATCAACAAATTGTGGAGTATTTAGGTCAAGGCATGACTACAATCAACATTGCCAAGACACTTCATCGTGATCATCGCACAATCAAGAAGTATGTAGCTGATTCCCAGCACACACGTGTGCCTGCTGATAAGGAAAAATTGAGGACTCTTTCCAACAGGCAATTGCGTAAGGTTAAAAGAGCAGCTGTAAAAATGCCTTGTCATAGCAGCAGACATGTTTTTGAAGCTGCTGGTGCCTCCAACGTCCCCAGAACAACAAGATGAAGGGTCCTTCAGAGGTTTGCAGCTGTGCGTAAGCCATCCTGTCGACCACCTCTATCCACTGCACACAAGCAGAAACAGCTCCAGTGGGCCAAACGATACATGAAGACTGACTTCCAAACTGTTTTGTTCACCGATGAGTGCCGTGCAACGCTCGATGGTCCAGATGGATGGAGTGGAGGATGGCTGGTTGATGGACACCCCATGAAAACACGGCTATGGTGCCAACAAGGAGGAGGTGGAGTAATGTTTTGGGCTGAAATCATGGAGAGCGAGATTGTCGGCCCCTTTATGATCCCTGAAGGGGTAAAGATGAACTCCATAATCTATGTGGAGTTTCTAAAACAACACTTCCTGCCATGATTCAAGAGGAAGAACCGTGCTTTCCGCAGCAAGATCATTTTCATGCTGCAAAAAACATCTGCATCTCTGGCTGCTATGGGCATAAAAGAGAACAAACTTATGGTGTGGCCACCATCTTCCCCTGACCTCAACCCCATTGAGAACCTCTGGAGCATCATCAAAAGGAGTGTCTATGATGGCGGGAGGCAGTTCACATCTAAGCAACAGCTCTGGGAGGGTATTTTGTCAACATGCAAAACAATTGAAGCAGAAACCATCCAAAAACTGACAAATTCAATGGACGAGAGAGTTCAGAAGCTTCTTTCGAACAAGGGGTCCTATGTGCAAATGTAACATCACCTAGAATAAAGTTTTCACTTGAAAACTGTTTGATTTCATTTTGTAATAAGCTAATAATGCTTATAACTTCACAATTGACCATTTTTTTGCTCAAAATAAAAAAAAAGGTTGAAAACTCTGCTGTGCATAATAATTTGGAACATGCATTTTGAGTGTTCATTTTTTAAAAAGAGATACTGTTTTCATAGGCAGTTTGTTCCAAAACATTGCAATTATACTAGAATAGTAGATGACTGGAAAATAACAATGACTGCAACTCAGATAGGTAATTTAGAGAAAATATGATGAAATATTATTTGCATAATAATTTGCAACACAGTGTAGTCTCTCCATTACTAGAGACAAACAAAGCATTTGAAAAATAATTACACCAGCGTTGCCAAACTATATCGAACCACTTTCAATAATTTTAATGCAAACATAGTCTTAGGCTACGTTCCCACTATGAATATTTGGTGAGCTTTTAATTTTCCAGGTTTTCTGCAGCAATATTGCACCTATTAGGTAAAATTAGGCCACTTGAATTTTTTTATTGCATTTTTGACTGCGTTTTTTACATGTATTTTCATTGCGCTTTTGACACTGATTTTTGTCTCGTTTCGATATGTCATGTCATATTTCAATTAAGTTGCTTTGATTTTGATATTTCCTCACATTTAAATTTTACAAAATATTATTGATAAAGTAACGTGTAGACTCCTTGTGTTTTCAGTGCGTCTCTTCAGCAGAAATGCACTAAAAATGGATATGTGTTTTAAACCTGCAAATTTTCTGCATCTAAATTATCCCACGGCACTCCCGCTGACGTCAGAAAGGTGAAGTGAGGTCACTGGCTGTGAACTCTCAGGACCTGTCTGATGGCACCGGAACAGGTGATAATTCTCACGCTCGCAGTCCTGTCAGACAGGGAATAGGATTTCACGGGAAACACTGAGCACACGCTGCTTAGTATCTCTGCTGGATGACAGGCTGTATGATCGCATCATGCAACCATGCAGTCTGCCACCTAGATGTAGCAGAGCTAAACTCATTGTGGGACAAATGGATTATTATCTTCTCTGCGGAAAGGTGAGAAATATTGCTTGTTTTTTAACTCTTTTGCAGAAAATAATGGCGTCGGTGTAATGGCAGAGGTCGTAAGTATGGTTTAATTAAGATTTATTAAATGAGTATGTGTCATTCTTTCAATTAAAGGACTTTATTCTGGGTGTCTGTGTTTTCATACAATGTCACTATGGGGTCAGTAATGGGGATGTTTTATTGACAACTCTCCATTACTAACCTTGGGGCTTGATGTATCCTAACAATACAAAGGTGACATCAACCCCCCAACTATCACCACACTTGCCACCACTACAGGGCAAGTGGAAAGAGCGAGGCTAAGTGCCAGAACTGGCACATCTTATAGATGCACCTTTTCTGAGGCGGCTGAAAGCTGATGTTTTTAGGTTGAGGGCCAGTATCCATGGCCCCTTCTTAGGCTATTAATACCAGCCTACAGCTGTCTGCATAGCCTTTGCTGGTTATTAATTATAGTGGGACCTTATGTCATTTTTGTGGGGGTCCCTCATTGTTATAGACAGTAAAGGCTAAGTATACAGCTGTGAGCTGATATTAATAGCCGGGAAAGCTCCAGGGGTTTTACCTCCTTCCCAGGCTATTAACATGGGCCCTCAGCTGTTGGCTTCCCTCTGCTGGTTAAGAAAATTATGCGGGAGCCCACCCCATTTTTTGCTTTAACATAATGTTTTAATTAAATACATGTACAGTAATTTGCACACACACTGCACAAAATTGTATATGCGACTGACATCTATATAACTATCTATTCAGATTACACAAAATCATAGAACAATGATCCAAATGTAATCCAATTTTTTATTGTATTGCATTTGTCCGATTTAATCGCAAGTGAGAGTGAGCCCTGAGCCTCATTCGTGCGTCAGTGAAATATGGACTGTGTACAGAGGCTTCAGTAATATCCAAGTGACCTCAAAATATATAGCTATGGATAAGCAGATGCTAACCGGTGATAACCAACTGCCTGTTTAATATCATACTCCATTGTCAGATTTTTTATGCTTTTCCAAATTAAAAACATTCCAAAAATGATCTCTTAGGGGGAGCAGATGTCTACCGTTCCGGTGTGTATAGCAGCACATAATGAAGCATATAATGTAAATCGAGACAATGATGAAGCTATGGCTTGTTTTAGCTGTGATATCAAAATCAAAAATTTTGGGCAGGAATTAGATTTTTGTAGTAAAAATTGTATAATTGCTTGTCGTTTTAACAAACTGTCCAAAAAATTTACCTTTTAGGGATGAATAATAGGTTAATTGATTGGAAAATGAAGAATTTATGTTTATTCACAAGCCTTCCGAAACGTATCCCTTTTTGGAAAGCAGAAGCAGGGTTTCTGTTAAGAAAGTGAAGAAGCAGTGACTTTTTATCAGGCCAGTTCAAAATTATACCTTTTATGGGAGCAGTTTAAGGTTTCTCATATTTACCCTGTAACATATACAGCATAGATATACTGTAAATCACAATGGACAAGAAGGAGATGTGGTACAGGCAGCAGCTGCAAAAGCGCAGTATAGAATAATGCAGACAAGCAGGAGATATCTGGATATGTCGGGACAGCACTATACAGGATACAGCGGCATGTAAAAGTTTGGGCACCCCTTGTCAAAATGACTCTTATTGTCAACATTTAAGCAAGCTGAAGACGAAATCTCTAAAAGGCCTGAAGTTAAAGGTGACACATTTTCTTTGTAATTTAGGCAAGCAAAAGAAATATATATTGTCATTTTCTTTTTTCATTTTAAAATGTAGAAATACAGAAATTGGCCAATGCAAAAGTTTGGGCATGTGGGAGATTTGTGTGCTCAGATAACATTGACCAAGGTTTCAGACCTTAATTAGCCTGTTAGAATTATAGCTTGTTCACTATTAATGCTAGTAAAAGCCAAGTGATGCAAATTTCTCAGCTTTATAAAAACCCAGCCTCCTCTAACCTTGTGCCAAAACACAGCAGCCATGGGTTCTCCTAAGCAGCTGCCTAGCACTCTGAAAATGGAGACACACAAAGCAGGAGAAGGAGATAGCAAAGTGTTTTCAAGTTGCGCTTTCCTCAGCTCGAAATGTAGTTAAGAAATGGCATTTAACAGGAAGAGAGAAGGTTGAGATAAGGTTTGGAAGATCAAGCAACATTTCAGTGAGAGCAACTCACAGGATTGCTAGAGAAGCAAATCAGAACCTCTGCTTGACTGCAAAAGATCTTCAGAAAGGTTTAGCAGACTCTGGAGTTGTGGTACATTGTTCTACTGTCCAGAGACACCTACACAAATATATAACTATAGGTTTAAACCTACACAAATATAACCTTCATGGAAAAGTCATCAGAAGAAAACCTCTCCTTCGTCCTCACAATAAAAATTCAGCGTCAGAAGTATGAAAAATAACATCTAAACAAGCCTGATGCATTTTCGAAACAAGTCCTGTGGACCGATGAGGTTAAAATATAACTCCTTGGCCACAATGATCACAGGGATGTGTGGAGAAAAAAGGGCACAGAATTTCAGACAAAGAACATCTCGCCAACCATTAAGCATGGGGGTGGATCAATCATGCATTGGGGTTGTGTTAAAGCCAATGGCACAGGGAACATTTTACAGGTAGAGGGAGGAATGGATTCAATAAAATTTCAACAAATTCTTGATGCAAACAAAACACCATCTGTAAAAAATCTGAAGTTCAAAAGAGGATGGCTTCTACAAATGTGTAATGATCCTAAACACATGTCAAAATTTACAATAGACTACCTCAAAAGGTTTTTACATAGCATAAGGGGTGCTTTACACATATGATCTATGCGACCTACAAATGTTGGCAGCAAGCCAGTGGGCCAATGTGTAATAATGTATAAAACTTATGAGTATGACAGAGAATGTGTTAAAATTATAGCTTCTAACACACTATCCCAAGGAAGAAGCCATGGTGAAAAGCGTGTCGGGCATTAAAGGTAATATATACATTGCACTACAAGTTTATGACAATCCTGTATCAAGTGTGCTACATGACATGGGCATTAGAAGTAATACATGTCTTGCTTTATGCACTTACTGTGAGTTTATGAAAATCCCAAGTTACCATTTGTACTGCATGACTTGGCTATGGTGCATCTAGCTGTTTTACATTAAGCTGTGTTACTACGTTGTTCATTATTGTTTATGTATTCTTTAGAAATAGCTTATTCTCGCCTCATATGCATTAACTTGTGCTACCAGGCATTAAGCCCTTATCTTTAGGCAGATACATTCTGCAATTTATGATTCTTGTCTGTATTCATTACTCCTTACTACATCCTATTTACTTATTCCCTACAGCTACAGTGGGGCAAAAAAGTATTTAGTCATTCAGCAATAGTGCAAGTTCCACCACTTAAAAAGATGAGAGGCGTCTGTAATTTACATCATAGGTAGACCTCAACTATGGGAGACAAACTGAGAAAAAAAAATCCAGAAAATCACATTGTCTGTTTTTTTATCATTTTATTTACATATTATGGTGGAAAATAAGTATTTGGTCAGAAACAAAATTTCATCTCAATACTTTGTAATATATCCTTTGTTGGCAATGACAGAGGTCAAACGTTTTCTGTAAGTCTTCACAAGGTTGCCTGTCATGAATCCCAATGGCTAGGGATAGCACAGGACAAGCAAAGTACAAATATATTACGGACGAGCTCTAGGGTGATGGAACCTGGGCTGACCGCTGCCCTACGCCTGACAAACGCAACTAGAGATAGCCAGGGAGCGTGCCTACGTTGGTTCTAGACGCCACGCACCAGCCTAAGAGCTAACTAGCACTGCAGAGAAAATAAAGACCTCACTTGCCTCCAGCGGAATGAACCCCAAAAGATATAGTTGCCCCCCACATGTATTGACGGTGAAATGAGAGGAAGGCACACACATAGAGATGATATATATAGTTTTAGCAAATTGAGGCCCGCTGTAAACTAGAAAGCAGAATGATACAAAAGGGGACTGAGCGGTCAGCAAAAAACCCTAATCAAAAAAACCATCCTGAGATTACAAGAACCCATGTGCCAACTCATGGCACATGGGGAGAACCTCAGTCCACTAGAGCTACCAGCTAGCATAGAGACATAATAAGCAAGCTGGACAAAAAACCAAACAACTGAAAATCAGCACTTAGCTTATCCTGAAAGATCTGGGAGCAGGTAGGCAGGAACCAAACAGAGCACATCTGAATACATTGATAGCCGGCAAGGGAAATGACAGAAAGGCCAGGTAAAATAGGAAACACCCAGCCACTGATGGACAGGTGGAAACCAAAGGCCGCAACCCACCAAAGTCACCCAGTACCAGCAGTAACCACCAGAGGGAGCCCACAAACAGAATCCACAACAGTTGCCACACACTGTTGTTGGTATGTTGGCCCATTCCTCCATGCAGATCTCCTCTAGAGCAGTGATGTTTTTGGCTTTTCGCTTGGCAACACGGACTTTCAACTCCCTCCAAAGGTTTTCTATAGGGTTGAGATCTGGAGACTGGCTAGGCCACTCCAGGACCTTGAAATGCTTCTTACGAAGCCACTCCTTCGTTGCCCTGGCAGTGTGCTTTGGATCATTGTCATGTTAAAAAAAACCAGCCACGTTTCATCTTCAATGCCCTTGCTGATGGAAGGAGGTTTGCACTCAAAATCTCACGATACATGGCCCCATTCATTCTTTCATGTACCCGGATCAGTCGTCCTGGCCCCTTTGCAGAGAAACAGCCCCAAAGCATGATGTTTCCACCACCATGCTTTACAGTAGGTATGGTGTTTGATGGATGCAACTCAGTATTCTTTTTCCTCCAAACACGACAAGTTGTGTTTCTACCAAACAGTTCCAGTTTGGTTTCATCAGACCATAGGACATTCTCCCAAAACTCCTCTGGATCATCCAAATGCTCTCTAGCAAACTTCAGACGGGCCCGGACATGTACTGGCTTAAGCAGTGGGACACGTCTGGCACTGCAGGATCTGAGTCCATGGTGGCGTAGTGTGTTACTTATGGTAGGCCTTGTTACATTGGTCCCAGCTCTCTGCAGTTCATTCACTAGGTCCCCCCGCGTGGTTCTGGGATTTTTGCTCACCGTTCTTGTGATCATTCTGACCCCACGGGGTGGGATTTTGCGTGGAGCCCCAGATCGAGGGAGATTATCAGTGGTCTTGAATGTCTTCCATTTTCTAATTATTGCTCCCACTGTTGATTTCTTCACTCCAAGCTGGTTGGCTATTGCAGATTCAGTCTTCCCAGCCTGGTGCAGGGCTACAATTTTGTTTCTGGTGTCCTTTGACAGCTCTTTGGTCTTCACCATAGTGGAGTTTGGAGTCAGACTGTTTGAGGGTGTGCACATGTGTCTTTTTATACTGATAACAAGTTTAAACAGGTGCCATTACTACAGGTAATGAGTGGAGGAAAGAGGAGACTCTTAAAGAAGAAGTTACAGGTCTGTGAGAGCCAGAAATCTTGATTGTTTGTTTCTGACCAAATACTTATTTTCCACCATAATATGCAAATAAAATGATAAAAAAACAGACAATGTGATTTTCTGGATTTTTTTTTCTCAGTTTGTCTCCCATAGTTGAGGTCTACCTATGATGTAAATTACAGACGCCTCTCATCTTTTTAAGTGGTGGAACTTGCACTATTGCTGAATGACTAAATACTTTTTTGCCCCACTGTATGTATTCTATCTATTTCCCATAGCCTTTGTCGAACACATGCTTTAGGTTGTTATACAACTTGATTGTCAGTTTTATTTTCTCCGTGTATCATTGATTATATTCTGTATCTTCTTTGGAATTACCTTGACACAATATTACCCACTATTCCTTATTCAGTTTTTATTCTGTACATTTTATATTTTAACTTAGAGGGGTTTTTCCCACAAAGTTACGGTAATTTCAAAGTTGATTTTAATCAAAACATCTTGGAATAATAATTTCCACAATGTTTGAAAAAAATGTTCCTGTGCTGAGATAATCTTATAAATGTGTCCCTGCTGTGTAATGATTGTGTCTGACCATTCAGGAACATGGTCATGTATAAATTAAATTATAATATCCACCCCTCTACTGTGACCGGTCTCTCCGGGACTTGAACTCACGTCTTTATGTTCGCAGGCTGTAATTCTATGAGCCACAACTGACAAATTTGATGCTGTAGATCGGAGAATTTGGTAATCTTGACCAGTATTGCAGATAGTGAACCCAGAAGCAGATTGTAAATGCACATTGTATACAGCAGTGTAATTCTATGTTCCCCGTATTCTAGAGGTGAAGAACAAGTCTGATTTTTATATTTCTACAAAACTACTGAAAATAATAAAAAACTATTCCAAAAATTATGTGTTTTTTTTTAACCCACAACCTTCAAGACTACAGGCAGGAACTAAAGCTACTGAGCCACAAGCTCTGGTGATGTAAGTGGAAGCATTTTGTGTACTTGATCTGTATGGCAGGCTCTGACTCCACAGGCAGACACATTGTGCACAGCAGTGTAGTTCTATGTAATTGTATTAAAGAGGGAGAATAAAAGAGAGTTTTTCATCCTCTAAAATTACTAAAAAATAATGGAAAACACTTGATAATTAAAAACAAAATGTAATTTTTAATGTGTTTTTTTTTTAAATAATAAACATCACAAATCAGCAAACAACATAGACATATTTGGTCTCCATGTAATTGTAACAATCTACACAACACAGCAATCATATTATTTATGGTGATCTGTAAATGACATTTAAAAAAATGGCGTGATTGATATTATTCTCTATCAAACACATAAAAATTGTAATAAAAATGTAATGCCGAGCACGTGTTCACATAAATAAATGCTACGTTCTTTCTGTGTGTTTTTCTGCAGGTGTCCTCACCACACAACACAATAACAATCTTCCCTTTTATTAATTTCCCCCTTGAGAAAGTTCTGGTGGCACTGAATGTGAATGAAGAAACAAAAAATCACAGTGACGTAGTGCCAGCTGTGGATGATCAAAAGCCTAGCCGGGGACACCGGATGATAAGAGTCACAACCTCCCGTTGAGCCACCAGGTACCACTGATCTAGGAGCTGAACCGGAGTCCAGTGAATCGATCTGTCATTTCTAGTCCCAACTATTCCAGATACAGTGGATAGTCTTGAATTTGGTTCTACGCACTGCAATCTCAGGCGTCAGCTGAATGTCCCTCACTGCCACTGCCCCTTTGACATCTCCTACTGCCAGTAGAAAATAGTAAATGGGCATGGATAGGGGTTTGACCAGGGGCATGGCCAAAATATGCAGGCACGCCGCATAATTTGTCCTGCTGTTCTTTAAAAGCGTTTCAAGTTCTTCAGCAGTACAACGATTGAAAGGCAGCAGTACTACAACCTTTGAAAGGCAGAACTACAACCATTAAAAGGCAGCAGTACTTCGACCATTGAAAGGCAGCAGTACTACGACCACTGAAAGGCAGCAGTACTACAACCATTGGAATGAAGCAGTGCTACAGCCATTGAAAGGCAGCAGTACCACAACAACCATAGAAAGGCAGCAGTACAACAACCATTGAAAGGCAGCAGTACAACAACCATTGAAAGGCAGCAGTATCACAGCCATTGAAAGGCAGCAGTACTACGACCACTGAAAGGCAGCAGTACTACAATCTTTGAAAGGATGTAGTACTACAAGCATTGAAAGGCAGCAGTACATCGACCATTGAAAGGCAGCAGTTCTACAACAACCACTGAAAGGCAGCAGTACTAAAAGCATTGAAAGGCAGCAGTACTATGACCATTGAAAGACAGCAGTACTACAACCACACAGATCAGCAACAACAGCTGTCAGCTCTCGTATCTTTCGCTCCTAATTACGCTACATCTCTGTATTATTCTCTTCCCACACTAATCTTCTCCGCTGTCACACACACTCTCTGTACAATTTGTTCAGGGTTTCTCTTGCTATCTTTATATTTCTCCATGCAATGGCTGCTACATTACCTGCTATTTCATTTCTGTACGCTATGATAGTCCCTGCTAATTGTATATGATATACCATTTGATGTGACACCTGCAAGGCATTGTGGGAAGTCCTCCTGGCCTCGCCTGAGGCCATGTAATCCTTCTCTGGCTGATACAATGTGTAAAATGTTGGCAGCAAATGTTAGGTGATTAGTATGGAGCAAATCCCAAATTGTTCAAAATCTCCAGTTAAAACAAATTCCTAAAAAATAAAGACAAATTTGATTTCCAATAAATCCTTTTCTTCCTCTCTACTGGGCTCACATTTACAAAAAGCTTGGATGATCTTTCAGTCATTCAGTATAATGATGTATGTATACAGAGATGAATCAGAAACGGAATAAAGCTAATAGAAAATTCCACGCTGGTAGCGTCATCGTCATGCAGAAATGTCACGGCACTTTGGTACTTATTTTTTAGACTTTATTCTATTTAAATTCTCATTGTCTTACAAAGCATTTTAATTAAATTCTAGTCGCTAATTATTGTGGAAAATATGAGACATTTGTAAAATTTGCTTTGCAAATTATCTAATTTTATTAAATCTATGTGTAAAACTTACTCTTCACAGTAAGACCTGTCAGGCTGTCAAATCAGTTCTCACTGTGCCACACTTTGTAGGGACCCCTACTGATGCTGAATGGTGAATGGGACACTCAGCTGTGTTCCAGGGGGAATATATAGGAGGAATGACACACATTTCTCACAAAACGTGCTATTATTTAAGGTGTGTACTTAAAGAGAACCTGTCAGCAGAATTGTGCTGAGTAACCTACAGACAGTGTCAGGTCGGCGCCGTTATAATGATTAAAAAATGATACTTTGGTTGATGACATCCGTCTTGTGGTTGTTGTTTAACCTTTATGTGTAGTTTTCAGTTATTGAGATTCTTGTGCTCCAGGGCGGCCTGTGGGCAGGACTGTATGTGCTGCTCTGCTTACCTATGCATCTGTATGGGTTTATAACAGGTCACTGATCCTTCACTGACCTGCCCCCTATTTTATACACTCCATACAATAGTGTTGGCTTTCGAAAAAAAAAAGGAATGTCATCAAAATGGCGGCGGTGCATGCTCAGTAGCATCTATCGCACGTATATAAGTGTTGGCTTTTTGTTGTTTTTTAAAAAAAGTAACTTCAGCTACTGTGCAAGAGCTGCTGGAGGCACTATTTTGTTGGAAGAAAAAAAATCGGCTACAGCAAAATGGCGGCGCTTGCGCAGTAGCATCTATTCTATGCACTATGTAAAATAGGAGGCAGGTCACTGAGGGATCAGTGACCTGTCATAAGCCCACACTGATGCATACGTAAGCAGAGCACCACATAAAGCCCCGCCCACAAACCCCGACGCACGAGCATATCATTAACTAAAAACTGAAAATAAACATTAAACAACAACCACAAGACAGATTTCATCAACCAAGATATCATTGTAATCAGCATAATGGCACCGACCTGACACTGTCTGTATTTACTGTGCACAATCCTGCTGACAGGTTCCCTTCAAAGGGAACCTGTCCCATGATAATACAGTACAGTCTGTAGGCATGATGCTATAGAGACGGGGAGCTGAGTACATGGATATGTAGTTTTGTGAGAAAACTCTCAGTTTAACCTGTCTTAATTATTTAACCCTCTGCTCTTTCTGAGATCCTATCAGTGACTGACAGCTTTCTTTGTATAACAGTGTATTGGGAGATGTAAATAATTAAACCAACAAGTTATAGTGAATCTTTCTCACTAAAGGATATATATCAGGTTGCTCAGCTCCCCCTGCTCTATAACATGGGGCATGCAGATTTGCCTCCTTTCCTTTGAGCTGGATATCTAATATATAAAGCTGAATGTGGGTGTGTGTGTGTATGTCCGGGATTGGCATCTGCACCGTCGCAGCTACAGCCACAAAGTTTTGCACAGTCACACGTCTGGACCCCGAGAGCGTCATAGGCTATGTTGTGAGGTGAAATTTTAACCCCGCGCTTTCCAATTCACCAAACAATTTTGCCCCTATCTTCATAATGGGGAAAAAGTGAAAAGAAAAGTGTTGGAGGCAAATTGACAGCTTCCAGATGTGAACAAGGGGGACTTAAAGAATGAGAGCGATGGCACCAAAGAGTATATACCATACAGTTGCTAAGGTGGGGCCCCGACATGGGATACTCACCACACACGGGGATATGAACACACACACACAAAATGCGCCACACACTACCACGTGCTTGAACACATATCACCCTCAGCACACATTTCATCACATATACACCAACCTCGCCACATAAAAGTCGAAACACAAAAGTCACCGCTCAAAACTCGCCACGCGCAAAACTCGCCACATGCAAAACTAGGCTCACGCAAAACTAGCCACACGTGCAAAACTCACCTCATGGAAAAGTCGCCACACGCAAAACTTGCACACGCGCGAAAATTGCCACATGCACAAAAGTTGCAACACATGCAAAAGTTGCCTCACACAAAACTTGCACATACTCAATAAGCACCACACATAAAACTCGCCAAGCGCAAAACTCGTCATGCGCAAAACTTGCTGCACACAACTTGCTACACTAACCCGTCACATGCAACTCGACACACAAAAAGTTGCTACACGCATATCGCCACACAAAACTCAATACACACAACTTGACACATGAAACTCACCCTAAAGCACACACAAGTCTGGTATTATCCTTCAAAAATAAAAATCTGATTCATAAGCAGACAAACTACAAGAGCAACAAATGTACCATATAGAAAATACGGCAGCTGTCAGTCACATGACCTGTCTATTATGTGTATGTGTGAGCTAATATATACTGCCAGGGGGGAGGGCTTCCTGTTGGCTGGGGATTTATCAGGCTGCCAATTTAGCTTACAAATACTGAGGTAAAAATACTGACCAAATAACGTGTGAACGATGTCTAATACAGGAGAAGACATACAGGTACATAATTTATACTATATACAGAAGGAGATGACATACAGGTATATACTATGTACAGGAGGAGATTACATACAGGTATATACTATACATAGGAGGAGTTGACATACAGGTATATACTATATACAGGAGGAGATGACACATGAATATACTATATACAGGAGGAGATGACATACAGGTATATACTATATAAAAGAGGAGATGACATACAGCAGGTATATACTATGAACAGGGGAGATGACATACAGGTATATACTATATATAGGAGATGACATACAGGTATATACTATATACAGAACAGATGACATACAGGTATATACTATATACAGGAGGAGATGACACATAGGTATATACAATATACAGGAGGAGATGATATACAGCAGGTATATACTATTTACAGGGGAGATGGCATACAGGTATATACTATATACAGAAGAGATGACATACAGGTATATGCTATATACAGGAGATGACATACAGGTGTATACTATATATAAGGGAGATGACAAACATGTATATACTGAGGGGAAAATGAGAGGTGTGAGGTGAAAATGAGAGGTGTGAGGTGAAAATGAGAGGTGTGAGGTGAAAATGAACAGGTGTGAGTGCAAAATGAGAGGAGTGAGGGAAAATAGTGGAGTGATCGGAAAATCACAGATGTGAGGTCGAAATGACAAGTGTTAGGGGGGAATGAGAGGAGTGAGGGGGAATGAGAGGAGTGAGGGGGAAAATAAGAGGAGTGAGGAGGAAAATGAGAGGTGTGAGGGAGAAAATGAGAGATGTGAGGGGGAAAATGAAAAATGTGAGGGGGAAAATAAAGAGGCGTGATGGGAAAATAAGAGAAGTGAGGTGCTATAACTAACCACAGATATTTACTATGCCCTGGCAACGCCGGGCTCTTCAACTAGTTACATATATACAGTGCCTTGCAAAAGTATTCGGCTCCCTGGAACTTTTCAACCTTTTCCCACATATCATGGTTCAAACATAAAGATACCAAATGTAAATTTTTGGTGAAGAATCAACAACAAGTGGAACACAATTGTGAAGTTGAATGAAATTTATTGGTTATTTTAAATTTTTGTGGAAAACTGAAAATTAGGGCTTGCAATATTATTCGGTCCCTTTACTTTCAGTGCAGCAAACACACTCCAGAAGTTCATTGTGGATCTCTGAATGATCCAATGTTGTCCTAAATGCCTAATGATGATAAATATAATCCACCTGTGAGTAATCAAGTCTCCGTATAAATGCACCTGCTCTGTGATAGTCTCAGGGTTCTGTTGAAGCACAGAGAGCATCATGAAGACCAAGGAACACAACAGGCAGGTCCGTGATACTGTTGTGGGGAAGTTTAAAGCCGGATTTGGATACAAAATGATTTCCAAAACGTTAAACATCCCAAGGAGCACTGTGCAAGCGATCATATTGAAATGGAAGGAGTATCATACCACTGCAAATCTACCAAGACCCGGCCGTCCCTCTAAACTAGGAGAAGACTGATCAGAGATGCAGCCAAGAGGCCCATGATCACTCTGGATGAACTGCAGAGATCTACAGCTGAGGTGGGATAGTCTGTCCATAGGACAACAATCAGTCGTACACTGCACAAATCTGGCCTTTATGGAAGAGTGGCAAGAAGAAAGCCATTTCTCAAAGATATCCATAAAAAGTGTCGTTTAAAGTTTGCAACAAGCCACCTGGGAGACACACCAAACATGTGGAAGAAGGTGCTCTGGTCAGATGAAACCAAAATCAAACTTTTTGGCTACAATGCCAAACGATATGTTTGGCGTAAAGGCAACACAGCTCATCACCCTGAACACACCATCCCCACTGTCAAACATGGTGGTGGCAGCATCATGGTTTTGGCCTGCTTTTCTTCAGCAGGGACAGGGAAGATGGATGGACCCTTCTTGAAGAAAACCTGTTGGAGTCTGCAAAAGACCTGAGACTGGGACGGAGATTTGTCGTCCAACAAGACAATGATCCCAAACATAAAGCAAAATCTACAATGGAATGGTTCACAAATAAACGTATCCAGTTGTTAGAATGGCCAAGTCAAAGTCCAGACCTCAATCCAATCGAGAATCTGTGGAAAGAGCTGAAAACTGCTGTTCACAAACGATCTCTATCAAACCTCACTGAGCTCGAGGTGTTTGCCAAGAAAGAATGGGCAAGAATTTCAGGCTGTCGATGTACAAAACTGATAGAGACATACCCCAAGCGACTTGCAGCTGTAATCGCAGCAAAAGGTGGCGCAACAAAGTATTAAGTTAAAGGGGCTGAATAATATTACACGCCCCACTTTTCAGTTTTGGAATTTCCACAATACATTTCGTTCAACTTCACAATTGTGTTCCACTTGTTGTTGATTCTTCACCAAAAATTTACATTTGGTATCTTTATGTTTGAAGCATGATATGTGGGAAAAGGTTGAAAAGTTCCAGGGAGCCGAATACTTTCGCAATGCACTGCATAACGTCCTATTTGCTGCATGTCTATGTTCAGGACCCGGTCCTGTTCTGCCTTTATTCACACTGACGTCACTATGACGCGTGGTGAGGTTTTAATATTAGAGGTTACTTAGCACCATCCCGATTGGGATGCACCTTGACGCTTGCAGGATGGTTTCTACCCTTTTTTTAAATTAAAAACGGTGTTTACGAAGTGCCCTATTTATGTATTTGACTGCACTATTGCTTTCACTTATTTACTTACAGCAGGGCATTTGTTCATTTTGATTCTGTTTTAAGATTTATATATCATATATTTATATATCAGTTCGGTGTGCCCTATAACAAGGGCCTGCAGATTGGGCTGCATTTTCATGGTGACTGTCTCCCTTTAAGGGCAAATACAAGTCAAGTGAAATTTATTCAAAAGGCAGTATATTAGGTAAGACCAGATCTGGGAAAGATTTTCAATTCTCCAACATATAGCCTCTTTTTTTAAGAGAAATACTCCTCAAAAAGACTATTTTTCCAATGCAATTTGAAGCCACATGAGGACTTCTGGTTGGCCGACTTGTAGTTGTTATTGCCACCATTAATTCACCATATAATGTACTGAAAAACAAGATTTTTTTAACCATTCACTTTGCGTTAAAGTACATATACAGTATACACAGCATTATACATTATATACACTGCATGTACAGTACACACTGGTAGCGCTCTGATACACTGGTGCTAGTGAAAGGGGCCTCTCAGTCTGTCAGGGTTGTGAGCGAGTGTGGTGTCAAGTCAGTGACTGCGTGGGCCACATCCTCTCACTCCCTGTGCCTCCCTGGACCAGATTGGACACGGGGTGTGTATGAAAAACTGTGCCAAGCTGACCTTACGTGTCCCCAGGGGGTGCGGAACATCACATTGGTGCAAGTGAGATCATACCATGCGATCTCGTGTGGTGTCACGTCAGTGACTGTGTGGGCCACATCCTCTCACTCCCCGTGCCTCCCTGGACCTGTATTGACAGAGGTGTGTGTGAAAATCTGCGCCAAGCTGACCCTACATGTCCCCATTGGGTGTGGAACGTCCCGTTGGCGCAAGTGAGGAGACCATACTACAAGATCTCGTTCATCACATGCAATGGCAACGGAAGGATTCTGAGTGATCTCTCTGGTGTCATCCTTCACACTCCCCCTTTACATAGAATTTTATAAGGACAAACTGTCATCTCCTATCTCAATAAAGAGAAAATCAGTCTTCACTCTGAACAGATTGCCCCCATGAGTGGAGAGTGAAAAATCCATCCATGAGGAGAAAGAAGCATACTTCTCTGATAACATATGTTACAAAGTTTCTTATTATCGATTTAGGAAATAAAATTCAAGCAGCGCATACTCTTTAAAAAAGCACTCCCATCAAAGTTTTTATTCTCTTAATATATTGCAGTCAACATATTATACAGCACTGTGTACTTACAATTGCTCCTTTTGCCTTTCTATCCAGCTAATTCTTCTCTTTTCTCTGCTCTATGTAGAAACAGGAAGTCTTTTGTCCCTGCATTTATCATTGACCTCCTGCCCAAGCTGCGTGGCTTCTCCCCCACCTGAGACTTTTGCAGTGATGACTCATGCAGAGAAAATTGACCTCCTGATTCTACATAGAGCTTAGAAGGAGTCAGCTAGTCATTTTTTAATCATGTGATGTGATAGATCTAATGGGATAGAGAAGAATTAGCTGGGTAGAAAGGCAAAATGAGCAATTGTAAGTAAACAGTGCTATATACCATGATATGACTGCAATATATTAAGAGGATATACATTTTGATGGAGTGCTCTTTTAAGTCCAGTAGGTTGTGTAGTAGGGCCTCCATGTATCATATTGATTTTTTAAAACAAACCAAAAATGTTTGATTAGAATTGGATTTGGGATATTTAACTCTTTTCCATGATCCTCAGGACCCAATAATCTTCTGAAATAGACCACTTACATATGGGAATATTGCTCCCGTGAAAAACCATACTTGGTCTGCAAACACAGTACCTAAATGGTTAGTATCAAGGTAATATCCCCTTAAATGCCAGAAACCCCCTGCCAGCTTGCCTCGTTCCTTCAGTGTGTCTTAATTGTAAAACCAGACCGTTCTATTACTATGGAGCACATGTGACCATTGTAGACGCATTTGGCATGGGACAGAGATCATCATGAATACTCTGAGCAGTCTGCGGTTAGACCTTAGGCCGGGTTTCCACTAGCGTACGGCATCCGATAATTCTCTCATGTGAGAGCATCCGATGCGATATGCTAATGACCCTCAGCTCCTGCTCTGCTACAATCGTGATCTGATTGTCAGAGCTCTGTTCTCCGATCCTCTCGCATGACAGGATCGGAGCACAGCTGTCGAGGAGACGGAGAAAGTAATTTCTCCATCTCCTCTGGTGGCGATGTAGCTGTATACCGCACTGCACTCGGGTGACATCCGAGTGCAGTGTGATGTTTCATGTGCACCCATAGACTCGGCATGAGAAAATAATCACAGATGTGAGCTTCCCCATAGAGAAACATTGGGGCAAGTCTAACCTGATTTTTTTTTATCACATTGCACTGGTCCAAATGGATCACAAGGTGGAAAGAGCTCTTAAAGGGGTATTCCCGTCTCAGAGATCCTATTCAATAAACAGTAGGTGTAGCAATAATAATATTAGCAAATTTCTCCAATTATAAATGTAGTATAGTTCTTCTGATTCGCGATGTCGCTTACCCCATGTGCAGGGCATTGCAGTAAGCTTACAACTAACACTATGAGTGGTTACAACCATGGATACCTAAGCTACTGCAATGCCCTACACATGGGGTAAGTGACATAGTGAATCAGAGGAACTATACTACATTTCTAATTGGAGGTATTTAACATTATTATTATTACACCTGCTATGTATTGGGATAGGATCTCTGAGATGGGAATACCCCTTTAAAGCTGATTAATGTGTGAGTGCACGAATTTATGCATCTATATATATATATATATATATATATATATATATATATATATATATATACCGTGAGGATGTGTATGGAAATGTCAAAGACAACATCGGCAGCAGGACAGACAGACAAGAACGCAGACAAAACAAGACTGCACAGAAAGGAGTGAAATGTAAAGGTCAAGGCAGAAGCTGCTCAAGGGTGTGCGACTCACGACATAAATGTAGATATTAGCTTTCACGCTGACAAGTGCCTATGAAATAATTAAACAAGCTCAGCTCCTGAGCTATATAATGTGGAAGGGGAAGAAAACTATTAGCAAATAATCTTCCTCTTATCATGTTTTTATTCTTCTCTGTACTTGTTCCCAGCACTCCCAGACTTCACTTTACATTCGGGTCAAATGCCGCATGCTCTCTTCTAGCGTTGACAATTTCTGGTATTCTTTCTCCAACTCTGCTTTCCATATAAACTACTTTTGTATTTTATTTCTTTTTTTTTTACCTTCTCTCCTTCTGTTCCTAGCTCTCCTCGGTTCCTTTCCACAACTGTAAATAGCCAGACGAATGCAGAACCTGTCTGCGATGGTCTCAACATATATCTTTCCTGTGTTTTAGGCCAAAATATGCAGTCCTGTCTGCGATTCCAAGAGAAGAGACTCGATTTTAGCAACTGTCTTCAGGGATGAGCACAAACTTATTAATTCAGCTCCCTAAATCAATGGAATAGCTACAGTCAACCTGCTTGTTTATGCACATCCTTTGCATCAATGCCGCTTTCCATCAGAAAACCACTTGGTCCAATCTACTGTATCAATGGTCCCTCTGACAAATCCGCAACTGCCTAGCAGCTCAGTCCACGGCCTCAGCCAGGACCACTGCCAAACAACTCCCACCCAAATTTGGCATTCGCGTGTCACACTGGCAACCAGGAGCGCGGGATATCCATTTCCTGACCTTGAATTAAGGCTTTTCATCCTGCATTTAACAAATATGTTTCTCTCCTTCAACAAAGAGAACCCTGTTAACGGAGTCTCTCCGCCAACCTCACACCTTGCAATCTACTAGTTTTAGTAATTATATATATATATATATATATATATATATATATATATATATACATATATGATATGCATGTTATAAAACACAATACTATCATGTGATGGTGCAGGGGTGCTCGCTACCTACATACTGTGGTGTCGCCTGATATTAGGTGCCCTGAATTAGTGACCCCATAAGTGCACAGTCCAAAACTTAACATAAATCCAGTTCCCTGCTGATTTGTGAAAAGTGATCACTTTGCCAAATGCACACGGAGTCTGTGGGATGAAATTTTGTTAGAGGAATAGAAGAAAATTTAGCATAAAATGGTAATGAAGCACAAGGAAAATGGTTCACACAGTAACTATTTTATAGCTATCAGCAAAGCAATGTAACAGGCTGTTCTGTAATATACTGTACATATACACTCACCGGCCACTTTATTAGGTACACCTGTCCAACTTCTTGTTAACACTTAATTTCTAATCAGCCAATCACATGGCGGCAACTCAGTGCATTTAGGCATGTAGACATGGTCAAGACAATCTCCTGCAGTTCAAACCGAGCATCAGTATGGGGAAGAAAGGTGATTTGAGTGCCTTTGAACGTGGCATGGTTGTTGGTGCCAGAAGGGCTGATCTGAGTATTTCAGAAACTGCTGATCTACTGGGATTTTCACGCACAACCATCTCTAGGGTTTACAGAGAATGGTCCGAAAAAGAAAAAAAATCCAGTGAGCGGCAGTTCTGTGGGCGGAAATGCCTTGTTGATGCCAGAGGTCAGAGGAGAATGGGCAGACTGGTTCGAGCTGATAGAAAGGCAACAGTGACTCAAATCGCCACCCGTTACAACCAAGGTAGGCCTAAGAGCATCTCTGAACGCACAGTGCGTCGAACTTTGAGGCAGATGGGCTACAGCAGCAGAAGACCACACCGGGTACCACTCCTTTCAGCTAAGAACAGGAAACTGAGGCTACAATTTGTACAAGCTCATCGAAATTGGACAGTAGAAGATTGGAAAAACGTTGCTTGGTCTGATGAGTCTCGATTTCTGCTGCGACATTCGGATGGTAGGGTCAGAATTTGGCGTAAACAACATGAAAGCATGGATCCATCCTGCCTTGTATGGAGCATCTTTGGGATGTGCAGCCGACAAATCTGCGGCAACTGTGTGATGCCATCATGTCAATATGGACCAAAATCTCTGAGGAATGCTTCCAGCACCTTGTTGAATCTATGCCACGAAGAATTGAGGCAGTTCTGAAGGCAAAAGGGGGTCCAACCCGTTACTAGCATGGTGTACCTAATAAAGTGGCCGGTGAGTATATATATATATATATATATATATATATATATATATATATATATATATATATATATATATATATCTATAATATAACGCTGGGAGCGTCACTTTGTCCGAAGCCTTTATAGACTGCGCAAGCGCAAGCGCCGGCGCAGTCTGGATCCCACAGAGTGACGCTCCCAGGAGATCGCGGTATGCGTAAGCGCTGAACGCACACCGCGATCTCCAACTGAGAAGCAGGGACGAGCCACGGAGCCAGGAGGGTGAGTATATTTACCTGTCTTCCGTTCCACGGCTGCGCGAGCCTCCGTCCTCCACATCCTCTGCCTGAGACGTTCAGTTCAGAGTGCACAATGACGCTCTTAATGCGCGCCGCCCTCTGACTGAACAGTCACAGCCAGAGGACAGGACCCGGAAGATGGAGCCGCGCGCAGCAGTGGAACGGGGGGACAGGTAAATATAGCAAGTGCCGGGGGCCTGAGCTAGCGGCGACTCTGGCACCTGACCCCCACAGCGCGCCGGTGTCCCCGCCTGCTCAGGCCCCCAGCACAGCCACGCACAGCCGCCCGCACTCACCAGAGCCATGCACAGCCGCCCGCACTCACCAGAGCCACGCACAGCCGCCCGCACTCACCAGAGCCACGCACAGCCGCCCGCACTCACCAGAGCCACGCACAGCCGCCCGCACTCACCAGAGCCACGCACAGCCGCCCGCACTCACCAGAGCCACACACAGCCGCCCGCACTCACCAGAGCCACGCACAGCCGCCCGCACTCAGCACAGCCACGCACAGCCGCCCGCACTCAGCACAGCCACGCACAGCCGCCCGCACTCAGCACAGCCACGCACAGCCGCCCACACTCACCAGAGCCACGCACAGCCGCCCGCACCGCACTCACCAGAGCCACGCACAGCCGCCCGCACTCACCAGAGCCACGCACAGCCGCCCGCACTCAGCACAGCCACGCACAGCCGCCCGCACTCACCACCGCCACGCACAGCCGCCCGCACTCACCAGAGCCACGCACAGCCGCCCGCACTCACCAGAGCCACGCACAGCCGCCCGCACTCACCAGAGCCACGCACAGCCGCCCGCACTCACCAGAGCCACGCACAGCCGCCCGCACTCACCAGAGCCACGCACAGCCGCCCGCACTCACCAGAGCCACGCACAGCCGCCCGCACTCAGCACAGCCACGCACAGCCGCCCGCACTCAGCACAGCCACGCACAGCCACCCGCACTCAGCACAGCCGCCCGCACTCAGCACAGCCGCCCGCACTCAGCAGAGCCACGCACAGCCGCCCGCACTCAGCACAGCCACGCACAGCCACCCGCACTCAGCACAGCCACGCACAGCCGCCCGCACTCAGCACAGCCACGCACAGCCGCCCGCACTCAGCACAGCCGCCCGCACTCAGCAGAGCCACGCACAGCCGCCCGCACTCAGCACAGCCGCCCGCACTCAGCACAGCCGCCCGCACTCAGCACAGCCACTCACAGCCGCCCGCACTCAGCACAGCCACACACAGCCGCCCGCACTCAGCACAGCCACGCACAGCCGCCCGCACTCAGCACAGCCACGCACAGCTGCCCGCACTCAGCACAGCCACGCACAGCCGCCCGCACTCAGCACAGCTGCCCGCACTCAGCACAGCCGCCTGCACTCACCAGATCCACGCACAGCCGCCCGCACTCCGCACCGCCATGCACAGCCGCTCGCACTCAGCACAGCCACGCACAGCCGCCCGCACTCACCAGAGCCACGCACAGCCGCCCGCACTCACCAGAGCCACGCACAGCCGCCCGCACTCACCAG
This sequence comes from Ranitomeya variabilis, assembly GCF_051348905.1. NCBI lineage: Eukaryota > Metazoa > Chordata > Amphibia > Anura > Dendrobatidae > Ranitomeya > Ranitomeya variabilis. The sequence continues at coordinate 267,184,933 of NC_135233.1, read as the reverse complement.
AGCCACGCACAGCCGCCCGCACTCACCAGAGCCACGCACAGCCGCCCGCACTCACCAGAGCCACGCACAGCCGCCCGCACTCAGCACAGCCGCCCGCACTCAGCACAGCCGCCCGCACTCAGCACAGCCGCCCGCATTCAGCACAGCCGCACTCGGGCAGTAGAGCCGGAGAGAGAAAGATGGGAGCAACATATGGCAGAATGGAAACAGGAACAGGCAGAATGGGGGCGCGGGATGGGAGCAGCACATGACAGAATGATTGTGCACGATGGGAGCAGCACATGACAGGATGGGGCGCAGGATGGGAGCACATGACAGGATGGGAGCAGCACATGACAGAATGGGGGCACACACATGACAGGATGGGGGTGTAGGATGGAGCAGCATATGACAGGATGGGGGCGCAGGATGGGAGCACATGACAGGATGGGGACGCAGGATGGAGCAGCACATGACAGGATGGGGGCGCAGGATGGAGCAGCACATGACAGGATGGGGCCACAGGATGGAGCAGCACATGACAGGATGGGAGAGCAAGATGGGAGCAGCACATACCAGGATGGTGACCATATACCAATATAAATGCTCGCCACCCGGGCGTAGAACGGGTTCAATAGCTAGTATATATACAGTGGGGCAAAAAAGTATTTAGTCAGTCAGCAATAGTGCAAGTTCCACCACTTAAAAAGATGAGAGGTGTCTGTAATTTACATCATAGGTAGACCTCAACTATGGGAGACAAACTGAGAAAAAAGAATCCAGAAAATCACATTGTCTGTTTTTTTATCATTTTATTTGCATATTCTGGTGGAAAATAAGTATTTGGTCAGAAACAAAATTTCATCTCAATACTTTGTAATATATCCTTTGTTGGCAATGACAGAGGTCAAACGTTTTCTGCAAGTCTTCACAAGGTTGCCACACACTGTTGTTGGTATGTTGGCCCATTCCTCCATGCAGATCGCCTCTAGAGCAGTGATGTTTTTGGCTTTTCGCTTGGCAACACGGACTTTCAACTCCCGCCAAAGGTTTTCTATAGGGTTGAGATCTGGAGACTGGCTAGGCCACTCCAGGACCTTGAAATGCTTCTTACGAAGCCACTCCTTCGATGCCCTGGTGGTGTGCTTTGGATCATTGTCATGTTGAAAGACCCAGCCACGTTTCATCTTCAATGCCCTTGCTGATGGAAGGAGGTTTGCACTCAAAATCTCACGATACATGGCCCCATTCATTCTTTCATGTACCCGGATCAGTCGTCCTGGCCCCTTTGCAGAGAAACAGCCCCAAAGCATGATGTTTCCACCACCATGCTTTACAGTAGGTATGGTGTTTGATGGATGCAACTCAGTATTCTTTTTCCTCTAAACACGACAAGTTGTGTTTCTACCAAACAGTTCCAGTTTGGTTTCATCAGACCATAGGACATTCTCCCAAAACTCCTCAGGATCATCCAAATGCTCTCTAGCAAACTTCAGACGGGCCCGGACATGTACTGGCTTAAGCAGTGGGACACGTCTGGCACTTCAGGATCTGAGTCCATGGTGGCGTAGTGTGTTACTTATGGTAGGCCTTGTTACATTGTCCCAGCTCTCTGCAGTTCATTCACTAGGTCCCCCCGCGTGGTTCTGGGATTTTTGCTCACCGTTCTTGTGATCATTCTGACCCCACGGGGTGGGATTTTGCGTGGAGCCCCAGATCGAGGGAGATTATCAGTGGTCTTGAATGTCTTCCATTTTCTAATTATTGCTCCCACTGTTGATTTCTTCACTCCAAGCTGGTTGGCTATTGCAGATTCAGTCTTCCCAGCCTGGTGCAGGGCTACAATTTTGTTTCTGGTGTCCTTTGACAGCTCTTTGGTCTTCACCATAGTGGAGTTTGGAGTCAGACTGTTTGAGGGTGTGCACAGGTGTCTTTTTATACTGATAACAAGTTTAAACAGGTGCCATTACTACAGGTAATGAGTGGAGGAAAGAGGAGACTCTTAAAGAAGAAGTTACAGGTCTGTGAGAGCCAGAAATCTTGATTGTTTGTTTCTGACCAAATACTTATTTTCCACCAGAATATGCAAATAAAATGATAAAAAAGCAGACAATGTGATTTTCTGGATTTTTTTTTCTCAGTTTGTCTCCAATAGTTGAGGTCTACCTATGATGTAAATTACAGACGCCTCTCATCTTTTTAAGTGGTGGAACTTGCACTATTGCTGACTGACTAAATACTTTTTAGCCCCACTGTATATATATATATATATATATATATATATATATATATATATATATATATATATATATATACACTCATCAACATTCAAATTTCAACACCAACAAAGAAAATCATGAATAAGTGGAAACAAAAGTTTTTAAATATCTTGATTTATTCAGTATCAAGTATGAGCGACACGCACCGAAATCCCAGCACTTACACACACCCATGGTGGCTATCAATGAGGTTATTCTCTGAGGAATGCTCTGCCATGCTGTATGCACTTCAGCTCGCGAATCATCAAGATCCATTGCTTGCAGTTCTCAATGCAGATGCTGACCAAAGAGGTCCCAAATGTGCTCGATGTGAGACAAGTCTAGTGACACTGCAGGCCATGGTAGCATGTTTAGGCCACGTAGGATGCCATACTGAAAAACGTCTCCTGGGACACTTTGGAGTAATGATTTCATGACTAATTTCTGTGCTGCAAATGAAATTAGACATCATGTACCAAGCCAAATGTGTCAAACAATCTGTACACAAAACTATCAAAAGGCATGTGCACGACATTGGACTACGAGACAGATGTCCAGCTACAGGCGTTTCACTGACTCCACACCACCACTCTCAAAGGTTATCATGGTGTTGAACAAGGTGAAAATAGAGGCTGGAATGAAGGTCAATTCCCGGCAACGTCACGTTTTTGTATGGGAAACATTGATAGTCTGATATTGGTTTGGAGACCACGTGAGCAACTCCATGAATAGGCCTTCATGAGACAACATACCACCAGTCCTATTCCCACCATTACAATGTGGGGTAGCATAATGTACAGTACAGTAGATGGAACGCTTTAGTTTTCATTTCAGGCACTCTGAAAGTTTGGCAATTCATTGATATGGTCAAGAAACCAGTGGTTCAACCAATTCTCACAAGTGGTATTGTGAGCAGCCTTCATGGCCTAAATGTGGTACCATGACCTGCAGCATCTCCACACTTGTCTCCCAACGAGCACATTTGAGCCATCATTGATCAGTAATTGCAAACTGAGCTGCCAGAAGAGGATCTTGATGATTGCGTGCCCAAGTGCATTCAGCATGGCAGAATATTTCTCAGACAACCATTAATAACCTCATTAATACCATGCCAACTGGTGTGTGTGTATTTCAGCTCGTCGTGCTCATACACAATACTAAATAAATTGAAAACTTTTGAACGTTTTCTTACTGTTTTTTTCATCATTTGAATGTCATTAACATGTCTATTGATCCTGAGAATTCCTCTACGACTTTTCCTTCTCGGTGTTGAAATTTGTAGAGGAGTGTATACATAAATCAACATTGAAATTTCAACATCAAGAACGAAAAGTCGTGGAATTATTAATTAATATATACTGTATATTTATGTGTACGCAGAACTCATTGTGAAGGATAATTCATTGCATAGAAAAGAATGATCCTAAATATAATCTAAATATGACCTTAGCTGTGCTATATGGGCATTCTGCCTTTGCTACATATGTATGATGTGTAGACCATACCTATAGGAGGACATGAAAACTTGATAACTTTGATCCTTATAAGAAGTAGGTGCCATCTTTTCTTTCTAAGCTGAGCCATCAGTGGTCCATTTTGTTTGCCACTTGTTTTTGACACAAAGAGGCAAAATACTGTAATCAATATTAACTGTTAATTCTGTATGCCACTTAAAGAGGTTGTCAGATATCTATAATGCTCTTTAAAAATATCTATCTTTAAGCCCTAGCTAATTTTGCAATTTGCTTTACTAAAAAAATTCCTACCATTCTCCCTATCCTGCTATTCCATATATATGCTTTTTCTTTACTTCCTTCAGTTTGAGGGGAGCCTCAAACAAGATGTCACAGGAGAATGGCCCTGCAGTCATTGAAACAAGATGTCATCACGGGGCAACACTAGTGTCACTTACCACAGCTTATGTCACCACCATCCCGATGGCAGAGTGTTTAAAGGGCGTGATGGGGCAGTGACTGAAGCTTCGGTCCCTGCCATCTGCATCTTCAGTCACTGCGACTCACATCTTCAGTGGCCTCCGCTACACTTCTGTCAGCGCTGCCACAATCCCTGATTAAAATATCACTGCTCTGAAATTAATCATCATCGGGAGCGGTAACAGAAGCAGGGTGAATGACACCTGCGCCAACATACAAATTCTATCACTGCCCTGAAACAAATCATCAGTCACTCACACTGCTTCTATCAGGGAATCTGATTATTTTTTTTTCAAGGAAAGAGGCGGCCATGACAGAAGCAGAGACTGTGGCAGTGGCGACAGAAGTGTTGGGGCAGACCACGAAGATACGGGTGGCATCAGCTGATAATGTAGGTGGCGGGGAAAGAAGCTGCGGTCACATATACATAAACCTTCCTGAAACGGGACATAATCAGGAAACGGTGGTGACAGAAGCTGTGGTAAGTGACAGAAGTGCCACAGCATGAGGATGTCCTGTTTCAAAAGTGGTTAGGGCTTAAATACAGATATTTATAAAGGGCATAATATGTATCAGACAACCCCATTAAGGTCAGTCTGGCAATGGCTTCCTCCAGCTCTCCTTCTATGAGCAATCACCATTTCCCTTAGGCCATTGTTCAGTGTTTGGTCAGTATATTACCTCAGAATTTGTAAGCCAAAATCAGGAGTGGAACAATCAGAGGAAAAGTATAATAGAAACACGTCACCACTTCTGTATTATCACCCACTCCTGGTTTTGGCTTACACATACTGATGTACTGTAAAATACTGACCAAATACTGAACGTGGCCTAACATTGTCCATAGAATCTGTCCAAAATTAGCTTTATGCTGTTACACACGGTCACTGGTATTTACTACTTGCACACTCTCATTAGCACAGCATTATGAAAAATCCCAAAGTGGTGGCATTACATTATATAAAGATGCTGCCTTATACACTTGCGTCAGTAACTTGTAAACTACTTACCCATTCAATTAAATCAAAAAGAGACCTTGAAAATAGTTAAAGCGGTTATCCAGCCTTTGGAATATAAAATAAATAAAACTTCCTGCCATGGAAAATAAGGAGAACTGACTGATGGTCGTCAGACAAGGAGAACTGACTGGTGGTCGTCAGACAAGGAGAACTGTCTGGTTGTCCTCAGACAAGGAGAATTGGCTGGTGGTCCTCAAACAAGGAGAACTGTCTGTCAGTCCTCAGACAAGAAGTGACTGGTGGTCCTCAGACAAGGAGAACTGTCTGGTGGTCCTCAGACAAGGAGAACTGACTGGTGAGTATCTTTATTTATTGTATCAGGGCCAAACATTTAGTTCAAGAAGGGGTTGCACTAATTTCTGGTCTACTCCATACTTTGCAATCACACAGCTCCTCAGTGAGACCAGTGAGGTGAGCAGACTATCATGTCACAAAGGAGAAAGCCAGCTCTAAACTATTGTAAATTTGTGTTCTTTTTTTTTTCCTTCTGTATAATGCCTCCTGCATATGATTGGTTAACAATCACGCAGAGGAAGAAGTACACGCCCCCAAGGAAAAATCTCTGGTAATGCCCCATTGGGCTTCTCATAAATTATAACCAAAACTTTACAAGTTAATATCTCAATGGAGAGGGGAAATTAAAAAAATATATATAGGTTTTACTCAGCTCTGCAGCCACTATTTGATGATGTGGCTGGTTTACCAAGCTCAAACTGCTGAAAAGTATTTTTTGATGGCTCATTTTAGTGACGCATATATGTATTTTAAAACGTAATGCATATTTTAGAAATAAAATAGAAGAAAAAAGAAAATACGCAATCTTATTTAGGATTTGTTTTTATGGCATTCAAATGTCAACTTTACCTGCTACAATAAAATTACAAAACCAAATGTACATAGTTCTTATTATATCTCACTGGTTTTACTATTCAAACAACATATTAAAAAAAAGTCTCGCATTTACTCCATACATTCATTCCCATATGTGAAGAACATGCACGTCACTTGTTGGGAAGGGGTAAAAGGAACACTTAAGAAAGAGAAATTCACAATAAAAACAATAAAATAATCCCAGCATATTATATCCGATTGTGGATGTCATTCTTCCTCTAAGAGCAGAATACTTCCATTTCCCCGGCAATCTTTTTCTGACACTTTCATATGGAAACTGCAGCATCTGGATTTTAGCTTTTTTCAGTGTTTGTGTAGCACACAACCCAGCAAGGTGAGTATATTTACTCATTCTTTCCTCTTGTATACTTGGCTAAGATCCTATTGTGCTCTTCTATTTTAGCTAGCCATTTTTTAAAATAACTTTCCCCTTACTTTGGATCCTATACTGTGACAAAATGCAATTAAAACATACAAACAAATATTCTCTATGACTCCCAGATTAGTAATGTCCCTCTCCTCCATCTCACTGCTGTCTGTAAAGACAAATGGTTGAAGCAAGGAGTCCCGTCTCTACCTTGTCTACAGTAGAATACCAAGATCATAAAACACTGGCCCTTTTGCAAAGCCCAAGCCCGTGGTATTTTAACAAGAACTTCTTTCAAGAACATGCAGAAAATCCTGATGAAGAGGACATGTCATTATGTCTTCTGCCTGCCTATCAAGCTTACGACACATATGACAAGGTTGGCCAACAGTGACTACATTTCACCCAATTCATCCATAAACAATCTGGTGTACTTTAGTGAGGATCGAGGTATAGATCAGCACTGACCTACTTCCTACATAGTTTCAACAAGGTCATTGGAAAGTACAGTCGGTTGGAACCAGTTTGTTTTTTCTGCGTTTTCATTTTTGCCTCCCATGTCAAAGGAGCTTGTTTTTTTGCAGTAAGAGTTATAGTTTTTGACAATCACAATTACTTTTATTATACAGTATATTTGAAATTGAAAAAGAATCCATGTGAATGGTGAAAAAAAACACAATTCTGTTATTGTTTTATAGGTTTCATTTTTACGTTAGTAGTGCAGTAAAAATGACCTGGAAACGGAATTCCAGGCAATATATACAATAGAGCAATACCAAACATGTAGGGCTTTTTATACTATTTTAGTGGCTTAAAAAACTTTTACTTTTCTGTCAATGGAGCTGGGTGAGGGCTTGTTTTTTTACACAATGAGCTAACATTTTTTTTTTAAAACAATTTTTGTTGCATACTATATTTTGATCATTTTTGTGAGAGATATGGTAGCAAAAAATGACAAGTTTGGTTTCCTTTTTTTCCTTTACGGCATTTATCTTACAGGTTAAACAATTTTATATTTTGATAGATTTTTTTAGAGTAGTGCGGATCGCTGGTGTTAGAGGCAGATGAAGACTATTTAACACAACCAGCATCTGCCCTGTGTGAAGATCCTAAATCTACTCCACACTCCCTGACTTTCTCCATGATACCTGTGTTGGGTGATTAGCCAAATATGGGCTGCCTGCCATCTTGGCTTTTCATTTACCTTTGACGTGGTTTCCATTACTACTGCCCTTCTTACTACTGCTGTCTTCCGTACTACTGCTGTCTTCTTTACTACTGCCGTCTTCTTTACTACAGCTTGTCTTCTTAAATACTGCTGTCTTCCGTTCTACTGCTGCCATCCTTGCTAATGCTGTCTTCTTTACTACTGCTGCCATCCTTACTACTGCTTGTCTTCTTTATTACTGCTGTCTTCCTTTCTACTGCTGTCTTCCTTGCTAATGCTGTCTTCCATACTACTACTGTCTTCTTTACTACAGCCTTCCTTACTACTGCTGTCTTCCTTTCTACTGCTGTCATCCTTGCTAATGCTGCCATCCTTATACTGCTGCTATCCTTACTACTGCTGTCTTCTTTACTACTGCTGTCTTCTTTACTACTGCTGTCATCCTTACTACTGTTTGTCTTCTTTACTACTGCCGTCTTCCTTTCTACTGCTGTCATCCTTGCTAATGCTGTCTTCTTTACATCTTCACACACCTTGTCTGCATAAATTAAAATAATTATTGATTACCATTGTGATTGTGATTGTATTTCATTGCATATGTAAACCTTTACTGATCTCTCACAACATATCTTATGACTAAGGGTTATTATACTCATTTTAGAATACGTTACGTAAAATGACCTGAATAGAAACCTCTGATATGTCACTTTATAAAAATTCCAGGGAGATCATAAGAAGCACGTCCGTCTACATTCTCAGGTTCTGCATTCTAAGCGTGAGAGGGGAGAATAAAACATCCTTCTAGGAGGAGATATTGGATGATGTACCATGTGTACGAGCAAAGTTCCCATCTTTACTTTTGCTTGGAAAGTTTCAGTTAGCCATTAAAAGGTATCAACGACTCTCAAATTTTAATATTTTTCATTATGCATACAAATGGATTACAACCACAAACACCATTGTTGCAAAACTTGCATGAAAGCTCCTGCTTTTACGTGTCACAGACTGAAAGAAAATTAGCACACAGATGAAAAAAGCTGTTCACATACTTTATGTGAGTACAAGTAGTAGAACTATGTTATAATCTATGGAGCTGACATGTCCGTGGACCACGTCCATTTTTTCTCAGATTCACAAATAAAAATGACTCATATAAGCCTATAGTCTGTAAAAATCACTGACAACACACAAACAATATCATCCACGTGCAATCTGTGTATTGTCCGTAATTAACAATGGACGGGAGAAGATTTGTGATTTAGGTTTTTTTTTGATACAAGAAAATCAATCATGAAGACAGATGGTAAAATCTGATATGCAAATTGCCTCTTCAGAGAAAAAGAGGACTTGAACTCTATAGCGCCACCTGTTGGAAGTAGCGATCCTACAAGTCACAATCAACTCTTTAACGAGTCTTGTAATATGACTTAGGATAAGAGCCAAATCAGAATCTCAATTTGCAAAGAAATAATCTGACACACTGATCAAACACTGATGGAAATCAGATGACTTTCTGCATACCAGAATACATGATCATACGATATGATAGATAATCTGAATAAAGCTATAGTGCCCATACAGACCACATACCCCACATACTATATATATATACACATTCACATTTCTATGCCTCACACGTGGTTGTACAAGATTAATAAAACACGGATTAAACACCTTATAAAGAGCATGCCGCCCTATGTGCTATATAATTCTGAAAATAATCGCCAAAAATTGTAAACATTTTAAACGCAATTCACAATTACTGTCGCTTCCGTGCATATTTTTGGTAAATGAAATTTTGAATGGCATGAAATCTTACACTTGTGATTAAAACATGGATGCGAGAAGAGGAAATCAAAGATAAGGGCAAAAAATACAACTTTTTATGTACTACACAAGTCTATACCTACAAGAATATGGGCTCACAAACATGGTGAAACAGCACCCAGGCAAAATGTACTCAAATTCTGAGTGTACTGGCACACATATGTCCAAGATGGCGAACATTGACGGCGTGCAACATGTGATGTTTACATGGAAGTTAGAAGGAAACTTTCAGACATCAGTTCTGTCACTAAAGAGAGTGTTAGGTGAAACTAGCTTCGGAACTGAATCTTCTAGAAAATAAACACTATAAACAATGCAAAAGAAAACAATAAAACGTATGCTCACTGTTCTACAACCGTATCAGCGCAATAATATTATTGACATGATATACTGTACATTCACTCTGTACAACCAGTCGTTCTAAATATATGGCTAATTTAACTTTACCAATAAAAGCTCACATACCTAATTACAGCCAATTCCAACATCTAATCTTTAATCGTAACCACCAATAATATGCTTTTAGGGTTAAAAGGGGTTGTCTGGCCTGGGGGTACAAGTCTACAGTCACTCCATGTTACTATAGATTCCTGATTCCTCATAGCGTGCACAGTGAGCACAGTCAGGATTCTCTGGTGTCGGCACCGGGAAGCGGGCGGTCATATGACTGCAAGTACATGCGGTCACGTGCCAACTAGACGTGCGCAGCTTCGCTCAATGGAAGTGAAATGAGTGATGCCAGACACGTCTAGTCGGAATGTGGCCGAAAGTATGCAAATCCCATACTTGTGGTGACTTGACCACCTGCTCCCAGCAGAGGGAAATCCACACAGGGCGCATGATGTGAGGATTCACAAGTCTGCAGTCATATAGAGTCACATAGAATTACTGCAGACTTGTACTCCAAGGCCAGACAACCCCTTTAATGCAAAAGACTGTATTTGGGATTACTTTTGGACAGATCCAAATATGGCTCCCATAGAAGCCTACAGGTCGTTACTTGTTTCTCTTTCTACGGAGATGATTCCTTTTAAAGGATAATTTGATCCTTTTTTGGGTTGATACAACTTACTTTATTACAGGTTTATTCCCCACCTTGAAGTACAGATGTGTCCACATTTAACTTTTTCATAATTGCATTAAGTTATGTAACTTGTCATAATCTACTCAATGTGACTGTGTGGCATCCAAAAAATCACTGACGTACTTTTTTCAAGATGGGTAACAAAAGATGGGTAGAAAATATATTGGCTTATTCTTTTTTTTAATAAATCAGAGCCTACGGCTGACAGATGGCTGACAATTGGTCACCTAATAGCTGCATGAAGGCATCTCTTGGATACAATACTTTTTTATCATGTTGGTCTAACATCGAGCAGCATGGTGGCTCAGTGGTTAGCACTGCAGCCTCGCATCAAGGAGTTTGTATGGGTTTACGTGTTTGCGTGGGTTTCCTCCAGGTTCTCTGGTTTCCTCCCATACTCCAAAGACATACTGATAGTGAATCTAGATTGTGAGCCCCAATGGGTACAGTGATGATAGTGTCTGTAAAGTGCAATGGAATATGATGGTGCTATATGAGTGAGTAAAATAAATAAATACATAAATCATTTTGTGCTTCGCATGTAAGGATACAATGTGTTTAGAAACATGATAAAGAAGTATGCATCTGTATTACTACATTTTCTTCTCGTGGGAATAACTAGAGATCTATACTACAGACCATTAGTGCAGTGGTACGCATTATTTCTGTATGCACCAGGATTTACTAGCACAGATCTTTTTGTTGAACTGGTGTAACAACTCTGTTGTCAGGTGTCCCATGATCAGGGGCTCTTTCCCTGTCCTTGACGCTAGGGGCGCCCTAGTTTGCCCTGTTCCCTCCCTGGATTACTTCTGATGGTGAAGACGCCGGGGCCACATACCTTGTCTTAGCTCCTGAATCCACCCTCATCTGTGCTCTTTCCCCACTCAGGAAAAAGGGGAGTAGTAGTGTACGGTAATACACCAACCAGACTACCAAGGTAATACGAAGAAAGGTAATGAAAAATACCAATAATACAAATATTCTCACACATAAAACAGAGAAATGCATCGGGGAGTGGAGGATGGGGTTAAACCAAAGCGGGAGAAGAAAGGGAATTATCACACACTCAAAACCTAGCAACAGTCACAGATAAACCCACCAACTGCCTTCTCCAGTAATAACCAACAACAACCTCCAGCCATGCTGCATAAGCTAGCTCTGACAATGAGTGCTATCCAGGACCCAGGTTATATAGGAGATGGGAGTGGCTAACAGTGCACAGCTGAGAGCCTTAGCTCTATAGCTCTAAGAGCTCTCAACAGAGCAGATTAACCCCTGCACTGCCCAAAAAAACTTACATTGTTTAATACAAAGTTGAAGTGTTTCTAACTACTGCAGGAGTAGGAGAAATCAGACGCTCAGGTAAACCCGTGACAACTAAATGGAATTACTCATTACTGCTAAAACCAGAGTGTTAAATTAATTTCTGAATGAATGAAGTCTGTTAGATTGTTTAACCCTAGAGATAATCCTTACAGATATAACTGTAGTATGTAACAGTATCAGAGGGTAAGTGGTAATCTCATGTGGACTGGTAATGAAGGAAATATATAAATTTTACTAAAATGTGTGATTGTTTGGTCCTAGTGCTTGTTTCTCCCATGTATATACTGAGGCTATAACCCATTGTGACCAGGTAGCAATAATCTCTATCTGTAGATGGTGAATCATTTCTATCAAGAGTAATACATGGGGTGCGATAGCTTGGAGTTCTCTCATCACAGCCAAGCGCAGCAATGTGGCACTGATTGGATGTACTATTAGGCTGTTTGGGCTTAGGTGTTGCTTTCTCTTCACCATGCTTGTTACACTTCTCTGTTGTGCCAACCACTTGTTCCATCTGACTAGTCATCCTGAAAAGTAAAGGAGCGTCAAATATTACAAAATTGGCAATGGCTGTTCACTGCAAATGAGGTGCAAATGACAGATATTGAGGAAGCTTTACTTCTTAGCAGTAAGCTCTGTTTTCTTATTTTTTCACTAAATTTTACAATGGGAAATTATTTGTTGTTAACTCAAATTTAATGATGTGTAAAAAAAAAATACAAATAATGACTTATTTGTATCTTAATGATTCAGAATGACAATATATTGTTTGACAATTGTATGCTTCTAAGTTTGTGGGAACTGTTTGGGGAAGACTCTTTTCTGTTCAATTATGACAAGTTTTGGGAGAATAGGGGTATTACTCTGCACCGCCCATGTTGGATTCAATAAATCAAATTACATTAAAGAAGTTGTCCTCTACTTTTGCAGTGATGACCTATCCATGGGATAGGTCATCAATGTCCGGCAAACCCGCTGATCAGCTGCAATTGGCGTTGGCCGTACTCACTTGCCGAGCTTCTCCAGGGTTTGGTACTGCACATCCGCCTCCTATTTAAATGAATAGGAGTCAAATGTGTTGTTCCCTAGGGTGGCCACTATCAGAAGATGGCCAGCTCTGCAAGTGAGCACTTCCGGCCGGTGGCCGCCGCCAACACCGATAATAGCTGATCGGCGGCAGTGCTGGGTGTCAGACTCCGGCCTATCAGACATATCCTAAGGATAGAACATCAATGTAAAGTAGAAGACAACCTCATTAATGGAATTAGACCATGCAGTTCATTCTATATGCGTTTCGAAGTTGGACCAACTTCTTCATCAGGAGAACTTGCGTTTTTGAGTGTGTTTTTTTTTTATATCCAGTCTTGTTTGCCTCTTGTTGGTATGTCGTGATTTAAACCTAGCTTCTTGATATTTGGCTTTGACAAAACTTTATTGATACAATTATGTGTAGAGCACATGCATTTTTTGTGGCTGCGCAAACTAAAAACACAATGCATTTTCAACCAGCGAATAGTCGCAAAAGAAATTGACATGTTTCGGTTTCAAAAATGCACCGCAGGTCAGTTTATGCTGCGTAAAAAAAAGCACAATGGGCAGGAGATTTCTATAAATCCCATCCACTTTGCTGGAACTGTAAGATGCTGTTTTTTCTTTTTGCACAGAAAAATATGCAGCATCAAAAACTCATGTGTGAATGTAACCTAAGGGGATATAAAAAAACTAACATACTGTCAAGTAAAGACCTTTGGTAACCACTACCTCAGCTACAGAGTACGCAGAAAGGGAAATGCAGAGGACTCTTACCCGCAGGTACAAGGGGTCGAGGGTCCGAAGTCTGTAGTAGGTCTATCAGCAGCCAGGAGCCGGGACCTGAGGAGAGTGGAGGTGCTCTGGAGTACTTTGCACCATAAGACCTGCGGTCACGTGACCACACTTCAGAGAAGGGGGCGGAGCTACTGCAAAGCCCCACTGGGAGCCGACAGCAGCACAGGAAAGAAAAAGTGAAGAAAAGAAAACAGTAGTCAGGTCAGCAAAGCAACAATGTCATACACTGAGAGGGTGGTGTGGTACAGCAGGAACAAGCGGAGGGAGGTCAGGATGTAGCCGAAGGTCATACACAAAGAGGGAGGTGAAGTACAGCAGGGACAACCAAAGGAATATCTAGACGTAGCCAAAGGTCATACACAAAGAGGGCGGCAAGGTACAGAATCAGCAGACGGAAGACAAACAGGGACGAGACCAGATCAAAAACCAAGCAGACATACAACGATAGGCACGAAGCACAGGCAGAGCAGGGTCAGACACACTCAGCTTAGAGTATAAACAACAGAGGATGACCCCACAAAGAGGCTATAAAAACCCTCTCAAGATCCCAAAGAGAGGCCATCCACATTAACTCTTAAACCACCTAACCAGCAAACCCAGCGAACCATGACACATACTGGCTGGACTGAAATAGCATTGCTTGGGATTACATAGGTAATAAACTAATGATATTTCTGTGTTGGTGCATGCGTCACATATCCATTCCTATGCCTGGAAGCTAAGTCATTACCTAAGAAACAGTTGCAGGACTTCCGACTTGCGCACTTCAGAGGTCAGGATCATACTCAGGGCAGAGCTAGCAGGACACACATGAATGACATTCTCCGAATTATATAAGGGATCGCAGGAAAAAAATGAAGAGTGAAGTGTCATAAATTGAGATTCAAAAAATTCTCCACACGGGCACATTTTACCAATAATAAATATGCCTCTTTGAATATTAGAGTTTATACAAAACCCTATGCCAAAATAGGATCAATAATAAACCTCATTTACATATATCTACATATGGTGGAGATGATATTCTACTATCTTACACCCCAAGTGATTAAATGTATTTTTATAGTAATGTATGCTATTTTAAAGTAAAACCCTCTGGGGCTGCAGTCTAGCCTTAACAGGGTTAACTGTAACGGCAGGCCTAGATTAGGGACAGGGAACTGAGAGTAAGTGCTCCTTTACACTTGCGAGACATATGTCCGAGTCTCGCAGGTTAATACCAAGCTCTGGCGCCGGCACTCTGGAGCGGAGCGTGCTGCTCCATGTATTGCTGTGCGGCCGCATGCTCCGCTCTGGAGGGCCGGCACCAGAGGACGGTTTTAACCTGCGAGACTTGGAAGTATGTCTCGCAAGAGAAAAGGAGCCCTTAGTGCCAAGTTCAGGAAGTGTCAAGGGCAGTTAGAGAAAGAGTGGAGAAGTGGCAGCAGTGGTTATAGGCAATAGGCTGCTAGGGACAAGGTGAGCCTGTTGCTAAGAGCAGTGGATTATCATAGAACTCTTCTGTGTGAACCCATCTGTCGGCCTGGGAACATTGAGATGGATGTCGACACCCTTGGGTGCACTAAGCCTGTGGAGCTGCAGGGAAAGATGGACTCAAACTCTCAGAGATGGGAGGTGATGGAATCCAGGTGCACTGCTTGTGGTGGAGAAGAATTCCTAGTGCTAGAGCTGTTAGCAAGAGGGATGCTCTACCCATAACAAGAACTACGGCTGAAGTTATGTCCAGTACCTGTGGGAAAAACCGTAACTCATTCGTCGTATCCTAAATGCCTCATTGTAATGAACGTAAGCTGCCGAGTAAAAGTTTGATTGTTTTAACAAATTCAGTGTCCCCTACATTGTTTGCTGAGAAGGTTCTGGAAGACAAAAGCCTGGAGCCAGTGGAGGCCTATGGGCCACAAGTAAGTGTGATGCACCCCACACACAGCAGCACACTAGGACTGGGACACATTTTGTCTGTAGGGTGCCAGAGTGAGCAGAAGCAGAAGCTCATTAACGACTACCTTGCTCGGGCACCTTACATATACACACATAGACATTGTGGATAAAAAAAGGTCTGCAGTATTTAGGGTGCTCATGATATTACATGAGTACTGTTTTTTTTTTTCATGTAACCTAACATATTGCGTTATTCTTTTTGGACAATGAGGGATCAGTAACATTACATCTTTATGGTTCCAAACTTTCTTGGCTTTGATTCAACAATTTGTTATTAAAAAAAAAACAGTTAATTGAACAACTGTGCTATCTGGTTGCAGGTAAAGTAAGCGAGAAGTATTCATGGGAAACTCTTAAAGAACAGCTCCTGTTAACCACATTACAAGCCAATTCTGGATGCCTCTCTCATAACACCTAGTGTCTACAGCATGTTATTAATAGAAGCACCATATAACTGACAATAACGAAGCCTCAGGATATCTAGTGAGGAGGCACCACGTAGGAAACAAGACAATAAAACTTAGGGTATAGCAGATAATTTATCCTGATTGTTTACTCTAGTATCACAAGTCTGTACTGAACAGGAAGAATGGAGTCTGGCAGAAAAAGATCAGCGGTGGTCAATAAGGTGATTATGCTATATTGTATTATTTTAAAGCATTCTTTATCATTTTTATTACATTTTAGGGGTGAACAACCCCTTTAAGCAAAGCAAGGAGAATCATTAACTATCACAATCTGATTGTATGACTTATATAAGCTTCTAATTTAAACTAGAATTACTTAAATGTTCATATAAAAATACATTATTACTCACCAAATATTGCCCAAAATGTGTTGCTGTTGCTGCTGATGACTGAAGACCTGAATAAAAGAAGATCTGTTCCTGACCCCTGCTTATTTCCAATCCACCCCAATCCCTCTCTCCTTCCTTTCCCACCTCCTTCTTTCAAACCCCCTTCTGCGGCTGATCAGTAAATGTTCGCTGATCAGCACTTGATTACTCAATTTTGGGCAATTTTGGGCAACTTTTTTCTTTTGCACATCTATGCGTGCTTACTGCAGCCGTGGAGTGCTGATCAGTGATGCACATCACTGACCGGGGAAAGAGCCACACCCCTGCTCCATGTGGCCATTTTTGCCCATTTTGGCTGCCACATGATTTCTCCAGAGCCGGTCAGGTAGCTATATTTAAGGACAATTCTATTCATTTTTCAATCTTGAAACTGTCTTTTTTTTTTACCTCTTGGCTGCTTTCTTGGCTATTATGCCACATAGATTCTACGTGTTGTGATTTTATGGGTAATAGGTGTGGATGTGGTCCGTTTATTTCAACGAGGTTGCTCAATACGGGCCACTTACCCCTTCAACAAGCTCATCAGAATGCTTTTTTGCAGCCTTTTGCTTGTGTATCTATTTTGGTACTTTAGCATGTGGTAATCTTAAAGTTCTATTCGCATGTGTTTATATACCTGCTTTGTCTGACTTGTTTACTCAGCAGTGGAATTTTGTCCTCTATTGACTGACGTGTCTTTGGCTCATGGGTGTGATTCATTGTTCATGAGTTGTTCATGTTTTTAAGTGGTTTTAATACACATTTTGTATGTCCTGTTTTTTTTAAATAAAAATAATTTGTTTTCATGTTGTTTGGGTGTGCATACCATTATTTGTTTGGTCTGTTTTCTCCTTGAATCGAGCATTGATCAGTGACGCACATCAATAATCAGCATCTGGTTGTTTTTTTTCTTTCTCAAACAGTGTAAAAAAATAATAGAATAAAAATGAATTTATATTAGTTGATAGGGCTAGATTAGGGACAGTAAAACATACTATAATAATCAGCATCTATTAAAGTATTTTTTACTAAAACATAATTAGCATCAGATAGTTGCAGACTTTCAGTAACTGACTTTTACTGTTGTCAGTAATAGTAGTTTCAGAATTTTAGTGGAAAATTCTTGTAGTACTTATGCTACAGTTTTTTGTACTACATAGAATTACGGTTAGTGTAATTTAGTTGCTGTCACTCAGTAATTGTTTTTACCATCATCTGTTTAGTAAGTTTGTTTTTTATTTTACTAAATGTTTATATTTTTTTATTTTTATCTTTCTATATTCTTTTATTTTATTTTTTCCCTCTTTCTTCTATTCTAATAAATTAAATAAATAGTTTACACCAAACACTCACACACACACAATCGAGCAGGCACATGCCTTCCTTGCCTCCAACACTGATAGTGAGGGGGAGGATGAAACCTATCTCTATTTTTTCTCCTCTTCTTCCTCCAGTGATAACAAACCCCCATGCAGACATCCCAGGATCATAAAATGAGCCTGCACCTGCTGTTATTGACATCGTATGAACCTCACCCTGCTTTTATGGCCCAATTAGAAATCTAATTTGGCAATGCCGGCCTCTCAGAAATCGACGTTTTTAAAGTCTTTTACTTTGGGAATTTTGTAAACCTTACGGTGACCCAGACAAATTCATATACCAAACAATTTCTTGCCCAAAACCCCACATCGTCATATGCTAATTAGACCCCTGTAGATACAGAAGAAATTATGATGTTTTAGGGCCTTGTTCTTCACATGAGGTTAGTGAAGAACCCCCGACGTTTGGCAATATTGAAATGTAGATGTTTTATATAACACTTCAGTTTTCCAGATGGCTATGTCCTGGACACGCTTTTTAGGCCATCCACAAATTTTTGCATTACAACAGTTATGCACAGTGTCCACCCTGAGACGATCCAAATTTTGACCGACTTTTCAAAATTTGGTCAGTCATTGATCTCTTCAGCAACAAATTTGCTGAGGTGTACATTCAACAAAGGGACATATGCATAGTTGAGTCCCAAATACATTTTAATAACTAGAAAAGGCTAAGCAAACATCTGTGGACTGATATTAAAAGGCTGGAAAGGGGCCATGGATATTGATCCCCTCTCAGACTAGCACTCAGACACCCCAGAAATGGCAAAACCAGTAGATGAACCAATTTTGAGGCTTAGCCTCAAATCTTCCCAATTGCCCTGGTGCATTGAAATGGGGTAATGGCTTTGGGGTTGATGTCAGCTGTGTAATGTATTCCTACATCAATTACAGGGGTCATTAATGGAGAGGTGTCTATCAGACACCCTCATTACCACACCCCGTAGTCAAAAGTAAGAAACACACACAGAAAACAGCCCTTTAGTTATAAAAACTACTCCCCGAACCCGATTGGTTATTAAAAATAGGGGTGACACTACATAATTTTCTTTGTGGCCCCCCTTTTTAATAACCAGTAAAGGCTACGCAGACAGTTGTGAGCTGTTATTAATAGGATATGAAGACACATGGATATTGGCCCCTTCCCAGAATAATAACACCAGCTCACAGATGTCTGCTTTCCCTCAGCTGGATATTAAAATTAGGAAAAACATATGGACTTACGAATAACTCCCTGGGTTGAGACCATCAAGTGGTCAGAGAGCTGGTTCTGTACTAAAAGGTTAAGATCAGGAACAAAATCGTAAGCAAGTTGGATACTCCAATCACAAGCCGAAGCCAAAAACGGGAATAGCAGATGAAGTCGGAGGAGATCAAAGAAGTGAACCAGTCCGTAATATCTATAACTGGCAACTGGAAGCAGAGATCTAGGGGTTTAAATAGAAAACAGTGCCCCAATGTTCAGAGTACGGAGTTTCCAAGGCAAAAAGTTTGAAGAATTAATCTATAAGCTACTCTTCTGACTGTACCACAAGTCCCAGAATGCTAAACAGAACTGTTCCAGTGTCTTTTCATGTTGCCTGCAATTAAGATGCGGGTGCTCCCTAGTGACAGAGCATACGTTTAGGGAGCAAATACAAACATGGATGTTGCACAACCCCTTTAGACACACGCTGGTTAAAGGGAATCTGTCACCTCATTTTGGCCCTATAAACTGCGGCCACCGCCATCAGTGGCTTATCTACAGCATTCTTTAATGCTGTAGATAAGCCCCGATGTAACCTGAAAGATAAGAAAACCAAGTTAGATTATACTCACCGGTCCTGGTTTGGGTCCGATGGGCATCACAGGTCCGGGTCCGGCGCCTGATTCCCTTTAATGGCAGCCTACAATATATCATTTCTTGACAGCATTTCACATTTTCTCCAAATCTATGGGGTCTCAGTGATTTGTGTTAATATCATTACAATAGGGAGCTGCTATTTTTTATTATATCTAATTATGACTGCCCATCAGTAGCTCAAGAATAATGTCAGTCAATAGATTTAGAAGTGCTTAAGTTCTATTATTTCCATCAGTATTAGCACCTGGTCTGAATTTTGCGACCTTCCATTAGGGCAGAGGTGTGACCTGTGATCACATCTTAGCTACACTGCCTACAGGGAGTCTGAGACACACCTACTTCCTCAGTCATCTTTCATCTAGACTGCTGCCATCTCCTTTCCCCTGAAGCTCTGCCTCCTAAGATTGGTTGATAGGCTATACAAGTCCATCACAG
Source organism: Ranitomeya variabilis (assembly GCF_051348905.1). NCBI lineage: Eukaryota > Metazoa > Chordata > Amphibia > Anura > Dendrobatidae > Ranitomeya > Ranitomeya variabilis. The sequence continues at coordinate 267,164,820 of NC_135233.1, read as the reverse complement.
ATTCTCAAAGAAGTCAGCGGATGGAGAGCTGATTTCCAGTAAGGCAGGGGCAAAATGGTTATAAAGTACGTGAATACTCAAGAATAAAAGAAGTGTGTACAAAAAATGGGCAGGATCACCATGAATTTCAAATATTGGAAACAATACATTCTATTAAAGCATGATTACACAGGATCACAGGAACAAGGCACAAACTACATGTTAAAAACAATTAAAAACCATTGAAGGTATTACCATAACACCTGAAGGACCGGTTAGGTACTTAAAGCTATCTCCACTGTGTGCACCAGGCATATAAAAAATAACGCAACATTGAACAAATGAAGATCGACCAATAGTCTAAATGAAGTAATTTACCCCAAAGAACAGACAAAATATTCAAGTCCAGTGGCTAAAGCTGCACTGAGAGAACCCCAATAGAGCAAATGCAAAAGACCCTAAACAATTAGGTCAGTTGAACTATAGGTTTAAATATAAGGACTATAGCATATGGTAAAAGCCATTTAGGGGTAAAAGAAGAAGGCAGCAAAAAAGCCTGTAGGTGGATGCGGAGATACAAATACCTGGTCCCAGCATGGTGTGTCGAGAGAGGAACCCCACGTGTATCGCCACTAAGCATGGCTTTCCTGAGGAACCATATGCTATAGTCCTTATATTTAACCCTATAGTTCGCCACTAAGCGTGGCTTCCCTGAGGAACCATATGCTATAGTCCTTATATTTAACCCTATAGTTCGCCACTAAGCGTGGCTTCCCTGAGGAACCATATGCTATAGTCCTTATATTTAACCCTATAGTTCAACTGAACTCATTGTTTAGGGTCTTTTGCATTTGCTCTATTGGGGTTCTCTTAGTGGAGCTTTAGCCACTGGACTTGAAAAATTTGTCTGTTCTTTGGGGTAAATTACTTCATTTAGACTATTGGTTGATCTTCATTTGTTCAATGTTGCGTTATTTTTGATACATCTGGTGCACACAGCGGAGATAGCTGTAAGGTAGCTAACCGGTCCTTCAGGTGTTATGGTTATACCTTCAATGGTTTTTAACATGTGGTGATCCTGTGTAATCATGCTTTAATAAAATGTACTGTTTCTAATATTTGAAATTCATTCATGGTGATCCTAACCATTTTTTGTACACACTTCTTTTTTCTTGAGTAGTAACATAGTCATGTTTTAAGTGTGGAGCTAGTGATCCCTAGTATTTTGTGGTGCCCTCAGACTTCTTTTATGCAATATGGTTATAAAGTACAGACTAATAAACAACAAGGCAAAAAAAAAGATTATTATGTAAGTGCCTGCTCCATTCATAAGCTTTAGCACATGTCAAGCTCGTGATTGGCTGCAGCGTTCAGATGACTAGAAGAGCGGGTTATCCAATCTTTCTCTGTATGTCGGACAACCTTTCTTAGATAACTCTTAGGGCTACAAACTAGCAACTTCACTTGCTTCAAACATAAAGTATGCAATGCCTTGGTCAAAAAGGTGAGCCCATCCTTACAGCAGAGGCTGCTCTGACAGATGATATAAAAGCTCCATAATGGCATTTATATAAATAAAGGAAGCGCACAAATAAGATATACCCATTGCACCAGGGTTTGAAGAGGGCAGGTAAGGTGAGCTGTGGTTCATATTTCGTGCTTCTCTGCTTTTATTCTATTTGACTGATTTATGCAAGTGAAAAAGTACATCTCTGTTTTATGTATCAGCTGGAATAGCAGATAACGGGATTTATCATTGCTATATATTTACCGATCTGTAGGAATCTAAAGCTTACGCAGAATTATGAATTGCATTGGGCTAAACAATAAGTGGCCAGCTGTAATGCCCTGGAACATAGGTGCAGGGACATCGAGAAGAAAAACTGTGCCACGATATTTAGTGGAGAGAAAACCGTAGCAGCACAATGCCGAAGACTACACAATAATCAGCTGATGGTTATCAGAACCACATGGGAATCTGGATGCTACAGTCAGATACTTACAGTCTGGTTCTGGATAATTGTGAATAATGGGATACGACTTATTTCACTCACCCAGCTTATTGCTTTGCTCTCAGACATACCTTGAATTCTCGTAAAGCAATCTATGATCTAATGATTTATGTTTTAACCTTGGAGTCCGGCATTCTTAGTTCTCTGTCCAAAGGCAATTCCATTGTTTTAAAAAGACTTGATGGAAACCAGCATAGGAAAACATCTTTACCCAGTGGTAAGGGAAAGGCGATCACCACGATCTTTAATTGAGACACATTGGAGCACACATATCAAGCTAAATGCATCTATTTCAGTTCGCACCGAAAAGCTGTCATACATGTCTTGCACCAGTAGGCTTGTTAGACAAGGGGACATGGCTTACAGGGAAAGGGGCGAGGCTTAAAAGAGCAGTAAAGGCATAATGTAAAAGAAGTTGCAGGAAAGTGTCTAAAAATTCATAAAAAAAAGTGAATGTCGTGTAGGTCACTCTAATAAATTCAGAACATCTTAGTTCTAAGTCGACCACATTTCAGACAGCAGTAATAAATCTATCCCAATGTCATCAGTGAATACACACTAACAGGATGTACTTTAGTAAGCTTTTGTATAGCCTTAGCTGGCATGTCAGAATGTAAGTCTTTTGTATCGTCACTAATAATAGTATAATACCCTGTACAATGATTGACTTTACTAATTGTAAAAAGGGAAGATGCCGAGAGAAAGGTGCCAGAAAGGAGAATTATGAGAGGATGCTTTCATAAATGGAGATATGTTGCTACAGAGAAATAACAGAAAGTCTTCTAGAAATTTGGCAGCGACGCACAAAATATATTCAATAGGTAGAGAGACAATTTGGATAGTTGGATAAAATCAGTAAGAGTGTGATCACAGATGGGATAGATGTGTTGTAGAAATGATAGAAGAGGTCTACTGTTCCCTGGAAAACACGTGGCCCTACAACATAGCTCTATATGAGTTACCACAATGCACTATGGAAACAGGAAAATGGCAATATTTTTGAAGTTGGCATTAAATCTGAATTTTAAAGAAAATGTGTAAAGATCAAAAAATATAAATGAAGCATCAGCAATACTACTACTGTTAAACATACCTAAGTACACAGGTGTTGTATAGCTGATATGGTTGAAAAATGACACATGTACATCAAGTTCAACCAAGAAAACGGAAATGATAAAGAGTATCGAATAAGTATACCACCATAGTGGATGATCAAGTCCTTCCCAAAAGTAATCTTTATTTCCTGATCCTAATTGTCGATCCACCGGACAAAACATTCAGAGGAGAACTTTATACATTGACATCATTATTTATGTTATTTTCTCCTAAAAAAAAAAAATCTTATATTGAAATATTGAAAGCACGAACGGACCAGCTCTTAAGGTAGACTATTCCACAGATGAATAGTTCTTATGGTAAAGAAGCCTTGCATACTCTGGAAACTGAACCTGCCTTTCTTCAGTTGGAGTGCCCCCTTATCTTTTAAGGGGGTTTTACACAAACAGCTTTTGACCATACTTTTTCTATGGGCAGTTTAAATATTTGTACACATTATTCATGTCCCTTAATCATGTCCCCTGAAGACTAAATAAATTGTGATGGTCAGTTATTGAAATTTGTATTCATTAGCCTTCTGACTGAGCGCTCCACCTCTTAGCCACAGGTGTTTTAATCGCAGCAGGACCATTACCCCTCCACAGAGAGAGAGAAATTTTGGTCTAGGAAGAGGATTCACAGTAGGTTCCCATTCAGATGAAGACGTTTATTCTCAGCGAGGAAAGGAAAGTCTAGGTCCTGGTATACGAGAGATGCCTTGATGTGGCTACCAGGTACACATGAATTGGCCAATTTATGTGCTAAACGCTCTCATTTTTTAATATTTCTAATGCAGTAATGCAGTTCAATTTTTATGTTTCATGTTTGCATGTTTGGCGCTGCAGTGTGCTGCCTTATTTATTTAACTGTGAATGAGTTGGTGACTCTAGATTTAGCACCTGTTCACACTTAGTCTGTGTTTGGATGTGACGGTCAGTTTTTTTAAATTTGCATACTCTGGAGACGGAACCTTCCTTTCTTCAGTTGGAGTACCCCCTTGTCTTTTGAGGGGGTTTTACACAAAACAGCTTTTGACCATTCTTTTTCTATGGGCAGTTTAAATATTTGTACAAGATATTCATGTCCCCTTAAGACTAAATAAATTGAGTTTAATTTTCCTTATAATCAAAATACTCCATGTCTCATAAGTTTTGTGACTCTTCTTTGCACCTTTTCTAACTCCAGGGCATTCGTTGTATGAACTAACACCCAGAACTGAACTGCAAAATCCAGATGAGGTTGCACGAACGCTTTGCAAAGTTGTGGTGTTACGTCCCTGTCCCTTTAGTTTATACGCCTTAATACATGACAATATCTTTCTGACTGACATTGCATTCTGTTATTTAGTCTGTGATCTACAAGTGCACACAGATCCTTCTCTACAAGTGACTCTCCTAGTTCTACTCCCCCTAGAACACATGGGTACTAATAATAAGCGAGCACCATGTGCTTAACTTTACCTTTCTCCACAGTGAGCCTCATCTTCCACGTGGATGCCCAACTACTCAGTTTGACCAAGTCAGCCTGTAAGTTATAAACATTCTCCATAGAATTCACTATACTAATGTATGTAGCTTGTAACCATCTGCAAAAAAACAAACAACACTATTCTTCTATCTAATTAAGAAATAAGTTGAATAATAGCAGATCCACGACCTAACTTGACAGTATTACACTTATAACCGGAGACCATTTAGTTCACGGCAGCTCTCTAAGTACAGTCTTTGAGCCTGTTTTTGATCCAATTACAAACCTTACTTTCTAAGCCAATATTAATTTACCCATTAGTTGTCTGCATGGGACGGAGTCAAATGACTTTGCAAAGTCTAAAAACACTATATTGCCTCTCTGTCCAGGTTTCTACTCACCTCTTCATAAAAACCTAATCTGGTTACTTTGACAAGTGTCTGTGTTGGCTATCACTTAAAATATTATTTTTTATCACATACTCACAAAGGATATTAAGCTTACTGGTCTAAAACATTAAGCTTACTGATCTAAAATATTAAGCTTACTGGTCTATAAATACCCGAGACAGATCTGGAGTCCTTTTTGAAAATGACACCACATTAGTTTTGCGCCTGTCACTTGGGACAGCACGAGTAACTAACGTCTCTAAAAAATTTTAATAGGGGCCCAGAAATAGAAATACATGAACTAAATTCCTTAAGAATCTCTGGATGCAGCCCATCTAGACCCAGGGACTTTGTTCACATTGATTATTTGTAACTTTGCTTGGACCATATCTACAATTAAGCCAGTGACTATATGAGATGTCGTATGAAGAGCACTGGGATTGACCACATCCATCAATCTTTCTTCCTTTGACTATACAGAGCTAAGGCTAAGGAACCCATTTAGAACCTCTGCTCTCTCTTGATCCTCAGAGACCAACTCCTCATTACCATTATTTAGGGCACCCTTCTGTACGAACCTCATTTTTTTGTATTTATATATTTAAATACTTTCTTGGGATTTGTCTTGCCTTCCATCGCCACCTGCCGTTTATTTTCTGTTTTAGCCGATTTGACTCCTTTTTTACGTATTCTGTTCAGTTCTTAATTTTTTTTCATGCTAGAGCTCACACCCTCACATTTATATAATCTGCATTCCTTGTTTTGTCATTTTTTTTTTCTAAATTCTAAATTGATTTTCAAAAAGGACTTTTCCTTAAACGTATAAATTCTGAATTAAATCCAATGGAAAAAAAGGCAGCCCTCCAAAATTCAAGCAGAATCAATGTGATTTATTGACACCAAGTCACAATGGCGACGTTTCGAGCCGAGCCGAATTATAAATCTTGTGCCTTTTCTCTCCCTGCTGGAGTGAAGCACAATTTCGGTGTTGCTCTTATGCCCCTTGGCCAACAGTTTAGCTAGATGAGCGGTATTCATTAGATGGCCGTAAATACAATTTCAGCAATGCTGTGTCTGAGTTTAGCTGAATCTGTCAACACTGTTAAATAGAGAAATTATGAAATAAGCATTCTGGTTAAAAACACAAAGGAAGAACCTTCACATACCATTAGACTGCAATTAAAAAGTGAAAACAGAATGTTTGGCCATGTGCTTGGCAGAGATGGTCAAATAATAATTTGATAAAATTATGAATGGACAAGTTATAAAGAAAACCATATTTTACCCTTTTGTATCTGCTTTCATATTTAGAACATATTTCACTATTTCATGAGATGGAAGCATCTGTTCTATGACAAACAGAGTGAAACTTTCCAGAAAAAAACAAAGCAATTAACCCCTTCCCCCTGTGTGCATTCCGGGCCTTAATAACCTGAGCAAATTTAGAAATTTTGCAACAGCTTTGCATAAAAGGCTGTAACATTATAGAAACTGTATGTATACCCATGAATTTGATTTTTTTTTAGGAGTACCAGTGATATATAATACAATAATTCTTTTTTTTTCCTATAAATCTTTCAAAAAGGCAAAGAATAAAGGAAAGACAAGTTCAACTTCATATTTAATTATTTTTGAATAAATATTTATGTATAGTTTTATAGTTTACACCTCCAGATTTATTCCCTAATTTGTGATTACACGGTTACCATATATGCTGAAGCATGTTATTATTTTAGACTATTATATGATTCAAAACATATTGAGCAGCATGGTGGCTCAGTGGTTAGCACTGTTGTTTCGCAGCGCTGGGGTCCCGAGATATAGTGATCCGGAACGTAGATTGTGAGCCACAATTGTGATGTTTGGAAAGAGCTGTGGAATATGATAGTGCTCTGTAAGTGAGCATAATAAAAACATTGATATGTTTTACAGTTAATAGAAAAATTGGATAAGGCCTGACATTACGTTGTAGAACATAGCATAAATCTAGGAGAATAAACCATCCATTACACATTCCTTTCATATTATTTGTGAGACTACATAACCTAATGTACATACATGTGGGTATCGTTTGTCCTTTGGTCTTTAGATTTTCTTTCACACTTCATTGAAATCTGACAAGTAATGTTAAAAAAATAAAGGCTCATAGATTATTATTAGTGATGAATAAACGTGCTTGGAAAATGTGCTATCCGGCATGCTCGGGTACTAACCGAATATCTTTGGCATGCTTGAATAATATTATTATTATTTATTTATATAGCACCATTAATTCTATGGTGCTGTACATGAGAAAGGGGATACATACAGGGCTATAGATATCGTTTACAGTAAACAGGTTTGCAGTGACACACTGGTACAGAGGGGAGAGGACCCTGTCCTTGCGGACTTACATTCTATGGATAATATGTTCCAGTTCCTGCATGTCTCGTGGTTGTACAACAGTTGCAACACATGCAGGAAATGCCTAACAAACAGGCAATCCATGCATGTGCCGTTAGGTCTCGAGTTCCCGCCGCTGCACAGGGGGAATCTCGAACCACCTCCGCTGTGGTCTCCCATTCTGCTCAGCGGAGACGTCGGTCCCAGTGTCTGGCTCAGGCAGATACTGTGCGCTTGGTTACTGCTGCCCTTCCAGGTTCAGCCATTGTAGCCAGTACTGGTCAAAGGCGAGCAGATGTCTCTGGGACTAAGTCCTGTTTTTCTCCTTCTGAGAATGCCCAAGGGAAGACCTCTCATTGGAGGTCGGGGGTCACATGCTCAGGTCCTGTAGCAGCTCCTATTGGTCCACTAGGAAGGTCCTGAAGAAGCTACAACTATAAAAGGTTTGCATGGCCGCACGACCATGCGCTAGTATCAATTGTATTTGGCTGTTGCCAGTGGATACTCTACCACTCAGTCATATGTGGAGTCTGTTTAGCTCTGGGGCTGTACACTCAGGCAGGCAGCTAGCATCAGTGGTGGCAATTGGCCTTGGCTTAGCATCTGGTTCCTTCATGTGTGCGGTTAGCACAGAAGAGTTCCAGAGCAAGAACAACCCTAGCTAGGGTGACAGTTTTCTGTGTACAGCGCGACTTGCTGAAGCACCAGAGGTCGCTTACATTTCACACGGGGTGAGGTTAACCCACGTGTGAGATCAGTGTCCATACGCCATTACTTAGCAGCAGGTATCTCTGCACGGTGGACCCCAGGCTGCGAACGCAGCTCGTACCTATCTCTCATTACTCAGTGCGTTCCGCTAGCCCTAACATGTGCTGTGGCTGTCTAACAGCCGCGAGACATGCAGCCAAGGGGACGGGAACATATTTTTTAAGCCAAAGACACATGGTTAGCACCTGAGCATGCTTGGATAAGACCTTATCCAAGCACATTCAGTCATCACTAATTATTATATAATATATATATATATATATATATATATATATATTTTGCTTTTACGTAACTTTTTCTTACCCTAACTCTAAGTCTAACGCTAGACCTAGCTATGGTTAGGTATAGAGTGCAAAAATTTTAAAAATTATGGTAATGCATATTTATTTCTTCTAGTGGATACTTTTATACAGTGGAGACAGTTCTCTTAGCAAATCTCTGTCTCACAAAATCAGAAGAGAGAGGAGAGGCGGAAGCAAAGTCTGTCTTCCACCTTCTGGCTGGGCCTAATTGCTGTGATAGGCTTATCATAGCGATGACAATTGTAATAAGCCCATTACGGCCTTTCTCCATGCTCCGACTGTAGGTTAAGCCCAGGGCAGAGAAATTTTAGATGAGCTTGCTTTGTAATCTTATTCTGAAGTGTGACTGGAAAACGGAGTCTCATCAGTCATTAAAGGGTAAAAATACCTCTCAATATGACACCGAACAAATCAGCAGAATGTAATTTCCTCAAGAGACTATAAAGCATCCTCCATCAGAAAATGGATCCATGTGACCAGTTACTATTTCTTAAGCTTTCTTGCCTTGTGTATGGACTGCATTTTCTTGTACAGGGACACAAATGCACATGGGGTTGATCATGATTTACATAGTGATAATATATTTCACCGCGGCGAGATGTCTAGAGCACTTTACATACAAACATCATAAGGTTCAAACATATCAGAATTTGGGATTCTACTCAGTAAAAAAAAATTTAACAAACAATCAATGATCTCTGTCATATCCATCACAGATCCTGCAAACATGGAGCTCCTGATGCCAACGTTTAGTTTAGACTCATGAATTAGAGATATGTTTGTAGAGAAATATTGTATTCAGAATTTTTTTTAAATGTTGTAGTCATTAATTGTTCATTTTTTAAAATTTGTTTGAAGGCAGTAAGATAAGCACCCACTATATGTGTGTATAGTGCATCAGGGTACATTTACTATATAGTAAATGAAATGAATGTAGTGATGGAGTACAGCCCTCTCCGGCAGAGAACAGGGAGTGACTGGAGACTGCAATCATGCATTATGTACCACTAGAGTGCGGTACCATATGGCTATCATTAAATCCTCAGTACCCTGCTGACTTTGTCCTTGTCTACACAGTAAAGCTGACAAGTGAAATCCAGACAGTGGGTCTGATTCATCAAAGCTTTTACGATAGAATTATGGTGTAAAAGCTTTGAAAATTGGAAATTTTGGCCCAACACAAGACTGCGCTAAAAATTTTGCAAGTTATGGTGTTCTCATGCCATTTCCACGCAGCTCTGACAAAGAGAGTTAAAATGAGGTGGGACTAGGGTTTTGCATCTATGTTTGTCAAATTCATAATGAGTGGCGGCACTCCTTATTCCATAAATCTGACTCCAATCCTTGATTGAAGATTTATGGAAAGTCCATTTTTCAGATTCTCCTGAATCAGGAGTATCTTTGTCATATCCCATGATTTAGGAATCATAAAGATAGTACTGTATTATCTTGGTGTTGTTGTTATGCTGCCTTGCAATAGGGTTTGTCCCTTTTAGAAATTGCCCTCTCTCTCTTTATGTGAGTCTGATGTAGCTTTGATTTCAGTAACCCCATCCTTCTTCCTCATTCTGTATGTCAGCCATGTTAAGAAGCACACGTGTCTGCATTTCTGGTTCAGATTAAGTTATTTTTTAACTGCTGTATGAATAACTACAATAATTCAGCTGACAAATAAATCTTCATCTGGAATCTTCATACGTGCCTTTGTAAAAGAGTTTAAGCTATCGGATGAAATCACTTTGTGAGTAACAGTACATAGAGAGCTACAGAAATGGTCTCTCAAAATCCCCATGCACTCAGCCTTGTTATGGAGTAAGAATAGTCTGACTATAACATGTTTTCCTGTCGGTCTTGATGAAATGGGAACAATGTTTTTAATAAAAAGGATAAATGAGGCCAATAGGGTAAGACCAGGTAAGCTAAATGGGCCAGAATGCAGACTTTGGTGAATATCGAATTTGGTGAATCGTCTACATGCCTGGTGTAGTTTTAACTGGTCTAAAATTGAGAGGCAATAATAAATCCCCCATGATGTGTTTTGTGCTGTTTACATCTGAGAAGCAATATACAGAAATAGCAAATACATAAATCAGATGTAGTATGGAAAAATGAAGTTTGAGGAAATGACTGCCCTGAAGGCCTGAAGCTAAGTACAGTGAGCGACTGAAAAGCACTTCTAAACTAAATAATGTAACTGGAATTAGGTTCAAAACTACAAGCCAGCTTGATGAAATTTAATACACAGATAGAAATGAGTCTGCACCTTCCTAATGTATGCACGCCTGTCCATATGCATACCATCAGTCAGCTCTGTGGGCTGAGATAAGCACTATAGTATACACAGCAGGCACAGCGCTGCTCAGGCAAAACACTCAGCACACAGGGCCGCTGGTGCTGTAAAGTGAAGAGATCCTCTCTGTGGCCATGGAGGGGATAACTGGAGTGCAGTATTTGACAGGTGTGAAGTGAAATTGAGAGGATGCTGAGTGCTCAGTCCATGCCAAAACTCTTGCACTGATATTTTTCTTGGAGCTTTTATGTGGCTCAATTCTTAGATGTTGGCACAAAACAGTAACACTTTAAACTGTTTTTAGGCCTGGCCTATTAGACTAAACATTGGAACGCTCATCATCATTACCGCTATTGTTATATCCTGCTTAAAGCCCCAATTCCCTTTCTACAGCACAAAAATACTGGCTAATGCATTACATAAAAGATTTATCAGAGACCTGACTACACTGTGCCCAGATATAGCATTTACAGGACTGTAAATGCAAAAAAAAAATTTAATTAACACTTATGCTTGAAGCTGCATGAACGTTGCTTTCTCCGTGCAACCTCTGTTTTTCCCTGTGGGAAATAGTTTAAAACATATTTTATTTGTTGTAAAAGCATCGAATGCCAAGTGGATACCCCACGCAGGGAGATAAGCAGTGTTAAGCAAAAATAACAATTTCACTGAATACAGTTTGATTCACGCCATAGGACTTATGAATCCGAGTCGAAGGTATTGGGTTGGTGGGGTGTCACAGAAAATCTCAAGATATTTCTATGTAGAACATAAATGAGTAATAACTGGAATGTAAAGGTAGCGAGACTGTTCTGAGATGTTCTGTCCACGTTCTGTCCATGTTCTGAGACATTGTTCCATTCATTCTGATCTCATGGCACGAAGCTTCCCATATAGCATTACTCTGAAGAATCTGGCAACAACTGCTTGTAAGGAAAGGTTTGTAAATAGCCATTCAGCTGCATTATGTATTCTGGCAGCCATGCAGATACATTTTCCTGTGGATAATAAATCTACATGTCACCTCGCAAGTATAGAAGAAATTTTGCAAGACGAGCCTCAGCTACAAACGGATTGCCTATGACGGTGACATTATATATATATATATATATATATATATATATATATATATATACATATATACATACACTGCTCAAAAAAATAAAGGGAACACTTAAACAACAGAATATAACTCCAAGTAAATCAAACTTCTGTGAAATCAAACTGTCCACTTAGGAAGCAGCACTGTTTGACAATCAATTTCACATGCTGTTGTGCAAATGGAATAGACAACAGATGGAAATTATTGGCAATTATCAAGACACACTCAATAAAGGAGTGGTTCTGCAGGTGGAGACCACAGACCACATCTCAGTACCAATGCTTTCTGGCTGATGTTTTGGTTACTTTTGAATGTTGGTTGTGCTTTCACACACATGGTAGCATGAGACGGACTCTACAACCCATAAAAGTGGCTCAGGTAGTGCAGCTCATCCAGGATGGCACATCAATGCGAGCTGTTGCAAGGTTTGCTGTGTGTCAGCGTAGTGTCCAGAGGCTGGAGGCACTACCAGGAGACAGGCCAGTAGACATGGAAGGGGCCGTAGGAGGGCAACAACCCAGCAGCAGGACTGCTAGCTCAGCCTTTGTGCTAGGAGGAACAGGAGGAGCACTGCCAGAGCACTGTAAAATGACCTCCAGCAGGCCACAAATGTGCATGTGTCTGCACAAATGGTTAGAAACTGACTCCATGAGGATGGTCTGAGTGCCCGACGTCCACAGATGGGGGTTGTGCAAACCGCCCAACACTGTACAGGACACTTGGCATTTGCCACAGAACACCAGGATTGGCAAATTCGCAACTGGCACCCTGTGCTCTTCACAGATGAAAACAGGTTCACACTGAACACATGTGACAGACGTGACAGGGTCTGGAGATGCCGTGGAGAGTGATCTGCTGCCTGCAACATCCTTCAGCATGACCGGTTTGGCAGTGGGTCAGTAATGGTGTGGGGTGACATTTCTTTGGAGGGCCGCACAGCCCTCCATGTGCTCGCCAGAGGTAGCCTGACTGCCATTAGGTACCGAGATGAGATCCTCAGACCCCTTGTGAGACTGGTGCGGTTGGCCCTGGGTTCCTGCTAATGCAGGACAATGCCAGACCTCATGTGGCTGGAGTGTGTCAGCAGTTCCTGCAAGATGAAGGCACTGAAGCTATGGACTGGTCTGCCCTTTCCCCAGACCTGAATCCGATTGAACACATCTGGGACCTCATGTCTCGCACCATCCACCAACGTCACGTTGCACCACAGACAGTCCAGGAGTTGGCGGATGCTTTAGTCCAGGTCTGGGAGGAGATCCCTCAGGAGACCATCCTCCGCTTCATCAGGTGCATGCTCAGGTGTTGTGGAGAGGTCATACAGGCACATGGAGGCCACACACACACAACAGAGCATCATTTCCTTGTCTTGATGCATTTCCACTGAAGTTGGACCAGCCTGCAATTTGACTTTCCACTTTGATTTTGAGTATCATTCCAAATCCATACCTCCATGGGATATTAATTTTGATTTACATTGATCATTTTTATGTTTTATTGTTCTCAACACATTCCACTATGTAATGAATAAAGATTTACAACTGAAATATTTCATTCAGTGATATCTAGGATGTGGGATTTTAGTGTTCCCTTTATTTTCTTGAGCAGTGTATATATATTGTGACACGGTCACTGGCACAGTATGTGACGGGAGATACGTGTCATGTAGGGACTGGCTTTTCAGTTAGATATGGGCGTGACGCCTACTCACCATATCTCCACCTCAAGGGTGTGGTTGAGGAGCTAAATGTTCAGCCACTGTTTTTTTCTCTGTGTTGTGCTTTGAGCGGGCGAACCCTTCAGATATAAGAAAATTGTGGTGATTTATCTTTTGTTTAGCCGTTATGCCAGAAAGGCCATGTTTAATTTGCTGAACCCTGCTATGGTTTATGATGTCCCGTAATAAACCAGCAGGTGACTTACCTAAGAAGCGTTCCTGTGTCTACCTCAGAAGGCAGCTGAGTGAGCCAACCTCTCACTATATATATATATATATATATATATATATATATATATATATCTACTATATAATTGTCTAAGGGTCACTTCCATCTTTCTGTCTTTCTGTCTGTCTGTCATGGATATTCATTGGTCGCGGCCTCTGTCTGTCATGGAAATCCAAGTCGCTGATTGGTCGTGGCAAAACGCCCACGACCATTGCCACGACCAATCAGCGACGTGCACAGTCCGGCGGCTACATGGCCACTCCTTCCTCCCCGCAGTCAGTGCCCGCTCCATACTCCCCTCCAGTCAGCGCTCACACAGGGTTAATGCCAGTGTTAATGGACCACGGTGTAACGCACTCCATTAACGCAGCTATTAACCCTGTGTGACCAACTTTTTATTATTGATGCTGCCTATGCAGCATCAATAGTAAAAAGATCTGTTACAAATAATAATAATAAAAAAAAAGGTTATTCTCACCCTCCGACTTGGTGCGGTGTCCTCAGCAGTGCAAGCGGCAGGTTCCGATGCCAAGGATGCTATGCGAGAAGGACCTGCCATGACGTCACGGTCATTTGACCGGACGTCATCACAGGCCCTGTGCGCCTGCGCGAGAAGGACCTACCATGACGTCACGGTCATGTGACCGCGACGTCATCACAGGTCCTGCGCGCCTGCACGAGAAGGACCTGCTATGACGTCACGGTCATGTGACCGCGACGTCATCACAGGTCCTGCGCTCATACCAACCCTGGGACCGGAAGCTGCCGCATGCACCGTACACAGGCGCCAGGACTTCAACAGCACTTCAGAAGGTGAGTATATGTTTATTTTTTATTTTACGTCACTGGGCAATATACTACGTTACTGGGCAATATACTAAGTGGCTGAGCAATATACTACGTGGCTGACCAATATACTACATACTACGTGACTGGGCAATATACTACGTGGCTTGGCAATATACTACGTGGCTGGGCAATATACTACGTGGCTGGGCAATATACTACATGGCTGGGCAATATAATACGTCGCTGGGCAATATACTACATGGCTGGGCAATATACTACGTGGCTGGGCAATATACTACGTGGCTGGGCAATATACTACGTGGCTGGGCAATATACTATGTGAACATGCATATTCTAGAATACCCGATGCGTTAGAATCGGGCCACCATCTAGTATATATATATATATATATATATATATATATATATGAGTTGGGGAGCGGAGTGGCGCAATAGGGTCTTGCCCAGATACAAATCTTTTATTTATAAAGGTAGTGCCAACCTGGCAGGTTGTGACCACACAACAATGAAGCATGAATATCCAGCTGCTGCAGATCCACAGGTCATCCGACTGGTACAATGGAAACAGGAAAAATAACGTGGATTTTCTGCACTGCTGATGAGTGGAAATGAGGATCCAAAGTCGGGAACCGTATGTTTGCGCTTTTTAACAGATGCATTTCAAAGTACACACACTTCTTCCTCAGGCCATAACCGCCAGGATAAATCCACGTTATTTCTCCTATTTCCATTAGGATGGTAACAAAGTATAACTTTACGTGTTAAAGGGAAAAAGTCATGTAAAATGATGCTATTAACCTACAGATATGGGGTTAATCTGCAGGTTAATAGTGTTCTGACACTGAGAGCTCCACTGCCGGGAGTAAATTAACTTTATCCCCCCTCATTCTCAGGCACGGTGAAGAAATTATGGACCCCCACACTGTACTGTTAAGGCATGGTGAAGGAATTACTGCCCCCTCCACATACTGTACTATTACGGCATGGTGAAGGAATTACTGCCCTCCACAGAGAACCATTGTGGCATGGTGAAGGAATTACTGCCCCACCACACTGTACTGTTACATCATGGTGAAAGAATTACAGACCCCCACACTGTACTATTACGGCATGGTGAAGGAATTACTGACCCCCACATACTGTACTATTACGGCACGGTGAAGAAATTATGGACCCCCACACTGTACTGTTAAGGCATGGTGAAGGAATTACTGCCCCCCCCACATACTGTACTATTACGGCATGGTGAATGAATTACTGCCCTCCACACAGAACCATTGTGGCATGGGGAAGGAATTACTGCCCCTCCACACTGTACTGTTACAGCATGGTGAAGGAATTACTGACCCCACACTGTACTGTTAAGGCACGGTGAAAGAATTAAGGACCCCCACACTGTACTATTACGTCATGGTGCAGGAATTACTCCATACCACACTGTACTAATACGGCAGAATTCCCCCCTCCACACTGTAATATTACGGCATAGTGCAGGAATTACTGACGCGCACACTGTACTATTACGGCATGGTGAAGGAATTACTCCATCCTACACGATGCTATTATGGTATGGCGCAGGAATTGCGGACCCTACACTGTACTATTACGACATTGTGAAGGAATTACTGCCCCCCCACACTGTACTATTACAGCATGGTGCAGGAATTACTGCCCCCCACACTGTATCCTGAGGATGCAGATAGAGGCGATATTGGGTCAGGGGAGGGCAGTTGAGTGGTGCGAACCGTGGGCCACTATTTTCAGGCCTTTGGTTGTCAGTCATTTTTGCTGTGTCCCAGGAGCTTTCAACATAATAACGTGGGGCCGCATGTTGCTTGTGCTACTGCGAGCAGCCTGCATGGCCTAAATGAGCTAACATGCCTGCAGCATCTACAGGCTTGCTCCCATTGCACACATTTTGGAAGTCATTGATCAGCAATTGCAAAAGGGAGATGCCAGCAGCAGATCTTGATGATTTGCGAACCAAAGTGTATTCGGTGTGGCAGAGAATTTCTCAGACAAGCATTAATAACATTATACATAACATTCCAAGGGGTGTTAGTGGGGTGTTAGTGCGTGGATTTCTGTTAATTGAGCTCATACTTATAAAACTGTATACTGTATAAAACAAGATATTTTTAAAACTTTAGTTCATATTCATTTGGCTTACAAATAATGAGGTCAAATACTCACTAAATACTGAACGTGTGAAAGTGGCTTCGCAGTTAGACAAGTATGGTGATATCAAACTTGTAGCATTTTTTTATTAAGCGGTAAAAAAAAATTCTGAAATTTGTAGAAAAATATTTTGTGTTGCCAATATAACTTTTTATTTTTCTATTGATGGCTTTCTCGTATGGTGAAGTGAAGTTATTACTGGTATTATCTTATTGTACATATGGCCGTTTTAATTGTTCTTTATTGCATTTCTTTGAGAGGCAGGGAGGCTCATACCCTACGGCTTACCGTATTTTTCGGACTATAAGACGCACCGGACTATAAGGCGCACCCAGGTTTTAGAGGTGGAAAATAGGGAAAAAAATATTTGAAGCAAAAAAAATGTGGTAAAATATTTAATAACATAAATAACATACTATTATATGTGGTGTTATTATATATAATAGTATGTTATTATGTTGGAAGCTGCTGGATCAGTGTGGTTTCTGTGAAGTACGATATGAAGATGCTGGAGGGTGAGTATAAGGGCTCATTTCCACATGCGAGGCACACGTCCGTATCTCGCATGTGGAAACCAAGCTCTGGCGCCGGCACTTTGGAGCGGAGCTGTGCAGCTCCATGTGTTCCTATGCGGCCGCACGCTCCGCTCTGGAGTGCCGGCTCCACAGCTTGGTTTCCACATGCGAGATACGGACGTGTGCCTCGCATGTGGAAATGAGCCCTAAGAATGGGTGCACAGGGCTTATAGTGAAAGCACCACTCCAGCACTGCAAAATAACACTGGAGTGCTGCTTTAAAATCCCATGGGAGAACTATAACTCCCAGCATGTCCTGCAGATCCTATGACATGCTGGGAGTTATAGTTCACCAAAGGAGTGGCAGAGTGCTTTATTGTGTTTTGTAAAGACTGACCTCTTAATTGTGGCAGCCAGCCACACTGTTGTGAGGTAAAAGCTGGAGCATCCCATGGCTGCACACACACAGAGCCCTCCCTGTTGTTGTTGCTTTTCCACAGCGCAGGACATAAGAGGAAGCTGCAGATTCTAGGTGGGAGTCTGAAGGACCTGTGATGATGTCAGAAGAGGGAGGGCTCTGAGCTGCCATGTGATGCTCCAGCCCGCCCACTTCTGACATCATCACAGGTCCTCCCTGTGCACCAGACAGCTCAGCATCCAGCACAGGCAGGTAGACAGCGATCTCCTGGCCCCTGCTGCTGCCTCCTCCTCCCCCGGACACACAGATTCTCCCCGGAATCAGTGCTGGGGAAACTGTATGTCCCTGCTTAAGTGCAGCATTCATTTGCTGCTCCCGGCTCCCGGCTCAGCTGATCGGTGGGTGGGGAGCAGCTAATAAATATTCACTGCACTTAATCAGCGGGGCCATGTGCTTTCCCCAGCAGCTGATTCTGGGCAGCGGGGACATCCTGAAGTGGGATAACAGTGCGATCCCACTCGCTGCTGCCCCCCTCCCCACATGCTATATCCGTACTATAAGATGCACCCACTCTTTCCTCCCAAATTTGGAGGAAAAAAAGTGCGTCTTATAGTCCAAAAAATACGGTAATTAATTTTATATGTTGACAGATTGGACTTTTTTGGATGTTGAAATACCAATATACAAAGCATGTTTCTTTTTTCAATTATTTTACTTCTGCACTGGAAAAAGGGGAGAAAAAATTACTCAAACTTTATATTTTTTAATTTTACCAATTCTTAAAAACTTTATTTAGTAATACTTTTTAGTTTTTACTTCAGCTCCTTTAGTGTCTATTTTTGGCATTTTTTTATGACCACCCAGGACCACTAAAATACATTGAAAAAAGTATTCCCCGTTCTGTAAGAATTATTTTTATATATTAGACCCTTTTTTTCATGGGTTGGCTTAATAACAGAGATTTGGATTGACAGTGGCAGTTTTTATTTATTCCCTGTTATTTTTTATGTTTAAATTATTTTACACACTCTCCACAAGTGCATAAAAGACATTTGGAGGGGTATTTAAATATTGAAACATTTGTATTTTCATCATATTTCCCTTGTAACTGGGGTTAGTATATTTGCCTCAGTTACAAGGGTAATAATGCAGCCTCCTGACTACATAGCAGAGCTGTCTGAGTCTCTTATGACCCAGCGCCTCCTGATACCTCCATATACAGTTAGGTCCATATATATTTGGACAGAGACAACATTTTTCTAATTTTGGTTATAGACATTACCACAATGAATCTTAAAACAAAACAATTCCGATGCAGTTGAAGTTCAGACTTTCAGCTTTCATTTGAGGG
The DNA here is from genome assembly GCF_051348905.1 of Ranitomeya variabilis. NCBI lineage: Eukaryota > Metazoa > Chordata > Amphibia > Anura > Dendrobatidae > Ranitomeya > Ranitomeya variabilis. The sequence goes on along the minus strand of NC_135233.1, from coordinate 267,145,820 downwards.
TATCCACATTAAAATTGGATGAAGGATTTAGGAGTTTCAGCTCCTTAACATGTGCCACCCTGTTTTTAAAGGGACCAAAAGTAATTGGACAGATTCAATAATTTTAAATAAAATGTTCATTTTTAGTACTTGGTTGAAAACACTTTGTTGGCAACGACTGCCTGAAGTCTTGAACTCATGGACATCACCAGACTCTGTGTTTCCTCCTTTTTGATGCTCTGCCAGGCCTTCACTGCGGTGGTTTTCAGTTGCTGTTTGTTTGTGGGCCTTTCTGTCTGAAGTTTAGTCTTTAACAAGTGAAATGCATGCTCAATTGGGTTGAGATCATGTGACTGACTTGGCCATTCAAGAATATTCCACTTCTTTCCTTTAATGAACTCCTGGGTTGCTTTGGCTTTTTTGGGTCATTGTCCATCTGTAGTATGAAACGACGACCAATCAGCTTGGCTGCATTTGGCTGGATCTGAGCACACGGTCTGTCTCTGAATACCTCAGAATTCATTCGGCTCTTCTGTCCTGTGTCACATCATCAATAAACACTAGTGACCAAGTGCCACTGGCAGCCATGCATGCCCAAGCCATCACACTGCCTCCGCCGTGTTTTACAGATGATGTGGTATGCTTTGGATCATGAGCTGTACCACGCCTTTGCCATACTTTTCTCTTTCCATCATTCTAGGAGAGGTTGATCTTGGTTTCATCTGTCCAAAGAATGTTCTTCCACAACTGTTCTCGCTTTTTTAGATGTTTTTTAGCAAAGTCCAGTCTAGCCTTTTTATTCTTGATGCTTATGAGTGGCTTGCACCGTGCAGTGAACCCTCTGTAGTTACTTTCATGCAGTCTTCTCTTTATGGTAGATTTGGATATTGATACGCCGACCTCCTGGAGAGTGTTGGTCACTTGGTTGGCTGTTGTGAAGGCGTTTCTCTTCACCATGGAGATTATTCTGCGATCATCCACCACTGTTGTCTTCCGTGGGCGCCCAGGTCTTTTTGCATTGATGAGTTCACCAGTGCTTTCTTTCTTTCTCAGGATGTACCAAACTGTAGATTTTGCCACTCCTAATATTGTAGCAATTTCTCGGATCATTTTTTTCTGTTTTCGCAGCATAAGGATTGCTTGTTTTACCTGCATGGAGAGCTCCTTTGACCGCATGTTTACTTCACAGCAAAACCTTCCGAATGCAAGCACCACACCTCAAAATCAACTTCAGGCCTTTTATCTGCTTAATTGATAATGACATAACAAAGGGATTGCCCACAACTGTCCATGAAATAGCCTTGGAGCCAATTGTCCAATTACTTTTGGTCCCTTTAAAAAACAGGGCGGCTCATGTTAAGGAGCTGAAACTCCTAAACCCTTCATCCAATTTTAATGTGGATACCCTCAAATGAAAGCTGAAAGTCTGAACTTCAACTGCATCTGAATTGTTTTGTTTGAAATTCATTTTGGTAATGTCTATAACCAAAATTAGAAAAATGTTGACTCTGTCCAAATATATATGGACCTAACTGTACATGATGATCACATCACAACTGTGTGTGGAGGAGGAAGAGCCATCAATTACTGCATACGTAGCGCTTCTTTAGAGATTTCTAAACCGCAAAGCAGGCAGTGAGGGTAATAAACCGCCTCTACCTTCTCAATGGGGACTCCAGCGGTCTCTATAGGGACTTCCGCAGCTACATGATACTGTCTAGCTGCGCTCCTGTGCGGTGACATTTTAGAACAGATGGAACAGACGTTTATTACAGTCTGTGCCTTCTCTATGGTGACTCAGGCTGTCTTGGCAGCCGGGTCCCTTTTTGCACATCTACACAATTTTAGAACATCACAGTAGAGAGGGTTAGTGGCATCTCCTGGATGTTTTAAATCCTAGCCCTATAGTGACTGTACAGAACAAAGTTTACACGTAGGCCACAGACAACATAGTGAGTTTTGGTTTGTTTTGAGTTGCTGTACATTTTTACCCACTGGAGGACTAGGCTATTTTTATTTAATTTGCTTCCTCATATTCTAATATTTACATTTTTGTTTTGTGGGACATGGTATGGCTTATGTAGACAACATGTTTTAGAGGCTATGCATTAGTGCTTGTGTTGCTTTTATTTGTTTTAAACTTAATTTTTTAATTAATTTTACTTTTTTTTATCTCATAGGGCGATTTGGAATTTTGATTTGCAACTATAATATATCTATGTGTCAGTACTTTAGTCATTCTATAGCATACAGGCAGTTGTTAGGTCATACCTAAGTACTTTCTTAGAATGCTTTCACATTGCGTTCCAGTACCCATTTGGTGGCCCCGTTGAGGTTTATGTCTGAACAACCTGCAAAACGGGATTTGGATCTATGCTCCGATGGGACTGTAGACTATAATGGTGATGGCAGAGCGAACGTGTGCTCTGCCGTGCATCATTTTCGGAATGTAAGCCTACTGGAGGAGTGTAAGCCTACTGGGGGTGGACACTCAGGTGCACTTTACTACGTTTGAGTGTCCGCTTCCAGTAGGCGTACAGGCTCAAAAATGATGAACAAAAAAAGCACACTTTCGCTCTGCTGGCACCATTATAGTCTACGCCCTGTCGGCGCATATGTCTGATTCCCATTTTGTGGGGGGTTAGGACCTAAGCCACCAAATGGGTGCCGGAACATAATATGAAATCACCCTTAGGAAACAAGGTCATATATCCCTGGTCTATACCAAAGTCAAGTGAGCCTGTGATTAATTGTGATAATTAAAGGTGGGGCATCTCTACAAAGTCTCTTTTTCTATGCCACGTAGATTGATGTAAGAGTTAAAAGGCAGAAATCAGAGGTTTCTTTGATTCCCTTGACAGAACAGGGCTGTAGATATGTTACAGAAGTTGCCCTACTCCTAATCACTTGGTCACTTTAGCAGTGGCCTCGAAATGATGCAGCTACTTTTTGCCACTTATGACAGACATACTCTATATACAGAATAAAATATGTATTCTGACATACAATAACCCAGCACAGTAGAGAAGGACACTCTTTTGGTATTAGTCAAGCCCATGGGACACCCAGAACATTGAACAAGTTACGAATACTGCCTAACGCCAGATAAAACAAACCTTGCAAACTGCGGATAGTTAAGTCTCTCTTACTTTTCAATGGCTGACATGTAATTAAATTAATTATTGCTTTAATTAAGTTTTCAAGGTGCATGCAGTAAACGGTATATTTTCTCATCAGACAACTGCAGGCATGAATATGTTACTTACATAAGTGCCTTAATGTCTTTCACGAACGTTTGATGAAGGTGAAGAGTTTTAGAAATACGTCTGCAACCCTTTTTAGACAAGTTTTCTTTCTCATCTCTAGTATTTCCTTTGATTGTAGCACAGTGAACTTGTGTAAAGTTTGCGGTCACTACTTCAGTCTCATGGTGAGGTTTAATATGTGGTAAGGTCAAATTTCAATGGTAATATGAAATATACAAGTGGATTATTTGAACTGTTGCCACAAATGTTGAAACAACTTGCTTTTTGGAGGGGGCAGTTTATGATGGGTGTATTTCATAACCTTGGAAAAAAAGTTGAGAGAAATCAAGAGTGGTGTGGGGGAGGATTCTATTAAATTTAATGTGACCTATCAAGCTTGTTTTTCTATAGGCTAACAAACGCCAATCATGGATGATGAGACGTCTGTTATACTGTGTCTCAACGGGCACAAAAATACCTTTAGATGCTGAGAATAAATGAGATTAATAAATAAATATATAAACTTGGCACTCTGAATTTGAAGAAAGGCAGCAAACTGGTTAAGTAATTATCTTCCAAAATTTACAGAATTTAGTGAGAAGATGCACTTATTAATTCAGTTAGACGAACGGGTGTCCGAAAAACGGAAAGCTTTGTACAAGCCTATCATTGTGCGTCGATTTTGTCATTACTAGGTTCTATGTCTGGGAAATTTCTCACTTTTAAATACGGTACACAGTGGAATATATAGCAACCTAAGTTACACAAGGGTAATATGGGTCTATGGGAAATAGATGTGAGCACATCACGAAATGATAGAGTACAACAATCTGCTCCCACGTTTCTATGTACATGTCCATTGTCTTTGTATTAATAATGTGATAACTAATATATGTGTAATTAACTTTGGAAAATATTGCAGCCTCTGAAATTTTTGTACCAAGAATTATTAAACTATCAGAAGGGTCTTGAACGAACAAAGGGTGTGAAGAAGGGCGGGGAGGTTGTATGGGTATTTGTGTTAACGTTTGTTTATGTTGCATTCTGAAAAAAATCATTAAAAATCTTCTAGCATTAAAAAAAATTGTTTTAAGTTAAATACAATTTATTGGCAATCCATTTAGTTAACGTTTCGGTCTAAACAGACCTTCATCAGAACTCATTCCTGCTTGTGCTGTTCTTGTTATATGCATAAGGCATCACCATATGTGACTGCTATCTGAGTCCCTATTTGAATGGTGCTCATTCACATAGAGGCGCAGATCGCAGTCATACACGGCGATGAAAGAACAGCAAAAGCGGGAATAGGTTCTGATGAAGGTCTGTTTAGACCGAAATGTTACCTAAATGGATTGCCAATAAATTGTATTTCACTTTCGATAAATTCTGAGTACCCAGTTTCTACATTTATTTGACTACGAGCTGGAACCCTACTTGAGAATAATGGTCACAAGTTTGAAGCCACTGGATTAAATAACAATCGGCTTGTATTATAAATTGGCTAAATCTTTTTCATTTTGGCTAAAACTACTTAGAAAGTGATAATCAGAAGGATGGTCTGGATTAAATTTAAAGAAGAGAAGACATTGTTTCAAGTTTTCCACTTTATTGCTCAAGTAACTTTTCTTGGCACTTGAAATGATTACTGTTATTTTTTTGAGTGCCTTCTGTATGAGTATTAAAGGTGTACCAATATCTATTGAAAATTGTGTCACAACTAACCGAAATTCAATGCACAGTAATGATAAACTATAATGCCTTTCTCCATTCATCAACATTAACATTTTACATTAATGCAAACACCGAATAATGTATTTTATCCTTAGCTAATCACTGTGGACAACAATGAAGCTTATCAAAACAAAAGCTAATCTTTATGAACCTGATCAATTTCAAAATATATCCTCTTAGAGAGTGTTCTGAAAAACATAAAATCTTGAAAATGTCAAATTTAGTTGCATAATTTCCATATTTACACCATTTGTGCTATGATATTAATAGGTCAAATAAATCAGTTCCATACTGGAAAATGTACTGGAGTGTTCACAAAACAAAGCAACTGTCGAGAATTAAGTCAATGTGTAAGCTAAGGGAGTCAGGTAAGCAATCTGCTTGTAGTTTTACAATTTATTAAAGACACAATAGCGAGACTTTAGAAATTTGTAAGCTATCAATTAATTATAGAAGGAAAACAAACAAACAGATGCTGCCCTGCCTCCTCCTGATCCCTCTCCTCCGACAAAGAAAAATGGAATTGCATAACTTCGAGTTACTGAAATAAAAGTTAATCTGAGAAACTATTAGATATAAAGGAGTACTTTGACGTGAAAAGACAGCTTGATACTAAAGGCATATGGATCGGACTTCAGTTTTGAGTTCCTGGGTGTGGAGCAGTTAAAGAAAAATGGCTGATTGCCACATTTTATTCTACCTTTCTAGACACTTGAGTGTTGGCCTCTTGCCCAAACTTAAACACTTTGATCAGACTCCCGAAATTAAAATAAATGATTCTAATAAAAAAAAGAAAAAGAAAACTACTCTTACAGCTGCCACCACCAATATGCCGAAAATACAATTCTCCAATAAATCTATTCAAGAATAAGATGTTGATTTTCGAATGCAAACAAAGCAATTCCATGTAATTAGTCCTTGTAGATAGACTAATATCCACCAGTGGAATCTAATATTTCCGTGCAGTAAAAATAGACGAGCTTTGATAACGTCTACTTTCATTCTCTTACCATATAGCGTGCACATTCCTAAGCATTCAAAAGTAAAAACTGAGCTAAGAAACAAGAATGGAAACCATCAAAGTCTTTATAACAACGGTTCTGCACTTAGTTATTTTTAAGCAGAAGAGACAGCAGAGATGAGCGCCCATGCTTGCCCTTTTTCACAGCATTGTTTGTTTTCATTCGGAGAAGACTCAATAGATGCCAGACAACTACCAAGGTCATCAAACCCTTTGCCAGTGATGAAATAAAGAACAATATTAGAAAAACAGCAAATAGATTTCTTTTATACTGGTGACATTGAAATTATGAAAAGGATAAGCTTCCATGTCTGTGCAAATGTCAAATAATAAATCAGAATCCCATGATATTTACAGTACGGCATATTCAGAAGGAAATGATTACTATAAACAACTCCCTATTTAAAGGAGTTGATATGTTACATAGTTCTTTTCAATATCCTTTACTAAGGGAAATATCAGTTTAATAAGAAAATCCTTGCGTTAAGCAAAATCATTTGTTACGAAGGGTAGGAAATCAATTATTTTAGTTATAGACGTTATATGTCTTCCTGTACGGTAGAAAGAAATTAGAACTGTTTCCTTCATATCTTCATAGACCTGACAAAAATAGTAGATACTCACCGATAACGGTGTTTCTCTGAGCCCATGACGGCACCACGGAGAGAGGGGATCCGCCCACCAAGGACAGGAAACCTACAGATAAAAAGGCGGTACCTCTCTCCTGCATCAGTTGTTTACTAGAGAACGATGGGAGACTATGAACAGAGACTTGCTTAACATTATCTAAATACTTATCATGAGATACCACGTGACTATTACACTATTAACATAAGGCACTATAATGATGTGCACACCCAGGAAGTGAAGGGAGGGAATGTACGGGTGCCGTCATGGGCTCAGAGAAACACCGTTATCGGTGAGTAACTACTATTTTCTCTGATGCCCATGACGGCACCACGGAGAGAATTGCAGAGATTTGTACATTAGGGAGGGACCACTGCTTCCAGAACCCTTTTACCAAAAGTAAGGTCTGAAGAGGAGGTAAGGTCCAATCTATAGTGCCTACAGAAGGTGGACGGTGAAGACCAGGTAGCAGCTTTACATATCTGCTCAATAGAAGCTCCGGCCTTCTCCGCCCAAGAGGTTGCCACTGCCCTTGTCGAGTGTGCCTTGATGTTTCCCGGAATGGGTACGCCACTCGCTGAGTATGACAGGCTGATGGCTTCTGTAATCCATCTTGCCAGGGTGCCTTTAGATGCTTTCTTCCCCTTCCGAGGACCCTGGAAACACACAAAGAGAGAGGAATCCTCCCTACTCTCCCTAGTGGCCTCTATGTAACGTATCAGACATCTCCTTACATCTAATGTATGTAACGCCTCTTCCTCTTTGTTTTTGGGGTTAGGACAGAAAGAGGGCAGGGATATTTCCTGAGTTCTGTGAAAACGGGATGCCACTTTTGGGAGATATGCAGGGTCAGTTTTTAGGATGACCCTATCATCCAGGATTTGAGTAAAAGGGGGGTTGGCGGAAAGGGCTTGGATATCACTGACCCTACGTGCGGACGTGAGTGCAACTAGCAGGGAAGTTTTTAGGGATAAGATTTTTACTGAAGCATCCGATAAAGGTTCAAAGGGAGGTTTGGATAATGCCCTAAGAACTAAATTTAAATCCCACTGAGGGGTAGATTTCACGGGTAGGGGCCTTGACCTACCGGCTGCTTTGATGAATCTAGATATCCACCGGTTCCCTGCTAGGTCATAGTTGAACAGAGCTCCTAGAGCCGCTACGTGAACCTTTAAGGTGTTTGTGGCCAGACCCAACTCTAATCCCTTCTGCAGAAATTCCAGAATGGCATTAAGAGGGACACCCTCCCCAATTTTGGAGCCTGAAGATGAGAGAAATTTTTTCCAAACTTTCCCGTACTGTTTGGTTGTAACGGGCTTCCTACTTTGTAACAATGTAGATACTAGCCCCGGGGAAAACCCTCTGTTTTCTAGTAGCTCCCTTTCAAATGCCAAGCTGTCAAGTGCAAACTTGCCACCTGAGGATGATGAACTGGGCCTTGGGAGAGAAGGTTCGGGAGATCCGGCAGAACCCATGGATCGGAGATGGACATTCTCATCATCCAGGAAAACCAAGGCCTCTTCGGCCAGAACGGGGCTATTAAGATTATGTGGGCCCCGTCCTCCCGAATCTTCCTCAGCACAGCTGGAATCAGAGCAATAGGGGGAAATGCATACACTAGTTGATGGTTCCAGGGTATCAGGAACGCATCCAGGGAAACAGGGTTCCCCCATGGTGTTATGGAGCAAAAGGTGTTCACTTTTTTGTTCAGATGGTTTGCGAAGAGGTCTATGCTTGGTGAGCCCCATTTTACCGCGATTTCATTGAACACTGACTGATTTAGCTCCCACTCCCCTTGCTTCAGGCGGGAGCGACTTAAGTAGTCTGCTCTGAAATTGTCTACGCCCTTTATGTGCAGGCCCGATAGAGATTGAAAGTTGCTTTCCGCTATGTGGAAGATTGAGCTGGTTATCTCCATCAGACTCTGAGAACGGGTACCCCCTTGGTGATTCAGATATGCTATCACCACCTTGTTGTCTGACATAATTCTGACGTGGTGAGACCAAAGGGGCCCCAGGAACTCTAAGAGTGCAAATTTGACCGCCAACAGTTCTTTCATATTGGAGGATGCTTTTTTCAGATATGGAGCCCAATCCCCCTGAGCTAACAGGTCGTTAAGGTGAGCCCCCCACCCGCTGGGACTTGCGTCTGTTGTCACTATCCGAGATACAGGAGTCACCCACGGGATTCCCTGAGAAAGATTGCTTAGTGATGTCCACCAGCCCAGAGACTGAATTGTGTTTAGTGACAAAACGAGCTGACCTTCTAAATTCCCTTTTAGAAAAACTTCCTCTGACAAGATTTGCCATTGAAGTTCCCTTGAGTGTAAGTGAGCCCATTAGACTGCCGGGATGCAGGCCGTCATGGATTCCAGGAGGGACATCGCTTGGCGCAGTGTTATGGAGGGATTGTCTCGCCTTCTGGATACCAGATTTATGATGTTTTGGATTTTTTTCCCTGGAAGGCGACATTCTTGTTTTATAGAGTCCAGAGTGAGACCCAGGTACTCTTGGATCTGGCATGGTAACAATCTGGATTTCTTTAGGTTTATTAACCAACCTAGTTCTTCCAGGGAATGTCTGATTGTTTTTAGCTGTTCCTCGCAGTGTTGTGGAGAGGAGCCTATTATCAAAAAGTCGTCGAGGTAAGTTACTATCAGGGTATCTTTCTCCCTCAGGTGAGCCATTACCTCCGCCACTATTTTTGTGAAGACCCGCGGAGCTATAGCCAACCCGAAGGGTAGGGCTAAGAATTGAAAATGGTAAACCACCCCCTTTATATGGACCGCTATTCTGAGGAATTTCTGATAATCTTTGTGAATAGGGACGTGGTAGTAGGCGTCCCTTAAATCCAGGACTACCATAAAACACAGTGGAAACAATATCTTTATTGAGGTCTTTATTGTCTCCATCTTGAACGGCTGGATTTCTAGAAATTTGTTTAACTCTTTTAGATTCACAATAGTTCTGAATGAGCCGTCCGGCTTCTTCCTCAGGAACAGAGGGGAGTAGCACCCTAGACCTCTTTCTTGTAGGGGAACTTCCATGAGAACCCCTTTGTTTACCAGTCCTATGACTTCTTTTTCTAATGCCAGCTGCTCTTCCTCTGAAGATCTTAGAGAAGTCGTCCTGAATGAGGGGTGAGGTGGTTTCTGAAATTTCAATTTTAGTCCGGATTTTACTATGTTCAACACCCAAGGACTGTTGGTAATCTTTTCCCAGGCTGAGGCGAAGCGGGCAAGTCTTCCCCCCACCTGGGGCAAGCCTTCATTGTGCGGGTTTTTTATTGTCGTTAGGGGTTTTGTTAAAGATGAAACCCTTGTTTTTGTTTCGCTTGTCTTCCCACCTATCCTGGTTTTTCCCCGGCTTCCTTCGGAAGAACCTCTTGCTCCGAAAGGGCCTTCTGTATGAAGGGAAGCCCAGGGCGGGGAAAGATTTCTTTTTATCCCCTGCTTTTTCTAGTATGTCATCTAGAGTGGGCCCGAATAGGAACTCTCCTTCACAGGGAATTATACATAATTTAGACTTAGTCTGGAGGTCCCCAGGCCAACATTTTAGCCAGAGGGCCCGCCTTGCGGCATTAGAAAACACCGCTGACCTAGCGGATAACTTGATTGAGTCCGCCGAGGCGTCAGCCAAGAAGGCGGCAGCTCCCCGCATAACGGGCAACATTTTTAGCATTGAGTCTCGGGAAGACCTGTTTTTGAGTTGGCTTTCCAATTGGTCTAGCCAAACCATCAGGGAGCGGGATGTACAAGCGGTAGCGACTGCTGGTTTAAGGCCTCCACCAGCCGCTTCCCATGAACCTCTGAGGAACCCATCTGCTTTCTTGTCCATTGGGTCCTTCAAAACCCCCATGTCCTCAAACGGAAGGGCATATTTTTTGGATGCTTTGGCGATTGCCACGTCCAGTTTAGGAGCCTTATCCCAGAAGGAACAGGACTGGTCATCGAATGGATATTTCTTTTTTGGAGTGAGTAGAGATTTTCTCACAGGCTTTTTCCACTCTTTTTTAATCAAAGATTGAATTTTTTCATTGAGAGGAAAGGCTCTTCTCTTTTTCTGGTCAAGCCCTCCGAACATTATGTCTTGGACGGATTTTTTGGGGTGAGGATCTGCCAGCCCCATAGTGTTCCTAACGGCTTTAACAAGGCTATCAGTTTCTTCTATGGGAAAGCAGCTACGGCCCCCTGAGGAAGATGAAGATGATGATGAGGATGAGGAGGAAGAATTAGCTGAGTTTGAATCCGTATCTTCCCCTGAATCACCCGATTCAGGAGATGGAGATCTATGTTTAGTCTTCCTTCTCTTTCTCCCACCTTTGAGGGATTTAAAGGTTTCCTCTACCTGGACTTTAATCAGGTTTTTGAGATCTGCCGCAAACTCGGGAAGGCCTTCTGACACTGTCTGCTGAATGCAAATACTGCAAAGTCTTTTGTCCCATGAAGATGGAAGATCTTCTTTGCATAGGGCACATACGACATGTTTAGTTTTACTTGTGCTTTTCTTCCCCTATGGTAAAAGACATAAAGATAGATTCTCACTATCGCTAACATTCACGAAGATCACTCACCACCTTATGGACCCATAAATACCGGTTGGGCACGATCCGTGTTAGTCTTAGAGCCGGACGCAATGCTGGACTCTTTGCTGTGTAGCGATCCAGAATGCCCTCCGGTAGAGCCTTGGCCTTTCTGGGTCCGCCGCTTCTGCTGCTGCGGCGTTGGTTGTGGGGATGCCCTGGGCAGGGGAGATACCTGCTCCATATCGCTCACTGATGAGCATTGGCCAGACTCCATTTCAGAAGCGCTTTTGCCCCCAGACGCCCCGCTTAAAATAGCGGTGGAAGGCGCCATTTTTTTTTCCGCGCATGCGCAGTTCGCCCTGCGCGTGGAATCCCGCGCCTGCGCAGATCGCCCGGGCACAAACTCCAGCGCCTGCGCATTCCTCCAGTGGCGACGCCGGCACTAGGCGGGGAACGCAGCGCTTGTGCGCACGCAAGCCCCTGCTGCTTAAACACATCCGTTCCCGCGCAGGCGCAGATGGGGCAAGATGGCGGCGCACTTACTACACGCTGACTCCACGGGGACTCTCGGGAGCTCAGGCTGCAGACTGCCGCCAGGGAGCCACATTGCTCCTATCCATAGAGCGGACTCTTGGACACGGCTGCTGCTGGTAAGTCTTCTTAGAGAGGCGGCTCCTGCCACCTCTCTCCGCGCACCCTAAAAGGCCTACCAGCCCCTAGCGGTGGCGCTTCGGGTCACCACATCTAACCGAGGCAGGGGGGCCCCCGCTGCCTGGATCGGCTGATTGGCCCCGGACTCCCACGAAGAACTTTTCCTCTGACGGAGGTGAATCTGTAGGTCTCCCATCAAGGACAGGAAACCAACTGATGCAGGAGAGAGGTACCGCCTTTTTATCTGTAGGTTTCCTGTCCTTGGTGGGCGGATCCCCTCTCTCCGTGGTGCCGTCATGGGCGTCAGAGAAAATTGCTGATTACAAAAGTACTCACTGATACAAAGCATTCGTGTCTACGTGATTATTACTTTTTTGCTTACTGAATATTATGTTGAATTAATAAATTATAAAACCAGTTATTCCAATCTAAACCCAGCAGATTGTGGTGCAGGATTAACAAAACAAAAAAATGATAGGTAATTTTGGATAATATAAACTAATACTCACTAGTACTCATAAAAAAAAAGAACTGTTTTGTATCGTAAGTTATCAGGACTCAATAAAGAATAAACAATAATTCAATATATATATATGTATATATATATATATATATATATATATATATATATATATATATATATAAGCACATATATATTTATCGTATCACCTTCATTAGGTTTTAAGACACCATATAACCATAAAACACCATATAAATTACTTAAAAAAAAATGTTATATATATTTTGTGCCCTGGAAAATGTAATTATCTGTGCTCTGAAACTCCGATATGGTATGCTAAATGTGGCACATCTGGATATGCTATTATAAGAAAACCAGAATGTAGTTGAGTACATCTCCGCTTTCGGGATTTATGCAGGCCGTACATTAAAGAGAACGTAAGCCATAAAACAAGGTTTATCCAATAAAATCCAGTGAATCGGACAAAGTACGACAAGAAAGGTAAACGGCAGGACACAGCATCACTCGCGTTTGTGCTTTCATAATGGAAGTTTGATTGTTTGCTTTTGTACTTGATTGTCAGCAAATATTTCAGCTGCTTTATGGGTTTGATTTTTGAGCTTCTACATCTTAAAATTTTCCTGCTGTCTCTTTAAGGAACAATTAAAACTACTATTATTTAGATTAGCTTTATACAACTGTGAACAATGTTTAAGAGTTGAGGATTAGTTTTTTATCATCCTGACATATGGGAACTCTGATATATTTAAAAAAAAAAAAAAATTGTAAATGCATGGAAGGAGAATTCAATCTTCCGTGTATTCTTCACACGACACTAATTGAGAGTATATTTACAATTGTATCCTCAACCTCAAAAGCAGGATAATTAGTGAATACTGTATAAATACTGATGTGTTCGTATTGCTCTTCGTCAAATATCATCTGGGCACAGTCGCCATTGCAGACATTTTTATTAATGTAAGAAACAAACATATTGGGCAGATTTACTAACGTTTCAGTGTTTTTTGTAACAATTGAAAAAAAAAATGGATTTCATCAACTAAATTGATTATTTTGTATTAAGAGATTGAACCAAGTTATTTACATAATTTGATTCTAACATATTATTTCAGTAATATTAATGACTTTTCTCCAGTAAAAAAAAATTCTGAAGAACAATATTAAAGATTTCTGCCATTTATTAAACTCATAAAGTTAAAAAAAACGCCGTCAGGAGAAGCCGGTTATCTATTGAATCTCTCCTCCGACAAACCGCAGAAATGCAAAACTGTTAAAATAAAACAAAAAATACCAGCAACTAAAACAAAACACAAATGTGAGGCCTGCATAGGAATTGGACACAAATCAATCTATGTAGGAATATCCCACAAAACACAATTATATGCTACAAAACACTGATGTAATAATTAATTTGCACTTGAAATGTTTTTATGCTTAATATACAACTCAGAATTTGTGGATCAGAAAACGATGCTTTGGTTCACGTCCCAGAATTTTTCTTCTTTTGAATCTTAGTTAGAGGTAGTCAATTAGTAGTATGGATTATTGAACATTTACAGTTATTTATGCAAAAAGCACAAATGGAAAGATTAGATTTAAAAAAAGTACTTAAAAAAAACAAAACATTGTCAATGGCTGTACTATGCTATTCACTTGTTAAATCTCAAGTTTAGAGCCTCATAGTGTCATGAAAGGTTAGAACAGCAGCTGAACGCTGGAGATTATTATTATTAGATTGTCCCTATCATTCTGCGGACAGGCATACCACTGACTCAACTGCGGCCACCGCATTGTCAAAGGGAACAAAATACCTGCTAGTGGCTTTATTTTTCTATTATTTATTTTATTCAATTTATGTAACGGATCATATATGTCTACAGCTTTACTCTACGTATGCCTACACAATTTAGTTAAAAAAAATCATGGTCATAATTGACTGTTGCTTGAAAATGGCCCAAAGAAATTAGGGGAAAACAAAACAAAAAAAACATTAAGGGAACTATTAATGTTATTCACCAGGGATCCATTTTAATCCTTTTGTGACTTAAGAGCCATTTACAAATTTAGAAAAAATAATTCAATGGGGAAAATACTCCATTACTTTTAGTCTTTGACTTTCCTTTTTTACTATTTTTTTAGGACAATGGGGATATACTCTTTTCATAATTTTTCTTGGTTATATCACTTCATGGGCTAAAATATTTGTCATTAGGTATAATAACGCCTATAATATATCACATCTATATATTAATAATAATAATGCCTATGATATAATATAATAATATAATAATGCCTATAATATATCACATCTATATATTAATAATAATGTCTATGATATAATATAATAATAATATAATAATGCCTATGGTATGTCACATCTACTATACTTAGTTCTAATGCTATAACAATGAAGCCATTATATCATTTCATACTGTAACATCATTTGTATAATTTGAAATAGTATAAAATGAATTCAGTCCATCACTTTATAGTAGTTTCCATCTCATTGAATCATTTAACATGTGGTAGGTAACTCATTTCATACTCCTTTATGGTTATCATAATCGTGTACAGTTATGATTAATATTAAAGATTACCAAATAATACTCAAATTCTATAAAATTTACAGATCCAGGCAAATTAAAAAAATTTGAAATTCGATTGGTGCAAATCACTCAAAAATACCAGGCACCTTTTAGTACATTTCAGAAGATTGCATTAGTAACAGAAGGCTGACTCATAATGCCTTGCAGCGATCACATCATATGGGATGGTATAGCCAGTATAATAGCCTAGGCAGAGAAGCCAGCAGCCATTTAGGGGGATTTTAGGATAGTTAGAGTACAAAATAAATCAAAGATCAGGAATAGAAACAGGTAGAGAAAGTCCTAAACATTGGACACGTAATAACACAGTGGCATGTAAAACTTTGGGCACCCTGGTCAAAATGACAGTTATTGTGAACAGTTAAGTAAGTTGGAGATTAAATGATCTCTAAAAGGTTTAAAGTTAAAGATGACACATTTCCTTTGTATTTTAGGCTATATATATATATATATATATATATATATATATATATATATACACATATAATCATTTTTATAGTTTAAAAATTACAAAAAGGAAAATGGGTCAATGCTAAAGTTTGGAGATGTGTGTGCTGAGATAACTTTGACCAAGGTTTCAGACCTTTTAGGGTTATGGATTGTTCACTATCATCATTAGGAGAGGCTAAGTGATGCAAATATCCCAGCTTTATAAAAACCCAGCCTTCTCTAAACTTGTGCCTGAAAAATAGCAGCCATGGGTTCTTCTATGCAGCGGCCTAACACTCTGAAAATGAAAATGGTGGAGGCCCACAAAGCAGGAGAAGGCTATAAGAAGATAGCAAAGCGCTTTTAAGTTGCCCAGTCTTCAGTTCGAAATGTAATTAAGAAATGGCATTTAACAGGAAAAGTGGAGGCATAGATAAGGTCTGGAACATCAAGCAAAATTTCAGCGAGAGCTGCTCGTATGATTGTTAAAGGCAAAGAAGAACCCCCGCTTGACTGCAAAAGATCTTCAGAAAGATTTAGCAGACTATGAAGTTGTGGCACATTATTTGACTGTTTAGAGACACGTGCACAAATATGGCTTTCGCGGAAGAGTCATCAAAAGAAAACCTCTCCTGCGTCCTCACCATAAAATTCAGCATCAGAAGTGTGCAAAAAAATATCTAAAGAATTCTGATGCATTTTGGAAACAAGACCCGTGGACCAATAAGATCAAAATAGAACTCTTTGGTCACAATGATCAAAGGTATGTGTGGAGAAAAAAGGGCACAGAATTTCAGGAAAAGAACATCTCGCCAACCAATAAGCATGGGGGTGGATCAATCGTGCTTTGGGGTTGTGTTTCAGCCAATGGCACAGGGAACATTTCATGGGTAGACTGTTGTGAATTCTGCTTTTGGGTTCCCTCCGGTGGTAGTAGGTGGTAATGCAGTTGTCCCTGGGTTGCAGTCCTGGTCAGGTGTGTCTGCTGATTGCAGTTATGACTGGGGTATTTAGGTGTGCAGGATTCATTAGTCCTTGCCAGTTGTCAATTGTTGTTGGGAGGTGTAGGACTTCTGCCTGGTTCCTCCTGCCTTTCTGCCAAATCAGCAAAGATAAGTGTGTTTTTTTTTCCTGTGGCACACATGCTGTGTGCTTCACAATTCAGTGCTATTCTTTGTGTTTTCTTGTCCAGCTTAGATTGTGTCAGTATTTTCTCAGTCTTGTTGGATTCTCTGGAGTGGCAGATATACATTCCATGTCTTTAGTTAGATTGTGGAACTTTTTGTATTATCTGTTGTGGATATTTTTGGAAGGGTTTTAATACTGACCGCCTAGTAATCTGTCCTATCCTTTCCTATTTAGCTAGAGTGGCCTCTTTTGCTAAATCCTGTTTTCTACCTGCGTGTGTCTATTCTTCTCCTACTCACAGTCATTATTCGTGGGGGGCTGCCTATCCTTTGGGGGTCTGCTCTGAGGCAAGATAGCATTCCTATTTCTATCTATAGGGGTATTTAGTCCTCCGGCTGTGTCGAGGTGTCTAGGGTTTGTTAGGCACACCCCACGGCTACTTCTAGTTGCGGTGTTAGTTCAGGATTTGCGGTCAGTACAGGTTCCACCGACTCCAGAGAAAGTTTTCATGCGGCTCCAAGGTCACCAGATCATAACAGTACAACTGGCCCATAATGAGTTAAATGCATCTCAGAAGAAGGGAAGAAAGGTGTTGAGCCATTTTTTTTCTGCAGTCTGTTCTGTCTTTTCTTCCCTCTTTATTTATGGGTGGCTGAGGAGTCTTGTGCCAGCATGGATGTTCAGGAATTAGCTTCTCGTGTAGACCAGCTTGCTGCTAGGGTACAGGGTTTTTCTGATTATATTGTTCAGACTCCTGCTTTAGAGCCGAAGATTCCTACTCCTGATTTGTTTTTTGGTGATAGGTCCAAATTTTTGGGTTTTAAAAACAATTGTAAACTGTTTTTTGCTCTGAGACCGCGATCCTCCGGTGATTCCATTCAGCAGGTTAAAATTGTCATCTCCCTGCTGCGTGGCGATCCACAGGATTGGGCATTTTCCCTGGAATCTGGGAATCCGGCCTTGCTTAATGTAGATTCCTTTTTTCAGGCTTTAGGATTATTATATGATGAACCTAATTCTGTGGATCAAGCGGAGATAACCTTGTTGGCCCTGTCTCAGGGTCAAGAGGCGGCAGAATTGTATTGTCAGAAATTTAGAAAATGGTCTGTGTTGACTAAATGGAATGATGATGCTTTGGCGGCAATTTTCTGAATCCATTAAAGATGTTATGGTGGGGTTTCCCACTCCTTCCGGTCTGAGTGATTCTATGTCTCTGGCCATTCAGATTGATCGGCGCTTGCAGGAGCGTCAAACTGTGCGCGCTGTGGCGTCGCCCTTAGAGCAAAGTCCTGAGCCAATGCAGTGTGATAGGATTTTGTCTAGAACGGAACGACAAGGATTCAGACGTCAGAATAGGTTGTGTTATTAATGTGGCGACGCTTCTCATGTCATTTCAGTCTGCCCTAAGCAGACAAAAAGGATCGCTAGTTAATTTACTATCAGTACTGTACAACCTAAATTTCTGTTATCGGTGTCCTTGATCGGCTCATTGTCATCATTTTCTGTCATGGCGTTTGTGGATTCAGGCGCCGCCTTGAACTTAAAGGATTTTGAGTTTGCCAGGTGTTGTGGTTTTCCCTTGCAGCCTTTGCAGAACCCTATTCCTTTAAGGGGGATTGATGCTACACCTTTGGCTAAAAATAAGCCCCAGTTTTGGACACAGGTGACCATGCACATGGCGCCAGCCCATCAGGAAGATTGTCGATTTCTGGTGTTGCATAATTTGCATGATGTTATCATGCTGGGTTTCCCGTGGTTGCAGGTACATAATCCTGTGTTGGATTGGAAATCTATGTCTGTGACTAGTTGGGGTTGTCAGGGGGTTCATAATGATGTTCCTTTGATGTCAATCTCCTCTTCTTCCTCTTCTTCCTCTTCTTCCTCTTCTGAAATTCCAGAGTTTTTGTCTGATTTTCAGGATGTATTCGATGAGCCCAAGTCCAGTTCCCTTCCACCGCACAGGGACTGTGATTGTGCGATTGACTTGATTCCAGGCAGTAAGTTTCCTAAAGGCCGACTTTTCAACCTGTCTGTGCCTGAACATACCGCCATGCGGAGTTATGTTAAGGAGTCTTTCGAGAAAGGGCATATTCGGCCATCTTCTTCACCGTTGGGAGCAGGTTTTTTTTTTGTTGCCAAGAAGGATGGCTCCTTGAGACCTTGTATTGATTATCGCCTCTTGAATAAGATCACGGTCAAGTTTCAATACCCTTTACCTTTGCTTTCCGATTTGTTTGCTAGGATTAAGGGGGCTAGTTGGTTTACTAAGATTGACCTTCGGGGGGCATATAATCTTGTTCGTATTAAGCAGGGTGATGAATGGAAAACTGCGTTTAATACGCCCGAAGGCCATTTTGAATACCTTGTGATGCCATTCGGGTTCACTAACGCTCCATCTGTTTTTCAATCCTTCATGCATGATATCTTCCGGACTTATATTGATAAATTTTTTATTGTATATTTGGACGATATTTTGATTTTTTTCGATGATTGGAAGTCTCATGTGGAACAGGTCAGGATGGTATTTCAGATCCTTCGTGACAATGCTTTGTTTGTGAAGGGGTCTAAGTGTCTCTTTGGGGTGCAGAAGGTTTCTTTTTTGGGCTTTATTTTTTCTCAATCATCTATGGAGATGGATCCGGTTAAGGTTCAGGCCATTCATGATTGGATTCAACCCACATCCGTGAAGAGCCTTCAGAAATTTTGGGGTTTTGCTAATTTTTATCGCCGGTTCATTGCTAACTTCTCCAGCGTGGTTAAACCCTTGACTGATTTGACGAAAAAAGGCGCTGATGTGGCGAACTGGTCCTCTGCGGCTGTCTCTGCCTTTCAGGAGCTTAAACGCCGATTTACTTGTGTTCCGGTGTTGCACCAACCAGATGTTTCTCTTCTGTTTCAGGTTGAGATTGATGCTTCTGAGATTGGGGCAGGGGCCGTTTTGTCTCAGATGGATTCTGTTGGTTTTTTGATGAAACCGTGTGCCTTCTTCTCCCGCAAGTTTTCACCTGCTGAACGCAATTATGATGTCGGCAATCGGGAGTTGTTGGCTATGAAGTGGGCATTTGAGGAGTGGCGACATTGGCTTGAGGGAGCTAAGCACCGTATTGTGGTCCTGACCAATCATAAGAATTTGATTTACCTCGAGTCTGCCAAACGGCTGAGTCCTAGACAGGCTCGATGGTCCTTGTTTTTTTCCTGTTTTGATTTCGTGGTTTCGTATCTTCCGGGTTCTAAGAATATTAAGGCTGATGCCCTTTCTAGGAGTTTTTTGCCTGATTCTCCTGAGGTCCTTGAACCGGTCGGCATACTGAAAGAAGGGGTGGTCTTTTCTGCCATTTCCCCTGATTTACGGCGGGTTCTTCAGGAATTTCAGGCTGATAGACATGATCGCTGTCCTGTGGGGAAATTGTTTGTTCCTGACAGATGGACTAGTAGAGTGATTTCTGAGGTTCACTGTTCTGTGTTGGCTGGTCATCCTCGTATTTTTGGTACCAGAGATTTGGTTGGTAGGTCCTTTTGGTGGCCTTCATTGTCATGTGATGTGCGTTCTTTTGTGCAGTCCTGTGGGACTTGTGCGCGGGCCAAGCCTTGTTGTTCCTAGTGCTAGTGGGTTACTTTTGCCATTGCCGGTCCCTGAGAGGCCCTGGACGCATATTTCTATGGATTTTATTTCTGATCTTCCGGTTTCCCAGAGGATGTCGGTTATCTGGGTTGTTTGTGACCGGTTTTCTAAGATGGTTCATTTGGTGCCTTTGCCTAAATTGCCTTCCTCTTCAGAGTTGGTTTCGTTGTTTTTTCAGCATGTGGTTCGTTTGCATGGTATTCCGGAGAATATTGTGTCCGACAGAGGTTCCCAGTTTGTTTCTAGGTTTTGGAGGGCCTTTTGTGCTAGGCTGGGCATTGATTTGTCTTTTTCTTCTGCATTTCATCCTCAGACAAATGGCCAGATCGAGCGAACTAATCAGACTTTGGAGACTTATTTGAGATGCTTTGTGTCTGCCGATCAGGATGATTGGGTGGCCTTTTTGCCATTGGCCGAGTTTGCCCTTAATAATCGGGCTAGTTCAGCTACTTTGGTTTCGACCTTTTTTTGTAATTTTGGTTTTCATCCTCGTTTTTCTTCTGGGCAGGTTGAGCCTTCTGACTGTCCCGGTGTGGATTCTGTGGTTGACAGGTTGCAGCAGATTTGGGCTCATGTGGTGGACAATTTGGTCTTGTCTCAGGAGGAGGCTCCACGTTTTGCTAAACGTCGTTGGTGTGTTGGTTCCCGGCTTCGGGTTGGGGATTTGGTTTGGTTGTCTTCCCGTCATGTTCCTATGAAGGTCTCTTCCCCTAAGTTTAAGCCTCGGTTTATTGTTCCTTATAGGATTTCTGAGATTATTAATCCGGTGTCTTTTCGATTGGCGCTTCCGGCCTCTTTTGCTATCCATAATGTCTTCCATAGATCTTTATTGCGGAAATATGTGGTGCCCATTGTTCCCTCTGTTGATCCTCCGGCCCCTGTTTTGGTTGATGGGGAGTTGGAGTATGTGGTTGAGAAGATTTTGGATTCTCGTTTTTCGAGGCGGAGGCTTCAGTACCTTGTCAAATGGAAGGGTTATGGCCAGGAGGATAATTCTTGGGTTTTTGCTTCTGATGTCCATGCTGCTGATCTGGTCCGTGCCTTTCATCTGGCTCGTCCTGATCGGCCTGGGGGCGCTGGTGAGGGTTCAGTGACCCCTCCTCAAGGGGAGGGTACTGTTGTGAATTCTGCTTCTGGGTTCCCTCCGGTGGTAGTAGGTGGTAATGCAGTTGTCCCTGGGTTGCAGTCCTGGTAAGGTGTGTCTGCTGATTGCAGTTCTGACTGGGGTATTTAGGTGTGCAGGATTCATTAGTCCTTGCCAGTTGTCAATTGTTGTTGGGAGGTGTAGGACCTCTGCCTGGTTCCTCCTGCCTTTCTGACAAATCAGCAAAGATAAGTGTGTTTTTTTTTCCTGTGGCACACATGCTGTGTGCTTCACAATTCAGTGCTATTCTTTGTGTTTTCTTGTCCAGCTTAGATTGTGTCAGTATTTTCTCAGTCTTGTTGGATTCTCTGGAGTGGCAGATATACATACCATGTCTTTAGATAGATTGTGGAACTTTTTGTATTATCTGTTGTGGATATTTTTGGAAGGGTTTTAATACTGACCGCCTAGTAATCTGTCCTATCCTTTCCTATTTAGCTAGAGTGGCCTCTTTTGCTAAATCCTGTTTTCTACCTGCGTGTGTCTATTCTTCTCCTACTCACAGTCATTATTTGTGGGGGGCTGCCTATCCTTTGGGGGTCTGCTCTGAGGCAAGGTAGCATTCCTATTTCCATCTATAGGGGTATTTAGTCCTCCGGCTGTGTCGCGGTGTCTAGGGTTTGTTAGGCACACCCCACGGCTACTTCTAGTTGCGGTGTTAGTTCAGGATTTGCAGTCAGTACAGGTTCCACCGACTCCAGAGAAAGTTTTCATGCGGCTCCAAGGTCACCAGATCATAACAGTAGACCAAAGAATGGATCGAAAGAAATTTCAACAAATTCTAGATGCAAACATAACACCATCTGTAAAAAAGCTGAAATTGAAAAGAGGATGGTTTCTACACATGGATAATGATCCTAAACATACATCAAAATCCACAATACTGCAAGCTGTGATACTTTGAAAACGGGGTGCTACTAGGGATTAACCATGCAGGGCGCCCAAACTTTTACATCAGCCCATTTTCCTCTTAGTAATTTTTAAAATGGAAAATATGAAAATAAATATATTTTTTTCCTTAACCCCTTTCTGACCTTGGACGGGATAGTACGTCCGAGGTCAGATACCCCGCTTTGATGCAGGGCTCCGGCGGTGAGCCCGCATCAAAGCCGGGACATGTCAGCTGTTTTGAACAGCTGACATGTGCCCGCAATAGCGGCGGGGTGAAATCGCGATTCACCCGCCACTACTAACTAGTTAAATGCCGCTATCAAATGCAGACAGCGGCATTTAACCGGCGCTTCCGGCTACGCGGCCGGAAATGAGCGCATCGCTGACCCCGTCACATGATGAGTCAGCGATGCTTCTGCAGAGTAACCATAGACGTCCTTGAGACCTCTATGGTTACTGATCCCCGGTAGCTGTGAGCGCCACCCTGTGGTCGGCGCTCATAGCACACCTGCATTTCTGCTGCATAGCAGCGATCTGATGATCGCTGTTATGTAGCAGAGCCGATCGCGTTGTGCCAGCTTCTAGCCTCCCATGGAGGCTATTGAAGCATGGCAAAAGTAAAAAAAAAAGTAAAAAAAAAAATGTGAAAAAAAAAATAAAATAAAAGTTTAAATCACCCCCCTTTCGCCCCATTCAAAATAAATCAATAAAAAAAAAATCAAACCTACACATATTTGGTATCGCCACGTTCAGAATTGCCAGATCTATCAATAAAAAAAAGGCATTAACCTGATCGCTAAACAGCGTAGCGAGAAAAAAAATTGAAACGCCAGAATTACGTTTGTTTGGTCGCCGTGACATTGCATTAAAATGCAATAACGGGCGATCAAAAGAACGTATCTGCACAAGAATGGTATCACTAAAAACGCCAGCTCGGCACGCAAAAAATAAGCCCTCAACCGACCCCAGATCATGAAAAATGGAGACGCTACGGGTATCGGAAAATGGCGCAATTTTTTTTTTTTTTTAGCAAAGTTTGGAATTTTTTTTCACCACTTAGATAAAAAATAATCTAGTCATGTTAGGTGTCTATGAACTCGTAATGACCTGGAGAATCATAATGGCAGGTCAGTTTTAGCATTTAGTGAACCTAGCAGAAAAGCCAAACAAAAAACAAGTGTGGGACTGCACTTTTTTGGCAATTTCACCACACTTGGAATTTTTTTCCCGTTTTCTAGGAAACGGCATGCTAAAACCAATGATGTCTTTCAAAAGTACAACTTGTTTCGCAAAAAATAAGCCCTCACATGACCATATTGATGGAAAAATAAAAAAGTTATGGCTCTGGGAAGGAGGGGAGCGAAACATGAACATGGAAAAACGGAAAATCCCAAGGTCATGAAGGGGTTAAGATACAAAGGAAATGTGTCATCTTTAAGTTTAAGTCCTTAAGAGATTTAATCTTCAACTTTCTTTACTGTTCACAATAACAGTAATTTTTACCAGACGTGCCCAAACTTTTACAGTCATGAATAGGCGGCTCCACCTCCCATAGGGGCGGAGCCGACTATTCATGATTGTAAATGAGCGGCCCCACGTGACCGCATACAGTAGAAGCCGCGGCCAGACCAGGAAGCAGCGACAGCCAACGTGGGAGCGGGTGAGTATTTTCAGAACAGCGGGGGGGCGCACAGGGGGTGGGGGGGCGGCATACAGGTAGATCTTTCATTTAAACACTATTATTCATATGTTCTATGCAGCAGACGCTGCTGCACAGAAGATATGAATCGCGGCTTCAGCACCATGTGGGGGGGACAGCGATTACTGTAGCGCTGTCTCCTGCACGCCACAGGGACTGCACACGGAGACCGTCCGTGTGTGGTCCGTGTTTTACACGGACCCATTGACTTTAATGGGTCCGGGTAATACGTGCGCTCCCACGAACACTGACATGTCTCCGTGTTTGGCACACGGAGACACGGTCCGCAAAAAATCAATGACATCTGCACAGATGCATTGATTTTTATGGGTCTACGTGTGTCAGTGTCTCCGGTACGTGAGGAAACTGTCACCTCACGTACCGGAGCCACTGACGTGTGAAACCGGCCTAATACAGAGATTCATTTGATAGGGAGATAGAGATAGGGGTGGTGCTGGCAGCACTGTCATTGATCAGTGATAAGATGTGGCTTCTTTTGTCCTGCTGTATTTGAACTACAATTACACATTTTTTTCATCATTATTAAATCACTGAAAAGCAGAAGCAAGACAGCACAACAGTTTTTACAATTAAAAAAAACCCTGAAATCAGTGTCAGACAGTGTGCTTGCTTGTCAAAAGTGACTACTGAAATTTTGCATTGTGCGTGCAATCATTTTTGTAAAGGGGGGATTATTGTGCTTTAACCCCTTAGTGACAGAGCCAATTTGGTACTTAATGACCGTGCCAATTTTTACAATTCTTACCACTGTCACTTTATGAGGTTATAACTCTGGAACGCTTTAACAGATCCCGCTGATTCAGAGATTGTTTTTTCACAACATATTGTACTTCATGTTAGTGGTAACATTTCTTCGATTTTACTTGCGATTATTTATGAAAAAAACTGAAATATGGCGAAAATTTTTAAAATTGTGCAATTTTAAAATTTTGTATTTTTATGCCCTTAACCCCTTCACCCCAAAGCCTGTTTTCACCTAAGTGACAGGGCCAATGTTTACAATTCTGACCACTGTCACTTAATGAGGTCATAACTCTAAAACGCTTCAACGGATCCTGCTGATTCTGAGATTGTTTTCTCGTGACATATTGTACTTCATGATAGTGGTAAAACTTCTTCGATATGACTTGCATTTATTTGTGAAAAAAACAAAAATTTGTCGAAAATTATGAAAATTTAGCAATTTTCAAACTTTTAGTTTTTATGCCCTTAAATTAGAGAGGTATATCTCATAATATCGTTAATAAACAACATTTCCCACATGTCTGCTTTACATCAGCACAATTTTGGAAACATAATTTTTTTTTGTTAAAGAGTTATAAGGGTTAAAAGTTGACCAGCGATTTCTCATTTTTGCAACAAAATTTGCAAAACCATTTTTTTTACGGACCACCTCACACTTTAAGTGACTTTGAGGGGTCTATATGACAGAAAATGCCCAAAAGTGACACCATTCTAAAAACTGCACCCCTCAAGGTACTCAAAACCACATTCAAAAAGTTTATTAACCCTTTAGGTGCTTCACAGGAATTTTTGGAATGTTTAAAAAAAATTGAACATTTAACTTTTTTTTCACAAAATTTTTACTTCAGATCCAATTTGTTTTATTTTACCAAGGGTAACAGGAGAAATTGGACCAAAAAAGTCGTTGTACAGTTTGTCGTGAGTACGCCGATACCCCACATGTTGGGGTAAACCATTGATTGGGCACATGGCAGAGCTCGGAAGGGAAGGAGCGCCATTTGACTTTTCAATGCAAAATTGGCTGGAATTGAGATCGGAACCCATGTCGTGTTTGGAGAGCCCCTGACGTGCCTAAACAGTGGAAACCCCCACAAGTGACACCATTTTGGAAAGTAGACCCTCTAAGAAACTAATCTAGATGTGTGGTGAGCACTTTGAACCTCCAAGTGCTTCACAGAAGTTTATAATGTAGAGCCGTAAAAAAAAAATTAATATTAATTTTCACAAAAAATGATCTTTTTGCCCCAAATTTTTTATTTTCCCAAGGGTAGCAGGATAAATTGGACCCCAAAAGTTGTTGTGCAATTTGTCTTGAGTACGCAGATACTTCATATATGGGGATAAACCACTGTTTGGGCGCATGGCAGAGCTCGGAAGGGAAGGAGCGCCATTTGACTTTTCAATGCAAAATTGGCTGGAATTGAGATCGGAACCCATGTCGTGTTTGGAGAGCCCCTGACGTGCCTAAACAGTGGAAACCCCCACAAGTGACACCATTTTGGAAAGAAGACCCCCTAAGGAACTTATCTAGATGTGTGGTGAGCACTTTTAACCCCCAATTGTTTCACTAAAGTTTAGAATGTAGCGCTGTGAAAATTAAAAAATCATTTTTTCTTTCCACAAAATGATATTTTAGCTCGCAATTTTTTTTTTCCCAAGGGTAACAGGAGAAATTGGACCACAAAAGTATCGTCCAATTTGTCCTGAGTACGCTTATACCCCATACATTGGGGGGAACCACTGTTTGGGCGCACGGCAGAGCTCGGAAGGGAAGGAGCGCCGTTTGAAATGCAGACTTAGATGGATTGGTCTGCAGGTGTCATGTTGCATTTGCAGAGCCCCTGATGTACCTAAACAGTAGAAACCCCCCACAAGTGACCCCATATTGGAAACTAGACCCCCCAGGGAACTTATCTAGATGTGTTGTGAGAACTTTGAACCCCCAAGTGTTTCACTACAGTTTATAACGCAGAGCAGCGAAAATAAAAAAATATATTTTTTTCCACGAAAATTATATTTTAGCCCCCACGTTTTTATTTTCCCAAGGGTAACAGGACAAATTGGACCCCAAAAGTTGTTGTCCAACTTGTCCTGAGAACGCTGATACCCCATATGTTGGGGGGAACCACTGTTTGGGTGCACAGGAGAACTCGGAAAGGGAAGGAGCACTGTTTTAGTTTTTCAAAGCAGAATTGGCTGGAATTGAGATCGGACGCCATGTCGCGTTTGGAGAGCCCCTGATGTGCCTAAACAGTGAAAACTCCCCAATTCTAACTGAAACCCTAACCCCAGCGCTAACCCTAGCCCTAACCCCAACCCTAACCCTAGCCCTAACCCTAGTCCTAACCCTAGCGCTACTTTCACACTAGCGTTTTTTTGCATACGTCGCAATGCGTCGTTTTGGCGAAAAAACGCATCCTGCAAAGTCATCTGCAGGATGCGTTTTTTCCCCATAGACTAACATTAGTGACATATTGACACACGTCGCAAGCGTCGTGCGACGGTTGCGTCGTGTTGTGGCGGACCGCCGGCAGCAAAAAACGTTACATGTAACTTTTTTTGTGCCGACGGTCCACCATTTCCGACCGCGCATGCGCGGCTGGAACTCCGCCCCCACCTCACAATGGGGCAGCGGATGCGTGGAAAAACAGCATCCGCTGCCCACGTTGTGTGGCGCCTGCACAGTATGCGTCGGTATGTCGGGCCGACGCAGCGCGACGGCCCCGTACCGACGCTAGTGTGAAAGTAGCCTAACGGGAAAATGGAAATAAATATATTTTTTTAAATTTTATTATTTTTCCCTAACTAAGGGGGTGATGAAGGGGGATTTGATTTACTTTTATAGCGTTTTTTGGGCGGATTTTTATGGTTGGCAGCCATCACACACTAAAAGACGCTTTTTATTGCAAAAAATAGTTTTTGCATCACCACATTTTGAGAGCTATAATTTTTCCATATTTTGGTCCACAGAGTCATGTGAGATCTTGTATTTTGCGGGACGAGTTGACGTTTTTATTGGTACCATTTTCGGCTACATGACATTTTTTGATCGCTTTTTATTCCGATTTTTGGGAGGCGGAATGAACAAAAACCAGCAATTCCTGAAATTCTTTTAGGGGGGGCGTTTATACCGTTCCGCGTTTGGTAAAAAGGATAAAGCAGTTTTATTCTTTGGGTCAGTACGATTACAGCGATACCTCATTTATGTAATTTTTTTTGTTTTGGCGCTTTTACACAATAAAAACTATTTTATATAAAAAAATAATTGTTTTTGCATCGCTTTATTCAGAGAGCTATAACTTTTTTATTTTTCTGCTGATGATGCAGTATGGCGGCTTTTTTTTGCGGGACAAGATGACGTTTTCAGCGGTACCATGGTTATTTATATCCGTCTTTTTGATTGCGTGTTATTCCACTTTTTGTTTGGCAGTATGAGAATAAAGCGATGTTTTTTGCCTCGTTTTTTTTTTTTTTTTTTTTTTTTTTTTACGGTGTTCACTGAAGGGGTTAACTAGTGATATAGTTTTATAGGTGGGGTCGTTACGGACGCGGCGATACTAAATATGTGTACTTTTATTGTGTGATTTTTTTTTAATTTAGATAAAGAAATGTATTTATGGGAATATATTTATTTTTTTTTCTTTATTTAGGAATTTTTTTTTTTTTTTACACATGTGGACATTTTTTTTTTTACTTTTTTACTTTGTCCCAGGAGGGGACATCACAGATCGATGATCTGACAGTGTGCACAGCACTCTGTCAGATCACCGAGCTTAGAGGCACGTTACAGAGGCTTGCCGGCGCATGCTATGAGGAATTCTCAGCAGACACCGGCAAGCAGGGTCATCTCATGACCCGGAAGGAGTCCCGCGGCCATCTTGGATCCGGGGACTCCTTCCAGGTCACCGGAGCAGCGCGATCTCATCGCGTTGCTCCGGTGGGAGAGCGCAGGGAGCCCCCGTCCCTGCGCGATCCCCCTCTATGCCGCTGTCACTATTGACAGCGGCATCAGAGGGGTTAAATGCCCGTGATCGGCGATAGCGCCGATCGTGGGCATTGCTGCGGGGTGTCAGCTGTCATATACAGCTGACACCCGCACCCGATCACCGCGGCGCTCAGCGCGAGACCGCGGTGATCGGCCCTCCGTACTAGTACTGCGGCTGGCACTAATGCAGTGCCGGCAGCGCCGTACTAGTACGGCGGGTGGCACGAAAGGGTTAAATCAGAGAGATATGTCAGAAAAAAATAGTTAATAAATAACATTTCCCACATGTCTACTTTACATCAGCACAATTTTTGAAACACATTTTTTTTTTCTTAGGGAGTTATAAGGGTTAAAAGTTGACCAGCAATTTCTCATTTTTACAACACCATTTTTTTAAGGGACCACATCACATTTGAAGTCATTTTGAGGGGTCTATATGATAGAAAATAACCAAGTGTGACACCATTCTAAAAACTGCACCCCTCAAGGTGCTCAAAACCACATTCAAGAAGCTTATTAACCCTTGATGTGCTTCACAGGAACTGAAACAATGTGGAAGGAAAAAGAACACAACTTTTTTTTGCAAACATTTTACTTCAGAACCATTTTTTTTATTTTCACAAGTGTAAAAATAGAAATGTAACCATAAATTCTGTTGTGCAATTTCTCCTGAATACGCCGATACCCCATATGTGGGGGTAAACCACTGTTTGGGCGCATGGAAGAGCTTGGAAGAGAAGGAGTGCCGTTTGCCTTTTTCAATCCAGAATTGACTGGAATTGAGATCGGATGCCATGTCACGTTTAGAGAGCCCCTGATGTGCCTAAACAGTGGACACCCCCACAAGTGACACCATTTTGGAAACTACACCCATTAAGGAACTTATCTAAATGTGTGGTGAGCACTTTAAACCCCCAAGTGCTTCACATAAATTTATAAAGTAGAGCCATGAAAATAAAAAATCCTTTTTTTTTCCTCAAAAATGATTTTTTTAATCCTGCAATTTTTTATTTTCTCAAGGGTAACAGGAGACATTGGACCCCAAAATTTGTTGACCAGTTTGTCCTGAGTATGGTGATACCCCATATGTGGGGGGAGGCACTGTTTGGGCACACATCGGGGCTTGGAAGGGAAGGAGCGCCGCTTGGAATGCAGACTTTGACGGGATGGTCTGCGGGTGTCATGTTGCATTTGCAGAGCTCCTGATGTACCTAAACAGTAGAAACCCCCCACAAGTGACCCCATTTTGGAAACTAAACCCCCCAAAGAGCTTATCTAGATGTGTGGTGAGCACTATGAACCCCCAACTGCTTCACAGAAGTTTATAATGTAGAGCCACGAAAATAAAAAAAATCATATTTTTTCCATAAAAATGATCTTTTCACCCCCAAATTTTTATTTTCACAAGGGTAACAAGGGAAATTGGACCCCAAAAGTTGTTGTCCAATTTGTCCTGAGTACACTGATTCCCCATGTGTGGGGGGACCACTGGGAGGGAAGGAGCGCCTTTTTGGAATGCAGACTTTGATAGAAGGGTCTGCGGGCGTTATATTGCATTTGCAGAGCCCCTGATGTACCTAAACAGATAATAAACCCCCCACAAGTGACCCCATTTTGGAAACTAGACCCCCCAAGGAACTTATCTAGATGTGTGGTGTGAAATTTGAATGCCCAAATGCTTCACAGAAGTTTATAATGCAGAGTCGTGGAAAATAAAAAATATATTTTTTTTCCACAAAAAAGATTTTTTAGCCCCAAAATTTTTATTTTCACAAGGGTAACAGGAGAAATTGGACCGTAAAACTTGTTGTCCAATTTATCCCGAGTACGCTGATGCCCCATATGTGGGGGTAAACCACTGTTTGGGCGCACGGCAGAGCTCAGAAGGGAGGGAGCACCATTTGACTTTTTGAGCGCAAAATTGACAGTCGCGTTTGGAGACCCCCTGATGTAACTAAACAGTGGAAACCCCCCAATACTAACTCCAACCCTAACCCCAACACACCCCTAACCCTAATCCCAACCCGATCCATAATCCTAATCACAACCCTAATGATAAATACAAACCCTAACCCCAAAACAACCCTAATCCCAACCCTAACCATAACCCTAATCAAAACCCTAAATCCAACACACATTTAATCCTAATCTCAACCCTAACCTCAAACCTAACCCTAATCCCAATACACCCTAGCTCCGGAAACCGAGACCCCAGAGAAAATCCGAATGTGGGGGGCACTATTCACTTTTTCCACAGCGCCGTTAATTAACAGCGCTGTGGTTTAAGTACCCTTAACTGCCGCCGTTAAAAGGCGCATCGGCGGTCGTTAAGGGGTTAAGAATATTTAAAAAAAAACATTAAAATCCAGGCATTTAACTAAGACTGCCTACATGTGCTTGTCATAAGGGTCATATTACAACTACAACTACAAACTGTACAACCTCCTCACTATCATGCTGCCCCCTCTTCACACTGTCCCATCTCATGCTGCCATTTCTCTATACTTAGCTCCCATGTTGGCTGCTGCCCCTTCTCCATAGCTTTACCAGTGTGTATATTGTTGTGAACTCTGTTTTCGGGCTCCCTCTTGTGGTCACAGGTGGTATTGCGTGAGTTTTATTTTTGGGCTCCCCCTGGTGGCTTTGTTGGTTATCTTGCGGGTCTGTGGCGATCAGCTGCCTCGTTATTCTCTAGGGAGGTTCCTATCCTATTTAGCTCTGCCTCACCTCCCCTTGTTGCCGGCTGTCGATGTATTCAGTGCTATTCTGATTACTCCTGACTATCTTGGTTTTCTATTGGATCCACCGCACTCCCTAAGTGGAATATCTTAAGCAGAAATATAAATTTTGAAAATTGTAAATTTATTCAAGTGAAAGTCAATCAATTGCATCGGGTCAAACACAAGGCAATTATTACAAAGTGTGTATGCGACTCAGAATGGTGACGTTTCGACCCTCCCGGGTCTTAATCTAGGGTCGCACTGTGAACATAAAAACAATATACATACATCTTGAGATGAACAAGGTATAATAAATACAAATATACACTGAATAAACAATCATGAAAAATACAGTGTGTATGATAGATTACATAGTACAATTAATGTTCCCCCGGTGAAATATGTAATGTATATATCTTGAGGCTGGACTCTGGGTGCAGTGTTGAGGGAATATGTCTAGTAACATAGTGTCAATGAGAACCTCTAATGGTAAGAATGTAGTTATTACCTTAATCCAGGTTTTTTTAGTAAATAATAAGGAGGACGTTGTCCCTGTAGTATGCAGGGGCTAAAGGGAATAACAGTAGTGTTAGTATCCTGTCATAAAAGGTGAATGTTATAATTATACTCATCTATCATCATTTTTCACCACTGTACTTGTGACGCTTTCAGGCTAGACCCAAAAACGGATTCCCCTTGTGGCCGTGTTTATCGTTACGTCACCAGCAAGACGCAGATGCGCCGCTGTTATTCTTTAGCAAGGTAACAATCCATCGCAGTCATTATAGGGCACACTATATATAATATTACCGTTCATTATTATCTCTTACCATCATATTTGCATATTTGTGCTATTCTAGGCTACACTCAAAAACGGACCCCTCTTCTGTCCATACCTATTATTAGAACGTCAACAAGACGCAGGTGCGCCACTGGTATTATTTAATGAGGTAATGACCAATCCCATTTACTACCACCTATAGGGCACCACCTATAACACTACCAACTCTTATCACCATGCTTGTGATATTTCAGACAATATCCAAAAACGGATCACCCTGTTGGCCGCATCTATTATTAAAGTACCAGCAAAACGCTGACGCACAGCTGTTCCCCTATAAGGTAATAATTCACCTCAGAAGCCTCAGAGTACCACTAATGATACCACTGTTCTCCTAACTTAATACCGGTAACACTTCAGGTTGCACCCAGAGACGGATCAGCCACTTGGCTACATTTATTATTAAAGAGCAATACCTGGTAAATAACCCCTTTATAATTATAAACATTCACCTTTTATGACAGGATACTAACACTACTGTTATTCCCTTTAGCCCCTGGATACTACAGGGACAACGTCCTCCTTATTATTTACTAAAAAAACCTGGATTAAGGTAATAACTACATTCTTACCATTAGAGGTTCTCATTGACACTATGTTACTAGACATATTCCCTCAACACTGCACCCAGAGTCCAGCCTCAAGATATATACATTACATATTTCACCGGGGGAACATTAATTGTACTATGTAATCTATCATACACACTGTATTTTTCATGATTGTTTATTCAGTGTATATTTGTATTTATTATACCTTGTTCATCTCAAGATGTATGTATATTGTTTTTATGTTCACAGTGCGACCCTAGATTAAGACCCGGGAGGGTCGAAACGTCACCATTCTGAGTCGCATACACACTTTGTAATAATTGCCTTGTGTTTGACCCGATGCAATTGATTGACTTTCACTTGAATAAATTTACAATTTTCAAAATTTATATTTCTGCTTAAGATATTCCACTTAGGGAGTGCGGTGGATCCAATATAATACTGACTTTAGACCTTATGGTCCGTCACACCAGCACCCCGACCTAATACAGAGTGCAGGCCAATATTTCTATATTTATATCTTGGTTTTCTGTCTCTTCTTGAGAAGCTAAGTTCTGTTTGATTATTTTTTGCTCATCTGTCTGCAATATGATTTCTGTTTATGATAAGTTTAGTCCAGCTTGCTAATATGTGATTTCTTGCTGCTGGTAAGCTCTGGGGTACGTAGTTGCTTCCCCCGCACCGTTAGTTGGTGCGGGGGCTCGAGCAATCTCTGCGTGGATATTTTGAATAGGGTTTTTCATTGACCGCACAGTTCTCTTCCTATTTTCTGCTATCTAGTGTTAGTGGGCCTCATTTGCTAAATCTATTTCATCTCTGCGTATGTGCTTTCCCCTTAACTCACCGTTAATATTTGTGGGGGGCTTTTCTATATCTTTGGGGGTCATTTCTCTGAGGCAAGTGAGGACTTACTTTCTCTCTAGGAATAGTCAGTTTCTCAGGCCGTGACGAGATGTCTAGGATTTCCAGGTAACGTTCCACGGCTACTTATAGTTGTTTGCGGTTAGGATCAGGTTGCGGTCAATTCAGTTACCACTTCCCCAGAGCTAGTCGTTGGTTCAGTTTCTTAGCTAGTCAGATTTGCAATCCTTGCCACTAGGATCATAACAGTATATATCTTTAAGACTTGGTTCCAGTACACATTATCATGTCATTTCAGCCCAAAAGGTGTACCTTCTCCGAAATCCTACAAGAATCAGTATACACAGAATAACCAGCTATTGTACCATGCCCAAAGTAAATCAATTTATAAAGTTAAAAACAAGTAATAGTGATAGACATATCTGAGCTGTTGATAAATATATGAATTCAGCCTTGACGCGTTTCCATCCCATGATGAAAGTTCATCAGGAGGCACATCATCAGTGTTCATTCATGACATCAGAGATAGATACAGCGCCTGGTTGACACCTTCGGCTGCGCTGCGGTTACTGTTAAAATGACATGACAATGTGTACTGGAACCGAGCCTTAAAGATATATACACCCTGGTAAAGCTATATTGCTTTTCTGAAAAGCCAGGGTTGTTATTGCTACATATGCGTTTTGCTGAAATGAGATTATACTGGTATGGAGCCTCTTAGAGCAGTTATCTCTCTATATAGACCTACACAGCTCAATCACTTTGCACCTTCAAGTTGACTAAACTCTGGAGTTTAATGTCATTTTAGCTCCAGATTCCCTGTAGAAATTGTTTTTGAGGAGCTGATCTCCTGAGCAGTTTCAACAAGGTACACCCCAAGATTACCACTTAATAACCTACCCCCCATCTTTCTATTATTGTTTGCACCTTTTTGATAGGCACTCTGTTGAGGGAAAGATTTAGGGGCCAGTGAGGGTGAGTCTTCGGTGAGCGGGGGCACCATTTGCTTTTAATTCTAGGGTGCCAACCTCCGCAGCAAAAAAGACACTTCTTTATTAGGGATTTTAGAAGGTGAATTATAGTTAATACATCCTGAATAACTCTCCCCCATCTGCCTTTCTTAAACTTAAGGACAATTTCTTTGTTTACTGACCGTCTCTTTACCTTATTTATAATTCTTGCCGTGATGTTTGGATCTGGAGCTACCTTCTTCCTATTGGTTGGCATTTGAATATTGGCTGCTTTCACAAAACTTCTCACCCCTGTCCCCTATATATGTTGGACTGCTCCCTTTACATATTCAATTGGTTTGTTAATAGGTGATTTTTTATTGAAGTATTAGCTTGCTTCATCTGGTATGGTACTTTAATTTTGTCACAAGGTGAGTAGGGATTCCTAGGGTTTATCGGGGTGATCTGCTGGTGAGCGGGGGCCCCAATTTGCGTTCAAGGTAGGGTACCACCCTCCGCTGATAGGCAGGGTCTAATCAGGGGACAATAGGGTGAACTAGGTACACCCATTGGAACACCCCCTTGTTGTATTAGTCAGTTGTAGGTCAGCTTACTTTTAGTTGCCTGGTTAGGCGTTATATGTGTTTGATCGTCGTATAAATTAATTCTAATAAAAGTTAATTTTTAATGGTATTAGTCTTTTGGTGAGCACCTCATGAATACAAGCATGAAAAACGCAGGTCTTGATGATACTTTAAAAGAATACACCAGCGCTACCTCACTAGAATCACTGAGCCGCAGGAACCGGGACAGAAAGGAGCTTATACTGTCAAATAGAAATGCAATCAATATAAAAACAACTGGATCCGCGCTACAGTGATGATGAAACACATAGAAATATACACTAAGTGTATACCGAATAGGCTTCAGAGTACTCCGCTCGAATAATGCACAATATAACAGAGAAAATATATATAGAAATAAATGCTATGCTCCCCAGCACAACACAAAGCCACCGTAGACCGACCTCCGCTGATCCACACTTGGACCTAGAACCAGGGATATTAATGTGCCCAGAAAACCAGTGCCAATAAATCAATTGCGAACTCACCGTGATGTTGTTGTAGCTCGGTGTGTAATGATGGATGTGGTCCGGTTTAGATGGTGAGATCCGTCGGGTGGGTGTGTGGGCAGACAAACGGGCGAGCAGGGAAGAACAACCGCAGAGCAGCGTGCAGTGCGGAAGCTGCGTAGAGCCAGGGACAGCCCCGGCCGGTAGCGTCCCTGGATACGAGCGGGAAAGAACAGAGGAAGGAGCTCGCTGGCACAGGGCTCAGCGTGTGACGTCACTGAGCTTGTGAAAAGTACAAGGTAACACAGGGACAAAAAAACCGACGCGTTTCGAAGGAGCGGCGTCCTTCTTCATCAGGGTTACCGGTCACTGAAGATGCCCCGATATTTAACCTCCCAAGTTGTCACTCAAAGTACACGGCCCGCCCGATTAGCCCGCTGCTGGAGTGGTAGCTTATGGAAATGACAGACGTCCTGGCAATATAAGATGTAGCCAGAGATTATGGCCAGAGATTATGAAGAGTGTGGCCCATGAAACAACCATGTTTTAAATAAAATGATATATATCATAAAAGTACTCGGAACATGCAAACTATATAGAAAAAGCCAAACTGTGTTTGACTTCTTGGTCAGATTAGTGAGACAGAGCTGCCACAGTGAAGTAAGTAAAATAAATAAAAGCAAACCTTTAATATATACTTGATTAAAATTAATAATAAATAGTTACAATAGGTAAACACTAATTAAAAAACAAGTAAAAAAGGGGGGGGGGGGGGGGAGGAAGACAGAACAGTCTTGCCCCCAAAGGCCTTAATCATGGGCTTGAAATATTTGCTTTTTAGGCCCTTCCTTTCCTTCCCCAACCCCCTCCTTTTTCCATTTTCCTTGGGGCCACGGTACACTGGGGTAGTGTATTATCACCCCGTCTTACCACCTTGGTCTCCAATTGGTTTTATCTAATTTTAATCAAGGATTGGCATGGATATCCCCTGTCTTCCTTTCCCCCCCCCCCCCTTTTTTACTTGTTTTTTAATTAGTGTTTACCTATTGTAACTATTTATTATTAATTTTAATAAAGTATATATTAAAGGTTTGCTTTTATCTATTTTACTTACTTCACTGTGGCAGCTCTGTCTCACTAATCTGACCAAGAAGTCAAACACAGTTTGGCTTTTTCTATATAGTTTGCATGTTCCGAGTACTTTTATGATATATATCATTTTATTTAAAACATGGTTGTTTCATGGGCCACACTCTTCATAATCTCTGGCCATAATCTCTGGCTACATCTTATATTGCCAGGACGTCTGTCATTTCCATAAGCTACCACTCCAGCAGCGGGCTAATCGGGCGGGCCGTGTACTTTGAGTGACAACTTGGGAGGTTAAATATTGGGGCATCTTCAGTGACCGGTAACCCTGATGAAGAAGGACGCCGCTCCTTCGAAACGCGTCGGTTTTTTGGTCCCTGTGTTACCCCGTACTTTTCACAAGCTCAGTGACGTCACACGCTGAGCCCTGTGCCAGCGAGCTCCTTCCTCTGTTCTTTCCCGCTCGTATCCAGGGACGCTACCGGCCGGGGCTGTCCCTGGCTCTACGCAGCTTCCGCACTGCATGCTGCTCTGCGGTTGTTCTTCCCTGCTCGCCCGTTTGTCTGCCCACACACCCACCCGACGGATCTCACCATCTAAACCGGACCACATCCATCATTACACACCGAGCTACAACAACATCACGGTGAGTTCGCAATTGATTTATTGGCACTGGTTTTCTGGGCACATTAATATCCCTGGTTCTAGGTCCAAGTGTGGATCAGCGGAGGTCGGTCTACGGTGGCTTTGTGTTGTGCTGGGGAGCATAGCATTTATTTCTATATATATTTTCTCTGTTATATTGTGCATTATTCGAGCGGAGTACTCTGAAGCCTATTCGGTATACACTTAGTGTATATTTCTATGTGTTTCATTCATCACTGTAGCGCGGATCCAGTTGTTTTTATATTGATTGCAGGTCTTGATGAATCGGGGCTGAAAACTGTGTAAGTGCACTGTGTTATTAAATCAGTTGTTGGTTACTACCGGGTTAACATTCACTGCTATGATCAGGTCAATTTGACATTACTAAGACTGTGTTTGGATTAAAGAGATTGAAATAGGTTGTTTAAATTCCTTAAAGACCTCACAGTGCTATACAGAACTTTTCAGAGCAATTGGGAATGCCTGCAATTCTCATGAAATGTATTTGCTGCAAATCAAATTAATGGGAATAATGTCCAAACCTGGCAAATTCGAAAAGATTCATCATCTCTAGTTAATATATTACTTTACACTATAATTTAACCTTTTTAGGACCTATGACATACAGGGAGACGAGATCTGAATCTGAGCATGCGCCACCCCCAGCGGCCATTTTCCTGGAGGCCACTGCATAGCAGCAATGGAGCTGCCGGTGCCTCCGGGCCTTGAGGAGATACCGGAGGAGCCCCGACGCTGCAACAAGATGCACCGCCCCACAGCACAGAGCCCCCCCGGCATGAAGAGGACCTGCCGCTCCCAGCACAGAAACCCTATGCTACCGCAATGAGGAGCCGCCGCTCCCCAGCACAGAGACCCCCACGCTGCCACAATGAGGTAACAGGGGGCTACTCCACTCACACTTTCCTGTGAGATGCCCCCTCTCTTCGTCATCGGGACCACTCCCCACCCCAAGAGGCACATTAGTCACTGGCCCTATAAGACGACATACGGCATATAAGAAGACCCCCGACTTTTCAGAAGATTTCATATTTTAACTGGAAAAGTTGGGGGGTCGTCTTATACGCCCAGTCGTCTTATATGCCGGAAAATACGGTATATAAAATTTCAAATCATCCCCTTTGGTCCCATTAAAAAAACAATAAAAACAAATAAAAAATACACATATTTGGCATCACTGTGTTCAGAATCGCCCGATCTATCAAAATATAAAATAATCCGATCAGTAAACTGCGTGACAAGAAAAAAACTCAAAATGCCAGAATTACATTTTTTGGGTCACCACAATGGCGGTAAGTTGCAATAACAGGCGATCAAAACACTGTATCTACCCCAAAATGGTATCAATAAAAACATCACTGCGTCGTGAAAAAAATAAGCCCTCACCCGGCCCCAGATCCCGAAAAATGGAGACGCTACAGGTGGAAAGAAACTGTGAGAAAAAATGCAATTCTGACATTGTCTTTTGGGAATTGGTTTTACGGTGTACATATTGTGGTAAAAATGACTTTGCAATATGATTTTGCTCATCAGTACGATTATGGCAATACCAAACATGTCCAGTTTTTGTTTAATCATTTTAGTGGTAAAAAAAAAAAATCAGAGGTTTGCAAAAAAAAACTTGGAGGGGTTGTATCGACATTATCTGAGACCCGTAACATTTTCAATTTTCAGTGGATGTAGCTGTGTGATGGCTTATTTTTTGCGGGGAGATGACGGTTTTATTGATACCACTTTAGGATAGATGTGACATTTAAACGATTGTTATTACATTTTATGGTGGAATTGCAGCGGTCAAAAAAACATAATTTTGTCATTCTTCCATTTCTTTTTCGTTTACAGTTTACCGATCGGGTTAATTATTTTTACATTTTGATAGCTCATACTTTTCTGACTGCGGTGATGCCACATATCAGTTATTTTTTATTATCTATATTTTTAATGGGGGAAAAGAGGGGTGATTTGAACTTTTTTTTTATACATATTTATTTTTTATTTTTCAATGCTTTTATTAGTCCCCTTAGGGGACTTGAAGCTGCGCTAGTATGATCGTTTATGCAATGTATGATGAAGCCACAGCACTGCTGTATAAAGCAGAGATCACAGTCAACTTTGAAAGCTGGCTTTCGAAGGAGGTCTGTAATGTCTTCTACAGACCCCCACCTGTCATAACAACCCATCGGTGACTCACGATCACATCATGTGTGCTGATGGGTGCATGGATTGACGCGCCCCCATGCCGGCGTGTGATAAATGCCACTGCAGAGATTGCCAGCTCCGCTCCGCACGCCGATAATGGCTGTAGCACGCAGCCATGACCCGCCAAAGATGTGGCAGGCTCACTCCATGCACCCGCTTCCGACCTGTGTCGTACATTTACGCCGCATGTCTTGAAATGGTTGAAAAAAGAACAATGTTTTCAAAATATGCTAACCTGACATTACAACTGGGCACTATTTTTAATGCTATAGTGAAATACATTTTTTCCGTAGATCATTTTTTTCAGGAGCTAGCAATGTGTCACTAAGTGCAAAAAGAAAACCAATGTGGGCTACATTAGATCAGGGCAAAGCTCACAAGTCAGGTTGCCAATAAGCCGAGAAATGTGCAGCTGTCACTGCCTATATATGTTTTTGGAATGTTATCTGTTGTCTAGATAGTTTCTATTGCAAGGCTACTAAACAAATGTTACTGGCCCCCAAAGTGGTCTAACCAGCTCCAGTAATTTATCCAGCCCATAATACATCATTCATTGATGACACATTTAGATTAGTCTTTATAGCATATCACTCAAAGTACAAATTCTCTGCAACTAAACCGAATCGCACTATTCATGGAGCATTCTAACTACACGGCAACAAAGCAGGAAAATTAAAAAAAAAAACACCTTTTGACTAAGGTCTTTAAGGCCAGGTTCCCATGTGGCGTATTTTATATGCAGATTTCTAAACCGAAATCCGCAGCAATTCTGCATCACAATCTGTGCATATTTTCTGCACTTGTTTGTGTGTAACTACACTGAAAAATGCAAGAGAGCAATGCAAGGTCGGCAGTCTAACCTGTGGATTTGGGGGCCCCATTAAAAATATAATAATAATAAAATACACACCAAGAAGGTGAGTTTCTACAGGAATTGACATGCTCCAAGTAAAAAAACAAACAAACAAAAAAACTATTTTAGTTCAGATTCTTCACAAAAAGTAAAAAAAACACATCATGGGGATAGGCTTAGGTTACTTCTGCTGGGACTATATCATGCAGCGGATTTTCCATTTGTAAAACCTACACTGGATGTTCAACATGTGGCTTCACGTTACTCCGGGTGATATAGTGACAGGCGATGATTCAACTTTTGCCTTTTCAAGTAATATTTAAATTACCGTTAAAAGTGTAGGACGCATGCATTGGGCACGTTAATAAAGCAGAACAAATTTTCCAACTGTGGTTAAACATAAATCCACTACTTTATCTACAAACTGAGGAATAAACAACAAATATTTCCCTTACGTTAAGACCTTAGCATGAGGAAAGGTCTCAGTGACCTGGTTGTAGTTCATGTTTTGCTTCTGCCTGACCTTCCATGGCCTCCTTTGGTATGAACAGTTCGGCTGTATGTGAGCTTCAGAAAGAAATGTTTATGGAACAAGCCTCACTACTCGGATCCTTCCTTAGTTATAGCGCTAATTTACAGAAGATGTGTTATTTATCTGGAATAATGGTGTAAAGTCTGACTATTCACGCTGCACGCTGATTTACAAACCCATGTGATTAGTGCAGATGGTGTTACGAGTACCCGTCAATTTAATTTTTATTTCATAAATCAATAGTAGACATAGAATTGCGTCTAGTTGATCTTCTGAATGAGCGCTGTCTGCTCACATCGGAAATACCGGGGAGACAAAACAGTGAGAACGGCACATAGTCACATAAGACTTTTCTCACAAGCCTGGACAAACCACTAAAAATTGCACTAAGACCCAAATGTTTAGGTAATGTGTGTACTTTGCATACAGCACCCACATCTTAAAGAGGTTGTCTCGCACAGTATGGACCTCGCTACATTCATTACTATAGAGTTCCAAATACACCTGAGCACATGCTGCATTTAGAACTCCAAACAGAGAGAGCCAGGCTTGCACCACTACCTCTCTACTCACTGGGGAGATATATGCAGAATTCCAGAGATGGGTCCCAATCTATCAGACATTTATGGCATATGAATTACCGTATATACTCGAGTATAAGCCGAGATTTTCAGCCCAAATTTTTGGGCTGAAAGTGCCCCTCTCGGCTTATACTCGAGTCATGATCGGTGGTGGGGTCGGCGGGTGAGGGGGAGAGGGCGCTGAGGCATACTTACCTAGTCCCGGCGATCCTGGCGCTCCCCCTGCCCGTCCCACGGTCTCCGGGTGCCGCAGCTCTTCCCCTGTTCAGCGGTCACGTGGGACCGCTCATTAGAGAAATGAATAGACTGCTCCACCCCCCCATAGGGGCGGAGCCGCATAATTCATTTCTCTAATCAGCGGTGCCGGTGACCGCTGACAGAGGAAGAGGCTGCGGCACCGAAGACCAGCTGTCCGGGGGAAGGAGCCAGGAGCGCCGGGAGCAGGTAAGTATCGCATATTCACCTGTCCTCGGTCCACACGCCGGGCGTCGCGCCATCTTCCCAGCGTCTCGCCATCTTCCCGGCGTCTCTCTGCATTGACTGTGCAGGTCAGAGGGCGCGATGACGCATATAGTGTGCGCGCCGCCCTCTGCCTGATCAGTCAGTGCAGAGAGACGCCGGGAAGATGGCGCCGAGGAGCTGCGGCAAGAGAGGTGAGTATGTGTTTTATTATTTTATTGCAGCAGCACAGCTATGGGGCAATAATGGACGGTGCAGAGCACTATATGGCACAGCTATGGGGCAATATCGGTGCAGAGCACTATATGGCACAGCTATGGGGCAATAATGGTGCAGAGCACTGTATGGCACAGCTATGGGGCAATGGTGCAGAGCTCTATATGGCACAGCTATGGGGCAACGGTGCAGAGCACTATATGGCACAGCTATGGGGCAATAATGGTGCAGAGCACTGTATGGCACAGCTATGGGGCAATGGTGCAGAGCACTATATGGCACAGCTATGGGGCAACGGTGCAGAGCACTATATGGCACAGCTATGGGGCAATAACGGTGCAGAGCACTATATGGCACAGCTATGGGGCAATAACGGTGCAGAGCACTATATGGCACAGCTATGGGGCAATAACGGTGCAGAGCACTATATGGCACAGCTATGGGGCAATAACGGTGCAGAGCACTATATATGGCACAGCTATGGGGCAACGGTGCAGAGCACTATATGGCACAGCTATGGGGCAACGGTGCAGAGCATTATATATATGGCACAGCTATGGGGCAACGGTGCAGAGCACTATATATATGGCACAGCTATGGGGCAACGGTGCAGAGCACTATATGGCACAGCTATGGGGCAACGGTGCAGAGCACTATATATATGGCACAGCTATGGGGCAACGGTGCAGAGCATTGTATATATGGCACAGCTTTATGTGGAGTATCTATGGGGCAACGGTGCAGAGCATTGTATATATGGCACAGCTTTATGTGGAGCATCTATGGGGCCATAATGAACGGTGCAGAGCATTATATGTGGCACAGCTTTATGTGGAGCATCTATGGGGCCATAATGAACGGTATGAAGTATCTATTTTTAATTTTGAAATTCACCGGTACCTGCTGCATTTTCCACCCTAGGCTTATACTCGAGTCAATAAGTTTTCCCAGTTTTTTGTGGCAAAATTAGGGGGGTCGGCTTATACTCGGGTCGGCTTATACTCGAGTATATACGGTAGATATGCTCACTCGCTCTTGTCACCTGCATCTTAAAAACATCTCCAGAATCCGACCTTTTCTCACCTTTGAAACTGCCAAGACTCTTACTGTTGCTCTTATTCATTCTCGTCTGGACTACTGCAACTCTCTTTCGATCGGTCTTATATCTCCTCTCTCATCTCTCTCTATCGCCCTACATGTGCCCTCCGTTCTACAAATGGCCTAAGGCTAACATCCCGCATAATCCGAACCTCACACCTCCATCTCCAAGACTTCTCTCGTGCTGCGCCAGCTCTCTGGAATGCACTTCCCCAGACGATCAGACTGATACCTAGCCCCGACCTATTCAAGCAAGCTTTAAAAACCCATCTCTTCAAACAAGCCTACCACATCAACTACTCAGTAAACTAACTTTGCCGTTCCCTCCTTCCAAATATTATTCTGAATCTGCACCCTACTATTCATCTGTCTCCACACCCTCCATGCTCATGATAACTGCACTTGAAACTTGACTATTGCACTTAAATACACGGGCTGATGACCGGATCATGCAGCTTTATATGAAAATCCCTATTTATTATAATGCCAGACCTGAAATAACAAACACTTCTCACCTATTGTCAAAAACTAAATCTCCGAGCATGCCAAAATACTCGGAGACCACACGAGCAATGAGTACACTCGCTCACCACTAGTGGCAACCAAAGAAATTTCTGATTTGATTTTTTCTCTCATTACGCCATTTAGCAATTCAGCTAATTATTTTATTACAGTGATAGATAGGACGATTCTGAATGCGGAGATACCAAATATGTGCATATTTCCTTTTTTAATTGTTTGATTTTGAATGGGGAGAATGGAGGGGT
This sequence comes from Ranitomeya variabilis, assembly GCF_051348905.1. Lineage (NCBI taxonomy): Eukaryota > Metazoa > Chordata > Amphibia > Anura > Dendrobatidae > Ranitomeya > Ranitomeya variabilis. Next base: position 267,101,840 of record NC_135233.1, on the reverse strand, counting down.
GATTTTATTTTTATATTTTAAAAAAAACAACATTTTTTTACTTTTTCTATGCTTCAATAGTCTCCATGGGAGACTAGAAGCTGCAGTACTATGATCGCATCTGCTGCAAAGAGGCGATGATCAGATCGCTTGTGAGTAGCAGAAATGCTCACTTGCTATGAGCGCCGACCACACTGCGGCACTCATAGCAATCTGGCAATGACAACCACAGAAGTCTCCTGCAGACATCCGGTTGTCATACCAACCCATCGGTGACACATGATCACGGGACAAGGTCACCGATGGGCGGGATTAGTGACGCTATAAGCGTGAGTTAAATGCTGCTGTCAGAGATTGAGATTATAGTCTCCTTGATCTATTCATATCTGGTAAAGGTACCGTTACACTAAACGACTTACCAACGATCACGACCAGCGATGCAATCGTTGGTAAGTCGTTGTGTGGTCGCTGGGGAGCTGTCACACAGACAGCTCTCTCCAGCGACCAACGATCAGGGGAACGACTTCGGCATCGTTGAAACTGTCTTCAACGATGCCGAAGTCCCCCTGCAGCACCCGGGTAACCAGGGTAAACATCGGGTTACTAAGCGCAGGGCCGCGCCGGCGGCTTCCCTGCACTGAATGTGTCAGCGCCGGCAGCAGCGGTGACGTCACCGCTGTGCTCTGCTTTACGGCCGGCCGGCGCTGACACATTCAGTGCAGGTTAGCCGCCGGCGGGGGACGTGACAGACATCAGAAGGTGAGTATGTAGTGGTTTTTTTTAACTTTTACAATGGTAACCAGGGTAAATATCGGGTTACTAAGCGCGGCCCTGCGCTTAGTAACCCGATATTTACCCTGGTTACAAGTGAACACATCGCTGGATCGGTGTCACACACCGATCCAGCGATGACAGCGGGTGATCAGCGACGAAATAAAGTTCTGGACTTCTAGCTCTGACCAACAATATCACAGCGGGATCCAGATCGCTGCTGCGTGTCAAACACAACGAGATCGCTATCCAGGACGCTGCAACGTCACGGATCGTCGTCGTTCTCGTTGCAAAGTCGCTTAGTGTGAAGGTACCTTAAGAGAAAAGTTAGAAAATGCGCCTGCCTCTCCTGGTTAGATAAGTGAAAACAAATGATCCCCTCACTTAGATAAGCAGTTTGGTGACCTTAGGAATCCTTACATGTCCTATATCTCCTTCTTATTTGTTGCATATGGTATTTGCTTGCCCTATTAAACCTAAGTTATAGATTTTTGACCGAGAAAAAAAAGGTAGTACATTTCTTCTCAACAAACATGGAGCTGTAACTTACTAAAGATCCACTAATTTGTTTATTTTTGATACTTGATAAAGAAGAATAGTCCCATTAAGTCTTGTTTGCCAGAAGGATCAAATACTTATTTCTCACTGCAAAATGCAAATAAATTTATATAATTTATACAATGTGATTTTCTGGATTTTATTTTTGATATTCTATCTCTCAATATTAAAATTAACCTACCCTACACACATATTTATATACATTCACAGCGATAAAATATCTAAATATATATAGACATATTATTATTATTATTTATTGTTATAGCGCCATTTATTCCATGGCGCTTTACATGTGAGACATATACATATATATATATATTATATATTCAGACATATATATTAATATCTTCTAGAAGGTTTGTGGCAATATGGTGATTGAAAACTATTCCAACAAAATTTGCACTCCAAATTCCAAGTGGCCCTCCTTGCCTTTTGAGCGCTATATCCAAGCAATAGTATATGGTCATGACCCATATTTAGGGTATTATTTTAATCAGGCGAAATTGTATAACACATTGTGGAGTGATGCTTCTCTTATTATCTCTTTAAAAAATACCTTTAAAGAGCATAGGTTTTATTTTCTCTGCCCCATGCTATGCAAATTTATTAATGATGAGCGAACGTGATGGGATAAGCTGTTATACACTGAAGTGTTTCACAGAAAAATATTCATGGCTGTAATTCTTCAGTCAGGCTCTGTTTTATGCTGCCTGTGGTTTTGGCAGCCTGGATCAGGTGACAGGTTCCTCTTAATCACTTCACGACATATGAAGTAAACTTACGTCATGACATGTACCTGCCTTTGATGCGGGCTCACACTCAGAGCCCGCATCTTTTCGGGTCGTTTCACACTCCCATTGACACGCCTGTGATGTGATGTATTGTTATTGACACTCAGGAGTCTGCTGAAAACCCCAATGCCTCTCATTACGATCCTCCTGTGAAAGTCAGCCTGGGGCCAAAGTTTATGGAAGATTGTGATTTTTTTGCTACACATCGCAGTGCTGATAAACTGCTATATATAACACATGGGATCAAACAATCGAAGCTTCAGGTTCCCTATAGACACTATTAAATGCAGTAAAAAGCGTAAAAAAAAAAAGTTTTAAAAAATATGAAAAAAAACCCCACACAAATGAAAACGTTACGAGTTTTGGAAAATGATGACAAAATTTTTTTTCACTACTTAATTTAAAAAAAAAAAAATCTATACATATTTGGTATCTGTGTACTCGTACTAAGAATCATATTGCCAAGTCAGTTTTACCATATAGTGAACATAATGAATAAAAAAAACAATTGTGCAATTTCAGTCCACTTGGATTTTTTCCCTTTTTCCAGTACACTATGTGTTAAAATGAATGGTGTTGTTCAAAAGTGCAACTCGTGCTGCAAAATACAAAAACACAAGCCCTCTGACAACTCTATTGCCAGAAAAATAAAAAAGTTATGGCTCTTTGAAAAAAAGAAGGATCCCCAGGATGCAGATACAGTTGAAACAAGTAGTGGGACAGGGAACCATCGACTCAATGTTCCACCATTCATCTTTTGCGCTTGAGAGTCAACGCAGAAGGTATGATGGTCTCACTAGATCACGATTGTTGCGCAGAGCATCAGTCCGCAGGGTGAAAAGAGCAAAGCAGCACATCAGGGAAACAGGGCTAGATGGGTAATTATTTTTTTAATCTACGGTACTCAACTTTTCACAAGAAGGTTTTAAACACTGCCAGGTGCTGCTTCTGATCTGAGGCACATAGTGAGGTGAGTCATTAGAACTGGGAGCCATCCTGATTGGATACTCCTTGTCCCGGTGACATGGCTTTAACGCTCAGAAAAAGCAGAGGTTTAAATGATGAAAACACGGGTTATACTGAATCTTTTCTCACAAAGCTATACATCAATTTGTTCAGCTCCCCCTGTTCTGTAACATGGTGCCTATGGATTTGGCAGTATATTTCTGGTTACAGGTTCCCGTTATAGTGAACCTGTCAGCCGTTTTGGCCAATATAAGATACGGCCACCACCTTTCAGGGCTTATACACAGCATTCTGTAATGCTGTATATCTGCCCCCCACCCAACCTGTAAGAACTGAAAAACAACTTTTATTATACTCACCTGCGGTGCAGTCCGATGGGTGTCGCTCTTCTTGGTCTGGCGCCTCCCATCTTCTTATGATCGCCGCCCTCCTGCTTGCTTCTTGTGGATGACGTGACCCTGCATCATCTACACAGGCTCCCCGACATCGTGCTCCAGCACAGGCGTACTTCTCTGTCCTGTTGGGGGCAGAGCAAAGTACTGCAGTGCGCAGGTGCCGGAAAAAGTCAAAGAGCCCCGGCACCTGTGCGCTGGAATTCCTAGGCTCCACAAGAGAAAACTATTCTCAGGTTCGACAACATTTAGACTGAGACTGTTCAACAAGGGGTGAAGATGTGATAAAATCTGATTTTTAACAGAGTTCCAGTCAGCACACAAAGAAATCTGCATGCTGCGTTATTACTTGTTGACCAGAGCGCTTCTCTCTTGGATTATCAAAACAAATATGAAGGTTGCAGTAGTAGATAGTTGGGGCCCATCAGAGGATTCTTCGGTCCTTCAGTGGGCCAGTCTCACCACACGAGGAACCACCAATTCACAATGGATGTAAAGTTAGAGAGCATGAAAATTGGGACAGAATCTGGACTGGTTTCCTTTCTGCGCGCAGAGAGAAGCAGCAGAATGGAGGAAACTATACCGCTATGTGGATGTGACTCAAGCTCTGAGGTTATGTAAACCACTTAGGAAAGCTAGATAGAAAGCCAGACGCGATCTTCCTGTGTTTCCTTCTGCCTGATTTGAGCTGGGTTTTTTCAGTGTGGATGAGAAGCTCAGGGGCAGAGGAAGGGGTAGAAGTGGCTCCTAAGTGGAGAGAGAAGCAGAATCCTGTGATCAAACATAAGTTTCTTATATTTATCTGTACTACTGATTTATGTAAAAATTCACTGAAACTACAGCTTCCTTTTATGTGTCCGCCATCTATATATACGTTTCACAATGGAAGTTGGTGCTTCAATTGTATTCAGTTTTATGGTAATGGGTGTCATAATAAAATTAACCTTACTTACCCAAATACACAAATGGCTTAAAACTATGAAACAGTTAACAAAAACATTTCTATTAGATTGGAATTTGCATTCAATTTCCACAATCTCCATACAAGACATTGCTAGTGTCGGGGTTATACTGCTGTGATATTTTCCACTGTGTCTTGGGACGGATCGCTCTGTAGGATCCACATAGAGAGGAAGGCAGAGAACTACACACAGATGATTGAGTGTGAAAGGAAAACTGATCCCATGATTGGCCTGATGCAGACACGTGCTGCCCACTCTTAGTTGGAAGCTAACTTGGCTAAATATAGCTGTGTAATGCAGGGAGAGGTCCAAGCCCTGGACACATTGGACGTCGTCGTCACCTCAGCTCCTCTCGGACATCTTCTGACTGTACTGCATGCTGTATTATGGTGATAACGGACACCCCACAGACATTACAGCATGGGCACGAGCATATCCCAGACCTCCGGCACACGTAATGACACTATCAATACAAATAGTGATTGATCTGTTCCCAAGTAAGGAGAACTGGTCAGGTCCCTTAATGGCCTCCCACTCCAGCTACTGCATAGGCCTACTTCTGTACTTGCTGACCTTTACAAATAAATTTTTATTACGTTGTGTGTCATATGCAAATGAGAACTAGTACAATGGGGCGTCGCTTCCCATTCAATTCAGATCCTAGTAATGAAAAAATTGGTTTGTGTCAGTCGCCATTTCGAGAACTACAATGTTTAATTTTCCATAGATGGAGTTGAGTGATGGTTTGTATTTTGGAGAGCTGTCATTTTCATAGGTATCAATTTGGGACACATAGGAGATTTTGAATGCTTTTTGCTGCATATTTTGAGGATGCTTTTCCACAAAAGGATGTCGTATTCACATACTGGGAAGAGCTCTTCACATGTATGGGCGGGCTCTCAAGCTGAGCCCTCTCTACACGCAGCAGATACCGGCTACATGAGATAGCTGGTATCTGTCTCTGACAGTGGCGGTTGGTGCTGAGCTACATTCTATGTCTCCAAGAAGCCCATCAGCCTCCAAAACGCAGGAGAACCATAGCTTACTATGACAGCCGAGGGTCTGCTGAAGATCCCCCATTGCTGTGATCTCTGTCATCTTGTGATGCCCAGCTGTAGGCTAAGATCCATAGAAGACTGAGATTTTCTCTACATACTATGATACTTTGGTATTGCAGTATATAGTAAAAGAGATCAAATGATTGCAGGTTGAAATCACCTAAGGAGACTAAGAAAATAATCTAAAAAAAATAAAGAAGTTTTTAAAAATATAACAAATTTAAAAAATATATACAAAAGTTCAGATCAGCCCCCTTTTCTCTCATTAAAATAAAGGAATAAAATAAAAAGTATATACATATTTGGTATCGCAATGTTTGTAAAAAGTCTGTTCTATTAAAATATGCAATTAATTAACCTGATCAGTAAACACCGTAGAGACAAAAAAAAATCAAAACACTAGAACTGAATTTTTGTGGTCACTTCACATATCTAAAAAAAAATGTAATAATAAGCAATCAAAGCATTACATCTACAGAAAGTTGGTATCAAAACCTAAGAAAAACAAAATTAGCATTGACCCTTCAATAAGTAAATTAGTAATGGTATATGTAAATACCCTAGGATACTTCGTTAACGCTATTTTTTTTTTTTTTTTAAAAAGCGTAAAAGCCATCCCATCATGTCATGGTGCACCCATGTAAGTGGATAAATAGCAGAGATAATGTTGCTGAGCACAGTTTTGCCATGGTGTATGATCTGTGACATGAAACTGCCCTCCTCCACAAGCTCACCTGTGTGGCAGAGTTTGTTCCTCACCAACTTATAAGCTTCTTGCACTTCTGTTTCAGTTAATGACAATGTTTCAGCCTACATATAAAAATGCTGATCGTTATCACCTGTTTGGTATAATTAGTCACTTATACAACTGACTGTAATCTTACAAAATCCATGGCTTTGTGCAAGTGTACCCAGAAGAATTTGAAGGCAAAAGGGCGACCGGTCACACCAAATAATGATTGGATTCCATCTTTTCTGTCTGAAGAATTCCACCCCTCAAACTACTGATATGCACATGTAGCGCTTTCAAAGATAAGTCCAGCAATACCTTTACATTGCCAGTCCCTTCCTCCATAACTCAGAAATCAGCATTTGAATTAATATGGAAATGAAGCAAACAAACTGTTTGTAGAATTGAAACCTGTCACTCCAGCTCTATTTCTCGTCCAGTGCCACCTCTTCCAGAATGTCTGACTACTAGTGATTAGCGAGTGCACTCGTTGCTCAGGTTTTCCCGAGCACGCCCAGGTGACTTCTGAGTATTTGTAACTGCTCGGAGATTTAGTTTTCATTGCCTCAGCTGCATGATTTGCAGCTGATAGCTTGAATACATGTGGGGATTCCCTACCAACCAGGCAACCCCCACATGTACTCAGGCTGGCTTGCAGCCGTAAGTCATGCAGCTGTGTCAACAAAAACTAAATCTCCGAGCAGTTATAAATACTCGGAGACCACACGAGCATGCTGGGGAAAACCCGAGCAACAAGTACACTTGCTCATCACTACTGACTACGCCTTTGTCTGAAGTCCCACAGCATAGAGGCTGTCGGTCAACAGGAGTTGCTTAGTGGGGGAATAGAGCTGGAGTGACAGAGGCTTCAGAGCTACAAATAGATCTTCAGCCTCATTTGCATATTAATTCAAACGCTGATTTCTCAGTAATGGAGGATCAGACTGGCTATAGTTCTTGGGTAAATGTGACAATGCATTGATGGTACTAATGCTGGCACACTAGTGGCACTGTGGATGGCAATATAATGGGGACATGTGGTTTGTGCAGTTTGGGCACTGTAGGTCAAGATTTGGGAGTCACTGTGGTCGGCATTGTGTAGGTTGCAATCTAACGGGAGACATGTGGTTTTCACTGTATGAGGATATTTGTGGCTGACACTGTTGTGGGATGCAATGTGACAAGTACTGTATCTGGCGTTTTTGGACACCGTGGCTGAAACTACTTTTGTAGTCATCTGTAGCATCTCAGGTGCTGCACAATATCATTTTCAACAGGACACAGGTGATTGATTTAGTAAATTCACAGGAGAGAACAGGGTAGCCTTCAGTGGTCCCTTTAGGGTAGGCTATTCTCCTTTTTTTTCTGATATCAGTTCATCTAATTTTTGGCACGAAGTCCATGATTCTCACTTGTTTTTACTAATGTAGAAATGTAAATTAATCTTTAGGGTATGTTCACATGTTCAGGATTAGCCTTTGGCAAACTCGACGTACATTTACAAAAAGATCTGTGGCAGAATTCTAACGCTGACACTCAGATTTCGGAAAGAATGAGGCAGTGGATCCACATGAAGATGAGTCTCATTGTCATCTATGTCCTTTTTTGTGTGGAATCTGAAATATGAATTTTTTTCAGTGACATGGGAGAAAATAAGTGCAATTTTTTTCAGGAGCATGAGAAGGGGCTAGAAAATACCTCAATTACTAGCTCAGCATGAGGAACCTTAGCAGCTCGGATAAGGATTTATTGCCCAATCCACTTATCAGACCATGCTGTCAGCGCTAACTTTCTATGAAAGAAACCAGCAAAATGCAGCCTCGTGTACCAATTTCTCATCTTCCTGAAAATCTTGTAGGTGTGGTGGATGGAAGAATTGTCATTATAAAGATTAAAGATGTAGATGTTCACCAACTCTGTGCTGGTACATTTCTAGGTAGCAGACAACATACATAAAGAAGTGAATTTAGGTTTGGAAACAAGTTTCTGGAAATTTGAGTTATGAGTAGCTAAAATGCCAATGCAAAATATGTCTGTTTCCTGTGTTCTTTTAGTGGTTATGAACTAAATTTCATGAGTTTTAGAAATTCTGCTAAAAGTTTCCATCACAAACAGCAGACTCATTATGTAGAGAAGTAAATATGCCCAACATTGAAAACGGTGCTGTGGATGCCAAGGCTGTAATCATATGCAATGTCAAAGAAAAATCAAATCTAAATTTTTTTAAGTTGAATTTCGTGTCAATTCAGATTATCCAGCTTGGGGGGCCGCCTGATGCCGTATGTCACAATACATAGATCACACACAGGAACTGAATTCTTTAACCTTTTTTGGCACAGTTATGCAAATAATTATTTTCATTTTATAAAGTGGTGGCATATGGATAGGATTCACCACCACTTTTTTGATTCACAGTGGTCCGACATCTGGGACCCCCTATGATCCTGAGAATGACGAGGCCACAGTGCTGGTTTGGTGCTGCTTTCCTTCCCTTTTTCCTACCCAGTGGAGCTCATTGACACCAAATTTCGGAGAACGTAGCAGAACATCAGCACTTTGCACCCTCCATTTTCAAGATCAGTAAGGAACCCATGGTTTATCCTTCATCAGTCATAAAGTGATAGCTTGTCAAACCAACATGCCATCGGATTTCAGGATCGTACACCCCATTTCTAGTTATTAATTTATTTGGTCAATGCGCAGTAATGCTTTTGCGCACGCGTAAACTATGGAAGACACCTACTCAAATTCACAAAAATATTGTGGACAGCAGGGAAGGATGGGGAGGAGAAAAGAAGACGAAACACCACCCATCGGACCGGACACAGGGCATTTACATAGCCCACCCATTTGAGGTGACAGATTCCCTTTAAAAGGCTCTCAGAGGCGCACGCTGGTGTGCTAGTTTCATTTTATGTATGGCTAAGGCCCATTTTACACATCAGTTTTTTGGCGTCAGTCACAATCCGTTGACTCGACAAATCCGTCGCAGATTGTGAAAAACTGATGCGAAGGATGCGTTTTTTCAAGGGATCCCAACGGATCAGACTATCGGATCTGGCTAATTGGATCCTAAATAAATGGGAGCATGCTCAGTTAAAAAACACAGAATCTGTCGCCGGATTCCATCATTTGATGGATCCGGCGCCCATTGGCTTCGATTCGAGCAAACGACGGACGGCGACGGATCTGTCGCTGTCTGATTTTTCGATGTACACAAAACGTTACTTTGTCCGTCGTCTCCGGCCACAGGACAAACAATTTTCGACGGATCCGGCGAAGGACGGATGAAACGTGAGGCCATCCGTCGCTAATACAAGTCTATGAGAAAAAAAAAACTGATCCTTTTTTTTCAAAATTTGATGGATTGCGATTGATAGCAAAAAACTGATGTGTGAAAGGTGCCTAAATGAGTCTCTACCACTCTGTCTGCAAGTGTCATGTGTCTGTCTAAACTATGGGACTGGACACATAGCAGGCAGTTAGCGTCAGTGGGGGCAATTAGCCGTTGGCTTAGGATCTGGTTCCTACATGTGTGCGGTTAGCACAGCAGAGTTCCAGAGCAAGCACAACCCTAGTCAGGGTATTAAAGGGAACCTGTCACCCCCCCCCCCAGGCGTTTGAAACTAAAAGAGCCACCTTGTGCAGCAGTAATGCTGCATTCTGACAATGTGGCTCTTTTAGTTCTGGGTGCTGTAACTGCAGAAATAATCCGTTTTGTTATTTGTCAGAAAATACCTTTCTTCAGTCAAGGAGGCAGGCCTTTCCCCCCCCTGCTTCAGGCGCCACACAGCCGTCACTCAAATCTTCTTGGCGCCGCCTCCTCATCGCTGTTTTGAAATGAGCAGGCGCCTGCGCTCTTTTCTCCTGCCTTGGGCAGGCGCAGTGAGCGCTGCCCGTCCTCATATGCAGTTTAGCTGACTGCGCCTGTGCGGCCGCCCTGCCTGTAAATCCCAGCCCCGCAATGTGAATAAATCAGAAGACACTGCGGGGCTGGGATTCACAGGCAGGGCGGCCGCACAGGCGCAGTCAGCTAGACTGCATATGAGGACAGACGGGCAGCGCTCACTGCGCCTGCCCAAGGCAGGAGAAAAGAGTGCAGGCGCCGGCTCATTTCAAAATGATGGCTGTCTTGAGTGACGGCTGTCTGTCTGCAGCAGGGGGGAAAGGCCTCCCTCCTTGACTGAAGAAAGGTATTTTTTTACAAATTACAAAACGGAATATTTCTGCAATTACAGCACCCAGAACTAAAAGAGCCACCTTGTCAGAATGCAGCATTACTGCTGCACAAGGTGGCTCTTTTAGTTTCAAACGCCTGGGGGGGGGGTGACAGGTTCCCTTTAAGCTCAGAGCATCAGTTCCATTTCTGTGTGCGAGTGACACAGCTCAGTTGCAGAATTTCTCTTTCGTTTCTGTGTGCGAGTGGCACAGGTCAGTTGCAGAGCAGCTCTTTCTTTTCTGTACTGTTCCTCTCTGTGGATTAACAGAGGTTGGAACTCAGCGTCCTGTTCACACTGAGTGACGTTAACCCAGTGTGTACAGGCAATTGCTCACCGTGTGTTCCATCATTGTTTACTAGCAACAGTTTTCCATTTCTGCAACCCCAGGTTGTGATTGTGCTTTATTATTTATTTCATTTAGCGCAATCTGCCAACCCTAACACCCCCCACAGGCCGCCCCAGAGCACAAAAATATCATTAACTCTAAACTGAAAATAAAGATTACCCAAAACGACAAGACAGATTTCATCAACCAAGGTATCATTGTAATCAGTATAACGGCGCCAACCTGACACTGTCTGCAGGTTACTCAGCACATGCTTTGTGCATTACTTTTAGGCTATGTACACACATTGCATTTTTTCCACGTTTTTTCGCTGTGAAAACGCTTAAAAAATGCTTACTAAACACATCCCACTATTTTTAATGGAATTCCGCACTGTTGTGCCCATGCTGCGTTTTTTTCCGCAAAAAAATGGATTGCGGAAAAAAACACAGCATGTTCATTAATTTTGCGGAATTTTGGAGATTTTGCCGCTATATAATTGTATCGGGACGCTCTGGGAAAAAAAGCACAAAAAACGCAAGCGGATATCCTGCAAAAGGAGTCCAGTTTTGAGCAGGAAAATTCTGAAAACGTGGGCACATACAGTTATATGAAAAAGTTTGGGCACCCCTATTAATCTTAAGCTTAATGTTTTATGAAAATTGTTTTTTTTGCAACAGCTATTTCAGTTTCATATATCTAATAACTGTTGGACACAGTAATGTTTCTGCCTTGAAATGAGGTTTATTGTACTAACAGAAAATGTGCAATCTGCATTCAAACAAAATTTGACAGGTGCATAAGTATGGGCACCTCACCAGAAAAGTGACATTAATATTTAGTAGATCCTCCTTTTGCAAAAATACCAGCCTCTAGTCGCTTCCTGTAGCTTTTAATGAGTTCCTGGATCCTGGATGAAGGTATTTTTGACCATTCCTCTTTACAAAACAATTCCAGTTCAGTTAAGTTTGATGGTCGCCGAGCATGGACAGCCCTCTTCAAATGATCCCACAGATGTTCAATGATATTCAGGTCTGGGGACTGGGATGGCCATTCCAGAACAGTGTAATTGTTCCTCTGCATGAATGCCTGAGTAGATTTGGAGCGGTGTTTTGGATCATTGTCTTGCTGAAAGATCCATCCCCTGCGTAACTTCAACTTTGTCACTGAATCATGAACATTATTGTCAAGAATCTGCTGATACTGAGAGGAATCCATGCGTCCCTCAACTTTAACAAGATTACCAGTGCCGGCATTGGCCACACAGCCCCAAAGCATGATGGAACCTACACCAAATTTTACTGTGGGTAGCAAGTGTTTTTCTTGGAATGCTGTGTTTTTTTGCCGCCATGCATAACGCCTTTTTGTATGACCAAACAACTCAATCTTGGTTTCATCAGTCCACAGGACCTTCTTCCAAAAAGAAATTGGCTTCTCCAAATGTGCTTTTGCATACCTCAGCCGACTCTGTTTGTGGCGTGCTTACAGAAACGGCTTCTTTCGCATCACTCTCCCATACAGCTTCTCCTTGTGCAAAGTGTGTTGTATAGTTGACCGATGCACAGTGACACCATCTGCAGCAAGTTGATGCTGCAGCTCTCTGGAGGTGGTCTGAGGACTGTCCTTGACTGATCTCACCATTCTTCTTCTCTGCCTTTCTGATGTTTTTCTTGGCCTGCCACTTCTGGCCTTAACAAGAACTGTACCTGTGTTCTTCCATTTCCTTACTATGTTCCTCACAGTGGAAATTGACAGGTTAAATCTCTGAGACAGCTTTTTGTATCCTTCCCCTGAACAACTATGTTGAATAATCTTTGTTTTCAGATCATTTGACAGTTGTTTTGAGGAGCCCATGATGCCACTCTTCAGAGGAGATTCAAACAGGAGAACAACTTGCAAGTGGCCACTTTAAGTAGCTTTTCTCATGATTGCATACACCTGGCTATGAAGTTCAAAGCTCAATGAGGTTACAAAACCAAAAAAAGTGCTTTAGTAAGTCAGTAAAAAGCAGGTAGGAGTATTTAAAACAAGAAAATGATAAGGGTGCCCATACTTATGCACCTGTCAAATTTTGTTTGAATGCAGATTGCACTTTTTCTGTTAGTACAATAAACCTCATTTCAAGGCAGAAACATTACTGTGTCCAAAAGTTATTAGATATATGAAACTGAATTAGCTGTTGCAAAAAAAACAATTTTTATAAAACATTAAGCTTAAGATTAATAGGGGTGCCCAAACTTTTTCATATAACTGTAGCCTTATTCTTTGCAGTGTCTCATAGAGTAGATGGTGCTGGGGCTGTGTGTGACTCTGGGGAGGAGTGGGAAGGGTTTAGGAGGAGTTATAGGTCTGTCCTCACTGGTGGCTTGCCGCCCAGTACAAGGGATAATGTGGAAAATGTAGTAAGAAGGGAGCAAAAAATTATAAAGATGAAGTGATCGCTATGACAACAGAGCTGGTGCCAGGGCACAGGGAACAAGGCAGAAAGGCATAAAACATGATACTGCCAGAAAAGGTAAATGGCGCTATTTAGAGTATTATCCGTAAGGAATTATGGGAAAACCAGGAAGCAAGTCTGGGCAGTGGACAATCTCTTTAAATGCTTTTATAGAATACTAGATGGTGGCCCGATTCTAACGCATCGGGTATTCTAGAATATGTATGTAGTTTATTTATGAAGTTTTCAGAACAATGCAATTTATACACAGGATTCGGCCGGCTGGGCTCGACCAATTAGTGAAGCGCGGTTCAAATTCCATGCCAATTCACGGCCGGACTGCACCAGTCGCTGATTGTTCACGGCCGGACGTGACCAATCAGTGAAGCCAGGGCCGGCTCCAGGTTTTTGAGGGCCCCGGGCGAAAGAGTCTCAGTGGGCCCCCCTCTTTAACACATACCACGATTCATGATGCACAGATACAGCAGAGAAATATACCACAGCCAAGCAGCATATAACACAGCCCACGTAGCATATAGCACAGCCATGTAGCATATATCACAGGCCACGTAGTATATAGCATAGGCCACGTAGTATATAACACAGCCCACGTAGCATATAGCACAGCCACGTAGTATATAGCACAGCCCACGTAGAATATAGCACAGCCACGTAGTATATAGCACAGCCCACGAAGTATATAGCACAGCCCACGTAGTATATAGCACAGCCCACATAGTATATAGCACAGCCACGTAGCATATAGTACAGCCCCATAGTATATAGCACAGCCCACATAGTATATAGCACAGCCCACACAGTATATAGCACAGCCCACGCATTGTATAACACAGCTCACGTAGTATATAGCACAGCCCACGCAGTGTATAACACAGCCCATGTAGTATATAGCACAGCCCACTTAGTATATAACACAGCCCACGCAGTGTATAACAGCCCACATAGTATATAGCACAGTCCACACAGTGTATAACACAGCCCACGCAGTATATAACACAGGCCAAGTAATATATAACACAGCCCACATAGTATATAACACAGCCCACATAGTATATAACACAGCCACGTAGTATATAGCACAGCCACGTAGTATATTGCCCAGCCATGTATATTGCACAGCTACATAGTATATAGCACAGCCCACGTAGTGTATAACACAGCCACATAGTATATAGCACAGCTCACGCAGTATATAACATAGCCACGTAGTATATAGCACAGCCCACGTAGAATATAGCACAGGCCACGTAGTATATAGCACAGCCCATGTAGCATATAGCACAGCCACGTACTATATAGCACAGCCCACGTAGAATATAGCACAGCCACGTAGTATATAGCACAGCCCACATAGTATATAGCACAGCCCACATAGTATATAGCACAGGCCACGTGGTATATAACACAGCCCACGTAGCATATAGCACAGCCACGTAGTATATAGCACAGCCCACGTAGAATATAGCACAGCCACGTAGTATATAGCACAGCCCACGTAGTATATAGCACAGCCCACGTAGTATATAGCACAGCCCACGTAGTATATAGCACAGCCACGTAGCATATAGTACAGCCACATAGTATATAGCACAGCCCACGTAGTATATAGCACAGCCCACACAGTATATAGCACAGCCCACGCATTGTATAACACAGCTCACGTAGTATATAGCACAGCCCACGCAGTGTATAACACAGCCCATGTAGTATATAGCACAGCCCACTTAGTATATAACACAGCCCACGCAGTGTATAACAGCCCACATAGTATATAACACAGCCCACACAGTGTATAACACAGCCCACGCAGTATATAACACAGGCCAAGTAGTATATAACACAGCCCACATAGTATATAACACAGCCCACATAGTATATAACACAGCCACGTAGTATATAGCACAGCCACGTAGTATATTGCCCAGCCATGTATATTGCACAGCTACATAGTATATAGCACAGCCCACGTAGTATATAACACAGCCACATAGTATATAGCACAGCTCACGCAGTATATAACACAGCCACGTAGTATATAACACAGCCACGTAGTATACAGCACAGCCCACGCAGTGTATAACACAGCCCACATAGTATATAGCACAGCCCATGCAATGTATAACACAGCCCACGTAGTATACACTGTGTTCCAAATTATTATGCAAATTGGATTTAAGTGTCTTAAAGATTTAATTGTTTTGTTTTTCAAATAAACTCGTGGATGGTATTGTGTCTCAGGGCTCAATGAATCACTGAAATCAATCTTAAACACATGTGATAATTAGTTTTCCAGGTGATTCTAATTAAAGGAAAACTACTCAAAAATGATGTTCCACATTATTATGCAGGTCACAGGTTTCAAGCAATATGGGAAATAAAAAGGATCTATCTGCTGCTGAAAAGCGTTAAATAGTGCAATGCCTTGGACAAGGTATGAAAAAATTTGATATTTCATGAAAACATAAGAGTGATCATCATACTCTGATGAGATTTGTGACTGAAACAGAGCACAGACAGAGTTCATGCAAATAAAGGCATAATGAGGAAGTTTTCTGGCAGACAAATTCATTGGATTAAGAGAGCAGCTGCCAAAATACCATTACAAAGCAGCAAACAGTTTTTTGGAGGTGCTGGTGCGTCTGGAGTCCCTCGAACCTCAAGGTGTAGGATCCTTCAAAGGCTTGCTGTGGTGCATAAACCTACTATTCGGCCACTCCTAAACAGTGTTCACAAGCAGAAACGGTTGCAGTGGGCCCAGACATACATGAAAACTAATTTTCAAACAGTCTTGTTTACTGATGAGTGTCGAGCAACTCTGGACGGTCCAGATGGATGGAGTAGTGGATGGTTGGTGAATGGCCACCATGTCCCAACAAGGCTGCGACGTCAGCAAGGAGGTGGAGGAGCCATGTTTTGGGCTGGAATCATGGGGAACCAGCTGGTAGGGCCCTTTAAGGTTCCTGAAGGTGTGAAATAGACCTCAGCAATGTAAATAGAGTTTCTGACTGACAACTTTCTTCCATGGTCTAAAAGCAGAAACGTGCCTTCAGGAACAAAATCATCTTCATTCATGACAATGAATACCTCTGAGTAATTGGCTGCTATGGGCATAAAAGGAGATAAACTCATGGTGTGGCCACCATCTTCCCCTGACCTCAACCCTATAGAGAACCTTTGGAGTATCATCAAACAAAAGATCTATGAGGGTGGGAGGCAGTTCACATCAAAACAGCAGCTCTGGGAGGCTATTCTGACTTCATGCAAAGAAATAGAAGCATCTTATGGGGCCATAATTAGCATTTGTGCAGCACTATATGGGGCAAATGTCTGTATGGAGCATTTTATGGGGCCATAATCAGCATTTGTGCGGCATTGTATGGGGCAAATGTCTCTATGGAGCATCTTATGGGACCATAATCAGCATTTGTGGAGCATTATATGGGGCAAATATCTCTGGAGCATATTATGGGGCCATAATCAGCATTTGTGTAGCATTATATGGGGCAAATGTCCCTATGGAGCATTTAATGGGGCCATAATCAGCATTTGTGCAGCATTGTATGGGGCAAATGTCTCTATGGAGCATCTTATGGGACCATAATCAGCATTTGTGGAGCATTATATGGGGCAAATATCTCTATGGAGCATATTATGGGGCCATAATCAGCATTTGTGCAGCATTATACGGGGCAAATGTGTCTATGGAGCAGCTTATGGGGCCATAATCAACATTTGTGGAGCATTATACGGGGCAAATGTCTGTATGGGGCATCTTATGGGGCCATAATCAGCATTTGTGCAGCATTATATGGGGCAAATGTCTGTATGGAGAATCTTATGGGGCCATAATCAGCAATTGTGCAGCATTATATGAGGCAAATGTGTCTATGGAGCATCTTATGGGGCCATAATCAGCATTTGTGCAGCATTATATGGGGCAAATGTCTGTATGGAGCATCTTATTGGTCCATAATCCGCATTAGTGCAGCATTATATGGGGCAAATGTGTCTATGGAGCATCTTATGGGGCCATAATCAGCACTTGTGCAGCATTATATGGGGCAAATGTCTGTATGGAGCATCTTATGGGGCCATAATCAGCATTTGTGCAGCATTATATGGGGCAAATGTCTGTATGGAGCATCTTATGGGGCCATAATCAGCGTTTGTGCACCATTATATGTGGCAAATGTCTGTATGGAGCATCTTATGGGGTCATAATCAACATTTGTGCAGCATTATATGGGGCATATTTTAACATGGAGCATCTTATGGGGCCCATCATAAACTTTATGGAGCATTATATGGGGCATATGTATGGAGCATCTTATGGGGCCCATCATGAACTGTATGGAGCATTATATGGGGCTCCTGATTCAATATGGATATTCAAAAACACTTAACCTACTGATGTCTCAATTAATTTTACTTTTATTGGTATCTATTTTTATTTTTGACATTTACCGGTAGCGGCTGTATTTTCCACCCTAGGCTTATACTCGAGTCATTACGTTTTCCCAGTTTTTTGTGGCAAAATTAGGGGTTTCGGCTTATACTCGGGACCGCTTATACTCGAGTATATACGGTATATATGACCACAGAAGACAAGTAAGTATAAAAGTATATTTGAGTATATTTAGAAGTAAGAGGCCCGGAAGGTAAGACATTAAGTGTCTAAACAATCTACAGAAACTTGTTAATAGAGTAAGTAGTCATGAAACATCGACGTCAAAATTTTGGAATCTATAAAGTAAATTTTCATTTTCGAAAAATTCCTAAGATCATTCTAATTTATAAATTATACTGACAATACATAATATAGGATATAAGGACAGATGCCTTTAGCAACTGCGAAGACAGAATTCATGTCAGGTGCAAGACTGACTGCAAGCTATTCAACCCCAGATGCCTGAAGGCTGTTACAAAGGTACATGAGACTGTTATTTGTGACTTCTTGTTTGCTGATGACTGCACACTCAACACAGCATGAAATGGACCGTTTTTCACAAGCTTGCGACAACTTCGGTCTCATTATCAATACTAGAAAGACCGAAGTTATGCAATAACCTGCTCCAGAAAAACCATACCAACAGCAACGCAATATAGTGAAGGAGCACAACCTCAAAGTAGGTAACAACTTCGCCTACCTGGGCAGCACAATCTCTCATGTAGTGACCATAGACGTTGAGATCAATAATAGAGTTGCCAAAGCCAACAACGCCTTTGGGAGACTGTGCAAGATTTCTGGGAATGAAGGGGACTCAGCCATACTACTAAGGTGAAGGTCTCCTGTCCTTACCACACTTGTCTATGGCTGACCGTCTTCAGCCGGCATGCAATCACTTTCACCTGAGCTGTCTCCTCAGACTTGTCCACATCAGGTGGCAAGACAATCTCCCCAACACGACAATCCTGGAACAAGCTGAGCTATGATGTGTTTACAGTCTCCTGCTGAAAGCCCAAGCCTGGTGGACCAGATATGTGGTCAGAATGCTAGACAGCTGTTTGCCTAAACAACTGTTATATGGGAAACTGTGTCAGGAAAAGTGAGCCATCAATGGGCAGAAGAAACAACATAAAGACTGACTTACAGCGTCTCTTAAAAACATGCAATTCGACATCAACGAATGGGAGAATCATGCCTCGGACCGTCCATTTTGTTGAGGAAGGCTCACCTCAGGAGCACATGCAGCTGAAGATAGTTAAATCTTTGAGGCAAAAAAAGAGAGTTGCGCAGTATCTACTGTCCTGACTCCATCTACGTTCTTATATCACGTATGTAGGCAAGCCTTCAGGGCCCAGATTGGCCTCATTAGTCACCTCTGGACCTACAGCTACTGATACTCCTCTAAATCCTGAAGTCGTGGTCACCTTCGACTACAAAAACCGAACACCACAATATATAGACAAGGATCATCATTCAAAATGCATTAGAGAACATGAGTTTAAAAAAAACTAAAAAAAGAACACCCAATGAAAAAACATACATAAACATTTTCAATATCCCTAAAATAGAGGAGAGGGTAGCAAAAGGTCCATTTGGCCAATAAGGTCCATTTAGAAAAAGGGGAGATGCTCAAAAGTTACTAATAATATCCTTGTGAGCAATATAAGGATAACATTTGGATATCTGTCAGATGTCAATAAAATCCAGAGGGCCAAGTCTTGAGATATTGTAGATCATTTCCTTATACACTTCTCAACATTGAAATTGCAATATAAAGAAGGAGAATTTATGGAGTTATGAAAAACAGGATCGATACACATGGGATATGCAAATAATGGAAAAATAGAAATAGAAATTCAAAACATCACAATTCATTATCGAGCATGAGCGCCACGTGCAGAAATACACGCACTTACACTCTTTGGAATGCTATCAGTGAGCTTTTATTGGCAAAGTGACAATGCCAGCCTGTATTTTGCTGGTGCACTATAATCATTCAGCGTGGTGTAAATGTGCTACCATAGCCTGCAGTATCTCCAGACTTGTCTCACAACTTGTCATTGGCTAGCCATTACAAAGTGAGCTAGTAGCAAAAGATCTTGATGATTTGCGAGCCCAAGTACATTCGGCAAACAAGAACATTCCTCAGACAACCATGGATAACCTCACTGATGGCAGTCAGGGTGTGTAAGCGCTAGAATTTCTGCGCATGACGCTCATACTTGATACTGAACAAATCGAGATGTTTTGAAAATTTTGTTTCTATTTTTCGTCATTTGTATATCATCATCATGTCTATCAATCCCATGATTTTATTAACTCCATGACTCTTCCTTCTTAGTGTTAGAATTTCAATATTCAGGATTGTGTACAGAACCTAGCTACAGCCAGAAAAAAGATAGTATCCACATTCCAAGTATTGCAGAAAGTGTGAAGAGAAACACGGATAGCTTGAGAATCCACTGGAAATACCGTATTTTTCGGACTACAAGACGCACTTTTTCCCCCCCAAAAAAGGGGGGAAAATGGGGGGTGAGTCTAATAGTCGCAATGCAGGCTTACCGTGGCGGCAGAGGTGCGGCGGCAGAGGTGTGGCGGCAGAGGTGCGGGGATGAGGAGGCGCAGTGAGCGGGGTCCCTTTCCCCGGTGAGGTGATGCAGCAGCCCGGTAATGCAGCAGAGCCGGGTGAATCCTGTTGTTACCGGTGGTGGCGGCCATCTTCCTGGGGCCGCGCGTGCGCATAAGGAGCGCTCTGCTGCCCGGGGCTTCAGGAAAATGGCCGCGGGATGCCGCGTGTGCGCAGATGGGGATCGCGGCGGCCATTTTCCTGAAGCCGAGATGCGAACTCGGCTTCAGGAAAATGGCCGCCGCGATCCCCATCTGCGCACGCGCGGCATCCCGCGGCCATTTTCCTGAAGCCCCGGGCAGCAGAGCGCTCCATCTGCGCACGCACGGCCCCAGGAAGATGGCCGCCACCACCGGTAACAACAGGATTCACCCGGCTCTGCTGCATTACCGGGCTGCTGCATCACCTCACCGGGGAAAGGGACCCCTCTCACGCCATATCTCTCACTGCGCCTCCACATCCCAGCACCTGTGCCGGTAACCACTGCTGCAACCCTCCCATGGACACCAGGCCGTGGCGTCGCCCACCTAAGCAGGAAGGGACCCTGCTCAGGTGCACGCCGTACCGCATCACCCCACCTCTGCTGACACCATGCCTCTTGTGACCCTGCTCTGCCACCGCCAGCCCCCAGGTAAGATACTGTAAATTCGGACAATAAGTCGGACCCCCATCTTATAAAAAAATCTTTTTTTCTGCAATTTTCACCCCAAATTTGGGGTGCGCCTTATGGTCCGGTGCGTCTTATAGTCCGAAAAATACGGTAATAGCATTCCAAATATCATGGGCTTAAGTTATAATATGTCACTCCGTATAATGTGACCACTCCATATTTGTTATTATTGGTATTCAATTACATGTATTATTTGACTTTTTGGGAATCTGTATTATTTAATAAAAAAAAAATAAGATTTTTCAGTCTTAATTATAATTCCCCTGTGGAAGCTGGTTTATACCAGTGATATGGGGACTTTTTACTCCATATGGGCGTCTTATTGAAACCCTTATATATGGTATATTTGAAAACATACATATTTATTGTTGTAGACTCTAACTACTATATTTCTTGGACACTTTCTGCTATTTTCATGTTAATTTTGATTTTTTCTGTTGTTTGAGGCATACCTTTAAATATCTATATTCTGGATTTTTTTTGGTGTTGTTGACCATTAGGCTGCATTTAGCCCTTCCTTCTCTTCTGCCAGTCAGGATGTGCCTAAAGACAGTTGTGTTCAAAATAGTTATTGTTCCTTTCATGTGACATTTATACCTGTGGAAGCATGTTGACTTTCTTATAAGTCACAGTTATGGGGGTTTTCTTGCACACCTTGATGTGTATCTTAGGTATGTATGTTTAAAATGATGTCTGGTTTTATTTCTGTGTCATCATTAAAGATAATTGTGTTTCTCCTTCTCTAGCACTATTTGGGATGTGCCGTTATAATATGCTGCGTATCTTGTTCTCTTCTGATCACCATGTGATTGTTCACACTAGCTTTTTGTGCACTCTTATGTTTCATAAAGTATTGTGAAAACGTTTTTGGCAGGTGTGGAAAATAAACTGCAAAATATGAATGCTTTCAAAAATTGAAGTGTTAACAGTTTATTTTTTATCAATTAACAAAATGCAAAGGGAATTAAGAAAAGAGAAGTGTAAGTCATATGAATATCAATGTGACCACCCTTTGTCTTCGAAACATCATCAAAGCATTGATTCTTCTACACACATTTGCACATAGTTTGTACAAGAACTTTGCAGATTGTGCCATATCAGCACTTCCAGGATTCCTTGTTATTCTTCATGCTGGAGATAGTTTTTTAATAACATTGCCTGTATGTTTGGGGTCATTTTTCTGCTACACAATTAATTTAGAACCAATCAGACACGTCCCTGATTGTACTGCACAATGTTAAGTATCTGCCTGCATTTTTCAGCCTTGAGGAAACTAAGAAATAGGTAACGTCAAGGACTGTAGACACAGTGATCGGCAAAGGAAACAGAGCGTATGTAGCAGATGAAAGACGTCATGTGTACTTCACTTTGAAATCAGAAGATGACCAGAAGTGCCATCTGCTCAGATCTGGTAGCAACTAGTGGGATCCAGATACTCCCATCTACTGTTCAGAGAAGTCTGGCCAAAAGAGAATTTCATGGGAGAATTGTGGCCATAAACCATACCTGGAAACAAAGTCAAGTGACTCCACTATGCATTAAATCATAGGACCAGGAATGAAGGAAAATGACAGCGGGGTGCTCTGGACTGATGAACCAAAATGTGAAATATTTGACTATAACATAAGGCAGTATGTTTACAAAAGGCTGGAGAGCTGTACAATAATAAGTGTCTGCAGGCAACAGTGAAGCATGGTGGAGGATCCTGGCATGTGTGGGGCTGCGTTTCAGCAAACGGAGTTGGGAATTTGGGCAGGGTCATTGGTATATTCAATGCTGAGAAACACAGGAAGACACTTATACATTTCACAGTACAATCAGAAAGACATATTAGCTGTGTGTTTGGGGATGTATTATTAAAGAAAGCACACACTGAGCATAGCAATAGTATATACTGTATATCACTGTATTAAAAGGTAAATAGGCAGTAAAGTATACTTGCTAGTGGATATATAAATGGCAGACCGTTTAGATTAGGATAAGCGGATAAGGAGGAAGATGACAAACATAAAGTCCAACAAATGGAAAAAGAAAATCATTAGAAGTGTAAAAACAGACAAAATATGGTAAAAGTGGCACTAAAAACAAAAGAGTGCAGCACTCATATATACACAAAACCATAGGTTGAGCGGGCACCATCTAACACTAATACACAAGGGGGATCACCTGATGCGTGTAAATGTAAACCAACACTACACAAAGAAAAGAACCAGCATCATATAAATGGGATCACCACACCAATAATATAAAGAAGTAACAAATTTTATTTTATTTAGACAACACCACACAAAAAACTGTAGTAAAAACAATTAAAAACTCCCCTAAAAAACAGTGGGAGATAAGGGTCCATATAATACAGAAATTCAATACTTAAAGAACATTGCAGAGTCATATAAAAACTATAAATACCAAAATTAGGATGTGACCATACAAAAGATGATGTGGGTTAAACCCTATAAGCATGCTGTGTCTCCTATCAACTTTAACATATCTAATACCCCAATCCGTCGTTAAGATATGGAACCAGCTTGCCTACCTATAAAGCAATCTCCCATGCAAACTAATGTGGATTGCAAAGTATCCAAAGGGGCCTCATATAAAGCAGCTGCCAAATGAAAAGCACCCAAGGATCCAATATCTTACCCTTCCACCATCAAGCAGGTCACCAACTAAATGAGCAAAAAGGACTCTAGCAATGTGTGACCCACACGTATCGACGCTGGAGGCGTCTTCCTCAAGGTCCACAAGGTGGTAGTTTGCATGGGAGATTGCTTT
Source organism: Ranitomeya variabilis (assembly GCF_051348905.1). Lineage (NCBI taxonomy): Eukaryota > Metazoa > Chordata > Amphibia > Anura > Dendrobatidae > Ranitomeya > Ranitomeya variabilis. Next base: position 267,078,112 of record NC_135233.1, on the reverse strand, counting down.
CTAGGTAGACAAGCTGGTTACATATCTTAACGACGGATTGGGGTATTAGATATGTGAAAGTTGATACGAGACACAGCATGGTTATAGGGTTTAACCCACATCATCTTTTGTATGGTCACATCCTAATTTTGATATTTACAGTTGTTATATGACTCTGCAATGTTCTTTAAGTATTGAATTTCTGTATTATATGGACCCTTATCTCCCACTGTTTTTTTAGGGGAGTTTTTAATTGTTTTTACTACAGTTTTTTGTGTGGTGTTGTCTAAATAAAATAAAATTTGTTACTTCTTTATATTATTGGTGTGGTGATCCCATTTATATGATGCTGGTTCTTTTCTTTGTGTAGTGTTAGCACTCATATATACATCATGATAAAGCACGCAAAATATATGGAAATATGTGTGAACCAAATAAATTCTTGGTGCTCATATAAGTGTGTTCAAGAACTTATTTATTGAGTGAAGAAATTCCAGAAAAATGAGATGTTTCCGTCAATACCTGACCTTCATCAGTCATCTGGATAGAGATCTGTGTGGCAGATCTGGAATTTCTTCACTGAATAAATAAGTTCTTGAACACACTTATTTGAGTGCCAAGTATTTCTACATCACAGCTGACGGATTTGGTTATCCTACTTGTGCACCACCAGAATTCCAGAAGTGCCGTGTTTTCCTAATTACTTTGACCAAATAACGAGACCATAAGGGGGTGATGACTGCGTAAGGTGGGGTCACAATAACATTTCAAATGTATTATAGGGTTTGATGACGTATAGAAAAATTCACCAATAATAATGTATGGCATATATGACCTGAAAGGCAAAATCAATAGTGCATCACAGACCGATACATGGATTGTGCCTATGACATGAAAACGTATATCTTGGTATTAAATCTGCGGATGAAGCAAAGGGGCAGTATGGAATAAGTAGGAAAGCTATAGGCACACAAAGTAATCAGACGTCATATCATGCTTCTCTGGGTAATGAGATGGTGTATGTATAGAAAAACAATAGCTGAATAGGAGTGCCCACAGCTAAAGGATAAAGTGGGGTTAATGAACCCTGGCACCTTTGTAAAGACCGAAATACAGGTAATTGTGTAGAGGAGACAAAATACATGAGGAATCACTGTGAAAGAGGTGAAATTATACAATTTCATATGATGGTTTGAATATGCAAATAGAAAGGATTTCTAAGCAAAGAGATTACTTGGATGGTCAGAGTGGTGAGTGCGGAATGCGCCCCGACGCGCATTTCGGTTCAAGTCTTTCGTCAGGAAATGATATGACAACTGATTACTTTGTGTACCTATAGCTTCCCTAATTATTCCACATTGCATCTTTGCTTCATCTGCAGATTTAATACCAAGGTATACTTTTTCATGTCATAGACACAATCCATGTATCAGTCTATGTGATGCACTATTGATTTTCCCTTACAAGCCATATATGCCATATATTATTGATGCATTTTTCTATACGTCATCAAACCCTGTAATGTTTCCATCAAATACATTTGGAAGGTTATTGTGACCAAACCTTACACAGTCATCATCCCCTTATGGTCTCATTATTTGGGGTCAAGACATATTTCCATATATTTTGTGTGTATTATCAGATTGCATACATGAGTGATGCACTCTTTTGCTTTTAGTGCCACTTTTACCATATTGTCTCAAAGTCTGTTTTTACCCTTCTAGGGATTATTTCTTTTTCCATTTTTTGGATGTTGTACTGTTGCAGATTAAATTTGTAGCCAAAGTCATTAAGAACTATCCTCAGTATAAAGAAGGACGAGGAGTCCTGGAAGTGATGATAAAATCCTTACAGAGCCCAGAACTCATTATTGTAGAGTCTGTGTGGGATTACATGAATAGTGAAGTGAAGAAAACTGGAAAAGATAAAATGGGCAAATAGGGTCTTATCTGGGTTACAATAATGAAGAGAACTCGCACAGTGGTGCCCACCTGGTTGAGTTGTGTGTTCACAACCACCGATAACCCATGCGGAGATTCAGAACATAAAAACTGGAAACAAATGGGTTAATCTGCGCTGCCATGGAATAAGAATGAAGAGATGTAGAATCCAAGCGTAAGCGGTTTATTCGTCAACGCGTTAAAACGTTTTACAACTTCTTCATCAGGACAAACCATCATGGCCTGTCCTCATGAAGAAGTTGTAAAACTTTTTAACGCGTTGACGAATAAACCGCTTACATTTGGATTGTACATCTCTTCATTTCTTCCACGACAGTGCAGATTAACCCATTTGTTTCCAGTTTTTACCTTTGGGATAACACGAAGACACAGAAGGATTTGTGCCTACACCAACAGGGAATTTGTGGATAATCCGTCATGGTGCCTAAAACACTTATCCAGTAAATTATATCCGGTTATTTTATGGTGTCCGCCATAAAACATTTGATAGATGCTTAGTGTAGCAGAGCAGATTTTTCATAGAACCTTAAAGAGGTTATCCGGCAAAATGAAAATTTTAGAGGTAACTATTAGTGATGAGTGAGTGTACTCGTTGCTTGGGTTTTCCTGAGCACGCTCGGATGACCTCCGAGTATTTATGACTGCTCAGAGATTTAGTTTTCATCGCGGCAGCTGAATGACTTACAGCTACTAGCCTGCCTGATTACATGTGGGGATTCCCTAACAACCAGGCAACCCCCACATGTACTCAGTAGCTACTAGCTGTAAATCATTCAGCTGCCGCAATGAAAACTAAATCTCCGAGCACTAAAAAATATTCGGAGGTCACCAGAGCGTGCTCGGGAAATCTGGAGTAACGAGTATATTCACTCATCACTAGTAACAATGTTAAAAAATAACAAAGAAGCAATACTCACCTACCGGCACCAGTGGGAGACACCACCATCAAACAGCAGCAAAAGCGCTGCAGCTGGTGATTGGCTGCCATAATCAGGTGACTTCCGCAACAACAAAAAAACACTGCGAAAGTCGCCTGACCGCGGCAGCCAATCACAGATGCCAGTCTCTTTGAACAGTGATGACTTCCTGCCGGCCTTTGTTGCATTCAGGCAAGTGCCGATATATACGGTATAATTTTGTGTATTCTTTTTGAACATACCAAGCCACTGGAAAAATTGGAATTTTACCTGGACAACTGCTTTAAAGCTATTTATAACATATTATCACTATATAAAAGAACTGGAACAGCGGATTTTAAAGGTGCTGCGGATTCCAAGATCCGAAGACAAGATGGTAAATTGAAAGTGGTTTATTGTTAATGCATTTCATACTCAGGAGACGCACTTCCTCAGGACAAACACGCGTAAAGAGTCACAGTTACAATCATGCCATTAAATACATAAATTCAAATAAAGGCGCCAAACACAGAGGGTGGGGAAGAGGTCACATGTACTGTCAGTATCACATGTGTGAAAAAGTCCCACATATCATTATAGTATTGATTCCTGTGGGCATTGCAGCAGCTGACAGTTACACTATATAGTGTGCTAAGAAAACACAAATATATATTTTTTCCTATTCCTGTGTTGTAAATTTTATAAAAAAGAACAAATATAAAAAATAATTGCTAAAATGACATCACTGAAATAACTGTCTACATCACACAGTCTCCTGAGCATCGACAATACTAAAATACTGTAAAGATGTTAAACTGAGAAAAGTATCAGTTTCGCGAAGAAAAGTATTCATGATGCATTCCACACAACTGTAAGCACAAAGTGCCTGTCACAACCCAGGGACGGCTATGAGATGAATTAGAAATACAGTCATGGCCAAAAGTGTTGGCCCCCTTGAAATTGTTTCAGAAAACTAAGTGTTTCTCCAAAATTCTGGCAATTACACATGTTTTGTTATGCACGTTTATTTCCTTTATGTGCACTGGAATACAACAAAAAAACAGAGAAATAAAAGGTAAATTGGACATCATTTCACACAAAACCCTCAAAATGGGCTGAAGAAAATTGTTGGCACCTTTCCAAAATTGTGAACAATTTTGTTTCAAGTATGTGATGCTTGTTCAAACTCACCTGTGGCAAGGAACAGGTGTGGGTAATATGAAAATCGCACCTGAAACCATATAAAACTGGAGAAGTTGACTCAATCTTTGCATTGTGTGTCACCCTAAGCATAAAGAACAGAAAGAGAAGAGAACTGTCCGAGGACTTCAGAAGCAAAATTGTTGAACAATGTCAACAATCTCAAGGTTACAAGTCCATCTCCAGAGATCTTGATGTTCCTTTGTCCACAGTGTGCAACAAAATCAAGAAGTTTACAATCCATGGCACTATAGCTAATCTTCCTGAATGTGGACGGCAGAGAAAAACTGATGAATGGTTGCAATGCAGGATACACCAGAAAGGAGTATAACCAGTCTCAATCAAGTTCCAAAGAAATTCAAGCTATCAGTGTAAGCGCTATCGTCGATATTTGAATGAAATGAAATGCTATGGTAGGAGACCCAGGATGACCCCACTGATGACAAAGAGACATAAAAAAGCTAGACTGCAGTTTGCCAAAATGTACATTACATACCAAACGTTTGAACACACCTTCTCATTTAAAGATTATTCTGTATTTTCATGACTATGAAAATTGTACATTCAAACTGAAGGCATCAAAACTATGAATTAACACATGTGGAATTATATACTTAACAAAAAAGTGTGAAACAACTGAAAATATGTCTTATATTCTAGGTTCTTCAAAGTAGCCACCTTTTGCTTTGATGACTACTTTGCACACTCTTGGCATTCTCTTGATGAGCTTCAAGAGGTAGTCACCGGGAATGGTCTTCCAACAACCTTGAAGCAGTTCCCAGAGATGCTTAGCACTTGTTGTCCCTTTTGCCTTTACTCTGCGATCCAGCTCACCCCAAACCATCTAGATTGGGTTCAGGTCTGGTGACTGCGGAGGCCAGGTCATCTGGCGTAGCACCCCATCACTCTCCTTCTTGGTCTTGGACCGTCTTCAGTGTTCCATGGTATATTTAATGTCTTGGAATTTTTTTGTACCCTTCTCCTGACAACTTTTAACAATGAGATCCCTTTGCTGTATTGTAAGCTGTTTTTGGACCATTGGTTTTCCTACAAAATTCAACTAAGAAACTGTCAGGAAAATTACCATCCTTTTGAGTACAGGATGTGCAAGTTAGCTCTCTTCAAGAAGAATGAACTCTATCTCATACCAACCAAACCAGAGACTTTCCTACAGACGGCAGTCTTGGTTGACCCTCCTCATTGCAGCACATGGTACTGGTTTGCTGGTTATAGTTGGCATAGGCACAGCTCATGGAATGTACTGAATCTCACTGGGACATTGCCTGTAAGTAAGTCTCCATGAAATGCAACGCTACGTCTTTTCAATGACAGCCAACGTCCACTCAGTGTAGGGTCACAACAAGTTTTGATTCATCTAGTTTTTCAAATACATTATATTTTCATTGTAGAATATTTATAGACAATGATTATTTAATTTCTTCTGTTTGCACATTGTTTTGCGAAATGTTACAAAATGCAGAATATTATTTTTTATTTAAAATAATTGATTTAAAAATGAGAATGGATCTTATTAGGGAATTCACCTATTTCTATACTTTTTGTTAATTCATTTTTTATTCATTTACAAGTAAAATATCATTCAGCAGGAGACACGTTTTGTACTCTTTGGCAAACCTGCAGAAAAGCTTTGTTGGGGAAAACCGTTTCCTAGACACGTTTCAAATAATCTGCTGAAAAATGTATCCTTCTAAAGGGACCAGTAGTCCTGCTGGGTTGTTTTCTTAGTAATCAGATTCCTAATGGCTCGGTTCAGCCCTTTCGTTTCATGGATGTTCCAAGATAATTAGAAGAACATTATCACCCACTACACGGAATGCTTATGATGTATGCGGTGTTAAATGTCACACTTTTCAAGGGTGACTCACTGTAAAAAAGGTGATTCCCAAACAGCCCTGCAATTTACGTAATGTAAAATGTTATCACTTTTAGAATATAAAATGCGTGAAGGTGAAAGAGTCAAACGTAAGTACAAATGTATGACGAGGGGTTTGATATCCATGTAATGATTTTCTACTGGTTTGTTAAGCATTGTCACTTCTTATTGTGTTGCGCTTTTATTCTTTTCCTAATCTCTTTCACTCATATTGTGTATGCTCCACGCAATCTGTTACAAATTGATGAAGAGTTAAGGTACCTTCACACGAAACGACTTTGTAACGATATCGCTAGCGATCCGTGACGTTGCAGCGTCCTGGCTAGCGATATCGTTTAGTTTGACACGCAGCAGCGATCAGGATCCTGCTGTGATGTCGCTGGTCGCTGAATAAAGTTCAGAACTTTATTTGGTCGTCCGATCGCCGTGTATCGTTGTGTTTGACAGCAAAAGCAACGATACCAGCGATGTTTTACACTGGTAACCAGGGTAAACATCGGGTTACTAAGCGCAGGGCCGCGCTTAGTGACCCGATGTTTACCCTGGTTACCAGCGTAAAATGTAAAAAAAACAAACAGTACATACTTACATTCGCATCCCCCGCCGTCTGCTTCCCACACTGACTGAGCGCCGCAAAGTGAAAGTGAAAGCACAGCACAGCGGTGACGTCACCGCTGTGCCCTGCTACTGCCGGCGCTCACACAGTGAAGCGGACGCCGGGGGACGCATGTAAGTATGTACTGTTTGGTTTTTTTACTTTTACGATGGTAACCAGGGTAAACATCGGGTTACTAAGCGCGGCCCTGCGCTTAGCAACCCGATGTTTACCCTGGTTACCCGGGGACCTCGGCATCGTTGGTCGCTGGAGAGCGGTCTGTGTGACAGCTCTCCAGCGATCAAACAGCGACGCTGCAGCGATCGGCATCGTTGTCGCTATCGCTGCAGCGTCGCTTCGTGTGAAGGTACCTTTACCGTACTTCATCATGTAACTCTAGCCCCTTTAGATAAATGATCTAGAACCAAATTTTATAAAAATGCTGGAAAGGGGTAGAATTTCAAGTCATTAACCATCTCAATGTGAAACTAACATTGTTTTGTTCTTCATTTTAGTGCCATTTGAATGGCAGCTGGAACAGGTGACACGAAAACAGTTGTGAAACATCTAAAGCTGCAAAATATATTACTCACTGTCAGGACGTCGGAAACGGGACATTTCTGATGAGTTTGTCAGTGTTCGGCCATCTTAGATTACAAATTCTACAAAATGTCTGCAACGCGAATTCATCGACTCTATTCTCTACACGTAGGTGAAAAATGGTTTGCAGTTTAGCTTCATCATTTCGGAGCTCAATGTTTGCAGTTTAGCTTCATCATTTCGGAGCTCAATGTTAAACGACTACAGGGCAAGTAGTGGAAAAGCACAAATCATTGGGGGGGGGGGACATAAAGGTGACGCACTACTTCAGAATTTATACTAAAATTAACAGAAGAACAGTGAACATTAGTTTCAAAGCAACTACGAAGCCAGAAATCCAGAAGTCACTAATTAAAGTCAAAACATTCGGGGGAAAGTAAGAAATATATATATATAGGAGATTCGGCCTAACAAAATCTTAATATTACAGAATTAATGTTGCACATAACAAGACGGAAAGTAATTCTTAAAATGATGTTCCCCGGTGTATCCTCTGCAAAAATGACAGGCATGATCCTATATTGCTCTCTGTCCCTTTAAAAAAGAACTTAAAGGGGGTTCGACCACATATATAAAAAGAAAATTAAGACTTAGTATGAGTTAATATACTAAAAGAAGTAAAAAAATGAATCCCCTCACAGATCCCCATCCGCTCCAGTTCACATGCTGCAAGGTCTCAACTTACTGCTGCAGCACTGACATTTTGACATAAGGATGTTTGACCAGCTGCAGCTAGTCACAGGCTAAGGAAGACCGCTGCTGATGAAGTGAGCAGTCATTTCCTCTGTGTCGAGAGGGACCAAAAGTAGGTACGGGGGATTGGTGACATAACAGTTCTTTTCATGACATTCAAAACGTTTATAAAAAGAATCTTCTGGAGTGAACATCCACTTTAAAGGAGTCGTCCACTTTTGGAGACAATTTGTTTTTTACTTAAATGCATGTATTTGGAGTTATAAATCATTTTTGCATTTGGGGTCCAGTAAAAAGTTTGCTCCCGTTGGCCTGTTGTAGAATTTTGTATTGTTCTGTGTAATGCAGTATGGTGGCTCAGTGGTTAGCACTGCAGTCTTGCAGCACTGGGGTCCTGAGTTCAAATCCCACCAAGGACAACATGTACAAGGAGTTTGTATGTTCTCCCCAAGTTTGCATAGGTCTCCTCTGGGTTCTCCGACATTCCAAAGACATAATGATAGGGAATATAGATTGTGAGCCCAATGGGGACAGTGATGGTGAATTAGTGTCACAATTTGAGTGAGTAAAATAGAAAATAAAATAATTGCTGGCTGCAGAATGAATTATCTGAGAATCTAACCGTGAGTTCGTTCTGACCGTGAGAATTGGGAGAGTTTGTAGATCTGTCTTTTCCTCTTGGCTGATTTATGACCACGGATCACATCAAAGTTCAATATGCAGAGAAACAAACAACCAATAAAAGTCAAACAGCGCAAACTTTGTAATGAAATCCAGTCGCAAAAATTACCAATCCCCAAAATAAATGCATTTAGTAAAAAACTAAAACGTGTCCCCCAAAGGTGGACAATCTACGAGCAGCCAATCAGCAGCTACTTAACAGCAGTTATACCTTCCGCCACCAATTTGTGCAGGCAGAGATGGATCCAAGAGACGAACAATCAGAAAGAGAGCATCAAAGATCTGTTGCATGTTCACATTATGCCCAAAACACAAGAGTATATCCCTGAATGGAGTTCTTGGCATGGAGCTGAGGAGTCAGGAGAATAATTAAAGAGACCTGAGAGCTGTATGTGACTCTCTAGGCTCAGATAGGTCATGGTGATTCCGGAGCATTTCGTGAAATCACTCATTAGCAGCTGGACTGATCCACAAGTATTGAAGGTTACTAATGAATTTCAGACGACAACCTTTGTTTCTACTATTTTAAAGCGGTTTAGCTGCTATTACCCAGAATTGTAACATGATGGAATTCCTTCTTCTGTTCTGCAATATTTCTGATAAGATGGAGCTGTACTTTATGGCTGTATACATTTAAAGTAATTTATGCATTCTCTCCCAGGGAGCACAGTACATTAACTATGTACTGGACAACCTACAATATACAAGTGTTTCCGAGTTATACCCAGCCCGGAGAACTGTAGGCTTCAGGAACTACATTAAGACAAATTTTAGAACAAATCGTTTTAGAAGGAATGATGTTAAGCAAATGCCAGAAAATGTTATAATTTTACAATATATTAGAAGGGATCATAACACCAAGCACTGAGTGAATATAGAGTTACCGTAGTGTGAGAAAGACTGGTGGGTTACGTTATGGTCACAAACAGCTGGATCAATCCTACTGAGAAATTGCAAAATTCTGATCAATAAAAAGTGAAGACTACAATCTAATCAGACTAAAATGAATGAAATAAAAACATATTCGATAGTGAAGGGCGAGACGATGAAGAAGGAAGACCAAGCCATGAAGATTTCTCCAACAGGTTAGAAAACTCCTGAAAGCCGTGTCCTACAGAACTTCTTACTATAACTCACATAGGTCCTAATCTTGCCTCGTCCTTATGTCCCATGACCCGTTGCTGTATCTTCTCATATCTTCAAAGTACTAAGATGGGGTAGACGCTTACTGCGCCACGTTGTTCTGCATTGTAGTGTATGAGTTAGGGCCAAATGTTGGAAAAGTATAAAAGAACGATCAAAGGAACGTCTTTATGGAATTCCAAGATTGATGCTGTCCCGGAATTGAAAGTCACTTGTAATTCCATTATTAAGGATATCTATATGGTTTAGTGAGAACTAATGATTCACAAACAATCAAATATTCCAGGCAAGATTACAAAGGTGCGGAAATAATTTAGCACAAAGTATTGGCTACTCCTGCCATTCATTTCTGTCCCCTTGTTTCAGTACAGTAAGGAGCTACACATTATCTGCTCGACAAGCTCTCATGTATATATATATATATATATATATATATATATATATATATATATATATATATATATATATATATCCATTATCCCACGGGCCGGGTACGCATTTAAGGAACATGAGGAATATATTTAGATTAGTTACTAGCTGAAGAATGACTCAAGAAATTACCTCAGCACTTATCCATCATTGTCGCCAGATAAAATAACCAGAGAGAGAAAATACTATATAAAGTTACAGCGGAGCATGGCGCCATTAAATATGTTACATTTACTAAGTGAAAAGAGTGACTGTAAAATTCAGTATCTAACCTTTCAAATTCTGAAAGTAGCGCACCCTGGGGAAAATACAGATTCTTCCCAGTATTATTAATGGTATGTAGTAGAGTCCACAACATGACCAGATTACACATGAGCAGAGGAGGGTTTAGGGGAGACCCCAGAGCTTCCCAGCATCATTTACACATATATAAAATACAGGGAGAATTACAGCCTTCACTTACCCAAAATCAGACCAGGGTTTCCAAATATATTATTGAGACAACTCACTGACCTGATCATTCACACGGAAGACATTAGTTTGGTAAAGTACATGAAATTAGCACCATCTACTACTATATCTGCCCACATCTACCACATTCACACCCAGCTACTATATTTGCACCCATGTAGTATATTAGCACCCTGCTACTATATCTGCCCAAATCTACTGCATTAGCACCTATCTACTTTATCTGCACACATCTACTAGATTAGCACCCATCTGCTAAAGTTGTGCTCAAAAGTTTACATACCCCGGCCAAATTTTTGCATTCTTGGCCTTTTTTCAGAGAATATGAATGATAACACCAAAACTTTTTCTTCACTCATGGCTAGTGGTTGGGTGAAGCCATTTATTGTCAAACTACTGTTTCCTCTTTTCAAATCATAATGACAACCCAAAACATCAAAATGACCCTGATCAAAAGTTTACCCTGGTGACTTTGGCCTGATAACAAGCACAGAGGTTGACATAAAGGGGTTTGAATGGCTACTAAAGGTAACATCCTCACCTGTGACCTGTTTGCTTGTAATCAGTGTGTGCATAAAAGCTGAGTGAGTTTCTGGGATCCAGACAGACTCTTGCATCTTTCATCCAGCCACTGATGTTTCTCGATTGTGAGTCATGGGGAAAGCAAAAGAACTGTCAACAGATCTACGGGAAAAGGTAGTTGAACTGTATAAAACAGGAAAGGGATACAAAAAGATATCCAAGGAATTGATAATGCCAGTCAGCAGCGTTCAAACTGTGATTAACAAATGAAAGAAAACACGGTCAGGTAGACCAACAAAAAGGTCACCCACAGCTGCTAGGAAAATAGTTTGGGATGCAAAGGAAAACCCACAAACAAAATCAGCTGAAATACAGGACTCTCTGAAAACTAGAGGTGTGGCTGTTTCAAGATGCACAATAAGGAGGCACTTGAAGAAAAATGGGCTGCATGGTCGAGTCACCAGAAGAAAGCCATTACTGCGCAAATGCCACAAAGTATATCGCCTACAATACGCAAAACAGCAGAGAGACAAGCCTCAAAAAGTACCTGGAACAAGGTACTGTAGTTTGGAGTGATGAGACCAAAATTGAACTTTTAGGCCACAACCATAAACGTTAGATTTGAAGAGAGATCAACAAGGCCTATGATGAAAGAAACACCATTCCTACTGTAAAGCACGGAGGTAGATCACTGATATTTTAGGGATGTGTGAGCTACCAAGGCACAGGAAACTTGGTCAAAGTTGAAGGAAAGATGAATGCAGCACATTATCAGCAAATACTGGAGGCAAATTTGCACTCATCAGTCTGAAAGCTGCGCATGGGATGTACTTGCACGTTCCAACATGACAGTAATCCAAACCACAAGGCCAAGTTGACCTGTCACTGGCAACAACATAACAAAGTGAAGGTCCTGGAGTGGCCATCTCAGTCTCCTGACCTCAATATCATTGAGCCACTCTGGGGAGATCTCAAGCGTGCAGTTCATGCTAGACAGCCCTGGAATTTACAGGAACTGAAGGCTTTTAGCCAAGAAGAGTGGGCAGCTTTACCATTTGAGAGCATAACTCATCCACAACTACCACAAAAGACTTCAAGCTGTCATTGATGTTAGAGGGGGCAATACACGGTATTAAGAAATGGGGTATGTGAACTATTGATCGGGGTCATTTGGATGTTTTGGGTTGTCATTATGACGCTCTGTCGCCACAAGGTAAATAACACAGTCCTATGTATAGGGTGCGGCGATTCCGGATGTGTGCAATGAACACATCCGGAATCACCGTGCGTACAGAAGGGGGCGGCGTTTTGGGCGGAGCGGGTTTTCCGCTCCGTCCAAAGCGCCGATAATCCGGACCGTAGACACGCACCCTAACACATTGCAAACACGTTAGCAGACAAGATCAACACATACAGTACATTTAGTGAGAACAATTATAAAAAACAAATCCGTGTGAACCAAGATATGACAACGAGGGCATCAACAACAATACTCTTTGATAATGTTTTTTTAGCAGATCACATCACTTCCACATCTTAATAGATGTGATCCTTATACCAATTTACAAAAAGCACTTTTCAGTAAAAAAAAACATCATGGCCCCTTGAATTGTAGTCAAAGCAGTTAAATGTTAAGTCAGAAAGATAAATGTAAAAATCAGTTGTACGTGAATCACAAATAATAAATAAATGCTTAGTTATTGAAGGGACTTTCTAACTAGAACACTGAAGATGCGGCACTACAAAAAAATACAGCACTTAGTATGGCGGCTCGATTGCTACATGAGATGCAATGAATGTCTCAATGTTAGTGAAAATGAGAGATTCCGAATGTTCTTCTTTTCGAAAGATTAATGTCACCAATATTAGCGACCATTACATATGGATCCTTCGGTATCACACACATTTCATGCTTTTGTGTCATTAATTATACAAACGCCTTTACAGAAGTTGAAAGATAAAAGTAGAGAGAACGCACAACCAGAAAATGGATTCAACCAAGTGCAAATGGAATTTGGGTTCCATCACAAATGAATGAACCCCATAAACTAGTGAGAAGTAGGAAAGTGAGCGCATAAACGTTCTCTGCTGACGGCGACCACCTGCCCAACACTACGGAAAGCCTTGAGTGATCCGACGTAACATCGAAACTCTGATCTTGACTTTCTCATAACACTTATTACTTGATTACTATATTTTTCACATTCTAGGTCACAATATGGTATTGCTTGCTGTGAACGACGAGCCCTTTAAATGACTTTATATGACTTTCCTACATTACTTGCTTCGTTTCAAAGCTGGCGCCGTGTGTGAAAAATGTCTGTGCCTGAAAGTAATATGTATTATGCACGTCCTCAATATCAGAAAGCAAAGAAAATACAAACAACACAAGGACAAATTCCACTGGATCCACGTTCACATGGCCCTCATACTCTGCCAGTTAAAGGAGCAGACGACTGAGAGCAGACATAGGAAGCATTAATCGTGAGTCTGTGTGGGGCAGAGACACAGACATTACTCTCAGGTCACAACTCTACTGACGCTGGTAACCTTAACATGAACTTGGAAGAACCATTAAATCAATGAAAGTGCGGTCAGCTGGGCTCAGTCACGGGGTGAATTTACTAGAAGGAAATAAAGCCTACTACTAGAGCCCAGATCACGATCCGTTGGCTTCTTTTCCTCTACAGATCTGGATCCGATATCTAAGGAAATGGGTTTGTGCCGTGTAGTCACGCATGCCGCCTTTATGGCGGTACTATGTGTCTGCTCTACATATACAATCTTTCTACATCCCCTTCTTGTTTCCTCAGGTGGAGAAAGTGTTATTCTTCCCAGGTTACTGAACCACATAAACCGTCAATCTCATCACCATCTTATTACTGTTCTTTACCACGTCGGCAGATCTTTTCTATGTGTTTTATAGGTAATATAACAATTCCTAGAATAGCAACAAAAAAAACTAATAATCCACTCTTACAAAGTAATTTATGACTTTAATAAGTCACTTCATATACCAGTGGTCATCATCACATTGATTTAGCACGCAATGGTAGAATGTATAGACAATAATAAAACAAGAAACTGTAAATACATTATAGATGATATTTTCTACATCCTAAACTGATTACGCTAGAAAAGTTACTCTAAAACCTGAATACTTAACATCCTTCATTTTTCACTGACGTATAAATACTCTGTATCAGACATGGGATAAAGTGCGATGTTCTGACCTGGACTTACCCGGGTAAAAGATACAATAACCTTTAGCCACGCTGAATATTTGTGAGCAACTGTCCATAATGTAGGCGATCAATATCTACTCACAAATTCAACACATAGACGATAGATAGATAGATAGATAGATAGATAGATAGATAGATAGATAGATAGATAGATAGATAGATAATATAGGTAGATAATAGATAGATAGATAGATAGATAGATAGATAGATAGATAGATAGGTAATATAGGTAGATATTAGTTAAATACATAATAGATAGATAGATAGATAGATAATAGATTAAATAGATCGATAGATAATAGATAGATAATAAGATAGTTAATAAATAGCTAGATAGATAATAGATAGATATGATAGATAGAAAATAGATAATAAATGATAGATAATACATAAATGATAGATAATAAATGATAGATAGATAGATAGATAGATAGATAGATAGATAGATAGATAGATAGATAGATAGATAGATAGATAGATAATAAATGATAGATAGATAGATAGATAGATAGATAGATAGATAGATAGATAGATAATACTGTAGATAGATAGATAGATACGATAGATGATAGATAGATAGATAGATAGATAGATAGATAGATAGATAGATAGATAGATAGATAATAAATGATAGATAGATAGATAGATAGATAGATAGATAGATAGATAGATAGATAGATAGATAGACCGACCTGGAATATCCGGCCTCCTGTTCCCTAGCTGTGGGGTGAAACAATAAATCGTTTTGTCAGTGCACAGTTACACTTACTCTACCAGAAACACCTGAGTAAAGTCTTTACAAATATAATATTTTGCAGGAGGAGAAAAATAAATAAGGCAATTTATAAATAAATAACTAATGCAATAAACCCTTAGAGCGGTGAAATATTGAGGGGCGCATATACTGGGGAGGGCAGAGAACGCTGGAGCCTACTCATGGCGCTGGTGCCCAGTCTGCCCCTTGTTAGCCCCCCACCTCATCCTCTCTCGGACGGCAGGGTCGCCCCTCTTCTGTGAACCCCCTGTAGACGTGCTCCATATATACGTTATAGTAATCACTGCTTACAATGACTTCTTATATCAGTAGCCGCAGATTTGGGGAATACCTGTTAGTGTTTCCTGCCTCCGATGTGTTCAGATTTCATACAGTGATATTATTATACTACACAGCAGTGAGCGCACATAGAGCTGGAGATGCCGGAGTTAAATCATTTCTTCTTTGTAAGACTATAAAGATATCAGAAATCTGTTGCTGGCAATAACGCAATGGTGTGAATGGGTGCGTGCGGACGTTTCCCAGGAGGACTGACAGCCACCTGGTTTCACCCCCCATGGGCATTGTGCTCCGCCAGGCTTCACATTAGTCTTAACTTTATATTCAACAGGTGAGCGATTATATGACTGAGAAAGAAAGTACACCCCCATATGACCAGTCCTGTCGGACGCCATGCTCTAACACTATGGCGGCATGAGATGATGGGCGCCGGTGCCCTCTGTCACCTCTGTGGTGAAGCTGTGGCAGGTGCCATCCAGTGCTGCCGCTACCCGCACCACAGAGGTGGCAGCACCCAGCTGCAGACATTGTGTCAGGCATCATGAGGACAATGAGAGTAGCAGCTAGGTCTCATCACAGAACAGTGGATGTAGCACTATAAGTGTCAGCATGGCGTTCACTGTGGTAAAATGATCACCTTCCATCTATCTTCTATGAATGCATACAGGCCGCCGCACTCACCTCATCTCCCCGAATGCCCCGTGGTAGCCCTCCATCCAGGGGCTCATCTCACTCTTCATGGGGCTGCCATAGGGCACTCGGCTCAGCATGGCAGCGGCTGGGTACCACGAGTCCGGAGGGAAGTCACTGTCCGCCCCAGGGGGCACATGGCCTCTGGAGAAGCCGTACAGGCTGGCATCAGTGTAAGACCCAGCCGCCTGACCCTCCTCGAAGAGAGAGTGCCAGTTCCCAGCTGGAGCACAGTGGGCATAGCCGGAGATCTCCCCGTACCTGCCCGGAGCCCCCCAAGCACTGCCACCAAACTCCATGGGGCTCTCCACCTTGATCCTGCCATGTGGAGTGAGTGCCATCTGGAAGCTGTAGGCTGGGTAGGCAGGGTTGTCTTCCATGAAGGTGGAAGGCTTGTACAGAGTGAGGCTGGGTGCCAGCTCCATGGCACGGCTCCTGTAGCCCCCGGCCTCGGGCAGTGCCAGCTCGGTGCAGGGTGGCTCCTTGTCTTCGGTGCCCACTGAGCTGCCATCCTCTGGGGCTTTGCCAGCCGAGAAGTTGCTCCTCCTGAAGGCACCTTCCCGGTACTGGGGGGATGAGTTCTCAGACTTGTCCTCCTCACGCACCGGGCACTTGTGGGGGTCCGCGGCAGCGAACATGCAGTCTCCCCGCTGGGACTCCGCGCTCAGCTGCTCCAGCGCCTCCATGCTCAGCCCCAGGGACACGGACACCGCTCGGCAGAGCTCCTTGGCGCTGTCCGAGATGCCCTCGGGCGTCAGGCGGTACCTGCTGTCCTTGGCGAGCCCCGGGCTGCCCTCCTCGGGCGCCAGCATCCCTCCCTGCTCGCCCAGGATCTCCTTCAGCTCCGTGGAGCAGCTGCTCAGGGCCGGGAACGGGGAGCCCTCGCCGGCCGGCTCTGGCTGGGCACCTTCTCTCCACTCTCCGGGGGGCTCGGTCCAGGCGGAGTGTGTGTGGCGGGCACGGGCTGGCACCGGGGGGCACGGCTCAGGTGGAGCGGTGGTCTTCCTGTCACCCTGCAGCGCCTCCCGGACGCTCAAAAAGAGGTTTTCAAAGGCTCCCCGTATCATCTTGGCGGGCGGCTGCTTGTACACCCCCCCGAGTCCAATGTGCACCTCCATCTCCCTTCCCAGGTCAGGGCTAGTGCCAAGGTTAGTGCCCGCCCACCCCGCCGTGCAGTGCCCGGCTCTGCTGTGCAGCACAGTGTGCGAACTTCTCCGGCACCGAGCAGCGTTGGACAGAAGTTGTCCCGGCGGAGCACACGCCGCCCCAGCTACTCACCGGCTCCTCCCCGCCCGGATCTCCACCTGCGCCCCACAGTCTCCCCGCCGGCAGCACCGTGCGGGCAAAGTACCGGAGCCCAGCGGCTTCCGACTACAGAGGCCCCGGAACCCGGGCGGGTCCTACAGGGGACCGTCCCCTCGTGTCCCCGGACACCGGCCAAGAAACTCCTCAGGGCGGGGAGGGTAAACCGGAGACCCTCGCCGGGGACCCTGCATGAAGGGCTCGTAACCCGGAGCAGAGCCTGGTCAGGAGGTTCCGCGGCAGCTGTTCCCAGTCCTTAGAGGTGGCCCGTGAGATCGCTGTCAGGGATAGCAAGAAATGACTTCTGGCACTACTGTACATACTGTGTGCCCACAGAGGCCGGCAGTGCCCACCATGCGGGGCATTAGCCACAGATCACACTGGTGCCACAGAGGCCGGCAGTGCCCACCATGTGGGGCATTAGCATCAGATCAAACTGGTGCCACAGAGACCGGTAGTGCCCACCATGTGGGGTATTAGCCACAGATCACACTGGTGCCACAGAGGCCGGTAGTGCCCACCATGTGGGGCGTTAGCATCAGATCACACTGGTGCCACAGAGGCCGGCAGTGCCCACCATGTGGGGCAATAGCAGCAGGTCACACTGGTGCCACAGAGGCCGGCAGTGCCCACCATGTGGGGCAATAGCAGATCACACTGGTGCCACAGAGGCCGGCAGTGCCCACCTTGTGGGGCAATAGCAGCAGATCACACTGGTGCCACAGAGCCCGGCAGTGCCCACCATGTGGGGTATTAGCCACAGATCACACTGGTGCCACAGAGGCCGGCAGTGCCCACCATGTGGGGCATTAGCATCAGATCACACTGGTGCCACAGAGGCCGGCAGTGCCCACCATGTGGGGCATTAGCCACAGATCACACTGGTGCCACAGAGGCTGGCAGTGCCCACCATGTGGGGCGTTAGCAGCAGATCACACTGGTGCCACAGACCGGCAGCGCCCACCATGTGGGGCATTAGCCGCCGATCACACTTGCCACAGAGGAAGGCAGTGCCCACCATGTGGGGCAATATCAGATCACACTGGTGCCACAGAGGACGGCATTGCCCACCATGTGGGGCATTAGCCGCAGATCACACTGGTGCCACAGAGGCCGGCAGTGCCCACCATGTGGGGCATTAGCAGCAGATCACACTGGTGCCACAGGTCTGCCAGGGTCACCAAGGCACCAGGGCCTCTGCCAGGACCTGGTACCAGAGTCACCAGGCTCAGTACTCATGGGCTGGCTCACATGTACCTACCGATGAGCAGATCTCAGCCCTGATTCTGAAAATCACCCAAATTTACCGGCAAATTCAATTTTCATCAAACTTTATTTCTGCGGATAGAATATTCCTTCTTATGCTTTGGGGTCTCCCAAACCTCTGAGCACCATCAGCGTAGGATGGAATAAATATCAATATCCCCCCGCGCCACCACTGCCGCTCCGTCCTCAGTGCCTCTACTTTTCGCGCATCCTCTTGGCCAGCTTTACTCTGTGCATGGGAGATGGGACTGATGAGCGAGGGCTGAATATTACTGTTCTCCTAACTATGTGTCGGACCCTCTACAGTTCTGTACGATAGCAGCCGCAGCTGGCCACCACACTGCTGAATTTGCAGAGAATAAATTGCCAAAAAAATCCGGTTTCTGGAAAATTCCAATTTTTGTAAAATTCATGGAAAATTTAATTCCACTTAAATAAATTTGCTAATCTATATCTTTTAGACTCTACCTACTATGTCAAGTGCCCATATTGGTGCTAAAATTGTGCCAGTATGGTGATTTAGCCCAGTGCCATTTATATAATGATATACACAGTCCTCAGATTTTGTAACCTGGTGGAGTCCTTCACAGAGTGCAATGATGGGTCATCCAAGACGATCCCTTCTGTGATATTTAAGTATCAGTGAGAGCAGCTAGCAGCTAGTGATTGGCTCTCACAGGTGTTTTTTAGTAAACTGGGCTTTCATTTGTTTTGCACTGAGGAGAGGCTTCTGTCGGGCCACTCTGCCATAAAGGCTCGACTGGTGGAGGGCTGCAGTGATAGTTGACTTTGTGGAACTTTCTCCCATCTCTCTACTGCATCTCTGGAGCTAAGTCACAGTGATCTTGGGGTTCTTCTTTACCTCTCTCACCAAGGCTCTTTTCCCACGATTGCTCAGTTTGGCTGGATGGCTAGGTCTAGGAAGACTTCTGGTGGTCACAAACTTCTTCCATTTTAGGATTATGGAGGCCAGTGTGCTCTTAGGAACCTTGAGTACTGCAGAAATTCTGTTGTAACCTTGGCCAGATCTGTGCCTTGCCACAATTCTGTCTCTGAGCTCCTTGGCCAGTTCCTTTGACCTCATGATTCACATTTGGTCTGACCTGCACTGTGAGCTGTGAGGTCTTATATAGACAGGTGTGTGCCTTTCCAAATCAAGTCCTATCAGTTTAATTAAACACAACTGGACTCCAGTAAAGGAGTAGGACCATCTCAAGGAGGATCACAAGGAAATGGATGGCATGTGACTTTAATATGAGTGTCTGAGCAAAGGGTCTGAATACTTATGACCATGTGATATTTCAGTTTTTCTTTTTTTATTAAATTTGCAAAAATGTCTACATTTCTGTCTTTTTCAGTCAAGATGGGGTGCAGAGTGCACATTAATGAGGAAAAATGAACTTTTTTGTTTATAAAATGGCTGGAATGAAACAAAGAGTGACAAATTTAAAGGGGTCTGAATACTTTCTGTACCCACTGTAAGTCGGATGGAGTAATTTGTGGTTGTTTCTGCTGTTTTGGTACCTCACGAGCTCTGCAATGAGACATGGTGTCTGCAATCTATTCCATCCAAATTTACATTACAAATACCAAATGTCGCTTCTTCCCTTCTGAGACCTGCCATATTTCCAAACAGGACTTTTTGACTACATGTGTGGTATCGCTATGCTCAGAAGAAAGTGGGTAACAAACTGTGTGGTTCACGTTTTTATGCTTCCTCTTGCAAAAGTGAAACATTTTAGCATAAAGCAACATTTTCATGAAAAAAGATGAACATTTTCAATTTGACAACCTAATGTTATCAAATTCTGTGCAGTACTTGTGGGTTTAAAATGCTCACTATATCCCTGCATAAAATCCTTGAGAGGTGTAGTTTTCAAAATGTGGTCACTTATTGGGGGTTTATGTTGTTCAGGCACCTTAGGGGCCCTGCAAATGTAACATGGTATCCTCAATCTATTTTAGCTAAATGTGTTCCAAAATTCAAACGGTGCTCCTTCCTATCCGAGCCCAGCCATGTATCCAAACAGAGGTTTCTGTCCACATGTGGGGTATCCGCGCACTCAGAAGAAACTGGGTAACACATTTTGGTACCCATTTTCTGGTGCTAATCCTTGTAAAAGTGAAAAAATGGGGCTAAAGCAACATTTTAGAGGAAAACATATTTTTTCATTCCAGTTTGCATTCATTTCTGTGTAGCACTTGAAGGTTTAAACAATTTCCTGACAGCAGCTTTGAAGGATTTGAGGGATGCAATTTTTAAAATGGTATCATTTTCAGGGAGTTTCTAATATATAGACCTGGAACGTCCATTTAAATCTGAATAGGTCCCTAAATAAATAGGTTTTGTACATTTCTTGAAAAAAATAAAAAATTGTTGCTAAAGTTTTAACCTTTCTAAAATCCTAACAAAATAAAATGATGTTTGAAACATGAAGCAGATGTAAAGTAGACATATGGGAAATGTTATTTATTTTGTACAGCATGACTATCCGGTTTGAGGATGTAAAACTTGAAAATTTTGGAAATTGAAATTTTTTAAAAAAAATTTGCCAAAATTACGATATTTTCACTGGTAAATGCAAAACGTATTATTTTAAATTGACCACTTATGGTACATAAAGTACAATGTGTCATGAAAAAGAATCTCAGAATCAATGGTATACGTTGAACCATTCCAGAGTTATTACCACATGACGTGTCATTAAGGTCAAAATTGACTCAGTCACTAAGGAATGTTATGTATTCCCCCAAAAATTGCAACAGTAAAAACTTTAACTTATCTTACAGAAAACCAAGACCTTATAGAGCTCGGTCAGTAGAAAGATAAAACAACTTACAACTCAAAAAATTTGTGCAAAAAAATGTTTTGCAAAAAAATGTTCCCAGCATGCAAAAATAGTAAAACAAGAAAAAAAAACAATATAAATCTGGTATTGCTGTAATTGTTCTATATACAGTGACATGTAAAAATTTGGCACCCCTGGTCAAAAATACTGCTATTGTGAACAGTTAAGCAAGTTAAAAATGAAATGATCTCTAAAAGGTGATACATCTCCTTTGTATTTTAGGGCCAAAAAATATTTTTTTTTTCATCTTTTACATTTGAAAATTTACAAAAAGAAAAATTGGTGCATGCAAATGCTTGGGCACCCTGCATGGTTAGTACCAAGTAGCACCCCGTTTTTAAAGTAGCACAGCTTGTAAATGCTTTTTGTAGCCAGCCAAAAGTCTTTAATTTTTGTTTGAGGGATTTTCATCCATTTTTTCCTTGGAAAATTATTCCGGTTCTGTGAGATTCCTGGGTCATCTTGCATGCACTGCTATTTTGAGGTCAAGTCACAAATTTTCAATGACATACAGATCAGGTGACTGTGAGGGCCATTGAAAAACCTTCAGCTTGCTCCTTTTGAGGTAGTCTATTGTGGATTTTGATGTATGTTTAGGATCTTTTTCAATTTGTAGCCATCCTGTTTTCAACTTCAGCTTTTTTTTACAGATGGTGTTATGTTTGCATCTAGAATTTGTCTAAATTTCATTAAATCCATTCTTCAACCCCCAAAAAGCATGATTGAGCCACCTTCATGCTGAATGGTTGGCGAGATGTTCTTTTCCTGAAATTTGTTGCCCTTTTTTTCTACACAGATACAGTACCTTTGATCATTGTGGCCAAAGAGTGCCATTTTAGCCTCTTCGATCCACAGGACTTGTTTCCAAAATGCATGAGGCTTGTTTAGATGTTCTTTTGCATACTTCTGACTATGAATTTTATTGGTGAAAGGTTTTCTTCTGATGACTCTTCCATGAATGCCATATTTGTGCAGGTGTCTGTGAACAAAAGAAAAATGTACCACAACTTCAGAGTCTGCTAAATCTTTCTGAATGTCTTTTGCAGTCAAGCGGGGGTTCTGATTTGCCTCTAACAATCATATGAGCAACTCTCACTGACATTTTGCTTGGTCTTACAGACCTTATCTTGATATCCACTGTTCTTGTTAACAGTCATTTCTTAATTACATTTCAAACTGAGAAAAGGGCAACTTGAAAACACTTTGCTATCTTCTTATAGCCTTCTCCTGCTTTGTGGGCCTCCATCTGTTATGGACTGACCTGGGTTGGAGTAGTGGTATTGCAACCACTAGGTGCAGCAGCGTCAGGTAGCGTAGTCAGGAAATAGCTAGGGGTTGGCACATGGAGCAGCATTGCAATCTTGTAATGAAAGCAGCAGGTGAAAAGGAAGCTAGACTAAAGGCTGAGAACTCAATAATCTTGCAAGGTCGGAAGTGCAATGCCGGGTTTAAGTAGGGTGTTCAATCAGTGTGGAGCCAATCAGGAACTCAGGGTGGAGGAAATCAGGAACTCAGGATGGAGACAATCAGAAACCACACAGGTACTAGTATCTGAGTTAGCAGGGAATTTTCCAGAAAGCTGAATAGCTCAGAAGGAAAAGCTGCCACCTGCTGAACAAGAGCTGTTGGGTTTGAGTTTTGACACCACTATTTCCATTTTCAGAGTGGTAGGCAGCTGCTTAGAAGAACTCATGGCTGCTGTGTTTTGGAACAAGGTTAGAGGAGGCTGGGTTTTAATAAAGCTGTGAAATCTGCATCACCTGGTTTTTCCTAACAATGATAGTGAATAAGTCATAACCATAACAGTCTAAGGTCTAATTAGAAGGGGTTCAAAATCCACAAATAAAGAAAAAATAAATAAATATTTTTCCAATAAATCCATTTACTTATGTAAAAACAATAACGACAATAAAAGTGCACATACAGTATTTGGTATCCCCACGTCTGTAACGACCCGCTGTATAAAACTGTCCCACTAGTTAACCCCTTCAGTGAACACCGTAAAAAAATAAATAAAAAAACAAGGCAAAAAACAATGCTTTATCATCATACCGCCTAACAAAAAGTGCAATAAAACGCGATAAATAAGACGGATGTAAATAAAAATGGTACTGCTGAAAACACCATCTTGTCCTGCAAAAATCAAGCTGCCATACAGCTCCATCAGCAGAAAAATAAAAAAAAATATAGCTCTCAGAATAAAGCGATGCAAAAATAATTATTTTTTCTATAAAATAGTTTTTATTGTGTAAAAGCACCAAAACAAAAAAAAGATATAAATGAGGTACCGCTGTAATCGTACTGACCCAAAGAATACTGCTTTTACCACACGCAGAACGGTATAAATGCCCCACCAAAATAAATTCCAATATTGATGTTTTTTGTTCATTCTGCCTCCCAAAAATTGGAATAAAAAGCGATAAAAAAATGACATGTGCCAAAAAATGGTACCAGTAAAAACGTCAACAAAACGTCCACTTGTCCCGCAAAAAACAAGACCTCACATGACTCTGGGGGCCAAAATATGGATAAATTATAGCTCTCAAAATGTGGTGATGCAAAAACTATTTTTTGCAATAAAAAGCGTCTTTTAGTGTGTCACAGCTGTCAAACCCACTATAAATAGTAATTCAAATCCCCCTTTATTACCCCCTTAGGGACAAATAATAAAATAAAAAAAGTATTTATTTCCATTTTCCCATTAGGGTTGGGGCTAAAGTTAGGGTTAGGGTTGGGGCTAAAGTTAGGGTTAGGGTTGAGATTGGGGTTAGTGTTGGGATTAGGGTTAGGGGGGTGTTAGGGTTAGGTTTATGGTTAGGGTTGGGATTAGGGTTAAGGATGTGTTGGGTTTAGGTTTGTAGTTAGGGTTGGGATTAGGGTAAGGGGTTTGTTGGGGTCATTGCTATGCTTAGGGTTATAGTTAAGGTTGGGATTAGGGTTAGGGGTATGTTGGGGTTAGGGTTGGAATTAGAATTGGGGGATTTCAACTGTTTAGGCACATCAGGGGCTCTCCAAATGCGACATGGCGTCTGATCTCAATTCCAGCCAATTTTGCATTGAAAAGTCAAAAGGCGCTCCTTCCCTTCCGAGCTCTGCCATGTGCCCAAACAGTGGTTTACCTCCACATATGGGGTATCTGCATAGTCAGGAAAAATTTCACAACAACTTGTGGGGTCCAATTTCTCCTGTTACCCTTGGGAAAATAAAAAATTAAGAGCAAAAAGATCATTTTTGTGAAAAAAATATGATTTTTTATTTTTACAGCTCTACATTATAAAACTTCTGTGAAGCACTTGGGGATTCAAAGTGCTCACCACACATCTTTGATAAGTTCCTTACGGAGTCTGCTTTCCAAAATGGTGTCACTTGTGGAGGGTTTCCACTGTTTAGGCACATCAGTGGCTCTCCAAGCGCAACATGTTGTCCAATCTCAATTCCAGCCAGTTTTGCATTGAAAAGTCAAATGGCGCTCCTTCCCTTCCGAGCTCTGCCATGCACCTAAACAGTGGTTTACCTGCATATATGGGATATCAACGTACTCAGGACAAATTGTACAACAATGTTTGGGGTCTGTTATGACCCCAATGGCGAGGGTCTCAGAGGAACGTGGAAGTCTGCAGAATACCAAAATCCAGCTCATAGGGCAGTGGTAACTGGGTTGACCATATATCTACTCCTAACGCCAACACTAGAAGTAGCCGGGGATCATTCCTACGTTGATTCTAGATGACACGCGCCAGCCGGAGAATCTAGCTACCCCTAGTAGAGGAAAACAAAGACCTTTCTTGCCTCCAGAGAAGGGGACCCCAAAGCTGGATAGAAGCCCCCCACAAATAATGACGGTGAGGTAAGAGGAAATGACAAACACGGAAATGAACCAGGTTTAGCACAGAGAGGCCCGCTTACTGATAGCAGAATAAAGAAAGGTAACTTATATGGTCAACAAAAACCCTATCAAAATCCACACTGGAAATTCAAGAACCCCCGAACCGTCTAACGGTCCGGGGGGAGAACACCAGCCCCCTAGAGCTTCCAGCAAAGATCAGGATGTAGATATGGAACAAGCTGGACGAAAATACAAAACCAAAACAAATAGCAAAAAGCAAAAGGCAGACTTAGCTGATATAACTGGAACCAGGATCAGTAGACAAGAGCACAGCAGACTAGCTCTGATAACTACGTTGCCAGGCATTGAACTGAAGGTCCAGGGAGCTTAAATAGCAACACCCCTAACTAACGACCCAGGTGCGGATAAAAGGAATGACAGAAAAACCAGAGTCAAAAAACTAGTAACCACTAGAGGGAGCAAAAAGCAAATTCACAACAGTACCCCCCCCTTAGTGAGGGGTCACCGAACCCTCACCACGACCACCAGGGCGATCAGGATGAGCGGCATGAAAGGCACGAACTAAATCGGCCGCATGAACATCAGAGGCGACCACCCAGGAATTATCCTCCTGACCATAGCCCTTCCACTTGACCAGGTACTGAAGCCTCCGCCTGGAGAGGCGAGAATCCAAGATCTTCTCCACCACGTACTCCAACTCGCCCTCAACCAACACCGGAGCAGGAGGCTCAGCAGAAGGAACTACAGGCACAATGTACCGCCGCAACAAGGACCTATGAAATACATTGTGAATAGCAAACGACACAGGAAGATCCAGACGAAAAGATACAGGATTAAGGATTTGCAATATCTTGTAAGGCCCAATAAAACGAGGTTTAAATTTGGGAGAGGAGACCTTCATAGGAACAAAGCGGGAAGAAAGCCATACCAAATCCCCAACGCGTAGTCGGGGACCCACACCGTGGCGGCGGTTGGCAAAGCGCTGAGCCTTCTCCTGTGACAACTTCAAGTTGTCCACCACATGATTCCAGATCTGCTGCAACCTATCCACCACAGAATCCACCCCAGGACAGTCAGAAGGCTCCACATGACCCGAAGAAAAGCGAGGATGGAAACCAGAGTTGCAGAAAAAAGGCGAAACCAAGGTGGCGGAACTAGCCCGATTATTAAGGGCAAACTCAGCCAACGGCAAGAATGTCACCCAATCGTCCTGATCAGCAGAGACAAAACACCTCAAATAAGCCTCCAAAGTCTGATTGGTTCGCTCCGTCTGTCCATTAGTCTGAGGATGGAAAGCAGACGAAAACGACAAATCAATGCCCATCCTACTACAAAAGGATCGCCAGAACCTGGAAACGAACTGGGATCCTCTGTCTGACACAATATTCTCAGGGATGCCGTGCAAACGAACCACGTTCTGGAAAAACACAGGAACCAGATCGGAAGAGGAAGGCAGCTTAGGCAAAGGAACCAAATGGACCATCTTGGAGAAGCGATCACATATCACCCAGATAACGGACATGCCCTGAGATAGCGGAAGATCAGAAATGAAATCCATGGAGATATGAGTCCAAGGTCTCTTCGGGACAGGCAAGGGCAAGAGCAAACCGCTGGCACGAGAACAGCAAGGCTTAGCTCGAGCACAAGTCCCACAGGACTGCACAAATGACCGCACATCCCTTGACAAGGAAGGCCACCAAAAGGACCTGGCCACCAGATCTCTGGTGCCAAAAATTCCCGGGTGACCTGCCAACACCGAGGAATGAACCTCGGAAATGACTCTGCTGGTCCACTTATCCGGGACAAACAGTCTGTCAGGTGGACAAGACTCAGGCCTATCAGCCTGAAATCTCTGCAACACACGTCGCAGATCCGGAGAAATAGCTGACAAGATAACTCCATCTTTAAGAATACCAACAGGATCAGCGACTCCAGGAGCATCAGGCACAAAGCTCCTAGAAAGAGCATCGGCCTTCACATTCTTTGAACCTGGTAAATACGAGACAACAAAATCAAAGCGGGAGAAAAACAATGACCAGCGGGCCTGTCTCGGATTAAGGCGTTTAGCAGACTCGAGATACATCAGATTTTTGTGATCAGTCAAGACCACCACACGATGCTTAGCACCCTCAAGCCAATGACGCCACTCCTCAAATGCCCATTTCATGGCCAACAACTCCCGATTGCCCACATCATAATTTCGCTCGGCAGGCGAAAACTTCCTAGAGAAAAAGGCACAAGGTTTCATAACAGAGCAACCAGGGCCTCTCTGCGACAAAACGGCCCCTGCCCCAATCTCCGAAGCATCCACCTCAACCTGAAAGGGAAGTGAGACGTCAGGCTGGCACAAAACAGGCGCCGAAGTAAACCGGCGTTTCAACTCCTGGAAAGCCTCCACGGCAGCAGGAGCCCAGTTAGCTACATCGGAGCCCTTCTTGGTCATATCCGTCAAAGGTTTCACAATGCTAGAAAAATTAGCGATAAAACGACGGTAGAAGTTAGCGAAGCCCAAGAACTTCTGAAGACTCTTAACTGACGAGGGCTGAGTCCAATCAAGAATAGCTCGGACCTTGACTGGGTCCATCTCCACAGCAGAAGGGGAAAAAATGAACCCCAAAAAGGGAACCTTCTGTACACCAAAGAGACACTTTGAGCCCTTGACAAACAAAGAATTTTCACGCAAAATTTTAAAGACCAACCTGACCTGCTCCACATGCGAATCCCAATTATCAGAAAAAACCAAAATATCATCCAGATAAACAATCAAAAATTTATCCAGATACTTCCGGAAAATGTCATGCATAAAGGACTGAAAAACTGAAGGCGCATTGGAGAGCCCAAAAGGCATCACCAAGTACTCAAAATGACCTTCGGGCGTATTGAATGCGGTTTTCCATTCATCACCTTGCTTAATGCGCACAAGGTTGTACGCACCACGAAGGTCTATCTTGGTGAACCACTTGGCACCCTTAATCCGGGCAAACAAGTCAGACAACAGCGGTAAAGGATACTGAAATTTGACAGTGATCTTATTTAAAAGCCGATAATCAATACAAGGTCTCAAAGATCCGTCCTTTTTTGCCACAAAAAAGAATCCCGCACCAAGAGGGGAAGAAGACGGACGAATATGTCCTTTCTCCAGAGACTCCTTGATATATGAACGCATAGCGGTATGTTCAGGTACCGACAGATTAAACAGTCTTCCCTTAGGAAATTTACTGCCTGGGATCAAATCTATAGCACAGTCACAGTCCCTATGAGGAGGCAGTGCACTGGACTCAGACTCACTGAAGACATCCTGATAATCAGACAAATACTCCGGAACTTCCGAAGGCGTAGAAGAAGCAATAGACACAGGCAGGGAATCCCCATGAATACCACGACAGCCCCAACTTGAGACTGACATAGCCTTCCAGTCCAGGACTGGATTATGGGTCTGTAACCATGGCAGCCCTAAAACAACCAAATCATGCATTTTATGTAAAACCAAGAAACGTATCACCTCGCGGTGTTCAGGAGTCATGCACATGGTAACCTGTGTCCAATACTGCGGTTTATTTGCTGCCAATGGTGTAGCATCAATACCCCTAAGAGGAATAGGATTTTCTAATGGTTCAAGAGTAAAACCACAGCGCTTAGCAAATGAGAGATCCATGAGACTCAGGGCAGCACCTGAATCTACAAACGCCATGACAGGATAAGATGACAGTGAGCAAATCAAAGTTACAGACAGAATAAATTAAGGTTGCAAATTACCAACGGTGACAGGACTAACAACCTTAGCTATACGTTTAGAGCATGCTGAGATAACATGTGTAGAATCACCACAGTAGTAGCACAAGCCATTCCGGCGTCTATGAATTTTCCGCTCATTTCTAGTCAGGATTCTATCACATTGCATTAAATCAGGTGTCTGTTCAGACAACACCATGAGGGAATTTGCGGTTTTTCTATCACATTGCACCGAATTAGGTGTCTGTTCAGACAACACCATGAGGGAATTTGCGGTTTTGCGCTCCCGCAACCGCCGGTCAATTTGAATAGCCAGTGCCATAGTATCATTCAGACCTGTGGGAATGGGAAAACCCACCATAACATTCTTAATGGCTTCAGAAAGACCATTTCTAAAATTAGCGGCCAGTGCACACTCGTTCCAATGTGTCAGCACGGACCATTTCCGAAATTTTTGGCAATACACTTCAGCCTCGTCCTGCCCCTGAGACATAGCCAGCAAGGCCTTTTCTGCCTGAATCTCAAGATTGGGTTCCTCATAAAGTAAACCGAGCGCCAGAAAAAACGCATCAAGATCAGCCAATGCCGGATCTCCTGGTGCCAGCGAAAAAGCCCAATCCTGAGGGTCGCCCCGTAAGAACGAAATAACAATTTTTACTTGCTGAGCAGAATCTCCAGATGAACAGGGTCTCAGGGACAAAAACAATTTACAATTATTCACGAAATTCCTAAACTTAAACCTGTCTCCGGAAAACAGTTCAGGAATCGGTATTTTAGGTTCTGACATAGGATTTCTGATAACATAGTCTTGTATGCCCTGCACACGAGTAGCCAGCTGGTCCACACTTGTAATCAAGGTCTGGACATTCATGTCTGCAGCAAGCATAGCCACTCTGAGGTAAAGGGGAAGAAGAAAAAAAAAAAACTCAGAATCTTCTTTCTTATAATCCCTCTTCTGCAATGCATTAAACATTTAATACTGGCCTGGCAAACTGTTATGACCCCAATGGCGAGGGTCTCAGAGGAACGTGGAAGTCTGCAGAATACCAAAATCCAGCTCATAGGGCAGTGGTAACTGGGTTGACCATATATCTACTCCTAACGCCAACACTAGAAGTAGCCGGGGATCATTCCTACGTTGATTCTAGATGACACGCGCCAGCCGGAGAATCTAGCTACCCCTAGTAGAGGAAAACAAAGACCTTTCTTGCCTCCAGAGAAGGGGACCCCAAAGCTGGATAGAAGCCCCCCACAAATAATGACGGTGAGGTAAGAGGAAATGACAAACACGGAAATGAACCAGGTTTAGCACAGAGAGGCCCGCTTACTGATAGCAGAATAAAGAAAGGTAACTTATATGGTCAACAAAAACCCTATCAAAATCCACACTGGAAATTCAAGAACCCCCGAACCGTCTAACGGTCCGGGGGGAGAACACCAGCCCCCTAGAGCTTCCAGCAAAGATCAGGATGTAGATATGGAACAAGCTGGACGAAAATACAAAACCAAAACAAATAGCAAAAAGCAAAAGGCAGACTTAGCTGATATAACTGGAACCAGGATCAGTAGACAAGAGCACAGCAGACTAGCTCTGATAACTACGTTGCCAGGCATTGAACTGAAGGTCCAGGGAGCTTAAATAGCAACACCCCTAACTAACGACCCAGGTGCGGATAAAAGGAATGACAGAAAAACCAGAGTCAAAAAACTAGTAACCACTAGAGGGAGCAAAAAGCAAATTCACAACAGGGGTCCAATTTCTCCTGTTACTGTTGCATCTGAAGTATTTTTTTGTGAAAAAAATGTTCAATTTTTTTTAAACATTTCCAAACTTCCTGTGAAGCACCTGAAGGGTTAATAAACTTCTTGAATGTGATTTTGAGTACCTTGTGTGGTGCAGTTTTTAGAATGGTGTCACTTTGGGGCATTTTCTGTCACATAGGCCACAAAGTCACTTCAAGTGTGATGTGGTTCCTAAAAAAATGTTTTTGCTAATTTTGTTGTAAAAATGAGAAATCGCTGGTCAACTTTTAACCCTTATAACTTCCTAACAAAAAAGGTTTTGTGTTTCCAAAATTGTGTTGATGTAAAGCAGACATGTGGGAATTATTAACTATTTTGTGTGACACATCTCTCTGAGTAAGGGAATAAAAACTAAAATTTTGACATTTTCAAAATTTTCGCCAAATTTTCATTTTTCTCACAAATAAACGCAAGTCATAACAAATAAATTTTACCACTGTCATAAAGTACAATATGTCACGAGAAAACAGTCTAAGAATCACCAGGATCCGTTGAAGCGTTGCAGAGTTATGACCTTATAAACTGACAGTGGTCAGAATTGTAAAAAATGGCCTGGTCAGGAAGTTGAAAATAGGCTTCGGGGTGAAGGGTTTAAAAGAGGTCTGGATACACATGATGAGAGCATTATACTGCCTCTGTACAAATCCCTGGTTAGACCGCACATGGAGTACTGTGTATAGTTTTGGGCACTGGTGCTCAGTAAGGATATAATGGAACTAGAGCGAGTACAAAGGAGGGCAACAAAATTAATAAAGGGGATGGGGGAACTACAATACCCAGAGAGATTAGCAAAATTAGGATTATTTAGTCTAGAAAAAAGGCAACTGAGGGGTGATCTAATCTGTTTATACCAAGGAAGGTGACGGTCATAAGGGGGCATTCTCTGTGTCTGGAGGAGAGAAGGTTTTTCCACCAACATAGAAGAGGATTCTTTACTGTTAGGGCAGCGAGAATCTGGAATTCCTTGCCTAAGGAGGTGGTGATGGCGAACTCAGTTGAGGGGTTCAAGAGAGGCCTGGATGTCTTCCTGGAGCGTAGCAATGTTGTATCTTACAGTTATTAGGTTGTTTAGAAGGATGAAGATTGGCGATTTATTCTGACGGAATATAGGCTGAACTGGATGGACAAATGCCTTTTTTTGGCCTTGCTAACTATATTTCCATGTTACATGTTGAAATTTTTTTTTGCAATTTGATCTCTGAAAAATATCGTCCATCTGCGCTGGCCTATTGAATAACATTGGTTCGAGTACAGTGCAATTTTTAAAGGAGAGCACTCAGACCGAAAATACGGTTGTGTGAACGAGCCCTAAATGATTGTATTTTTGTACCATTGAGGCATATTTTGATTGATTGAATTGTTTATCCCATGTGCACTTTAGTATTTTTTTTTGGCTGCTCTTTCTTTTGTTGTAAATCATAAAACAAGAGGCTGTTTGTATATATTTAAAGTGTTTCACCCAACAGTGAACCATAGTGACAGTTCCCTGCTATTTTTGTGTTGACTGCATTTCTGCAAGTAGTTGGTCATTTGGTCTCAAGTAATATCAATTCTCTGAATATGAAATTAAAACCTTATCTGATATCTTCAAGGTGTGGTTTTGGTCCCAACTTGATCATGTAGCAGACAATGATCATAGACTCATGGCCAAGGACGTAAAGAATTATCTCCATAGAAAAGAACACAGAGTTCTACAACAGATGGCATGTCCTCTAGTAAATTCTGATCTCAACATCATCAAGGCTGTCTGGGATTACCTGCAGAAACAAGGACAATACAGCCGATGACTGCAGAGGAACAACAGTGTTGCAAATTCCCCAAATTGTTTACAGCAACCTACCAGCAAGTTTTACTATACATTTACCAACAGTGATCCTAGGAATATTCTCTATTTTGTAGACACAATATTTCTGAAATTTAGATTTTGATTTAATAGTAATACTTTTTTCACATATGCAAATTGCTTATTCAGAGAGAAAGAGGACTTGAATTCTAGTGCAATCTATTAAAAGAAGCAATCCTAAAAGTCATTATCGACCCTTTAACAAGCTTTGCCATATGACTTAGTATAAAAGTCAAACCAGAATCTCAATTTGCAGACAAGGTGTTTCAGGGTATTGCTCCTCATCAGTGCATAGTATGAAATCTGATTTGGCTGTATGAGAAGCCTCTTAGTGGGATCTAAGGGGTAAGGTTTCTCCTTGTGAAGAGTGACATGCTTAGCCTGGCATGCCAATGTGAGGAGCCTTATAAGCCTTACATGTTCCTCTGGGTAATTAAATATGCAAATTGATTCTTCAGAGAGTAAGAGAACTTGAACTCTAAGCGGGAAGGGGGGGTATGGAGCTCAACACGCTGTAGAACTTCTCTATGGAGCATTATATGGAGCCCATTCTGTATGGAGCATTATATGGGGCCCATTCTCTATGAAGCATTATATGGGGCCCATTATTCTGTATGGAACATTATATGGGGCCCATTCTCTATGGAGCATTATATGGGGCCCATTCTGTATGGAACATTATATGTGGCCCATTCTGTATGGAGCATTATATGGGGCCCATTCTGTATGGAGCAATATATAGGACCCATTCTCTATGGAGCATTATATGGGTCTCAATCTCTATAGAGCATTATATGGGGCCCATTATATATGAATAATTATATAGGGCCATTCTATATGGATCATTATTGGGGCCTATTCTATATGAAGCATTATATAGGGCCCATTCTGGATGTAGCATAATATGGGGTGGATTCTCTGTGGAACATTATATGGGTCCCATTTTCTATGAAACATTATGTGAGTCACATTCTCTATGAAGCATTTTATAGGTCCCATTCTCTAGGAAGCATTATATGGGTCCCATTCTCTATGGAGCATTATATGGGTCCCATTCTCTATGGAGCATTATATGGGTCCCATTCTCTATGAAGCTTTTTATGGGTCCCATTCTCTATGGAATATTTTATGAGGCACTTTCTCTATGGAGCATTATATGGGGCCTAGTCTATTTGAAGCATTATATGGGGCCCATTCTCTATGAAGCATCATATGGGGCCTATTCTATATGAAGCATTATATTGGTCCCATTCTCTATGGAGCATTATATGGGGCCCATTCTCTATGAAACATTATATGGGTCCCATTCTCTAAGAAGCATTATATGGGCCCCATTCTATATGGATCATTATATGGGGCCCTTTCTCTATGGAACATTATATGAGGCATATTCTATATGAAGCATTATATGGGTCCCATTTTTTGTCAAGCATTATATGGGTCCCATTCTCTAAGGAGCATTTTATGGGGCCCTTTCTCTATGGAGCATTCTATAGGGCCCATACTCTATGGAGCATTATATTGGGCCCATTCTCTATGGAGCATTATATGGCTACCATTCTCTATGAAACATTATATGGGTCCCATTCTCTATGGAGCATTATATGGGGCCCATTTTTTATGGAGCATTACATGGGGCCTATTCTATATGAAGCATTATATGAGGCCCATTCTCTATGAAGCATTATATGGCGCCTATTCTATGAGAAGCATTATATGGGTCCCATTCTCTATGAATAATTATATGGGTCCCATTCTCCATGAAGTATTTTATGGGGCCCATTCACTATGGAGCATTACATGGGGCCTATTCTATATCAAGCATTATATGGTGCCCATTCTGTATGGAGCATTATTTACATTATTCCTTATGAAAAAAATTCACTGAAAGAGGAGAAGAAAATGAACAATATCAGTGAGAAAGAAAAAACAGCCATACTTGCAATATCATGTCCTGACACCAATGCACAAACATGAGGCAGCGGGTGAATTTTTTTGAATTTAGAGAATGGTTTAGTGTAGGATTCGCAAGATAAAGAGGACCCGTGGCGTGAGCGGCAAGCTTGTGTGTTTTGGCCAAAATAGTGACAAATACCTCATTTATTATTTACATCTTTTTTGCACTTTTTTTTTTGCAGGGTGCAGGCCGGGTCTTTCTAGTGGTGGCTGGGTAATGTGGGGTGCCTGGCCTATGGGTGCACATAAGGTAATGGCAGCCCGCCTGATTAATAGGAGGTGTGTCGGAAATAGGCTCCTACTGGGCAGGTATTGTTGGAATTTTAGCCTCCCTTTGAAATGAACCAGAGATTCATCTATAGAGATGTCCCTTTGGGGGTTGTACGACTCAGCAAATGTTCTTCTGAAGTGGTCAACTACTGGCCGAATTTTATATGGACGATCAAAGTTAGGACAATCTCAGACCATCTCATTTTTAGATTGTTTCAAATCGTTTTTTTGTCATAGCCATATGGAATACAGTGTGCTGTAGAGAATATCAGTACTCCAGTATTGACAAAACTCTGTTTTTTGTTTTTTTACTATGCCCATATGCAGCACAATTCCCCAAAATATCATAATTTCTGCTACATTTATAGGGGTCCAACTAGCGTATGGAGACTTTTTAGGTGATTTTGGGTGAAAAATTGATGGGCATACAAATTTGTCTGGGTCATTATCAGATTTATTATTTCTTTGCTGAAAAAGAATTTGAAAAAGTCCATTTCATTGAGGGCTTAAATTGGATTCCTGAGTGACCCATGAAATCCGGAATAACAGGCTGATAGCTTTCAGGGGGTGGAGTCCATATGGGATCAATTGGTGTAGGGTTGCCTGGGTCATAATCATAAGGTGCCTTGCTGTGGGTCCCTCCTCACTAGATGAGGAGGAGGAGGAAGAGAAATAGAGGAATGAAAGATCTTCCTGAATATGTGTCGGAGTAAGGAAAACATCTGCCTCCTCTGGTGAATAGCGTCTTCTTGGTGAAAGGGCCATTTTTAATTTATTCTTCAAACCACTGGGGATGTGAGTAAGTGGTGCTTTTACAAGTGTATTGTGTCAGGCTTGTGTAAAGGGTACTATCTATTATAAAAAGTAGAGAGAAAAAATGTAAAAAGGAAAAAAATTAGAAGAAACACTTAGAAAAAAAATGAGACAAAAAATCAGTAAATGTATAAAAAAAATAACAGTGACATTCACTACACCAATGCCCTACCTATAAAGTTGATCGGCGATAACTATTCTTTTTTTTGCATAAGAAAAATGGACGCCACTAACACTGCGACATACATTCCCCTAATGCACTAGCTGAAAATTTACTTGGCGCTAACTATTATTTTTTTCACAAAAGAAAAACACTACCTCCCTACCTATAACGCACTCTGTACTTACTACTATTTTTTGTTTTTAAACGAAAATGGATGTCCCTTACACTGCGAGGTCCTCTACTCTTAACTAGCTAAAAAATAAAAGGTCCCATGGCACAGACTCTGATCGGCAGCGATATTGATCAGAACAATTTCAGAACCTTGTAAAAAAAAATAATTTTGCCTCCATTTTCTGCGACCTATAATTTTTTTTTTCCAGCAATGGTGCTGTGTAGGGGCTTAATTTTTGCCTAGCAAGCTTTTACTTATACCAATTTGGGATCCATAAAATGCTTTGATCGCTATTTATTGCATTTTTTTTTAAAGAGGTGTGCCAACCAAAAAAGTCCATTGTGTTATTTCGCTTTTGTCTTTTTTATGGCATTTATCATATGGGCTAATAACGTTTATATATTGATAGACTGGAGTTTCACGGACATGTTTAGAGCAGATATGTTTAAACCCTTAGTGACCGGGCCAATTTTTACATTTCTGACCACTGTCACTTTATGAGGTTATAGCTCTGGAACGCTTCAACGGATTGCACTGATTCTCAGAATGCTTTTTCGCGACATATTGTACTTCATGTTAGTGGTAAAATTTCTTTGATATGACTTGCGTTTATTTATGAAAAAAATGGAAATTTGGCAAAAATGTTGAAAATTTTGCAATTTGCAAACTTTTAATTTTTGTACCCTTAAATCAGAGTCATATCGCACAAAATAGTTAATATATAACATTTCCGAAATGTCAACTTGACATCAACATAATTTTGGAAACATCATTTTTTTTGTTACTACGTTATAAGGGTTAAAAGTTGACCACCGATTTCTCATTTTTCCAACAAAATTTACAAAACCGTTTTTTTAGGGACCACCTCACATTTGAAGTGACACCATTCTAAAAACTGCACCCCTCAAGGTGCTCAAAACCACAAAAAAGACGTTTATCAACCTTTCAGGTGCTTCGCGAGAACTAAAGCAATGTGGAAGGAAAAATGAACATTTGACTTTTTTAACAAAAATTTTTTGGAAAAATCTTTAGACCAAAACTTTTTTATTTTCACAAGGGTAACAAAAGAAAATAGACTACAAAATTTGTTGTGCAATTTCTCTAGAGCACACTGACACCCTGCATGTAGGAAAAAGCCACTGTTTAGGTGCATGGCAGGGCTCGAAAGGGAGGGAGCACTGTTTAACTTTTTGAACGCAAAATTGAATGGAATCAATGGCGGGCACCATGTCATGTTGGGAGACCCCTTGATATACCTAAACAGTGTAAACCAGACCAATTGTAACTCCATCCCTAACAAAGCCCTAACCCCAACACACCCTTAACCCTAATTACAACCCTAACCGTAATTCCAACCCTAACCACAACCATAACCACAACCCTAACCCCAATACCACCCAAACCCCAACACCACAACCGTAACACCAACCCTAACCTCAACACGACCCTACCCCCAACACAACCCTAACCCCAACCCTAGCACCAACTCTAACCCTAGCCCCAACCCTAACCCTACCCTAACCCTAGCTCTAACCCTAGCCCCAACCCTAACCCCAATTCTAATCCTAGCCCCAACCCTAAACCTACCTTAACCCTAGCTCTAACCCCAACTCTAACCCTGACCCTAGCCCCAACCCTCACCCTAGCTCTAACCCCAACCCTAACCCTTGCCCTGATGGAAAAATGAAAATAATGCATTTTTATTCTATTACTTTTACCTAAGGGGGTGATGTACTATTTTTTATTTTGATCACTGTGATAGGGTCTGTCACATTGATCAAAATGAACCAATAGGAAAAATCTCCTACCGGCCGGCAGATCTCGTCGGGGGCACTGCACATTTTCTTCCGAAGAAGATGATGTGGAGGATTGGTGGGATGAAGCCGGAAGGACCTGGGATGGCAGAGGTACTGGGGGGCTCTCTCTCCTCTGGTATGTTAGATCATTTCAGAGGAGAAAGAAATGAATGGGAAATCGGACTTTTTGCTTGTTGTGATTGCCGTTATTCGGGTCAAGAGAGCCGCAGGCCAGTCCGAGAACTGTGATGCGATAGTCGTCCGTGTTGTACGGCTGTCTGATTGCACTCTCAGGATAAGTTTCTGCAATGAGTATTTTGTTACATGCGCTTTTATTGTGTTTCCACTGTGGAAAAGCACAAAGGCATTTTCCTCGTTACATTCAAGTCTATGAGTAAAGTCTGTAATTGACGCGTTGCAGATTTCAAAATCTCACCGCAGTGCAGTTTTGGCAAAATAAAAAAAGTCCAGTGGGCTGAAATTTCTATATATATGTATCTATATATAAGGGGAACTTAGCCTAATTTGTAAGGAGCAGATGATTGGTGAGGTAAGGATCTGGCATGTCTACCATCAGACTGTGGATCCTTTCATAGTCTAAGAGATAGGACACCACAGAGATGTCTGACAGCAGCTCTATCATGGAGAACACAGAGGAACTCGCTGTATGGGCAAGATGCCTTGTTGTTTATAAATCATCTGTTATCATTTTATACCTCTTCCAGGTTATGAGGAGGATGCTGCTCGGAAGATAACTCTGATTCCGCACTTCATCTATCTCACCTCCCATAAGCGCCACTATGTCCCTGTAACATCGGTCGCTCCAGAGGAAACTCTACATGTGTGCATTACTGTTCTCTTCTTGACATCACAGTCTTCGGCGCTGTCCTGTGCGTCTAATCACACTGGGAACACCACCTGCACAGAATACACTTGATGCTTATAGGAGAGAAGACTGCAGAGGAAAGATGAGAATATGCGCAAAATAGATGTCTGAATAATTAAGATTAAATGCTGGGTCATCACAGATGGCATGAGTGTATCTTCTACATACAGAGGAATGAAGATTTCACCATTATCATATACATTGATTCTTTAGTGTAAGCATAGCTCCCAACCGTCCCTCATACTGCGGGACTGTCCTGATTTTGAGGCTGTGCCCCGCAGTCCCGCACAGAACTCTTCTTCTCCAGCACAGCCAGCAGGAGAAGCAGCCGACACGCCCCCTTGTATTAGGCCACGCCCCCATATCTTCTTCCAGACGGTGGTTCAGAGAGAGAGAGGACATTCTGAGGTACGTGTGTGTGTGTACTGCATACATACATGCAGCTGGCCCTGCTGTGCTTACAGTACAAAGCATTATAACCAGGAGTAGTGGCAGCAGTTGGAGCAATCCAGTGAAGCCTGGTATTCATAGGCACAGTATATATATGTATTCCAATATTAGATAAAAAGATGAGAGCACTCACCAGTCTTCTTAGGATATAAACTTTATTACAAAAATGTTCATATTAGTTCCATGGCCGGAGCTACTAGAGCTTTAGCTCTTGTGAGCAGGGGAGAACCAAGACGACGGCCGTTTCGTGCTGTGCCTGCACTTCTACGGGACCCGTAGAAGTGCAGGCACAGCACGAAACGGCCGTCGTCTTGGTTCTCCCCTGCTCACAAGAGCTAAAGCTCTAGTAGCTCCGGCCATGGAACTAATATGAACATTTTTGTAATAAAGTTTATATCCTAAGAAGACTGGTGAGTGCTCTCATCTTTTTATCTAATATTGGACTATTTATGACTTTGGCAGAGGTGCACCCCAAGTCAGGATTGGCGGACTGCTTTGATTAACGCTGGATCATTACACAGCCTGTATTGGTGAATGAATTGTTGCAGGAAGTGCCACCTTACACTTTAACTTTTTGTATATATATGTATCCTTTATATACTACAGCAGTTATGGAGTGGAGCCAATAGATAGTGGTGTTGTCTGAGTGCATGCAGAGTTCGCAGAGCTGGGCTACATTGCAATCTGCAGGATCTGTGAGACAGGTGATGAAATCTTTGCCTGCATTGTAAGCAGAGCTGCTGGGACACATCTACAGCCCCAACTGTACACTGGCATTTGTGGCCATTATACTATACACAGCATTATCTGGTGCCATTATAATGTATGGAGCACTGTGGGGCCATTATACAGTATGGAGCATCATGTGGGGCCATTTTACAGTATGGAGCATCATGTGTGGCCATTATACAGAATTGAGTATCATGTGGGGCCATTATACAGTATGGAGCATCATGTGTGGCCATTATACAGTATGGAACATCATGTGGGGCCATTTTACAGTATGGACCATCATGTGTGGCCATTATACAGTATTGAGCATCATGTGGGGCCATTATACAGTATGGAGCATCATGTGTGGCCATTATACAGTATGGAACATCATGTGTGGCCATTATACAGTATGTAGCATTGTGTGGCCATTATACAGTATTGAGCATCATGTGGGGCCATTATACAGTATGGAGCATCATATGTGGCCATTATACAGTATGGAACATCATGTGTGGCCATTATACAGTACTGAGCATCATGTGTGGCCATTATAGAGTATTGAGCATCATGTGGGGCCATTATACAGTATGGAGCACTGTGGGGCCATTATACAGTATTGAGCATCATGTGTGGCCATTATACAGTATGGCGCATCATGTGTGGCCATTATACAGTATTGAGCATCATGTGGGGCCATTATACAGTATGAAGCACTGTGTGGCCTTATTTTTTTCTGTTTATAATTATTGTTTATGAAACAGTGTGATCAGCAGTGCTAAATGGGTGTGGTTGGAGTGTGGGTATGGGTGTGACTAGTTGTGAAATGGGTGTGGTCAGGGGCGTGGCCTAACATTTGTCCCTGTTTGCCTTCTTCAAAAGTTGGGAGGTATGGTGTAAGAGCAGAGAGACTATGAAATGCTCTGCCATGTGACATAGTGATGGTCAACTCACTAAACAAGCTGAAGGAGGTCCTGGAAGCCTTTGTTAAAAAAATATAACATTACAGGTTATGGGCACTAGATTCTGGATGGGACATTGATCCAGGGAACTAGATCTGATTGCTGTATGTGGAGTCAGGAAAGGATCTTTCCTCTAATGTCGGACATTTAACATCTACCTCATGGAATTTTTGTTTTTCTCAGGATCAGCACTTAGGATTAGAGGATGAATGCAAATGTGTAGCATAACATGGTCCTTTTAAGAACTACTACATCTGTACGCCCTAGACATGGTGACATGAGCACATTGACTATAACATACAACCAACATCCTGCTGCAATCTCCAGGATTGACGATAACTCAGTTTAACCTGTCAGGTTCAGACTTACCCATAGGGGAACAGGTGAATCCCCACCCCTGTGCTGAGGTGGGCCCCTACTGCCCTACATGAGCAGTGCTTGGCACAGTACTCTTATTTGGCCTATATACAAATACACCATCTCATCATTTAACAAGCTACCTAGCAATAGTAGATTACATCCTTCATCGCTGGGCCCTATCTACGCCACATGGAGACTGGGGCTCCCTTCCCAGCCAATTATTTTGCAGCTACTTGCTGTTGCTTAAAGGAGTTTTCCCATGAACAAAAGTTGATTTTATTCAATAGATCTTGGAATAATAACAATTTCCACAACTGGATGTGTTTAAAAAATGTTCCAGTGCTGAGATAATCTTATAAATGTGCCCCTGCTGTGGCTGTGTCTGACCATGCAGGAACATGGTTGGATCATACCACAGCTCCTGGGCAGTGGGGGAGCCAAAAGAGTATACAGACAGGACAGCGGGAGATCACAGCTGATTCTTTTTGTGATATAAAGCATTTCCCTGATTGTTTTTAAACAATGTTTTACCTCAAAGAAATAATCATTTGTGATCCCCTGTTGTAATGTCTGTATACTCTTTTCCTTCCTCCCCTCCCCTCCCCCAGGAGCGGTGGTATGATCAGACCATGTTCCTGCACGGTCAGACACAGCCATTACACAGTACACAGCAGGGGCTCAGTTATAAGA
Organism: Ranitomeya variabilis; assembly: GCF_051348905.1. Taxonomy (NCBI): domain Eukaryota; kingdom Metazoa; phylum Chordata; class Amphibia; order Anura; family Dendrobatidae; genus Ranitomeya; species Ranitomeya variabilis. The sequence continues at coordinate 267,036,188 of NC_135233.1, read as the reverse complement.
TTATCTCAGCACAGGAACATTTTTATTAAACACATCCAATTGTGGAAATTATTAGAATTCCAAGATCTATGGATGAAAATGAACTTTTGTTCATGGGAACACCCCTTTAAGGCCTGCTGTTGCCTGTGACCTGCTGCTGTGTGAGTATATATTCCTGAGCCAGAGAGCTAACATTGCTCCAAGTCCAGGGCAAGAACCAGATATTGACCTGATACTAAAAAAAATCTGTGTCCCCTTTCTATGAGGTAATTAAAATAAATTGATTTTCAAATTTTTGGCATCACTGTACCTACTATTGCGACTAACTCCCAATATACACTGACAACTGCAGACCTTAAAGGGAACCTATCACCCCGTTTTTTTCGGTATGAGATAAAAATACTGTTAAATAGGGCCTGAGCTGTGCATTACAATAGTGTAGTTTGTGGACCCCGATTCCCCACCTATGCTGCCGAAATACGTTACCAAAGTAGTCATTTTCGCCTGTCAATCAGGCTGGTCAGGTCGGATGGGCGTGGCTTCTTCCCCCAGATATTGCGTAGTTTTCCGTTGGTGGCGTAGTGGTGTGCGCATGTCCAAGGTCCCCAATCCTGCACGGGGGGGTGAAAATAGCAGCGATGTCCGTTATTCCATTGGTGGTCGGTGGGCGCGGCCATCTTCCTTTGGCCGCGCGTGCGCAGAAGCGGCGCTCTGCTGGCCGCGGCTTCAGGAAAATGGCCGCGGGATGCCGCGCGTGCGCAGATGGAGATCGCGGCGGCCATTTTCCTGAAGCCGCGGCCAGCAGAGCGCCGCTTCTGCGCACGCGCGGCCAAAGGAAGATGGCCGCGCCCACCGACCACCAATGGAATAACGGACATCGCTGCTATTTTCACCCCCCCGTGCAGGATTGGGGACGTTGGACATGCGCACACCACTACGCCACCAACGGAAAACTACGCAATATCTGGGGGAAGAAGCCACGCCCATCCGACCTGACCAGCCTGATTGACAGGCGAAAATGACTACTTTGGTAACGTATTTCGGCAGCATAGGTGGGGAATCGGGGTCCACAAACTACACTATTGTAATGCACAGCTCAGGCCATATTTAACAGTATTTTTATCTCATACCGAAAAAAACGGGGTGATAGGTTCCCTTTAAAGAGAACATGTCACGTGAAAAACGCTATTAACCTGCAGATATGGGGTTAATCTGCAGGTTAATATTCATCTGATCCTGCCCGGCGCTTGCACTTAGACCCCCGCTGCCGGGAGGAAAAGAGCTTCAATCCCCCCAGCATGTGGGTTCAGTCACCACTCTGTGTATAGAGAGCAGCGGCTGTAACCGTGCCCCCGACACTGACTGACAGTAGTTCAGCATTATGGCCGGCAGTCAGTCAGAGCTGGGGGTGCAGCTATAACCATCTCTATCTATACACAGAGCGATGACTAAACCTGCCCCAACGGCAGCCCCATGACAAACCCGAACGCTCCTGGGATGAATAAAGTCAATTTCCTCCCTGCAGCGGGGTTCTAAGTGCCGGCGCCGGTCAGATTCAGCATACTATGAATCCCATATCTGCAGAGTGGATCCACATGTAGCATCCACAGTGCAATTGCATTGTGGCCAATAATCGTAATGAAATGTGCTCTTACCTATTAAAAAAAATGGAAATAATTATTTTTGTTATATATATATATAATATAATAGATTTTTATATATATAATTTTTTTATTTAAAATATGAAAAATAATTTAAAATATTTTGGTATTTTCAATTTTTAAACACTAGGTGGAGCAGTTGCTGATATTTGACATGCAGATCAAATGTGTTGCTACAAACATAGACAAATTCTGAGAACAGTTAGCAGCCACTGACTGATGCTCTTGATATTCCAGTGCTGTGATATTCCAACGCTGTGTTATCTACATTTTTTCTTAGCCATGGTAACATATACGACTGCAGTAAATATTGCCAGGATCTGCTCACAAGGGTCTGATGTCTTCTCCTCTACCATTATGGGCATTTGCAAAAGAAGAGGGGAAGATAAAGTTTAGGATCAGAGTGCAGAGGCATTTTGTTGGCAACTGCTATATGATGCGGACAACATCACTGAGGACTGCCGGCGGGGCCAAACATTGGCGCTGTCCACGTGTCAGTATCACATTGCATATATATAAACGCCGTGTGCACAGCTGTATTTTCGGTGCAGAGACTAGGTTCTCAAACCATACAGTAAATAATAAAGAAGTCTCGCACTCAACTTAAATCTTTTAGATTGATAAATTTAATGGTATTGGAGTAGCACTGGAAACGTTTCAGCCCTTAACGAGCTTTCATCAGTCACTACAATATTCAAAATAAAAAGTATACAGTGTGTAAACCAAAAAATACATAAAGAAACAAAAGTATATACATAATTTCATAGGATCCAACAGTAGCCAAATATGCAAAAAACATCATAGATATAGTATTGCAGTGGGTACGCGCATATACATACTAGCCCGATACTTTATTAACTCAAAGAATACACATACCGTGCTGTGCCTTTTAGTGTGTGTTAACCATATCTTTAGTTAGAATACAGATCATGAATTGTGCCTAATGGAGCATAAGAAGAGGACAGAATTGTGTCATAGTATAGCAGGGGCTATAGGTGTTGTAGCCCAAACAGAATGGAGTGAATACTCACAGTAGATGGCTGCCCTGTGATGACGTGGTGTATATTGGTGGTATGCAAAGTGCATAGGAGCTGAAATTGAAGATAACAGAGGACGAGAGAGGTTCATGCAGGTTTATAATATATTATATTGGGTCTATATTCCGTCATCACCCCTTCTGAAAGTTATTACCTCATATATGTCATATATGTTGTTAGAGGGAGTGGCCTCAATGGGGAGGACCAGCACTTAGGTAGAAGCTATGAGGAATGTAACAAAGAGGATTATCTGTATATATGGAGCTACTTACAACTGCTGTGTAACAGCGTATCAGGTCATACCTGGAGGGGAGTTGCCAGCATAGAAGTGGGGGCTAGAGGGGAACGCAATAAAATCCATCAGTCTCAATAAACCCAAATGCATATGTAACGCTTGAGCGTGTCAGAACATACCTGGAGGGGAGCCGCCTCGACTTGTGTGTCAGTTACCCTCTCAGACGCGGTGTCCACCGCTAGTCTGTGGTGTCTGTGGAGTACGCGCTATTTAAATACCGCTCATGCGCCGTGTTAGGGCGCCGAGACCGGATGTGACGTTCTAGCGTCCGGTCAGGGCGGAAGTGCATGGCCGTGCGTTCCACCTTGTGGATATGCGTTCCACTGTGACAGCGCTGTAGCGTTGCCCTTTGTAAAAGTATATTTAATATGTGTGGGCACGTTGGTGGTGCTTGCTCTGGTGATCCAACGTGTGAATCCAGTATGCCTCATGCTTTTTAAGCATGAGTATTCTGTGTGTCCCCCAGCCCCCAGCCTGCGGGATAATCTAGTGAAAGCAGATGTTGGCACAAACACCATCACAAGGCAAAGTTTCCTAGGCACACCAAGGGAGGGTACTTTCCCCTGTCTGCATTGTGTCCAATGCAACAATGTCCAGAAAGGGAATGTTGTTAGACACCCACACTCTGGAAAAGAATTTAAAATTAGAGGATACTTCACGTGTGACTCTGCCTATGTGATATATGTGATAAAATGCCCATGCGGACTACTATATGTGGGGGAAACATCACAACCGATTAGGGACCGAGTGTCTAAACATAAATCAACCATCCGCTGCAATAACCTCCTGCTACCACTACCCCATCATTTTCATGCATTAAAACACAACATCGCACAGTTGAAGTTTCAAGTTCTGGAGCAAGTCCCTAAGCAACGTAGGGGGGGGCAACAGAATACTCATGCTTAAAAAGCGTGAGGCATACTGGATTCACACGTTGGATACACTATCACCTAAAGGACTAAATAGGGAATATGAATTGTCGGCATTTACATGATGACAGGGCATACGGTACCGAATTCCTGTTATTTCTATATACCTTTGATACAAATATCCTGTATAATATGTTTGAAAATACTGACTGAGATTTTTGTCTTTTAGAGCCGTCTGTATTAATGATGATTGGCACATCACGAACGATCACCAGAGCAAGCACCACCTGTCGTGCCACCTTTCACCACGGATACGTGTTCTTATGTGAACGGCACCTCGGTCACGGACTCTTACCACTCTCATATGTCCATTTCCATAGACCACTAGGTACCGCACAGCACGTACGCATCACGTTCAACATTCCACAGGCACTTTAAGTACATTACGTATAACACCCTGTACTCTTTAGTCTATCTATCCCAGTGGATGCCTACTCCTGTTTATCCTACATTCCTCCCCTATGTTCCTCCCATTCCAAGTCCCCTCCCTCCCCCGAGAAATAACTATACTTTTTTTATATCAAAACATACACTACACATGCCCACAGCCACGGTTTTATTTACAACGTGCCCACACATATTAAATATACTTTTACAAAGGGCAACACTACAGCGCTGTCACAGTGGAACGCATATCCACAAGGTGGAACGCACGGCCATGCACTTCCTCCCTGACCGGACGCTAGAACGTCACATCCGGTCTCGGCGCCCTAACACGGCGCATGAGCGGTATTTAAATAGCGCGTACTCCACAGACACCACAGACTAGCGGTGGACACCGCGTCTGAGAGGGTAACTGACACACAAGTCGAGGCGGCTCCCCTCCAGGTATGTTCTGACACGCTCAAGCGTTACATATGCATTTGGGTTTATTGAGACTGATGGATTTTATTGCGTTCCCCTCTAGCCCCCACTTCTATGCTGGCAACTCCCCTCCAGGTATGACCTGATACGCTGTTACACAGCAGTTGTAAGTAGCTCCATATATACAGATAATCCTCTTTGTTACATTCCTCATAGCTTCTACCTAAGTGCTGGTCCTCCCCATTGAGGCCACTCCCTCTAACAACATATATGACATATATGAGGTAATAACTTTCAGAAGGGGTGATGATGGAATATAGACCCAATATAATATATTATAAACCTGCATGAACCTCTCTCGTCCTCTGTTATCTTCAATTTCAGCTCCTATGCACTTTGCATACCACCAATATACACCACGTCATCACAGGGCAGCCATCTACTGTGAGTATTCACTCCATTCTGTTTGGGCTTCAACACCTATAGCCCCTGCTATACTATGACACAATTCTGTCCTCTTCTTATGCTCCATTAGGCACAATTCATGATCTGTATTCTAACTAAAGATATGGTTAACACACACTAAAAGGCACAGCACGGTATGTGTATTCTTTGAGTTAATAAAGTATCGGGCTAGTATGTATATGCGTGTACCCACTGCAATACTATATCTATGATGTTTTTTGCATATTTGGCTACTGTTGGATCCTATGAAATTATGTATATACTTTTGTTTCTTTATGTATTTTTTGGTTTACACACTGTATACTTTTTATTTTGAATATTGTAGTGACTGATGAAAGCTCGTTAAGGGCTGAAACGTTTCCAGTGCTACTCCAATACCATTAAATTTATCAATCTAAAAGATTTAAGTATCACATTGCAGTCACCAATGCACCCACTTTTTCCCTATTGAGACAGTAGATGGCTGTTGCTTCTTATAAGATTCTATGTAGTCTGGAGTGGGGCGGAGCTCTGCCTCTAGGTCCTCCTTCCACTCCTATCTACATAGAATCTCATCAGCAGCAATAGACATCTCCTATCTCAGGAATGCCACAATCTGTCTACACTGAAAGAATTGTGAGAAAGAAGATTGAATCAGATTTCTCTGATAATATATATTACAAATGTTCTTAGTTTGTGTCCACTGTTGATTTATGAAATAAAAATTAAAACTTTAGACTTTAAGAGGTTAACAGCAGCAATCAGAGCTAGCTCTAGTCACTATTGTTATTGGCTAGTGCTGGCTGTAGAACACAGCAGACACCCATTATTTGTGGAGTGTATTCAGGCCTTGAGCTCGCGCCATACACCCTCACCCAACATGCCTGGTCACGACCCCATGGAGCAGATACACAGTGATGTCCTGGGCCTGGTTGTGGACAAAAGTAGGGGCCCGAGGTTTCAGAATCCTGGGGTGGTAAAAAGACAGGACAGTGAGCTGCGAATGTTACCAGGGACCTCAGCATAAAGTTTTTTGTTTTGTTTTTGAACCTAGTGCTGATCCTCTGTGGATCAGAAAAATGGCAGCCAGCTAACTGGAGAATACAGATTTAAAAAAATTAAAATAAAATGTATTTCCAATCAAATAAATTAACTGATATCTCCATATGTAACCAAAATTCCATTACTACATGGTCAATCCTCCTGACAATCGCCCCCATACCCGGTACAGGTGCATTGATGCAAAGAACAGAAAGATTTGGCAGGTGGACTATTGTGCAAAACTATTGCAACATAAAAACATGAATATTTGGTAATCATTCCAAACTCTAGAATAAAGGTCATGTATGCTACAGAGTAAGTATAGTTCAAGATGGTTTGTAGCCATATTTCATACTATAAACGGCATACATTATTAAGTAGCTCTTTTTAACTTGATGAGGCTGGTGTACATACTCAGAAAATCCATATCAGAGTAGCTATATAATACTTTTCGAAAGTATAAAGATTACTTACCTATTACGAGAAAAAAACATAGAAAAGTGACAGTAGATGAAGTTCGAAGAATTTTCTCGAGTATATCTTATAAAAAATAGATTACTTCCCTTAGTACCAGATACAGCAAAATTCTGCCAACAATGAGGAGTAGAGAGGTGGTTGATTCCTTACAATATCTAACAGCAAAGTGTATCTTTGTGCTGAGATCTGGGTGGATTTGTCCTTTTCATCATTTTGTTAGCTTATTATTTTATTAATGAAATAAAGAGATCACCTCCGCACAGCTGCCACGCACTGACCCCAATGTGCACAACACCCTGAACCACACCGTTAGGTGCCGTAGCTGAAAATATCCTTTATAGTACCAAAGGGGTGCTGCATCCAAAAAGTGCATACATAGTCCATAGAAACAAATAGAAAAAAATAGGAGCGCACTTACCCTGGTCAAATGGTCACCTTTTTATTAGGACTTAGTACAAAAAACAACACGCAGGGAGGGAAGTGGACAAATAACGGACGACGGCCGTTTCGTGCAGCAAGGCACTTCAACGGGTCCCGTTGAAGTGCCTTGCTGCATGAAACGGCCATCGTCCGTTATTTGTCCACTTCCCTCCCTGCATGTTGTTTTTTGTAGTAAGTCCTAATAAAAAGGTGACCATTTGACCAGGGTAAGTGCGCTCCTATTTTTTTCTTTTTTTTTCTATTTGTTTTTATTATTTTATTAGCTTAATTCACCCAATTATTTCCTGACTTCAGTTTCCTTTTATTAAAGGGATTTGTTTTCCTAATTATATATATTTTTTAAAAGGGTTTATATGTTGTCTCCTTTTCACTTACATTCTCTTTAAAATTAAAGGGGTATTCCCATCTCCAAGATCCTATCCCAATATGTAGAAGGTGTGATAATAACAATATTAGCAAATACCTCCAATTAGAAATGTAATATAGTTTTTCTGATTTGCAATGTCTCTTTCCTCATGTGCAGGCATTGCAGGACCTTAGGTATCCATGGTTACGACCAGTGATATAGTGACAGTTAGATAGTTGCTAGTGGACGTAACAATGGAGACCTAAGGTCCTGCAATGCCTGCACATGAGGAATGAGAAATAGCGAATCAGAAAAACTATACTACATTTCTAATGAGAGGTACAGTATTTGATAATATCATGCAGACAATTGTGGAGCTGCCCTGTCTTCAGATAGTGGCTGCTTCAGGGTAATGTACGTCGACTTCCTCCTATTCAAATGAATAGGATGCGGCTCTGCTGTATCCTGCCGCTCACACTATCAGGAGACAGAGCAGCTCCGCAATTGAATAGTTCTGGCCGGCCACCACAAACCGCTGATTGGCAGGGATGCTGGGTGTCGGACCTTAACCGATCAGACATTGATGATCTATCCTAAGGATAGGTCATCAGTGATAAAGTAGTGGACAACCTCTTTAACTGTGACCCAATCTGAGTGTGTTCCATTAAACACCCTTTGGTGTTAATCCAGTTACACATATTTTCCCCAGTCATTAAATGTACCATCCCTTTATGCGACCTTTGAAAAGTCTATACATACAACATCCAGGAGTGCAATGGGGAACACTGTGTGGATGGCGTAGGAAGTGTCATCCACTCCTCAGAAGGAGGACGGTGAACGTAAGAAGAGAGGAGGCGCCGGACGTAGACCGCTGATGCCTATCTGACCAAACTAGTGATGAGCGAGTGAACTCGTTGCTCGGATTTTCCTGAGCACGCTCGGGTGGTCTCCGAGTATTTATGACTGCTCAGAGATTGTTTTCATTGCCTCAGCAGCATGATTTGCGGCTGCTAGACAGCTTGAACACCTGTGGGGATTCCCTAGCAACCAGGCAACGCCCACATGTACTCAGCCTGGCTAGTAGCTGTAAATCATTCAGCTGAGGAGATGAAAACTAAATCTCCGAACACTAACAAATACTCGGAGGTCACCCGAGCGTGTTCGGGACAACCCGAGCAACGAGTACACTCGCTCATCACTAGACCGGACCGTGTCGTGGTTGAGTATAATAAAAGGGGTTTTTTTGTTTTGCACGGTGGCTTGGAGACTTATATACAGCATTCCAGAGCATTATAACACAGGGCTGAAAGGTGGTGGCTACACGAGATATGGGAAAAACCTGGTGACAGATTCCCTAAACTAACTTTCATTCTTTGTGGAATGTGCTATGTCCACCGGTGTAGCTGAAAGGATTGTAGACATTTCTCTCGTAGTTCCAATCCATGATTGCCTTGCCTGTTGACAGTTTGGCTTAGAAGAATGCCTCCTGGGTGACTCCTCTCCGGATCCGCTCCATGCAAACATAATAGCATAAACACTTTCTATACACATTTCGTAGTCTTTACAGAGATCATAGAGTGTGCATAACAAGAGATAGAGGAGATAAATTGCAGTTCTCAAAGCAAAGATTTTCCTACACACCTCCTGAATCTCTGTGCTTGTCTCTCCAAAAGCCAATATGATCTTAAATAAGGAAAATCCAAGGTGTCTGAGGCATCATAGGCACTGGAATAGAACATTAGGCGGGTATAACAAGCAATGTTTCAACCACAAATGGCTTTTGTAAAGCAAAAAAAATGGTTGAAACAGACAATATGCAAATGAGCTCAATGCCCAGCTTTGTATCCAGAGGGGTAGTTCTTTTTTCCATTCCTCTAGGTCACATTCCCATTGTCATAGAGATGCTAGGTAATCAAATATCATACCATGTAAAAACACATATCTGGTAATAGAATCATATTAAAAGCGCATTAAAAAGTGTGCCACAGGGACATGTATAACACAGGTACACGGATGCAGTCACACAGACGCGCAGAGCAAGGGTTAAACAATTGTCAACACAGGAATAAACGCCTCGCAGGGAGAAAACAAGGGAAGTACAGTTAAAGGACTGAGGGTTAAGCAGGATAACAGTACTTCAAATTAACAGTCTACGAGTTTCACTTATCGGGACTCGGCTGTCCATTTCTCTCTCAGGCTATGTGCACACGTAGGGAGGGTCCTCTGCGGGTTCTCCCGCAGCGGATTTGATAAATCTGCAGAGCAAAACCTCTGTGGTTATCCCTGCAGATTTATCGTGGTTTGTCTTGCGGTTTCCGCTGCGGGTTTTATTGATGCTGCATATGCAGCAATATGCAGCATCAATAGTAATGTTAAAAATAATAAAAAAATGGTTATATACTCATCCTCTGACGTCCCGATCTCCTCGGCGCTGCACGCGGTGGTCCGGTTCCAAAGATGCTGTGCTAGCAGGACCTTCGTGACGTCACGGTCATGTGACCGCGACGTCTTCGCAGGTCCTGCTCGCACAGCAAACCTGAGACCGGACGGCCGCGTGCAGCGCTGAGAGGTGAGTATATCATTATTTTTTATTTTTTCATTATTTTTTTTAACACAAATATGGTTCCCAGGTCCTGGAGGAGAGTCTCCTCTCCTCCACCTCGGGTACCATCCACACATGATCCGCTTACTTCCCGCATCGTGGGCACAGCCCCATGCGGGAAGTAAGCAGATCAATGCATTCCTATGTGTGCAGAATCGCCGCGATTCTGCACAAAAGAAGTGACATGCTGCGGAATGTAAACCGCTGCGTTTCTGCGCGGATTTTCCCGCAGCATGTGCACTGCGGATTGCGGTTTCCATAGGTTTACATGTAACTGTAAATGCAATGGAAACTGCTGCGGACCCGCAGCATCAAAATCGCTGCGGTTCTGCGGTAAAAAGCACAACGTGTGCACATAGCCTCAGGGTCCGATGTCTGGCTGCCGGCTACGGACGGTTCTGAGTCTTCCGGCTTCCCCGCCTGCGATATCCAATCCTTCTTCTGGTGGCAGCGGGCCTTTTTTAAAGTTATTTATTAATAAATAACTTGCACAATAATGTATTTGTGTTTGCATCACCATATTCTGAGAGCTTTAACTTTTTTTCGCCAAAAGAACTGTGTTGGGGCTTGTTTTTTGCAGAATGAATTGATTGTTACTATTGTGGACTACATAGCTTTTTTTATCACTTTTTCATTTTTTGTGGACTGAGTAAAAAAAAAAAACAGCAATTCGTGTTTTTTTTATGCCATTCACTGTGTGGTAAATATGATAAGGAAACTATTTTTGAGTCAACATGATCACAGAGATGACAAATTGAGTTTTCTTTTTTGTTTTGATACTTTTGCATAAAAAATATTTTTTACAAATAATAATAATAAATATTTTTTTTTTTTGCATTGCCATATTCTGAAAGTTATAACTTTTATTTGTGGACAGAGACATAAGAGGGTTTATTGTTTTTTTTTGTAGGAAGAGATGATGTTTTTGTTGATGTCATTCATTTCATGTACAACTTTTTAACCCCTTAGCGACCAAGGCAATTTTTTCAACTCTGACATGTGTCACTTAATGTGGCAATAACCCTGGAATGTTTCAACATAACCCAGTGATATTGAGAATGCTTTTTAGTTCGATAGGTTTTGCATTTTTAAAAATGTCAGACGTTTCACAAAAATGGAAAAAAAAGCAATTTTCAAACTTTGAATGTTTTTTACACATTTAATCCAGATAGTCATACCACACACAAAAAGAAGTTAATTAATAATATTTACCTTGCATCAGCAAATGCAGTAAAAGAGGTAACAAAAGACTGAACATCTGAACAGGACTGTTGTTTTTACATTGCTGTTTTTTTATGTGGTTGATCTGCACTTTTTGTGGGCACTAGTGATGATCGAGTACTGAAATGCTTGAATGCTTGAGTGTTCGGTATTCGATTCGAGCAAGTAGGATGCTCGGACGGGCTAGATTGGAGTAACGAGTATAATGGAAGTCAATGGGAAACTCGAGAATTTTTCGGGCAGACCCTAACAAGAGGGCAGGGGAGGAATGAAAATCACTTGACTTGTATATAAGGCAAAATTAAAAAGAGAAAACATAAATCTCCTCCACTCCTTAGGCTATCTTTAAATGTAATGCTTTTGCTGTGTTTTTGCACTTTCTCATTGCTTTCAATGGTGAAAAAATGCTGAAAGAATTAACATGTTGATTCTTTAAAAAATGCAGCAAATTTCTATTTTAGTCAGGAAAAAAAAGAAATGTGTGCATGAGATTTCGGAAATGTTTTCCCATCTGTAAGGAGTGAGACTCCTAGACTCGTAAAGCCTATGCACTAAGTACTGCTACTGCAACCTAAAAACACAAGTTGGTATTAATAGTTAATAGAACTAGAACAGAATAGATGTAGGCCTGATAAGAAGTTTTGGTTTTAGGTTGCAACAGCAAGGACTGTAAGGTAATTACCCCTGCCTAGATGCTTCTAATGCAAAACTAACCCTTCTCCAGCAACTCTTCCTACATTAAATGCAACTAAGAGCTGTATTAATAAGTAATAGAACAGAACAGATATAGGCCTAATAAGAAGTTTTGCTTTTAGGTTGCAGCAGCAAGGACTGCAAGGCAATAATCCCTGCCTAGATGCCTCCAATGCAAAAATAGCCCTTCTCCAGCAATTCTCCCTACATTAAATGCAGCTAAAAGCAGTGTTAAAAGGTAATAAAATTGAATAGATGTAGGCCTAATAATGACTGTAAGGCAATATAAACTCTGCTTAGATGCCTCTAATGCAAACTTTCCCTTCTCCAGCAAACATGGTGGGGGGGGACTCAAGCATGTTCTCGAGCTCCATGTGATAATCGGCTGAGTAATGAGCATGCCGAGCATCCCGATGCTCAAATGAGTAGTGAGCAGTGCCAAGCAAGCTCACCATCACTAGTGGGCACATACCCTTATACTGACAGGAGGTGTGTTAGATCCTGCTTATAGCAGGACCTAACAGGCCATCATGCATGGGTGACCCTGAGGCCATTACTCGGCCAAGAGTCATCATTGCAACCATTAGCATTGCTTGATTGCATTCTCAGGATGCCAGTGAGGATAAAGATGCCACTGTCACTATCTGAGGGGTTAAACGGCTGTGTTCTGAGCAGTTACAGCAAGTTGTCTGTTATGTTATACAGCTGACACCCTCTGATAATTTTGTCTCTACTGGTTGTGACCATCTTGCCTTTCATGTATGGCAGAACAAGTGTTCAAATTCATCAGGACCTGTGAATTTTATGAAGTTAAATTAAAAGTTGATTTGTAGCTGATCAAATTAGTCATCTCTAATGTTTTTTAACTGATATTTTAGCCTCCTGAAATCATCTGTGGAGAGGATCTCATTGACCATCACTTGGATCTCAGTGCAGTTCTTCTGTACAATATTAACCTCAATCAACTGGAATTCAATATAACAGAATAACATACTCAGAAAATGTATTGAAAATCTATTAAAACCTCTTGCTGTGAACCGTGTTGTTGGGTAACAGATTTGGAGTTGAATTAACATTCATTCCTCTTGGAAGGCACTGCGACTCGAAATACTTAGGTAAAGTCCACACTCCACAGGTGTAGCTGTAAGGATTGTAATTGTTTCTCTTTCTCTCATCGTTCCAATCCATGTTTGCCTTGTCTGTTGATGGTTTGGCTCGCAAGGATGCCTCCTGGGTAACTTCTTGCAGGATCCTCTCAACATCTTCCGCAGAGTATGCAAACACAATAGACATTTCTTAAGGTCCATTTACATATACCAACCAGCTGCATGATATTACCACCGATCGGTAACATTTGACCAGAGCGCACTAGCGATCCGTACTACATGGCCCAGTGCAGTTAGGCTGCCATAGTTCTCGGAAGCCAGTCCCGTTTACACAAAAGATCATTTCACCTGATGAACAAGCATTTAGTCTTTACATATATCAACAAGAGATGATGGAGATAACATGCAGTTCTCGAGGAAAAGGTTCTCCTTTACCTTTTCTGAGACTCTGTGCTTGTCTTGGGGTGACTCTAAATGCCTCCTGGGTAACTTCTTGCAGGATCCTCTCAACATCTTCCGCAGAGTATGCAAACACAATAGACATTTCTTAAGGTCCATTTACATATACCAACCAGCTGCATGATATTACCACCGATCGGTAACATTTGACCAGAGCGCACTAGCGATCCGTACTACATGGCCCAGTGCAGTTAGGCTGCCATAGTTCTCGGAAGCCAGTCCCGTTTACACAAAAGATCATTTCACCTGATGAACAAGCATTTAGTCTTTACATATATCAACAAGAGATGATGGAGATAACATGCAGTTCTCGAGGAAAAGGTTCTCCTTTACCTTTTCTGAGACTCTGTGCTTGTCTTGGGGTGACTCTAAATCTGAATGCCAATATGATCCAAATAAGGAAAATCAAAGGCACCAGAAATGTTCTAAGTTCAAAAAATTATTTTATGAGATTGTAAACATTTCATGAAAGCCCGGAGGCCCGCGCAGATCCATTCTTGCGATGCGGTGGCCTCCAGGAACATGGCCACTGGGGGAGCGGCGCATGCTCAGATTCAGATCTCGGCAACGAGATGTCTTCCTGAGATCTTGGGACGAGATCTTGTCGCCGAGATCTGAATCTGAGCATGTGCCGCCCCCACCGCATCGCAGGTGGCAAACAGATCCGGTGCCAATTAACCCCTTAGATGCCACTTTCAATTGTGGCAACACCATCTAGATGGCTAAAAGAGGGAAAGGATCTTTATGACCTTTGACGTATCCATACGTCTAGATTGATGAGTGCTGGTCGGTGACACAACTTACTGATCCATCTCCTGTTGTTGTTTTTCTGTGTGAAAAAAATAATTTCGATTAGTTGATATGTTCAAATTATGAAAACAAAAGGTACGGGTGCACCACTAAATAGATATCCAATTATAATAAACTATGAGGGTGCTGCATAGTTCATGACAAAACAATGAGGCTGCCATCACACTAGCAGTATTTGGTCAGTATTTTACATCAGTATTTGTAAGCCAAAACCAGGAGTGGAACAATTAGAGGAAAAGTATAATAGAAACATATGCACCACTTCTGCATTTATCACCCACTCCTGGTTTTGGCTTGCAAATACTGATGTAAAATACTGACCAAATACTGCTAGTGTGACGGCAGCCTGAGCAGTGGAAGAAAAAAGAGAGAAAGGGTCAATGCTAGTGTTGAGCATTCCGATACCGCAAGTATCGGGTATCGGCCGATACTTGCGGGTATCGGAATTCCGATACCAAGATCCGATACTTTTGTGGTATCGGGAATCGGTATCGGGATTAATATCAATGTGTAATATAAAGAATTAAAATAAAAAATAGGGATATACTCACCTCTCCGGCGGCTCCTGGACTTTACCGCCGTAACCGGGAGCCGTTGTACCTAAGAATGCGCGCTTGAAGGGCCTTAGATGAGGTCACTGCGCTCTGATTGGTCCGTAGCGGTCGCGTGACCGCTACGCGACCAATCACAAAGCAGTGACGTCACCTAAGGTCTTTCAAGCGCTTGAAATACCTTAGAAGACGTCACTGCTTTGTGATTGGTTGCATAGCGGTCACACGACCGCTACGCGACCAATCAGAAGCTGCGGACGTCTTCTAAGGTATTTCAAGCGCTTGAAAGACCTTAGGTGACGTCACTGCTTTGTGATTGTATACATTGAAGCTATTATGCATACAAAATACATGGGATGCATATATGATATGTTAGCAACCACTAAAGATACCAGAAGGCACTATCAACAGACAAGAGACAGTTCAGGTTATCAAGATGCAGAAACTATGGTCATAATAAGGGTGATAATTATAATAGCCAGCATGTGTAATACCAGACTAAAGCAAGAAAACATGCATCAATACACAGTCAAATATGGGCGTCCCCACAAATGATGTAATGACCCAGGTCAGTCAGGCCTTACATGTCCCAATATATCCCAGGCTAGGGTACAAGGAAGGCAAGAAATAAGGTCAATAATCCTGAGCCCAGTAGGGATTACCTACCACAACAGTGGCAGTGTGTGAGATCATGGGAAATATGAACCCATGAAGCCCACAAGGAGAAGCAAGGAAGAAGGGTATTGCGGTGTCTGACACAAGGGTCTCAAGACTAATGAAAAGGACCTGTAGGAATCCAAGCCATGGTTATCCTGCAGATAGAGAGTTATCAAGCAACAGGGGTGTGGGGAAGGCCCCACGCGTATCGCCTCAAATGCAGCTTCATCAGGGGAAGGTGCTGGCTAGTGAAAGGAAAGTATATAAATAGTAGTTTGGAAATGATTACCTCATTGGTGTCTGGTGTGTCCGCCGTGGTCATGATATAGTTTGCTGGAAGGAGAATAAGCTGATCTCAGCTGTTAGCAGACGGAGCAGCATTCATACAGCGCGTGCTCAGCCATCTGATACGATGGGAATCAAGAGTGACACGCACCTGGTGTGAGCACATGCGCAATGACGGCACAACATGGGAAGCCTGGCAAGTAAGGAGATCGCATACCAGCTCATGAGCAGTGGAAAATGAGAACATAGAGTGTATGTAGACAGAGCGGAAAGTCTACTAAGAGAATGTGCATGATGCTTGTAAGAATGAGGCCAAAGTATTCCATAGGGGAGCTATGGAACAGTGGGCACATGTTCCACCATAAATAGGTGGATACTGTAAAGGGTGGTGTAGAGGCAGAGAGCACCCTCTAAACATATGGAAGTTGGAAAAAGTAAAGATAAAGATAATTCTAAACGTTAAAGGCCCATAGTATATTTAAATAGAAGTGATAATATGGCATTATGACTGCATCACCCAGTAAGCAAAAAGCCCATAAGCATGTTTGGTTGAGAGAGGGATTGTAACAAAATGAGTAAAGGGAAGGTTTTTTTTGTATAATTGTGGTTGTGTAGGGATAGTGGTTACTTGGGAACCTATGTATAGGGCAAAGCACCTAAGTATAAACCCCTGTTACGGCTTGTACAGATGTCTGTAGAGGACGTATCCTATATGACCAGAGTACGTAGCGACACAACTGGGAGAAGAAAGTACATATCTGCTTATAATAGAACAGCAATGGTACAAAAGGCAAAATAGCTCCAAAAGGAGATGCATTCATGCAATGTGCATATGTGACCAAGAGTTAATCGATACAAGGTATCATAGGGTACAGAATAAATAGGGGACCACAGTAGCGAGATGGTGATAGGACCAGTTTAGGGACTGTAAAAATATACCATAGTAATTAGCATCTACTACAGCATTTTTTACTGAATTTAGTCAGGATTAGTGTCAGATAGTAAAGCAGAAAAAAAATGAAAAAAGTAATTTAGTGTAGTTGATTGGACTAGATTAAGGACAGTAAAAATATACTGTAGTAATCGGCGACTACTACAGTATTTTTTACTGAAAATAGTCAGTGTTAGTATCAGATAGTTGCGGGTGCTAAATAATTTTTTTATTGACGTCTGTTTAGTAAGTTTGTTTTTTATTTTACAAAATTTTATATATTTTTTATTTTTTTTCTAGATTCTTTTCTTATTTTTTTTCTCTTCTAAACAAAATGGGTTTTTTTAACCAAATATTCACATAAAAAAACAATAGAGCGAAAATAGTGGGGAAGAATGTCAGCTCACCATCTGTTGCAGCACCTTGCCAGATGAAGTAACATCGCCCGGAGCCGTCTCAGTCTTGGACGTCGGCGAAATAGAAAAAGGTAGGGGAAGAAACCTCCAGTGATGAAATCAAGGAGGAAAGTTGTATTTTTTGTAAAAAAATGAAAAATTTTTTATTCGGTACACTAGTACATTAAAAAAGACATGGATCCTGGTCACCCCAAACTGGGATGAAAAACCAGCATGTTTCAGCTAAAAGCCTTAATCATGGGCAATTGCCACATCCGCTGACAAGTAGGGTGCCTACCTCCGCTGCTAGGCAGGATTCATATCAGCCGGGAACAGTATAGTGAGGTACTATACACTTTTTTCATGCACATGTCACTTTGTTAGTGTGGTGCTATTCACCCCTTTATAGCACATTTTCATCATTGTTATCTATCTTTATCATTAGTCCTCATACGGCACTCCCTGTATATTCCTTTTCACTATGCCTGCACAATTGGATGGTTGCATGATTCACCAGCATAAGTCTAACTAGGAGATTTAGGGACAGCCACCGAGGAGACGAGGCACCATCACTTGTTTTATTGTTTGGGGTGCCATGTTCTCCATGTTTGCGTGGGTTTCCTCCGGGTACTCCGGTTTCCTCCCACATTCCAAAGACATACTGATAGGGAATTTAGATTGTGAGCCCCAAAGGGGACAGCGATGATAATGCGTGCAACCTGTAAAGCGCTGCGGAATATGTTAGCGCCATATAAAAAATAAAGATTATTATTATAACCTCTGCTAGTAGGTAGGCTTTCAATGCAGGATAATTGGTGCAGGGTGAAAATAGCCAGCACGGTTGCTTGCACGGTGAATAGTTTTTATTCCTTGTGTTTGTTCTGATTCTTTTTTAGAGTAACTCATTAAAACTTAAATTTTATCTGACATATCTTCAAGTTACCGAAGGTTAATTCTGTTAGATTTCTTGTTTGTTTTTTTTTTGCCTTATTAGTTAATTTTTGATATATATATTCTCTTATGTTTGGTATGGTATCTACAAACTCGCAATGACCTGGAGAATCATAACGGCAGGTCAGTTTTAGCATTTGGTGAACATGGTAAAAAAAAATCCAAAAAACAGTTGTGGGATTGCACTTTTTTTGCAATTTCACCGCACTTGGAATTTTTTTCCCGTTTTCAAGTACATGATATGGGAAAAGCAATGGTGTCATTCAAAAGTACAACTCGTCCCGCAAAAAACAAGCCTCACATGGCCGTAATGACAAAAAAATAAAAAAGTTATGACTTTGGGAAGAAAGGGAGCGAAAAACAGAAACACAAAAACGGTCTGCTGCGTGAAAGGGTAAAATGTTGCCTTATATACAAGTCATTATATAGGAAAGAATGTTTCTTAACATTTTTTTCCTGTAAACTCCAATTTCTTGATGATTTTGAATGTTTTATTGTTAGTCCTTAAGGTAGAGCAAAAGTGTGACACCATTGTTTTCAGCAGGAATGTGAGAGTCAGAGATGCTTCCAGGGGTCTTCACCATGCTGTTCTCCTTCTATTCAGCACTTTTTCCTTCCATTTCAACATTTTGACTGCCCCTAGACCTCCTTGTAGGGTCTGCAGGAAAAATGCTCGGATTTCATATTGACTTTTATTATACTTGTTTCTCGAAATGAGCATTCAAGCATTAGCAATTGCTCGGTTCGAGTAACAAGCATCCAAGCATTTTAATACTAGCTTATCTCTAATGATGACATTTTGAGGCCTTGTTCTTCACATGGGGTTAGTAAAGGAGCCAGAACTTCAGCAATATTGGAGTGTTGATGTTTTTTGCAACACGCCTCTGTTCTGCATGGCTATGACCCGTAAACGATTTGAGGCAATCCAAAAATATTTGCCTTACATTGATAATGCACAATGTTTTCCCCGAGATGACCCCAATTTTGACTGACTTTTCAAAGTTTGGCCTGTTATTGATCACTACAGCAACAGGTTTGCTGGGGTGTATGTTAATAATAATAATTTTATTTCTACAGCGCCGACATATTCCGCAGCACTACATTATAGAGGGGACTTGTACAGACAATAGACATTACAGCATAACAATAAACACAGATCAAAACAGATACCAAGAGGAGTGAGGGCCCTGCTCGCAAGCTTACAATCTATGAGGAAAAGGGGAGACACGAGAGGTGGATAGTAACAATTGCTTTAGTTGTTCGGACCAGCCATAGTGTAAGGCTCGGGTGTTCATGTAAAGCTGCATGAACCAGTTAACTGCCTAAGTATGTAGCAGTACAGACACTGAGGGCTATTAACTGCATAAAGCGTATGAAAACATGATACGAGGAACCTGATTATGGTAAAAATTTTGAATGGGCAACACAGGGATAGTTAGGTTAAAGCACTGAGATGGTAGGCCAGTCTGAACAAATGTGTTTTTAGGCCATGCTTAAAACTGTGTGGATTGGGGATTAATCATATTAACCTGGGTAGTGCATTCCAAAGAATTGGCGCAGCACATGAAAACTCTTGGAGACGGGAGTGGGAGGTTCTTATTATTGAGGATGCTAAGCTCAGGTCATTAGCAGAATGGAGGGCACAGGTAGAGTGGTAGATTGAGACGAGGGAGGAGATGTAGGGTGGTGCTGTGCTGAGCCATGGAGTGCTTTGTGGGTGAGGGTAATAAGTTTGTACTGGATTCTGGAGTGGATGGATAACCAGTCTAATGACTGGCACAGGGTAGAGGCATCAGTGTAACAATTGATGCGGAATATGATCCTGGCAGCAGCATTCAGGACAGATTGGAGCGGGGAGAGTTTGGTAAGAGGGAGGCCGATTAGTAGAGAATTACAATAGTCCATATGAGAATGAATAAGAGAAACAGTGAGAGTTTTTGCAGAGTCGAAAGTAAGAAAGGGTTGAATTCTAGAAATGTTTTTGAGGTGCAGATAACAAGATTGAGCCAGTGATCGGATGTGGGGGGTGAATGAAAGCTCGGAATCAAGTATAACCCCCAGGGCAGCGGGCATGTTGCTTGGGAGTAATGGAGGAACCACGCACAGAAATGGCAATGTAAGGCAAAGGTAGGTTAGTAGAGGGAGAAAACACGAGGAGTTCAGTTTTTGACAGGTTCAGTTTTAGATAGAGGGAGGACATGATGTTAGAGACAGCGGTAAGACAATCACTGGTGTTTTCTAAAAAAGGCAGGCGTGATATCAGGAGTAGAGGTGTATAATTGGGTGTCATGTCCAAAGGGACATCTGCATGGATGAGTCCCTAATACATTTCAAGGGGAGACTCAATTTCCAGCAATACGTGCCTAGTAAGAGGGCCAAGTACGGAATTAAGCTCTTCAAACTGTATGAGAGTACCTAAGGGTACACCCACAGGTTTAGAGTTTATAAAGGGAAGGACACCCGGATTGAACCCCCTGAATGTCTCCCTGACCTGGGAGTGAGTGGAAAAATTGTGTGGGATTTGGTGCATGGTTATTACCTCTATGTAGATAACTTTTATACCAGCATCCTACTCTTCAAGTCCCTCTCTGAGAGAGCTACCGAAGCATGCGGTACTGTCTGCAAAAATCAGATTCCTCTCTTAGACGCTAATTGGGCAGCTGCTCAAAAAGCGTGAGAGCAGAGCCCAATGTTGTGTAAACATGCTTGTGGCCAAGTACCACAACAAGAGAGATATCCTTTTCTTGACCACTATACATGTGATGGCAGTGTGTTATAGAAGGGGTATACTCAACAACTTCACTTATCAATACGACACCTGCCTACCTGGTCTGTGTATAAAAGAATGCTTCAAACTGTACCACACATCCATGGACTACTAAACTCATATCTGACTTACACAACTCCCATAGGCCAACCTGATGAACACTATACAACTCACGTACAGTGGTGTGAAAAAGCTTTTCCCCCTTCCTGATTCCCTATTCTTTTGCATGTTTGTCACACTTAAATGTTTCAGATCACCAAGCTATTTTAAATATTAGACAGAGATAACACGAGTAAACGTAAAATGCAGTTTTTAACCCTGCTGTTCTGTTTAGATTTCACATACACTTGTACTGTTCCCGGTCATTTTTGACCGTCCTTATGAAATAATCATTTTTAGCTAATCTAAGTGGTTTTTTTAAACAGTTTTTGCACTATTATATTGCTTGTGAAGATGGTTGTTCAAATACCAGAAAAAAAAAATAAATACAAAGCTTGTTTTATATTTTTTTTATATCCAAAAGGGAACATGGTATTTTTTCGATTTTTGTAAAAATTGATTATTTTTGCAGATAAAAAAAAATCTTGATCTAAATGTTAACTATAAGTAATAATATCAAACATTATGTAGATATACTTTTTTCAAAGGCAAAAAAAAAAAAAAAAAAGCTTTTTTCTCTATAAAATGGCAAAAAACGTTGTTTTTTATACACTTATACTGTTCCCGGTCATTTTTGACCGGACCTAACAAAGTTGTGATTTGTACCTAATTCAAGTGTTATTTGATTACCTGTTGCATTGTTTTACTGCATGTGAACATGGCTTTCAATAATCAGATGAAAAATTAAATCAAAAACTTTTATTTTTTGAATCAAATAAATTAACATTTATGTACAGTGTAATACTGTACAACCAGCAAACACATGGAAAATCAGAAAATCATGATTTACAATATGAAATGTTGACAACTGAATGGAACTAGATCTATATGAACAGCAGGGTAAATAAAAACCAGTGAAATAAATTGCGCATAGCTATACTGGAAGCGAATCCGTCGGCTGTATCGCAACTTGAAAATGTTGGTATGTGTAAATCTGTTCTGACCAAAAGTAGTCAGATACATTGATAAATAGTAGTAGATGCAATATATAGTTCAAAATGAGGTGATAGCACCTTTATTTTTGTCAAAAATTGTCTGGAGAGCTGAATAAAGGCCTATCGGTCATTTTTGACCGAACAGTACAAGTGTAAAAAAAATTGTACCAAATAAAGTAAACAAAAATTTAAAAAAAAAAAAATTCCCACAGAGAGTACCCCCCTAATGACGAAAAGTCAGGGAGCCTCAAGTCTCAGAATCACACGCTGAATTTTTATAACATTATAGAATTTCAAAAACGGTCATTTTTGACCTAACAGAACAGCAGGGCTAAATGAAGGTCTTTATTATTAAGGGAAAAAAATTCTAACCTACAGGGCCCTGTGTGAAAACTTGATTGCCCCCTAAACCTAATAACTGGTTGGGCCACCCTTAGTAGTAACAACTGCGATCAAGCGGTTGCAATAACTGTCAATGAGTCTTTACAACGCTCTTGAGGAATTTTGGCCCCCTCATCTTTGCAGAATTGATGAAATTCAGCCACATTGGAGGGTTTCCGAGCATGAACTGACTTTTTCAAGATCCTGACACAGCATCTTGATCGGATTAAAGTCAGGACTTTGACTATGCTACTCGAAAGTCTTAATTTTATTTTTCTTAAGCATTCAAAGATGGACTTACTGATGTGTTTTGGATCATTGTCCTGCTGCATAACCCAAGTGCACTTTAGCTTGAGGTCAAAAACAGATGGTCAACATTCTACTTCAGGATTTTTTGGTAGACAGCAGAATTCATGGTTCCATTTACCACAGCAAGTCTTCCAAAGTCCTGAAGTGACAAAATAGCCCCAGAACATCACACTAGTGCTGGTATGATGTTCCTTTTCTGAAATGATGTATTGCTTCTACGCCAGATGTAATGGAACCTACAGGTTCCAAAAAGTTCAACTTTTGTCTTGTTAGTTCACAGAGTATTCTCCCAAAAGTTTTGGGGATCATGAAGATGTTTTCTGGCAAAACCGAGACGAGCCTTTTGTTGGCAGCTAATAAACAGATACAGACTTATTTGTGTGCAGGAGGAGTTTACACTTTTCTGACAGTAGATGGCGATGTTGTTACTGTTATATGCTTTGTTTAATGTAATGCATATACTTGTTGTACTTTGGTTTCACTTTCTCTCTGGTAAAAGGCCCTTCAGACTGTTATGCTGTATTAAGAAGCTGATGCATGTACCTCATGTTCTGTTTGGATAAAAGTTGAATTACCCCATTTAATCTACTATCACAAGAGTCTTCTGTGACCAAAATATGCAACACCTTTATGTTCTTATTGTTCAGCATTGGTTTACATCTTGGAACTCTGCCATGCAGGCTATTTTTGCCCACTCTCCTGTGGTAGAATCATGAACTCTTGCCTTATGTGAGGCAAATGAGGCCTGCACTTCTTTGGATGTTGTTGTGGGGTCTTTTGTGACCTCTTGGATGAGTTGTCGCTGTGCTCTTAAAAACTAAAAGTTTGAAAATTATGACATTTTCAATATTTTCACCAAATTTCTTTTCACAAATAGATGCAAGTTAAATAAAAGAAGTGTTACCACTATCATGAAGTACAATATGTCATGAAAAATTATTCTTAGAATCGGAGGGATCCACTGAAGCTTTCAAAAGTTATTACCACATAAAGTGACAGTGGTCATAATTGTAAAATTTTGCCTGGTCATGGAGGTTAAAAGTACCGTATATACTTGAGTATAAGCCGAGATTTTCAGCCCAAAAAAATGGGCTGAAAGTGCCCCTCTCGGCTTATACTCGAGTCATGGTCGGCAGGGGGTCAGCGGGTGAGGGGGAGCGATGATGGTCACATACTCACCTGCTCCTGGTGCTCCTCACGTGGTCCCTGCATGTCCCATGGTCTCCGGCGCCGGCACCTTCTTCCTCTGTTCAGCGGTCACGTGGTACCACTCATTAAAGGAATGAATATGGACTCCACTCCCATAGGGGTAGAGCCGCATATTAATTCCTGTATTGAGCGGTACCAGTGACCGCTGACAGAGGAAGAAGCTGCCGCGCCCGGAGACCGTCTGTCTGGGAGAAGCAGGGACTGCGCCTGGAGCAGGTGAGTATTTCATATTCACCTGTCCCTCGTTCCAGCATCAGCTTCTCAGTTGTCTGCTCGTCCTCTGCAGTGACTGTTCAGGTCAGAAGGTGCCATGATGTATTAGTTGGCACGAGAGACGGGACGCTGAGGAGCAGCGACGAAAGGTGAGTATGTAATTTTTTTTATTGCAGCAGCATTATATGTGGCACATTGTTATATGGAGCATCTATGGGGTCATAATGCACTGCATGGGGCATTACATGTGGCACATTGTTATATGGAGCATCTATGGGGTCATAATGCACTGCATGGGGCATTACATGTGGCACATTGTTATATGGAGCATCTATGGGGCCATAATGAACTGCATGGGGCATTACACGTGGCACATTGTTATATGGAGCATCTATGGTGCCATAATGAACTGCATGGGGCATTGTATATGACACATTGTTATATGGAGCATCTATGGGGCCATTACATGGGGCATTACATGTGGCACATTGTTATATGGAGCATCTATGAGGCCATAATGAACTGTATGGAGCATTATATGTGGCAAATTGTTATATGGAGCATCTGTGGGGCCATAATGAACTGCATGGAGCATTATATGGGGCATATTTGTATATGGAGCATCTTATGGGGCCATCATGAACTTTATGGAGCATCTTATGGGGTCATCATGAACTGTATGGAGCATTATATGGGGCTCCTGATTTAATATGGATATTCAAAAACACTTAACCTACTGATGTCTCAATTAATTTTACTTTTATTGGTATCTATTTTTACTTTTGACATTTACCGGTAGCTGCTGCATTTTCCACCCTAGGCTTATACTCGAGTCATTAAGTTTTCCCAGTTTTTTTGTGGCAAAATTAGGGGGGTCGGCTTATACTCGAGTATATACGGTAAATATGGGTATAAATTTATCCTTCGTAATATATTTTTTTTGTTTTTTTCAACAATTCCTTTTTTTCCATTTTATTTTTATATGAATTGTCAGTACCGTATTTTTATTTTTATAACCTCTATTTTTAATAACCATACTTTCCCTAAAAAAATCCTCCTCTTTTGAACACATGCGTTTGGCTTGTAATAGCTCTCCATATGGTATTGTATTTAACCCCTTGGAGAAACCTTGGGTTTTTCCATTTTTGTTTTTTTGCCCCCCTTCTTCCCAGAGCCATAACTTTCTTACTTTTCTGTCAATATGGCCATGTGAGGGCTTGTTTTTGCGGAACGAGTTGTACTTTTGAACTACACAATTGATTTTACCATATAGTGTACTGGAAAATGGGGAAAAAAATTCCAAGTGCGGTGAAATTGCATAAAAAAGTGCAATTCCATAATTTTTTACCATGTTAACTAAATGCTAAAACTGACCTGCCATTATAATTCTTCAGGTCATTTCAAGTTTGTAGATATCAAATGGGACAAAAATCGGGGTGATTTGAAGTTTTATATTTTCTTAATTTTTTAAATGTTTTAAATACTTTTTATTTTTTTATCTTTTACATGCTTCAATAGTCTCCTTAGCAGACTTAAAGCTGTGATCATCTGATCTCTTGTGCTACTATGCGTAGCAAAAATTCTCATTTGCTATGAGTGCCGGCCACGGAGCTGCACTCATAGCAGTTTGGCAATGACAACCATAGAGGTGTCCTAAACTATATACAGAGCTCATGTGTATAATGTCACCCGTGATCCCTGTATTATTTGTATGTGCCCCAAAGCACAAACAGTCTGTCCCAATGATGAGGAATATGTTTGTGCTTCCTGGGCGGCAGGTCTTTCCTTGGTTTCTCTGGCTTAGGCCAGCGAGTGTAATGCGAGTACAATCAGATTTTTCACACCTACCATCCGATTTACATCAGAGTGCAGTGCGATTGCTATCCGACTGCAATGCGATTTTATCATGAGCTTTTACATAGAGCACTTCTGTCATTTACACATCATTTTCAAAGGAAATATTCGTCAAAACACACACACACACACACACACATATATATATGTATATATAGTAGACTAGATGGTGGCCCGATTCTATCGCATCGGGTATTCTAGAATATGCATGTCCACGTACTATGTTGCCCAGTTACGTAGTATATTGCCCAGTCACGTAGTATTTTGCCCAGTGACATAGTATAATGCTCCATGCAGTTATGGCCCCATAGATGCCCTATATAATGCTCCATGCAGTTATGGCCCCATAGATGCCGCATATAATGCTCCATGTAGTTCTTTATGGCCCCATAGATGCCGCATATAATGCTCCATGTAGTTCTTTATGGCCCCATAGATGCCCCATATAATGCTCCATGCAGTTCTTTATGGCCCCATAGACGCTCCATACAGCATTGTGCCACATGTAATGCTGCTGCTGCTGCAATAAAAAAAAAAATCACATACTCACCTCTCGTCGCTGCTCCTCAGCGTCCCGTCTCTCCGCACTGACTGTTCAGGCAGAGGGCGGCGCGCACACTAATACGTCATCGCGCCCTCTGACCTGCACAGTCACTGCAAGAGGACAGGAAGGCGGAGCGGCGCCCGGCGGATGGAACGTGGACAGGTGAATATGAAATACTCACCTGCTCCTGGTGCTGTCCCTGCCTGTCTCATGGTACCGCAGCTTCTTCGCGCAGGGCTTGTGGTGACGTCGCGGTCACATGACCGTGACGTCATGGCAGGTCCTTCTGCCATACGATAATTGGTACCCGAACCTGCCGCTTGTATGGACCGGTCACCGGAGTGTCGGAAAGGCGGCGGAAGGTGAGTATATAATGATTTGTTATTTTTTTAAATTATTTTTCACATTAGATGTTTTTACTAATGAGGCTGCATAGGCAGCCTCAATAGTAAAAACTTGGTCACACAGGGTTAATAGCGGCGGTAACGGAGTGAGTTACCCGTGGCATAGTGCGGTCCGTTACCGCTGGCATTAACCCTGTGTGAGCCGTGACTGCAGGGAGTATGGAGCGGGCACCGGGCAGTGACTGCAGGGGAGTAGGGAGGGACTAATCGGACTGTGGCCATCGCTGATTGGTCGCGGCAGCCATGACAGGCGGCTGGCGAGACCAATCAGCGAATGAATAACCGTGACGGAAGTTGCCGACAGACAGACAGAAGGACAGACAGAAAGACGGAAGTACCCCTTAGACAATTATATAGTAGATAGATAGATAGACCAAAAAATTGGAAAAGCACAATAATCATTGATGGGTGCCAAGCCTCCCAGGCAAAAGTCCAATACTTGCCCAGTTGAGACAGAAGAAAAAATGAAGGCAGCACTCCAAAATCCTTAAAAATGTAGTAGACTTTATTCAGACCCACATGTTCTAGGCTACAGAACATGTGGGTCTGAATAAAGTCTACTACTTTTTTCATCTTCAGGATTTTGGAGTGCTGCCTTCATTTTTTCTTCTGTATAGATAGATAGATAGATAGATAGATAGATAGATAGATAGAAGAAAAGCCTGCAATTCATGTGTGTGTACAGTAAAATCACACTGACAGGTTAGAATAGAATAGATAGAATAGATATATACTCATAGAATACAGAGATATATAGATGTCAGTGACACACACACACACACACACACACACACACACACATATATATATATATATATATATATATATATATATATATATATATATATATACTATGTGCTGTATATACAGCTCTGGCAAAAATTAAGAGACCACTGCAAAATGTTCAGTTTGTCTGATTTTTCTCTTTATAGGTATATTTTTGAGTAAAATGTAAATTGTTCTTTTATTCTATAAACTTCTGACAACATGTCTCCAAATTTCCAAGCAATAAATGTTGTATTTTTTTTCTGAAAATGAGAAATGGTCAAAATTAAACAAAATGCCTAGTGTTTTCAGACCTCAAATAATGCAAATAAAACAAGTTCATAATCATTTAGAAACAACCATACTAATGTTGTAACTCAGAAAGAGTTCAGAAATCAATATTTTGTGGAATAACCATGATTTTTAACCACAGCTTTCATGCGTCTTGCCATGCTTTCCACCAGTCTTTCACACTGCTCCTGGTGCAAAAATGTAAGCAGTTCTTCTTTGTTTGATGGCTTGTGACTATCCATCATCCTCTTGATTACATTCCAGAGGTTTTCAATGGGGTTCAGGTCTGGAGATTGGGCTGCTCATGACAGGGTTTTGATGTGGTGGTCTCTTAATTTTTACCAGAGCTGTATATTACATAGAAGAAAAGCTGGTAATTCATCTGCCATGTTCTGTAAAGTCACTGCAGGAGCCGACACGATAGAAGAGATGGATTACATACAGTAAATAGAAATGGAATAGGTAGATATATAGATGTCAGTGACAAATACAATTAGTACAGTGTGTGTGCAAATTACTGGACGTGTTTTTAATTATTAAAAGATTATCGGAAAAAAATGGTGTGGGCTCCCGCGCAATTTTCATAACCTACAGAGGGAAAGCCGATGGCAGGGGGCAGATGTTTATATCCTGGGAAGAGAGTAATACCCATGGAGCTTCTCAGGCTATTAATATCATCTCACAGCTGGATAATTAGCCTTTAATGGCTATTAAAATGGGGACCCTAAAAAAAAAATGACGTAGGGTCCCCCTATAATTAATAACTAGCAAAGGCTATGCAGACAGCTGTGGACTGATAGTAATAGCCTAGGAGGGGGCCATGGATACTAGCCCCCCCAGGCTAAAAACATCAGCTCTCAGCCGCCCCAGAAAAGGCGCATCTTTAATATGCGCCAATTCTGGCACTTAGCCTCACTCTTCCCACTTTCCCTGTAGTGGTGGCAAGTGGGGAAATAGTTGGGGGGGTTGCTATCACTGTCAGGTGACATCAAGCCCCGAGGCTAGTAATGGAGAGGCATCTATAAGACGCCCCCATTACTATCCCTATAGTCATATTGTAAAAAAGCACAGACACCCAGAAAAAAGTCCTTTATTTGAAAGAAAGACACAGACTCCTGTAATATTCTTAATTAAACCATACTTACGACCTCACCTTCTCCCTCGATGCCGTCGTCATCTGTAAATGAGGTTAAAAAAACAAACAGTATTCCTCACCTTTCCTCAGAGATGCTTTAAATCCATTTGTCATTTGTCCCACGACGGGTCCAGCTCTGCTACATCTAGAAGGCAGGCTGTATGGTGTGACCATGCAGCCTGTCATCCAGCAGACACGATGAGCACCATGTGCTCAATGTGTTTGTGTGAACTGCTATTCCCTGTCTTAGGGCACCGCGAGCATGAGAACGTTCTCCTCAACATCCAAATGACCCTGATCCCAAGTTTACATACCCTGGTGATTTTGACCTGATAACACGCACAGACATTGACCCAAATGGGTTTGAATGGCTACTAAAGGTAATATCCTCACCTGTGACCTGTTTGCTTGTAATAGGTGTGTGTGCATAAAAGCTGAGTGAGTTTCTAGGATCCAGACAGACTCTTGCATCTTTCATTCAGCCACTGATGTTCTGGATTGTGAGTCATGGGGAAAGCAAAAGAATTGTCAACGAATCTACGGAAAAAGGTAGTTGAACTGCATAAAACAGGAAAGGGATACAAAAAGATATCCAAGGAATTGATAATGCCAGTCAGCAGCATTCAAACTGTGATTAAGGCTACGTTCACATTTGCGTTGTGCGCCGCAGCGTCGGCGCCGCAGCGCACAACGCAAACAAAAACGCAGCAAAACGCATGCACAACGCTGCGTTTTGCGCCGCATGCGTCGTTTTTTTCATTGAATTTGGACGCAGCAAAAATGCAACTTGCTGCGTCCTCTGCGCCCCGACGCGGGCGGCGCAGCGACGCATGCGGCGCAAAACGCAAGTGCGCCGCATGTCCATGCGCCCCCATGTTAAATATAGGGGCGCATGACGCATGCGGCGCCGCTGCGGCGCCCGACGCTGCGGCGCTGGCCGCAAATGTGAACGTAGCCTAACAAATGGAAAATCAGGGGCTCTATAAAAACAAGACGACGGTCAGGAAGACAAACAACAATTTCATCTACAAGTGCCAGGAAAATTGTTCGGGATGCAAAGAAAAACCCACAAATAACATCAGTTGAAATACTGGACTCTCTGAAAACTAGCAGTGTGGCTGTTTCAAGAAGCGCAATAAGGAGGCACTTGAAGAAAAATGGGCTGCATGGTCGAGTTGCCAGAAGAAAGCCATTATTGCGCAAATGCCACAAAGTATCTCACCTACAATATGCAAAACAGCACCAAGACAAGCGTCAAAACTTCTGGAACAAGGTAATTTGGAGTGATGAGACCAAAATTGAATTTTTTTGCCACAACCATAAATGTTACATTTGGTGAGCGGTCAACAAGGCCTATGATGAAAGGAACAGCATTCCTACTGTAAAGCATGGAGTTGGATCGCTGATGTTTTGGGGATATGTGAGCTACAACGGCACAGGAAACTGTCAAAGTTTCAGAAATTTCAGAAATCTCATGCTCACATTTTGTTTTCTTTTCTGACTGAATTGGAAAACTGCTGCATTTTTGGAAACTTCAGCATGTCACTTCTTTCAGTGTTTTTGCAATGTTTTTTCACCCATAAAAATAATGAGCAAGTGCAAAAAACACAGGTATCAAGTTTTGCTGCATTTTTGGTGCAGAAAACACAAGAACATCAGGCACTAAACTGTATCAGCATGCACAAGAGACAAATATACCTGAGAAATGCAACAAACAAATGCAACAAAACCACAGCAAAAATACAGCAAAACCTGCTTTCTTAAGCAGCTTTTTTAGTGCCAAGAGAGCAGGTTTTGCCTGCATAAAAAACACAGCAAAAACGTAATGTGTGAACATAGCCGTAGAGAATCTTTCAACAGGATTTTACGTGCTAAAATACTTGTATATGTATGTAACTCTTTCAAAGACAATTGCTGCAGTACTTCTACCTAGACAATCTGTTCCTCATTTCCTGGGAAGTCAGTGTTTGAGTTGATTTGCAAATGAAGCTGCAAATCCGAAGCCTCTGTCATTCCAGCTCTATTTCTTACCCAATATTGCCTCCTGCTTGATTGACTGACCTCTATGCTGTATGGCTTCATACAAAGAAGTCATCAGTCAAGCAGGGGCAGGTGACGGTGAATGGGTCAAAGGGTTGGAGTGACAGAGGAACAGACTGTCCAGCTAAATATAAATAGTTTGGGGTGAAATCCTGCTGACAAATTCCTTTAAAAAATTAATCTTAAAACTTCCTACCTTTCCTACCCCTCACTGCTCAAAGACCTGACTGCCTAGACTACTCTTCTGTAGAAGACAGTGAGTAAGAGTTTGCCTGTCTATCGTCCATCTGGCTGCTGTGAAGAACATCTCAAAATGCTCAGGTCAAATGACAACTCCAATAGCCAAATACTGAAAATAAATGAAAAATGTAATATATTAAAATAAAACAGATTAGAAAAAAACTAATATGTTTGTATTATTAGGATTTATTTCTTTTTTTTTGGAGGGGGGGGAAGGAGGAGAGATGATATATTCTCTTTAAGAATGACAGACCATAAGGTAGTGTACAAGCAATATGTGAAAGCAAACAATGCAAGAATGTGAAATTCAACCGGTTCAGCAATTAGAGGCAATATTTTATACATTCAATTTAAAGCAATAAGACCAGATTCAAAATGCAAATGAGTAAACAAACACAACAAAAATAAACCATTCAATGAAACACTATTAAAAGGCAATCCAGGACTTACAGTATTTATATAGCCATTCTAAAACAAAGATAGAATTTCATTGCAGAATTATACGAACAAGGTCAGAACGCAGTGAATACTGATAAATACAGTAGCCTGATATCCAGAAACAGGGTTATCATAAAGCCTTTGCTTACGCACAATGTAAAATGGATTACAACTATGACATCTGTTAAAGAGAACTTGAGTAAATGTACAAGGAAAATGTATCTCATCTGCAGATAGAAAAAGAGAATACATAAATTATTATCTATGGAACGTCAAATCTCAAAACTGAAAAAAAGAATCCTGCCCAAGTCAAGAATTATAAACAAAATCATTGTGTATAGAATATTACATTAGCTTCTCAGCATATAGAATACTGAAATAGGCCATAAACTCAAGATTGTGGAGGACTGGGAAGGGTGAGCAGATCACATACATGGCGATGCTATTTGTTTTGCATAGACAACAAACACATTTTCATTTTTAGGCTACATTCCCACATTGAGCTTTTTGGTGAGTTTTTAATGTTGCATATTTTAGCCATCATTTCCTCACCCATTGTTAGGTGTCAAGTTCCCACCTCTGCACAGGTGGAATCTCAAACCATCTCCGCTGCGGTCTCCCATTCTTTTCCAGCCGCAGTGGAGCCTGCTCAGTGGAGACGTCGGTCCCAGCGTCTAGCTCAGGATGATACTGGGCGACTGGTTACTACTGTCCTTCCAGGCTCTGCCTTTGTAGCCAGCACTGATCAGTAGCGAGCAGATCTTTCTGGGACTAAGTCCTACTTTTCCCATACTGAGCATGCCCACAGGACATCCTCCCATTGGAGGTCGAGGGTCACATGCTCAGGTCCTGTTGTGGCTCCTATTGGACCATCTGGAAGGTCTTGTAGCACTGCTGCTATAAAAGGTTTCCATGGCCTCTCGGCCATGCGCTAGTGTACACTTGTAAACGTGTGTGTGTTGACGTGTAAAAGTCGTTCATTAATTATCCCCTCCCTTGTGTATGACTGCTCACGTAAGGTGGATGATTGCTATCTAGCGCCCGACTTAGCTATCAGCACGTGACACACAAAACAGCGTCAAATTGCTGTGACCGCCAGTGTGGCGCCGTAAGCTTTCACAGCTCTTTCCTTACCCAAGCCTGGGTGGTTAGTAGCGTCCGCCAGAGCGGCACCGCACGCACTCTCGTGCTTCTAAATAATTATTATTACTTTATTCACTCTGACACCCCAGTTGCGGTGTCGAGCACAAGAGGTCTAGATGAACTTTATTCCAGAGTCTTGGGATTGAGTTCTGAGACTCCTTGTTTGCGCTCTTTTGTGCGGTACCGCGTCCCTGTGACGGAACAGGGTTTGCTTTCTTCATACAGGGTGAAGTTATCCCGTGTGTGAATCCATTTTGTACCACCATATAGTCTGTCATTACTCAGCAGCAGGTTCCATCTCTGCACGGTGGACCCCGGGCTGCGAACGCACCTTATTCTATCTATCTTATTATTTGGTGCGTTCCGCTAGCCCTCACATCCATTAAGTAAAATGGGTTGCTTGCATTTTTTTGAAAATATGCAATGTGAAAAACTCACCAAAAACTTATTGTGGGAGCATAGCCTTAGAAAGTGGTGGGTAAAAACTTGTATAGTTCATTTTGATTTTCAATTTTCGGCAATTAAAATTTTGACTGTGCTTTTTGGTTACATTTTCCAAAACAGATAAAAGGGTTGACAGTGAAGATGATCGAATCGATACTCATAGAATTGACTTTGATTCAAATTCACACATGCCAGTTTAAACAAATTGCAATTTCATTTGCATAGATCAGTAAAAAAAAGTAAATAAATAAAATGCACAGCGCCATTTCACACAATACTGAAGAGTCATAGAGGGGACTAATGACATGAGGTGCGGCCAGGTGGGCTTCTTCATAATGTCCTACAGCTTTCATATCACATGATTTAGGACAACCAATCAGGGAGGGGCTTTCACAACCAGTATAAAAGATGAGGTCAGCCAAGCAGTGCCATTTTATGCTTTTACAATGCCCTATATGTAGATGTCAAAGTGCATAGCCCATTCAATATAGAAACAGAGAAAGGACAATATTGGATTGTCTTGTACTATTGCACTAGTGTTGAAGTCATTCTGCTAGTAATAATCCAAAAATTCAAGTGAGTTAGGGAGTTGCTGTACTTGACTAGTTAGTGTGACTGTGCATTCATTGATCTGTGATATATTGCACTAACAGCACAGTCCCCACTTTGTACCGTACATCTACACTGGAAGCAACGGCACCCACTAACGTTCCTCCACTGCAGCCTAGTCATCTCTTTCTCGGCCCTGACTGTACTCACTCTGCTCAGCTCTCCCGGCTCTAATCTCTCTCAGGTGTTCACTCAGGTCTGGTCTCTCTTGGGTCTTCACTTGGATTTAGTCTCTATCGGGTCTTGAGACGGCATGGACTGGGAATCATCCTACTGAACGTTTGCTCTCCTTTTACCGCGGGCACAATACTACTCAGGCAGCACAGGATGAGGGTAAATCAGTGTGGCAATAATTTATTGAATCACCGATAAACAATAATATGCAGAACAGTCTGAACAAACACCCAAGATGGTAAAAATTACAGAGTTTCACCCTTCATTTGGCTCGCCGGGATTAGAGCCACTTCCAGGGCCAACTACCTTCACCAGTGGCACCCGCTTTTGGCATACCACCTTCATCCTGTCTGTTCAGCATGGATGGCCTGAAGACAAGGAGGAGAGGGAACAGGAGGAGGAGGATGAGGAGAAGATGGACAGTTTTTCTCTTGGTGGGGACAGGGTGGTCTTGGCTGTTGGCAGTCTGGCACACATGGCTGAGTTTCTGTTCCACTGCCTTTCCTGTGATCCTCGCGTTGTGCGTATTTTGGCCAACACTAATTACTGGTTGGTCACCCTTGACCCACACTACAAGAAGAACTTTACATCTCTCCTTGCTGTAGCCGAGAGGTCTAATAAAATGTTGCAGTACTAGATGCCTCTAGTTGAAGAATTATTAAAAAAAATTCCCATCTGACAATGCTGGCAGCAGAGGACACAGTTCCTTGCAAAAATAATGAGTACAGATGAGGGAGACACACACCAGATGCATCAGAGGCAGGGGAACATTATCAAAGGTCTGGGACAGTTTTCTCAGATCCTCTCATCACCCAGGCCCTGATGCGTGGGGTACACTGACAAGGAAGGAAACGTTTTGGAAGATGCTGAAGGAGTACGTTGCCGACCGTACCAGCATCCTCTGTGATTCTTCTGTGCCTTACAACTATTGGGCATCCAACCTAGACACGTGGCATGAACTGTCTTCGCCTTGGATGTCCTGGCTTGCCAGTCCGCTAGAAGTTTTGTCAGAGTGTGTTTTTAATGCCACCGGGCCTATTATAACCGATAGGCGCATCCACTTGTCAACTGAAAATGCTGACAGGCTGGCTCTTATCAAAATGAACAAGTGAACAAGGGCTGAATTGGCACAGACTTCTCAACACCATCGGACGACAGCAGTAGAACATAAACTGAAATCCAGTGTTCTTTATTTTTTTCTGATCTATTCCCATGCACCCCTTTCCACCCAAACATGGATATACGCTTCAGGTTTTCATCTTTTTTGTGTCCTCCTCCTCCTTCTCCTCTTCCTCCTCCAACTCCATATCAACAAGGTGATCATGTTACCCTTACTATAATTTTTTTAAGGCTGTTTATGATGATTAAGAATTTTGAGAGGCCTATCTTTAACATTCTGTGATATATATGTATACCCCCCAGGGGTAAATATTTTTCAGCCCATGCACTTAGTGCATGCGAATTACCAGTCTAGGATACCCACTCCCTAATAATGGGGAAAAAAATGTTTTCTGAGGCAGTCTACTACGTCTCTTCAAAGGGGTATTGGAGTGCCTCCTTCTAATTGTTGGCATCCCTTGCACTTAATAATACGCTTTACCAGTCTAGGAAACCCACTCCTTAGTAATGGGAAAAATGCTTTTCTGAGGCTTCACCTGCTAGTTGAGGGAACATTTTTTTAAACCAAAGGAGCCAATGGGTTCTTTTAGTATATGATTCAGTGACTTGTTATGGGCTGTCAGGTGGTCGTCACATAGCGAGTTCTCACACTGCATACAGGATTTTACAGCTGGGACAGGAGACATTGTAAGGTAAGTACAGAAGATCCTGGTCTCCTCTATATCAGGCTAAGTAGATGTGAAACGCTCCACTGTGTTCCCCAGCAGGGTTAATGAAATAACAGTCCTTGACGCTGCTGTGTTAAAATCCTCCCTTTTTTAGTGCTAATTCAAATAGATGCTATTCTACAGCTCCTATCTGCAATTCGTATAGGGTGAACTGTCGCAGTAGGGATAGCGTATTACAGGCATTTAGCCAGGGATTACTGCTTTATAAATTATAATCCTCGCAGCTGCTTTTTACCATACATTCATTGCCATATTAATGTTTTTTACCATCATCTGTACTCAGAAATATATCAAAGCTGGCAAAATTAACTGATTTATTGTGTCCTTTCACAGTTTCACTGTAGCAGCTGTATGTAAAGGGTAGTGGTGGGAGATTTTACGCTACTGGAGCAGGTATTACCACTTCTGAACTATCCAGTAATTTTTTTTCGTTGGGTTCTAAGTCCAAAGTTCAGTTTGGGTACCAGAACTGTACCTGAACTTAAACCTGAAAATGAATCCCATAGAATTCAATAATGACCCGAGCTCTATCTCTCCTCCTACCTATCCCCCTGGGCTCCTGAACTGTAAAACAGACTTCCAGAGTTCAGCACCGGACACTCATTGTTTTGTACGAATTCCATAGGTTACAGTTCAGGTTCGCTCATCTCTAATCACAATCATAGATGCAGATTGTTTACTGTGAGATCAATGTGAGACTATGGAAAGCTCTGTCACATGATGTTGTAATAGATGATTCACTTCAAAAATACTATTACAGTGTGCACATACCAAAGCAGTATCATTATCAATAAATTATCCGTAAAGACTATAGGCTGTTAGGTTTACCAAATATCTGACTGCAACAATTATCTTGGACAGGAAAAAGGAACACTTACACCAGAAGACCACAGCCTTGATTTTCCACTGCTTTATCATGTAACTGCAAGTTTGCGATTTGCACAGTTGCAGTCACGTGCTGAATAGATTCTCATCCTCTTCTCTCAATATTCTACTGAGAGAGGTGGATAACAATCTAGGCAGAACGTGGCCACAATTTAATACAAATCACATTCCTTTCATTGCCCACTAAGTAAGTAAAATAATGTCTGTAATGGAGCTGCAATACTGATTACATTGACACCTTTGACGAAGAAATCCATTCTGCAGTGTGTTTTTTCTGTAATCAGCATCTCAAGTTTTCTGGTAATGAGATTTTGTTGCACAGGGGATGGGCTATGCAATGTGTCAATGAGTTTCCTCCTGTTGGAAATTTCACACCGGCGCAGTCATTGGCATGGGTGGCACATGAGCAGATTGATTTGCCGGTTGGTCCTCAATAAAATGGCACTGAGGATGGCACATCCACACATCTCTAAAAGACGTCAGGCCATGGCAATGATGGCATCAGCACAACATTTCAAAAAGGAGGCAGGTCATTGGAAAAGCAGAAACCTGTGATTCAAACACCGGATGCAGGCAGTGAGGTCGGTTCAGGAGAAGACCCAGTGTACAGTCCGGCCCTGTGCACCGAACTCTAATTAGCAGAAAACTTCAAATGCTGATTAAAGAAGATCCACAAAGTTATTTCTTCACCAAAGGTACCCATTTAATATTTATAACAGCGCCATGACAGCCAAGGCTTTACTTTACAAAATCGTGATGACAGGTTCTCTTCAAAGGTGGGCTACAGTTGTAATGTAATATTACATGTCAGCCACTCATGGAATACAGTGACTGCATGAGTCTGCTCGTACCAGGTGGATGTTGATATTATGTAATGGTGTTAAGCTGCCTATACAACTGAAATTGCCGTCAGATGACCGCTTGCTCGACAACAATCTCACCATCTCTCCCTGCACTAGAACTCTCAGCTTGGCATGGCACATTTGTTCTTTATGGGGATAGTGGCGCAAGCTCCTGCTAGACACTTCTGAAATAAATTTATCTCATGGAAAAAAAAAGTGTTGAGGCTGTGTCCACATGAGCGTATTGTACAGTCTGTGTGAACCCCAGATGCTGGAATTATCAGCGGGACTCCCAACATGAACTTGCAGCCTCATGTGTGTCTATGAAACTGTAATGGAGACCCATGGTCAGACTGGGGATTAGTGTTAATATCTGTAAAATATGCCCGTCTGAATCTGGCCTTATGATGCATTTCCACCACCTGATTTGTGGTGTTAAATGACCGCTAATCAGTAAATATTAAAGTTTACCGATTGGCGAATATGACAACTTTACAGATTAAAGCAGCTTTAGCACCAGGTTGTAATACAAACAAGCACACAAAGATGAACACTTAAAAGGGGTTGTTCCCTTTCAGGTGTTTGTCCCAGAGCACAGTTTATTATAAAAAAACAAAACAAATAAAAACACTGCACTATACTCACTTTCCGGGTGTCCACCAATCAGTCAGCTCAGCAGGGTTCTGTTTACACTGACACATTCACTGAGCTCACTATTCTGCTGCCATGACCTGAGCACCACAGCCAATGCCAAACACTGGTAGCAGTAGCGAACACTCACTGGTGGACCAAGAGACAGTGAGTATAGCAATATTTTTTTATGTGTGGCTATATATATTATTCATGATAATCTTGCAGTGCAAATTCATACTTAAAGGGAAATATTTTTTATATATACTGTATATGTATATATATTTATATATACAGTGGGGGAAATAAGTATTTGATCCCTTGCTAATTTTGTAAATTTGCCCACTGACAAAGACATGAACAGTCTATAATTTTAACCCCTTCCCGACCTTTGACGCCACGTAGGCGTCATGAAAGTCGGTGCCAATGCGACCCATGACGCCTATGTGGCGTCATGGAATGATCGTGTCCCTGCAGATCGGGTGAAAGGGTTAACTCCTATTTCACCCGATCTGCAGGGAGAGGGGGAGTTGTACTTCAGCCCAGGGGGGTGGCTTTGCCCCCACGTGGCTACGATCGCTCTGATTGGCTGTTGAAAGTGCAACAGCCAATCAGAGCAATTTGCAATATTTCACCTATGAAAATGGTGAAATATTGCAATCCAGCCATGGCCGATGCTGCAATAGCATCTGCCATGGCTGGAAATCATGTTCTGCCCCCCCCCACTGCCCCCGATCTCCTCCCCAGTCCTCCGTTCTGTCCGGTACCCCCCTCCGTCCCCCTGTCCGCTCCCCCGTGCTCCTGTCCGCTTCCCCCGTACTCCGATCCCCCCCCCTGTGATCCGATCCACCCCCCCACCACCCCCTCATACTTACCGAGCCTCCCGAAGTCGGTCTGTCTTCTCCCTGGGCGCCGCCATCTTCCAAAATGGCGGGTGCATGCGCAGTGCGCCCGCCGAATCTGCCGGCCGGCAGATTCATTACAAAGTACATTTTGATCGCTGTGGTAGATTCTATCACAGCGATCAAAATAAAAAAAATAATAAATAAACCCCCCCCTTTATCACCCCCATAGGTAGGGACAATAATAAAATAAAGAAAATATTTTTTTTTTCTTTTTACACTAGGGTTAGGGTTAGAACTAGGGTTAGAACTAGGGGTAGGGTTAGGGTTAGGGTTAGGGTTAGGGGTAGGGTTAGGGTTAGGGGTAGGGTTAGGGTTAGGGTTATGGCATGTGCACACAGTGCGGATTTGGCCGCGGATCCGCAGCGGATTGGCCGCGGATCCGCAGCGGATTGGCCGCTGCGAATTCGTAGCAGATTTCCATCAGGTTTACAGTACCATGTACACCTATGGAAAACCAAATCCGCTGTGCCCATGGTGCGGAAAATTCCGTGCAGAAACGCTGCGTTGTATTTTCCGCTGCATGTCAATTCTTTGTGAGGATTCCGCAGCGTTTTACACCTGTTCCTCAATAGGAATCCGCAGATGAAATCCGCACAAAAAAACACTGGAAATCTGCTGTAAATCCGCAGGTAAAACGCAGTGCCTTTTACCTGCAGATTTTTCAAAAATCGTGCGGAAAAATCTCACACGAATGCGCAACGTGGGCACATAGCCTTAGGGTTAGGGTTGGAATTAGAGTTAGGGTTGGAATTAGGGCTAGGGTTGGAAATAGGGTTAAGATTAGGCTTGTGGTTAGGGTTACGGATAGGGTTAGGGGTGTGTTGGGGTTACAGTTGTGGTTAGGGTTGGGATTAGGGTTAGGGTTGGGATTAGGGTTAGGGTTGGAATTAGGGTTACGGGTGTGTTGGGGTTAGGGTTGTGGTTAGGGGTGTGTTGGGGTTAGGGTTGTGATTAAGGTTATGGCTACAGTTGGGATTAGGATTAGGGGTGTGTTGGGGTTAGTGTTGAAGTTAGAATTGAGGGGTTTCCACTGTTTAGGCACATCAGGGGTCTCCAAACGCAACATGGCGCCACCATTGATTCCAGTCAATCTTGCGTTCAAAAAGTCAAATGGTGCTCCCTCCCTTCCAAGCCCCGACGTGCGCCCAAACAGTGGTGTACCCCCACATTTGGGGTACCAGCGTACTCAGGACAAACTGGGCAACAACTCTTGGGGTCCAATTTCTCCTGTTACCCTTGCAAAAATAAAAAATTACTTGCTAAAACATAATTTTTGAGGAAAGAACAATTATTTTTTTATTTTCACGGCTCTGCGTTACTAACTTCTAAGAAGCACTTGGGGGTTGAAAGTGCTCACCACACATCTAGATAAGATCCTTCAGGGGTCTAGTTTCCAAAATGGGGTCACTTGGGGGTTTCTACTGTTTAGGCACATCAGGGGCTCTGCAAATGCAACGTGATGCCCGCAGACCATTCCATCAAAGTCTGCATTTCAAATGTCACTACTTCCCTTCCAAGCCCTGACGTGCGCCCAAACAGTGGTTTACCCCCACATATGGGGTACCAGCGTACTCACAACAAACTGGGCAACAAATATTGGGGTCCAATTTCTCCTGCTACCCTTGTGAAAATAAAAAATTGCTTGCTAAAACATCTTTTTTGAGGACAGAAAAATGATTTTTAATTTTCACGGCTCTGCGTTGTAAACTTCTGTGAAGCACTTGGGGGTTGAACGTGCTCACCACACATCTAGATAAGTTCCTTGGGGGGTCTAGTTTCCAAAATGGGGTCACTTGTGGGGTGTTTCTACTATTTAGGCACATCAGGGGCTCTGCAAATGCAACGTGATGCCCGCAGACCATTCCATCAAAGTATGCATTTCAAATGTCACTACTTCCCTTCCGAGCCCTGACGTGCGCCCGAACAGTGGTTTACCCCCACATATGGGGTACCAGCACACTCACAACAAACTGGGCAACAAATATTGGGGCCCAATTTCTCCTGTTACCCTTGTGAAAATAAAAAATTGCTTGCTAAAACATCTTTTTTGAGGAAAGAAAAATGATTTCTTATTTTCACGGCCCTGCGTTGTAAACTTCTGTGAAGCTCTTGGGGGTTGAACGTGCTCACCACACATCTAGATAAGTTCCTTGGGGGGTCTAGTTTCCAAAATGGGGTCACTTGTGGGGGGTTTCTACTGTTTAGGCATATCAGGGGCTCTGCAAACGTAACATGATGCCCGCAGACCATTCCATCAAAGTCTGCATTCCAAAACATCACTACTTCCCTTCCGAGCCCCGGCATGTGCCCAAACAGTGGTTTACCCCCACATATGGGGTATCAGCGTACTCAGGAGAAACTGGACAACAACATTTGGGGTCAAATTTCTCCTGTTACCCTTGCAAAAATAAAAAATTCTGGGTTAAAAAAAATTTTTGAGGAAAGGAAACACACTTATTATTTTCACAGCTCTGCGTTATAAACTTCTGTGAAGCACTTGGGGGTTAAAAGTGCTCACCACACATCTAGATAAGTTCCCTTGAGGGTCTAGTTTCCAAAATGGAGTCACTTGTGGGGAGTTCCTACTGTTTAGGCACATCAGGGGCTCTGCAAACGCAACCTGACGCCCGCAGAGCATTCCATCAAAGTCTGCATTTCAGAACGTCACTACTTCCCTTCCAAACCCCGACGTGTGCCAAAACAGTGGTTTACCCCCACATATGGGGTATCAGCGTACTCAGGAGAAACTGGACAACAACTTTTGGTGTCCAATTTCTCCTGTTACCCTTGGGAAAATAAAAAATTGTGGGCTAAAAAATCATTTTTGAGAAAAGAAAAATTATTTTTTATTTTCATGGCTCTGCGTTATAAACTTCTGTGAAGCACTTGGGGGTTCAAAGTGCTCACTATGCTTCTAGATAAGTTCCTTTGGGGGGTCTAGTTTCCAAAATGGAGTCACTTGTGCGGGAGCTCCAATGTTTAGGCACACAGGGGCTCTCCAAACGCGACATGGTGTCCACTAATGATTGGAGCTAATTTTCCATTCAAAAAGCCAAATGGCGTGCCTTCCCTTCCGAGCCCTGCGGTGCGCCCAAACAGTGGTTTACCCCCACATATGGGGTATCATCGTACTCAGGACAAACAGGAGAAATTGGACCCCAAATGTTGTTTTCCAGTTTGTCCTGAGTACGATGATACCCCATATGTGGGGGTAAACCACTGTTTGGGCGCACCGCAGGGCTCGGAAGGGAAGGCACGCCATTTGGCTTTTTGAATGGAAAATTAGCTCCAATCATTAGTGGACACCATGTCGCGTTTGGAGAGCCCCTGTGTGCCTAAACATTGGAGCTCCCCTACAAGTGACCCCATTTTGGAAACTAGACCCCCCAAGGAACTTATCTAGATGCATAGTGAGCACTTATAACCCCCAGGTGCTTCACAGAAGTTTATAACGCAGAGCCGTCAAATAAAAAATAATTTTTCTTTCCTCAAAAATGATTTTTAGCCCAGAATTTTTTATTTTCCCAAGGGTAATAGGAGAAATTGGACCCCAAATGTTGTTTTCCAATTACCCTTGGGAAAATAAAAAATTCTGGGCTAAAAATCATTTTTGAGGAAAGAAAAATTATTTTTTATTTGACGGCTCTGCGTTATAAACTTCTGTGAAGCACCTGGGGGTTATAAGTGCTCACTATGCATCTAGATAAGTTCCTTGGGGGGTCTAGTTTCCAAAATGGGGTCACTTGTAGGGGAGCTCCAATGTTTAGGCACACAGGGGCTCTCCAAACGCGACATGGTGTCCACTAACGATTGGAGCTAATTTTCCATTCAAAAAGTCAAATGGCACGCCTCCCCTTCCGAGCCTTGCCGTGCACCCAAACAGTGGTTTACCCCCACATATGAGGTATCGGCGTACTCAGGAGAAATTGCCCAACAAATTTTAGGATCCATTTTATCCTGTTGCCCATGTGAAAATGAAAAAATTGAGGCTAAAATAAATTTTGTGTGAAAAAAAAGTACTTTTTCATTTTTACGGATCAATTTGTGAAGCACCTGGGGGTTTAAAGTGCTCACTATGCTTCTAGATAAGTTCCTTGGGGGGTCTAGTTTCCAAAATGGGGTCACTTGTGGGGGAGCTCCAATGTTTAGGCACACAGGGGCTCTCCAAACGTGACATGGTGTCTGCTAGCGATGGAGATAATTTTTCATTCAAAAAGTCAAATGGCGCTCCTTCCCTTCCGAGCCTTACCATGTGCCCAAACAGTGGTTTACCCCCACATGTGAGGTATCGGTGTACTCAGGAGAAATTGTCCAACAAATTTTAGGATCCATTTTATCCTGTTTCCCATGTGAAAATGAAAAAACTGAGGCTAAAATAATTTTTTTGTGAAAAAAAAGTACTGTTTCATTTTTACGGATCAACTTGTGAAGCACCTGGGGGTTTAAAGTGCTCACTATGCTTCTAGATAAGTTCCTTGGGGGGTCTAGTTTCCAAAATGGGGTCACTTGTGGGGGAGCTCCAATGTTTAGGCACACGGGGGCTCTCCAAACGCGACATGGTGTCCGCTAAAGATTGGAGCCAATTTTTCATTGAAAAAGTCAAATGGCGCTCCTTCCCTTCCGAGCCCTGCCGTGCGCCCAAACAGTGGTTTACCCCCACATATGAGGTATCAGAGTACTCAGGACAAATTGGACAACAACATTCGTGGTCCAGTTTCTCCTTTTACCCTTGGGAAAATAAAAAAAATTTCGCTAAAAGATCATTTTTGTGACTAAAAAGTTAAATGTTCATTTTTTACTTCCATGTTGCTTCTGCTGCTGTGAAACACCTGAAGGGTTAATAAACTTCTTGAATGTGGTTTTGAGCACCTTGAGGGGTGCAGTTTTTAGAATGGTGTCACTTTTGGGTATTTTCAGCCATATAGAACCCTCAAACTGACTTCAAATGTGATGTGGTCCCTAAAAAAAATGGTTTTGTAAATTTTGTTGTAAAAATGAGAAATCACTGGTCAAATTTTAACCCTTATAACTTCCTAGCAAAAAAAAAATGTGGTTCCAAAATTGTGCTGATGTAAAGTAGACATGTGGGAAATGTTATTTATTAACTATTTTGTGTCACATAACTCTCTGGTTTAACAGAATAAAAATTCAAAATGTGAAAATTGCAAAATTTTCAAAATTTTTGCCAAATTTCCGTTTTTTTTCACAAATAAACTCAGAAATTATCGACCTAAATTTACCACTAACATGAAGCCCAATATGTCACGAAAAAACAATCTCAGAATCGCTAGGATCCGTTGAAGCGTTCCTGAGTTATTACCTCATAAAGGGACACTGGTCAGAATTGCAAAAAACGGCAAGGTCATTAAGGCCAAAATAGGCTGGGTCATGAAGGGGTTAAGGGTAGGTTAATTTTAACATTGAGAGATAGAATATCAAAAATGAAATCCAGAAAATCACATTGTATAAATTATATAAATGTATTTGCATTTTGCAGTGAG
Source organism: Ranitomeya variabilis (assembly GCF_051348905.1). NCBI lineage: Eukaryota > Metazoa > Chordata > Amphibia > Anura > Dendrobatidae > Ranitomeya > Ranitomeya variabilis. Next base: position 266,991,409 of record NC_135233.1, on the reverse strand, counting down.
AAATAAGTATTTGATCTCTCTGGCAAACAAGACTCAATACTTGGTGGAAAAACCCTTGTTGGCAAGCACAGCAGTCAGATGTTTTTTGTAGTTGATGATGAGGTTTACGCACATGTCAGGTAGAATTTTGGTCCACTCCTGTTTGCAGATCATCTCTAAATCATAAAGATTTAGATGCTGTCGTTTGGCAACTCGGAGCTTCATCTCCCTCCATAAGTTTTCTATGGGATTAAGGTTTGGAGACTGGCTAGGCCACTCCATGACCTTAACCTGCTGGACTAGAACATAGGATCAACTTTTCCCACCCAGATTCCTTTGGCTACTCAAAAAACCCAGAACCAAAATGCTTTCACATTAAACCATCTTCGTAACCTAGTGTTACTAGTATAGCTTACATTACCGTCACATATCTACCATCCAGTACCTTACCCCCTGCTTACCTACATACCCACCCTCTATCCAAATTCGGAGGGTTGGAAACCATCTATCCATAAACTGTGCACCCATTACAGCTTTGGAAAAAATTGGCACTACCAACGCTGGTTGCCTACAGAGGGCCAGTATAAGCTATTGAGATGCCCTCTTAGACTCTTGAGATCTCCATTTAAAACACTTGCCTTTTCCTTAGCACTTTTCACCTTTAAGTCCTTGCTCTGGACAGTCCCAAAGTTGTCCTGGAACTCCTCTAGGTCAAGGATATTGGCTTCAGGGTATGATTCCTCATTCTTCTCTCTAGCCACTAAAGTGAAAGTAAATTGACCAGTAACATCATGTGACCTTATTAGAGCTTTAGTTTATTAGCCGAAGAACAAAGAAAATCTTGAACGTTAACAATAGCATTCAATGCTGTAGCTGCCTTTACCCAGGACATTCAGTCTTTAAACTATAATCACCTGTGCTATTTGTTAATTCATGCCCTCAATCACACACCAATTGTAGGGGTTCACACTCTCTGGTATCTGGTTGGATACACATGGCACAGAGTTTTATATCAAAATACCATGCGTTTTATTGTCCATCATAAACTTTACAACACCATAGCAAAAATTGACTTCTTTCATTATCAATGGATAATGGATGCAAGTCCTGTTCTTCAGTCAGAATGAAACAACATGAAAGTAGCTGGCACAACAACCTCCTTAATCACAGCAGCATCTAACTCTTGTATTAAATGTGATCACCAAACAGACACCTCTCTGTTTGGCTCTAGCACACCAATCTGTGCAAAGCAGACTAACCTCTGCCTTTCTCCAGTCTCAACACACTCCACACTTTGAGTTAACCAAGCTGCTGTTAATAGCCTGTAAACCCCTGACTGTATTATATGATCAACTTTTCCCAGCCAGGTTCTTTTGGATACTCAAAAACTGCAGAACCAAAACCCAGTCATATTAAACCCTCTCAGTAACCTAGTGCTACTGGTACAGGTTACAGCTTACATTACCTACACATATGTGCCATACATGACCTTACCTACTGCTTTCCTACAGTGCCAATTTCTATTTACCCAGAATTCTCCCAGGAACATATGTTGTACAGCTAAATACTAAGGTCTAAGAATGGCGAGAGATATTATGCACAAGGAAGAAAAGAGATTAAACCTAAATTTAATATAGACAACAAATACTTTCTGTATATTTTAGATACACACTTTTTGCTCCGCCAGACTTAATTCTCTCTGTAGGGAAGCCTCCCAGCACACTTTAGATGACATCATATGTCTTAACAATCGTAAAGTAAATATATCCTATCTCAGCAACGCGAGACATAATTTAAAAAAAAAAAAAAAAAGATCTAAAAAGGTTCTTTAAAATTTGGAAACAATAGACAGTAGACTTAGGCATTTCAGGGGTGATCTTAGAGGAGTGTAACAAGGTGCGGAAAAACATTCTAAATGAAAGACGGCAAGACACATATTTTAAGCTGATGTTTGTGGCTCTATATGGATTGAATAAATCTGCATCACCCACTACTCCAGCATGGTATGTCCCAACTGTGATACTCCCTCAGCAATTTTTTTGCAATCGGAGTGTGAGGCCATTAATGAAAATTGGGGAAGGTTCACATCCCACATAAAAAAAATTGTTGTGGAGTAGACATACTACTCATGGGACATGCCATACTCTTTCTTTAATTCAGAATTCCAGAAAAAGGAGGACAGAGGAAGCTTAGGAACACACCCAAGATTGTTCATGCCTTTTTTTGTAGGGGCCTTACAAAGGCAATATAATTGCAGACAAACAAAAGAAAAAAAAACTTGCAAAAATTTTTTCCCAGAGTGGAGGAGTTGTATTTCCTTTCACTACAACAGGAAAGAAATTGTGAAAATTGTCTTGCCATTTTAATAGTCTGGAAGATCTGGGAGGTACATTGAGTAGTTTTAGAGACCTCCTCTATTTTAGCGTTATTGTAGAATTAGTCCAAAAAACCCAATAACATTAAATTATTAGGACACTATCCTACGAGTTTGTTGGTAAATACTCACTAATGTCACTAGAATCAGCATGGATATAAATTCTAATAAATGTTTTTCTTTTGCTTGTTTTGTTTTTTTTCTCTTGTAATACAGTTTGAAGTATGTTCTGTTATTCATCTTTCACTATAATTTTTTTTCACAGTAAAATTTCAAATAAAAATATATTTAAAAAAATAAAAATGTATACGACACTATTTACAGTATTTTCTTACAGACTGATCTTCTTTATTGCTGTACTTTCACACTCCATTAGTAGGTTGCGTTGACACGTTGCAGTCGTGGTTATTTTTGTTGCTGCAATTGATGTAGAACTGTATCACTATAGCAGAGCTTTCCATGTGTGCTTTCATGTGAGATTGCATTAGTCATAGAAATCTTCTGCATTGTATAAAATGGCAACGGGCATTGATGGTGATTCAAGTGAGGTGAATCACAAATTGTTTGAATTTGCCGGGTCTAGCACAACTCTTTTCATGATGTAATCACTGTGATTGGTACTTTCAGTTCTCTTTACAAGAGATCAAGGACTGAACTGCCTTATATTAAATAAACAGAATAATCAAACCTTCGAAAGTTATGGAATATTACTAGGATTTGCCATATAATTTTTATTATGAAAGTCGAATATCTGGGACATTGGCTGATCCTAATAATTAAGAGACCATGGTCCCCTTATTTTTTTGTATATTTTTATCTTTTTACTATGTTCCAGGTTTTTTGATGCTGAAAAGGTAAAAAATGGAAAAAATGTTTTAGAAAAAAATCCAAGTGAGAAAACACTTTCCCCTTTTTACTATACATACAAGTGATTCTCACAAAATTAGAATATCATCAAAAAGTTAATTTATTTCAATACAAAAAGTGAAACTCATATTATATAGAGTCATTATAAACATAGTGATCTATTAGAAGAGTTTATTTATGTTAATGTTGATGATTATGGCTTACAGACAATGAAAACCCTAAAGTCATTATCTCAGTAAATTAGAATAATTAACAAAAAACACCTGCAAAGGCTTCCTATGCGTTTAACACTAGAAGTCCCAGAAATTTCGAGCTCCCCCCTGAAGTCCTGAAAGAGGGTCAAATGACCCTTAAGATACCTTCACACTGACCAACTTAACAACGATATCGCTATCGATCCGTGACGTTGCAGCGTCCTGGATAGCGATATCGTTGTGTTTGACACGCAGAAGCGATCTGGATCCTGCTGTGACATCGTTGGTCGGAGCAGAAAGTCCAGAACTTTATTTCGTCGCTGGATCTCCCGCAGACATCGCTGAATCGGCGTGTGTGACACCAATCCAGCGATGTCTTCACTGGTAACCAGGGTAAACATCGGGTTACTAAGCGCAGGGCCGCGCTTAGTAACCCGATGTTTACCCTGGTTACCACTGTAAATGTAAAAAACCCCAAACACTACATACTTACATTCCGGTGTCTGTGGCGTCCTCTGGCGTCTGCTTCCCTGCACTGTGTCAGCGCCGGCCGGCCGTAAAGCAGAGCACAGCGGTGACGTCACCGCTGTGCTTTACGGCCGGCACTGACACAGTGCAGGGAAGCAGACGCCGGGGGACGCCACAGACACCGGAATGTAAGTATGTAGTGTTTTTTTTTTTTTTACATTTACCACTGGTAACCAGTGTAAACATCGGGTTACTAAGCGCGGCCCTGCGCTTAGTAACCCGATGTTTACCCTGGTTACCCGGGGACCGGCATCGTTGGTCGCTGGAGAGCTGTCTGTGTGACAGCTCTCCAGCGACCACACAACGACGAAACAGCGATGCTGCAGCGATCGGCATCGTTGTCTATATCGCTGCAGCGTCGCTAAATGTGATGGTACCTTTAGTCCAAACTGACTAATCTGATGGCTCCAATTAGCATCCTTTCATTTGTAAATGTGGCCATTGCCTGAGGAATCTGCAGGGGGCAATTGTTTTGATCCACCTCAACAAAGGTCTTGTAAGAGAGTGTAAACAAAAGAATGTAAGATTCTCCTGCCTGCCCACCCCCCAGCTGCATTGTTGTGTAGGGGATATGCATAAGGTTGCTAAAGGTACCCTCACACTCAGCGACGCTGCAGCGATATAGACAACGAGCCGATCGCTGCAGCGTCGCTGTTTAGGTCGCTGTAGAGATGTCAAACACAGCAGCTCCACAACGATGCAGGAGCGATCCTGTGACGTAGCGGTGACTCATTTATCGTTCTCACAGGTCGTTAGCTCCATGTTTAACATTGCTGACATCGTTGCTTTTGCTGTCAAACATGACGATACACGGCGATCTGAGGACCAAATAAAGTTCTGGACTTCTAGCTCCGACCAGCGATATCACAGCGGGATCCAGATCGCTGCTGCATGTCAAACACAACGAGATCGCTATCCAGGACGCTGCAACGTCCCGATCGTTGTCGTTCTCGTTGTAAAGTTGTTTAGTGTGAAGGTACCTTAACACCTTAGCAAATTTGCATGCAGCCTTTTGTGCTGTGGGGGATAAATAGGTGACTGCTTCACCTATTTTGTTCACATGAAACAAAATGCAGAGAAGGCACACCATTCAACAGGCATTGGAACTGATCCTGAGCAACGCCAACCCTTCTGACTCAGATGGAGAAGACATAGTCCTTCAACCGGATTCGGACTCTGAGCTGTCTTCAGGTTAGATTTTTCAAATTATCTATTTTTATTTCCTAACTATCTTTTTTAGGCTAGGTTCACATTTGAGAGAATTTCAGTTCCCTGCGAATCCAGCAGGGAACTTAGAAATTTTCTCAGCCTCCGCATGTTCCCCGCATGTGGGAGAGCGGGGAACGCGGTCCCTAGCAACCCGCTGTGTTTACTGGTCACCAGCTACACAGCGGGCTGTGGGGATTGCGATTTGCACCCCCGCATCCCCCCTCACCAGGGAACGCATCTTGAGGAGTTCTCTGTGCAGGGGGATGCGGGGGTGTGAATGGCACTCCCTGCAGCCCGCTGTGTAGCTGGTATCCAGTAAACACAGCGGGTTGCTGGGGACCACGTTCCCCGCTCTCCCGCATGCGGGGAACATGCTGAGGCTGAGAAAATTTCAAAGTTCCCTGCTGGTTTCGCAGGGAACTGAAATTCTCTCATATGTGAACCTAGCCTTTAGAACCAAAACAAAATGTTAATTTGAAATTATTTATCTTGCAGATGAGGAGACTCCTCCTCTAACAAAAAAGAGAGCTTGATTGGCGAGTGAGCCGACAGAGACCACAAAAGATGGCACAGTGTGGCGTGAAGTACAAGTGGGGAAACGTCTCCATTTCACCCCAATAGAACCGTACCCTACAGATGGAGAGCCAAGTGCTAAGGCCAGAAGAAGTGTCCAGAGTTGCCTTCAGAGCTTCCTCTGTTTTATCACTCTTGACATGCTTCATAGCATTCAAGAATGGACTACTCAACATGCATGTCACACGAAGCAGGTGGATTGGTTCATGGGTCTCCCGGAACTAATGGCATTTATTTCAGTCATCTTGCCAAGGTTCCATCACTACGTGACAGCTGATCAGCAAACCTGGCAAAACCCAAGGATCATTGCAACTGTGACCCGAAACTGCTTCCAAGACATCATGCAACACCTACGCTTTGATGACATGTTCACACACAGTGAACGAGTGGAGACCGATAAGTTTACTGCAATCTCCGATGTGTGGAGATCGTTTGTCACCAACTGCATTGCATCCTACAACCCTGGTCGACACATCAGTATTGATGAACAGCTTTTCCCGTCAAAGACTCGCTGCTGTTTTCTGCAATACATTGCAACAAAACCAGACAAGTTTGGCATCAAGTTTTGGGTGGCTTGTGACTTGAAATCAAAGTACATCTGTAATGTCCTCCCATATCTTGGCAAGGACCCCAGTCGTCCCAGCGGGGAGAGACTGTCCGAAACTGTAGTGATGAGGCTGATGGAACCATTCATGGACAAGGGCAGAACTGTAACCACGGACAATCTACATCATTGTCACTTGCACAACGACTGCTTAGCCGGAAAACCACTATCCTCAGCACAGTCAACAAGAGTCGCCGCCGCCGGGAAATTCTTCAATCCGCTAGACAGATGGACCGCACTGAATTCACCACTCAGGTGTTTTCAACCGCTGGTGCCACACTGACAGTGTATGCACCCAAATGAAAGAAGGCCGTCTACATTCTCAGCAGCATGCACAGTGTGGTTGAGACTGAGGATACCAACAAAAGGAAGCCAAACACGGTCACACAATACAGCCACACAAAGTGCGGTGTGGATGTAATGGACCAAATGGTGCGGGAGTACAGCATGCATGCAGGAACACGGAGATGGCCAGTCACCGTGTTCTACAACATGATTGACATGGCAGCACTGAATGCTCATGTTCTTTATCAGGCATGCACTGGGGTGCAGGAGAGACGGGTGGACTTCCTGGTAGAGCTTGCAAAAGAGTTAGGTGGCTCTCATGTGACTGAAAAGAAGGCACGCAAGGAGAAACTCCTTCGGCAACAACCTTCCACACCCAGCCCTGGCAAAAGGGCGAAGTGTCAGGTCAACCATTGATGCACGAACAATTGTGCAACTGAGAGATGTGTTGACTGCTACAAATACACGTGTGGCAAATGTACCAGGGGCATACCCAGGCAGTGCCTGGTATGTTCCAACAGTGCAGACAGACTGCTGAGTGAGTGCTGAAATGCTAGTCACACAAGTCACACAAGTAGGACATGTGTTGTGAACTCTATTTCTGGGCTCCCTCTAGTGGTCACAAGCGGTACTGTGTAGTGTTGTCCTTCTGCAGGTTGTCTTCATCAGCTGGTTCGTTATCCTTGGTTGGTTTTCTATTTAGCCCACCTGGATACTCAGTTCCTTGCCTGCTATCAATGTATTCAGTGCTCTTCAGATTCCGTGTGTCTACCTTGCTCCCAGTCTCTCCAAGACAAGCTAAGTTTTTGTTTGATCATTTTTTGATTATCAGTGTTCATTATGTTTTTAGTCCAGCTCGCTAAAATGTGATTTCTTCGCTTGCTGGTTGCTCTAGGGGACTGAGTTTCTCCCCCCACACCGTTAGTTGGTGTGGGGGTTCTTGAAATCTCAGAGTGGATATTTTGTAAGGGTTTTTTACTGACCGCATAGATTCCCTTTTCTATTTTCTGCTATCTAGTATTAGTGGGCCTCATTTGCTGAATCTGCTTTCACCCCTGTGTATGTGCCTTCCTCTTACCTCACCGTTATTATTTGTTGGGGGCTTCTATATCTTTGGGGATTATTTCTCTGGAGGCAAGAGAGGTCTTTCTTTCTCTCTAGGGGTAGTTAGTTCCTTAGGCTGGCTCGAGACGTCTAGGAATTCAGGCACGTTCACCGGCTACTTCTAGTGTGTTTGGTTAGGTTCAGATTTGCGGTCAGTCCAGCTTGCCACCTCCCTAGAGCTTGTCCTATGTTTGTTACTTAGCTGGAGTAATTTGTGATCCTCAACCACTAAGGATCATAACAGACATGCCACTCACACACACACGTGCAGCCCCCCACTGCAGCCTATTGTAAATATGTGTGGAATTGTTTTATTCCTTGTATTTTTTTATCATTTTTATAACAAAAATAAAAAGCATGGAAACAAATAACAGTTGTTCTTTTGTATATTTTTCACACTGAAATTTCAGTCCTCTTGTGCGATTTTCGTGCGATTTTTTTTCGCTAGTGTGCTTGAGGCCTTAGACACAAATGCTTCTGGTCATTACTCACAGCTGTACCGTGCTCTAAAATTTCTAATTCTCTATTTAAAATATATAAAAAATGACTCATTGTTTCAGTGCTTTTGTGCTCAAATAAAACTAAACTAAATACAATATGTGTAGTCTTTATATTATCAAATACAATAAACTGAAGAGAACTAACTAGAAACTAAATGGCTAAACTCAATGTAAAACAACAACCTCCTGTGGTGCGACAGTAATGGCCTTAATTACAGAACAAAAGATGGTGATTAGAGGATGTTAGCTAAAATCCTTCAGGTCATTCGACCCGTCTCTGGGTTCCAAAGGTAGAAATGTTAAATAACCCCTCTCTGGGACTTCTAGTGTTAAAAAGGTCCCTTAGTCTGTTTCAGTAGCTTCACAATCATGGGCAAGACTGCTGACTTGACAGATGTCCGGAAGGCAGTCATTGACACACTCTACAAGGAGGGTAAGCCAAAAAGGTCATTGCTAAAGAAGCTGGCTGTCCACAGAGTGCTCTATCCAAGCATATTAATGGAAGTTGAGTGGAATGAAAAGTGTGGTAGAAAAAGGTGCATAAGCAACCGGGATACCTGCAGCCTTGAAAAGATTGTTAAGAAAAGGCCATTCAAAAATTTGGGGGAAATTCACAAGGAGTGGACTGCTGCTGGAGTCATTGCCTCAAGAGCCACCACACACAGTAGTATCCAGGACATGGGCTACAAGTGTCGCATTTCTTGTGTCAAGCCACTCATGACCAATAGACAACGCCATAAGTGTCTTAGCTGGGCCAAGGAGAAAAAGAACTGGTCCAAAGGTCACAAAGTCTGGAGGAAGAATAGAGAGGCCACAATTCAAGCTGCTTGAGGTCTAGTGTAAAGTTTACAAAATCGGTTATGGTTTGGGGAGCCATGTCATCTGCCGGTGTAGGTCCCTGTGTTTTATCAAGACTTGTGCAGCCGTCTACCAGGAAATTATAGAGCACTTCATGCTTCCCTCTACTGACAAGCTTTTTGGAGATGGAAATTTCATTCTCCAGAAGGTTTTGGCACCTGTTCTCACTGCCAAAAGTACCAATACCTGGTTTAAAAACAACAGTATGCCTGTGCTTGATTGGCCAGCAAACTTGCCTGACCTAAACGCCCATAGAGAATCTATGAGTTATTGTCAAGATGAAGATGAAAGACACCAGACCCAACAATGCAGACGAGTTGAAGGCTGCTATCAAAGCAACCTGGGCTTCCATAACACCTCAGCAGTGCCACAGACTGATTGCCTCCATGCCACATTAATGCAGTAATTGATGCAAAAGTAACCAAGTATTGAGTGCATTTACTGAACATATATTTCAGTAGGCCAACATTTCAGATTTTAAAATCATTTTACAAGCTGATGTTATAAAGTATTCTAATTTACTGAGATAATGACTTTTGGGTTTTCATTGGCTGTAAGCCAAAATCATCAACATTAATGGAAATAAACACTTGGAATAGATCACTCTGTCTGTAATGACTATATATAATATATGAGTTTCACTTTTTGTTTTGAAGAACTGAAATACATTAACTTTTTGATGATATTCTAATTTTGTGAGAAGCACTTGTACATGGCATTGCCCTGTTCATAATAACCGTCTGATGAATACTGTTAAAACACAAAAAACCAAAGCCTGAATTTTTACCTCAAAAAATGAAAGTCATTAAAAGTGCCCAATATGATAATGAAAGTTACTGGTAGTTTTTTTCTAAAAACAATAAGCCCTTACTGTATATGCTCCCATTGCTGAAAAAAATAAGCTACATTAAAAGAATATGTTAACACAAGAAAAACATTTTTTTTATATATGGGATTTTGTTGTGCTAAAATACTAAAACATATATAACTATACGTATTTGTTTGGACTGTATTCCTAATTACACAAACTATAATGTGCATGCTATTTAACACAGTAAAGCAAAACACAGAGGTAGAACTGCTGTTTCTAAGTCACTTTGCATAAAAATTAAATACAAAGTGATTAAAAGTCACATATACCTCAAAATTTTACCAATGTAAGTAGTAGCTTGTACCACAAAAATGAAGTCCTCACATATCCTCTGCAGTGTGGAGTGCTTACAGTGGCCACTCACAGAACAATAATTATGTTTTTTGGTCGCTGAAACATTGCAATAAAATGCAATAATGGGCAATCAAAGGATCGTATATGCACCAATACGGTATCAATAAAAATGCCAGATTGGCAAAATTTTTACAAAATTTGGATTTTTTTTTTCACCACTTAAATAAAAAATAACCTAAACAAGTTTAGTGTCTGTGAACTCGTAATGACCTGGAGAATCATAACGGCAGGTCAGTTTTAGCATTTAATGAACATGGTAAGAAAAAAAATAAAAAAAACAATTGTGGAATTGCACTTTTTTACAATTTCACAACATTTGGAATTTATTCTGTTTTCCAGTACATGATACGGTAAAATCAATGTTGCCATTCAAAAGTACAACTCGTCCCGCAAAAAACAAGCCCTCACATGGACATATTGACGGAAAAATAAAAAGTTATGGCCGTGGGAAGAAGAAGAGCAAAAAATGGACACACAAAAATGAAAATACATCTGGTCCTTAAGGGGTTAAGGTACGCCACAACTTGTCATGAACTACATGAGCTGTGGTGTCGCAACCTCTATTTTCCCTGGTCCCTCCCTAGCACCACACATTTTGGTGAAGCTGGTCAAAACTCAAATTCACAGAATTTTTGCGCAACTCCACATTAAAGGGACTCTGTCACCTGAATTTGGCGGGCTATGTAAATGCCCTGTGTCCGGTCCGATGGGCGGTGTTTCCTCTTCTTTCATTCACCCCTTCCTTTCCCGCTGGCCGCAATATTTTCTTGAATTTCAGTAGGTTTCCTCCGTAGTTCACGTGTGCGCAATGCAATCTTGCAAAGTTGGGCAAAGCATACTGCGCGTGCGCAAGGCAAGATTGCATTGCGCACGCATGAACTACGTAGGAAGCCTACTGAAATTCAAGAAAATTTTGCGGCCAGCGGGAAAGGAAGGGGTGAATGAAAGAAGAGGAAACACCGCCCATCGGACCAGACACAGGGCATTTACATAGCCCGCCAAATTCAGGTAACAGAGTCCCTTTAAACAAAAATGTACACACCTGAAAATGCATACCTGATGCAGGTAATGAAGTCCTTAAAAATTTATATCGGGTGTGCTTGAGACAAATGTGTGCTCTTAGTAGGGATCCTATTAAGAGGGCTGAATAATTCTGAGACTGCAGTAGTCTGTAAAATTGGCATTATGCATTGAATTTGGAGAAACCACTTATTGTATTAGTTGTATTGAGCTATTTAAATTGTTCATGTATGATTGATTTAAGCAAACAGCAGGAAGTTTGTAAATCTTGCTAATTAAACTTAATTTGCAAAGCGGGTAAAAAATCTTTGATTACAATTGTAATTGCTTTTAATTGTATGTGTAATGTAATGCTCAATATTTGTGACTAATATGTATCATTGTGGTTAACCTGCATATCCTGAATACTAATCATCAGCAATTCAACATTTGTAAAAAGATAAATCTTTGAATAACGAGACTTCACTGTATTTAGAATACTAATCACAATTATTCAATTTACCGATACTATTTTGCTGTGTCCACATAAGTCATTAGCTGGGAGACTCACAAAAAGTGATGTTTCATTGCTTATTTCTTAAGGGTATTATTACTAAAATGGAGAATGTATTGTCCAATCTTGAAATTGTTATTAAAATATCTAGAGTGGAAAGATGTAGTTAAACATATTTAATTTCAGAAGCTGAATAAACATGTCTAAGCTATTTAATACATTGAAAATTATTTAATAACTTTATGAAACTGAATTATAGCAATAAATAGTTACATATTCATTGTGATATTTTTTATCACTTAACTTCCAAACCATTCAACAAATCACACCGGTCTGTTTGGGAAGAAGCAGAATAAATCCTACTCTTTGTGAGTTTTTTTCTGTCTAGAGGAGAATTTAATTTGAAGTGAATATTTCTTCACCCACATGTGACTTTTGTGCTCTATCCTGAGCCTTGCTCAGACGTACTGCTTCAATGTGCGGAAATTGTCATCTGGTTAGTGAGTGGACACTGCTCCTCTCTTTGTCTTTCAGAACAAAAAAATAAATAAATCTCCCTCATCCCTTTCACTGTGTAGGAAAAAGTTTGATAAAAAAAAAACAGAACTGTGCAACAGCTTTAGGCAGTGTGGAACAAATACTGCAAAGTAAGAATATTTTTAAAGATAGAAGGGTTAACAGTTTAATGTTATCAATTAACTAAATGCAAAGTAAATGAGCAATAGAGAAATAAAAGTAAAATCAATATTTGGAGTGAACACTCTGTCTTCAAAGCAGCATCAAAACCTCAATTCTTCTAGGTAGACTTGCACAAGGTTTTTGAAGAAACTCGGCAAGGGAAGTTGTCTCAAGCATTTTGGAAAACCGACCACATATTTTCTGAGGATATATGCTTGTGCAAACCCTTCTGGCTCTGCTTTTAATCCCTCACATATTGATGAAGTCAGGATCAAAGATCTGTAGGAAAGATATCATCACTTCTAGGACTCATTTTTGCTCTTTTTTTTTGCTGTAGTTTTTAGAATGCTTTCACATTGTGTTCAGTCACCCGTTTTCGGTGGCCCCATTGGGGCTTATATCTGAACCCCTAGCAAAACGGGATTCGACCATATGCGCCAACAGGGCCATTGGCTATAATGGTGCCAGCATAGCGAACATGAACTCTGCCGTGTATCATTTTTGGGTGTGTTCACCTACTGAAGGCAGACACTCAGACGTATACTGTGTCTGGGTGTCCATCTCCAGTAGGCATAGATGTCCGAAAATGATGCATGTCAGAGTGCATGTTTGCTCTGCTGGCATCATTATAGCCAAAGGCCCTGTCGGCGCATATGGTCGAATCCCATTTTGCAAGAGGTTCTGACGAAATCTTCTGTGGGGTCACCAAACGAGTGCCTGAATTCAATGTTACCCTTAATGTCTTGGGCTGTAAGATTGGAGTCATTTTTATACTGCAGAATAAATTTGTAACCAGTCAGATGCCTTTTACTTTCTTTCGAAATCAGATGTCCAGGAGTACCATCAGCTCACAACTAGCAGAAACCAGTGGGACCCAGCTACCACCATCTATACTTCAGAGAATAAGGTGATTGTGTGCCCCCCTTCTTTTGTCTCTCCCTGAATATTGTCTCCACTGGCTCACTATGTCCCAAGGTGTTAGATATCTATGAAGGTGGTACTATTTGATGTATCCTATCTGCGACATGTTTCTTATTCCTGATTAGATGTATCTATATCACCTACAGGGTTTAATTCAGTTTGTAAGTGACGAGTAATGTATGTTTATTTTCACACATTTATGAGTTATAATAATAGCTTTGTTTGCTCTATGCACTTACATTGTCTCTCTTATCAGGAATGTATTGATCTCGTTGTGGATCATATTCCATCATTATCCTGATATATGTTTGTCTTTTAGCAGACCTTTCCAAATTTATATATAATACTTTTTGTAATTATTTACTAAACTTTACATTCTCATTTTACTACTACTGATTTCTCCGATATCTTTTTCTATTGGATTTATTACCTATTTTTACTCCATTAAATAGACAAATTTTTTGTCTGTAATATAGTATTTTCAGGAACTCTGCCTTACTGTGATTGTTGGTGGAATATCATTGTAGGTTGTTCTACTCTTCAGAGAAATCTATCCAGATGTGGTGTTCATGGAAGAACCATGTTCAAAAACCATTCTTTCCTTTTGGAAATAAGGCCAAATGACTCAACTGTGCACAAAAACATTGAACCAGGGAGCAGAAAAATGGCAGAAAATGTTTTGATCTGGTGATGAAAATGTGGAATATTTGGCGCCAACAGAATGCCGTTTGTCGCTGAATGGCTGAAGCATGGTACAATAATGGGTATCTGAAGTCAACAGAGACGTATGTTGGAGGTTCTTTGCAAGTTTAGTGCTGTATTTCAGCAAATGGAGTTGTAAAATTGGTCAGGATTATTGATGTTCTCAATGCTACGCAATACATGCAGATACTTATCCATCATGCAAAACAATCAGGGAGGCGTCATATTGGCTCTAAATTTATTCTGCAGCAGGACAACAAACCCAAATATACAGCCAAATACATTAAAGACTATTTTGTGCATAAAGAAAAAACAAGAAGTCCTGGAAGGGATGATTTAGACCCCACAGAGCCCTGTTATCATCATCAAATCTGTCTGGGATTACATGAAAAGACGGAAGGATTTCCATAAGTCTTCATCTGCAGAAGATCTATGATTAGTTGTCCAAAATGTTTGGAACAACTTAACTATTGAGTTCCTTCAAAAACAGTGCACATGTAACGCTCAAGCGTGGATCGTGAACCCACTGTGCCATAGTCCAGGGAGATCTTGGAGGGGTATTACTTGTGCCCTCCTGTTTTTTCCCTAGAGTCCCTGATAGTGTGGTTAGACTTGAACCCAGGTGAACAACAGGTGCTCCGCCAGGGCAGACCCTGAAGGCGCGGCAGCTGACCCCAGAGGGACAGTGAAGCAGAATCGGAGCTGCAGTAGCCAGCTGAACAGGAACTGTTAGCAGGAGGATAGGATCAAGTTCAGACAGAATGGACAGGAATAGATTCAGAAAGAATTAGGTCACTGGCAGGAGAGGTACAGGACTGGAAATGTGAACAGACAGGGAACCGCAGATGCGGACAGACAGGGTACTGCAGGTGCGGACTGGTACAGAACTGTAGGAGCAGACAGGTATGGAACCACAGGTGAGGATGGGTATGGAACCGCAGGTGAGGACAAGTATAGAACCTCAGGTACGGAACCGCAGGTGCGGAAATAGATAGTGATTCAGATACTTCAGGTTTAGAGATAAGTACAGATTCAGACAGCAGGTTTAGAGATAGGTACTGATTTAGACCCAACAGTTTTAGAGATAGGTACTGATTCAGACAGGGCAGGTTTAATGATAGATACTGATTCATACATGGTAAGCTTTAGCAATAGGTACTGACTCAGACACAACAGGTTTAGCAATGGGAACTGATTTAAGATTCAGGGATAGATCCTGATTCAGACACAACAGATTCGGGAATAGGTTCTGATTACGATACAATTTCAGGGGATAGATCCTGATACAGACACAACAGGTTCAAGGATAGTCCTGAATCAGACATAACAGTTTCATGTTTCAGGCCCTGGCCAGACAGACCTAGAGGAAGCAGATTCAGGCAAGATCAGATACAAGGTACACATTCAGAGTTCAGGCCTAGGCCAGACAGGCCCAGGCAGGGTTCTGGTATCAGACAGGACCTGACAATGGATTTAGCAGCTTAAAGACCAGCTAGATACTAAAGTCCTAGATGTTGAACAGGCACCTCTCTATAGGGGAGGGTACATTACATATCAGATGCCTTCTAGCTATTGGCTAGGGACTTCTCAAAAGTGCTTTCTCTACTCCATTAAGAAGGAAGTGCATGCACACGCACTAGGCGCATTGCCTAGAGACCTGCAAGGCGCGAGCAGGCACAGGGACCTTGGAGCTGAGACTGATAGCCGCAACAGGAGCGGTTGGGATGATAAGCAAAACGGTGTCCCTGCTGGGGAGAGGAGGAGTCACGCAGGGATGCTGCTGTTACAATGCGAGTGTAAAAATTGATTCTTTGATTACGTTTTAAAGGAAAATGGTGATCACAACATATTATTTTGATTTATATTTCTATTTACTTCATTCACTTTGCAATTTTTAATTGGTAATAATAAAGTATTAACACTTCTATTTTTAAAAGCATTCTTACTTTACAGCATTTTTTCCACATATGACTTACATTTTTGCATATTATCGTATGTCTGAAGATTGCTGCATGGTTCTTTTCACTGATGACACAACCTCATTAAAAAATTGTACTCATTCACTGTTATGTGTGTAACAACTACTTTTCTTTTATAGATTATGAAAACAATCGTTTTTCAAGCCTCTAGCAGGTCTCTTGATCAATGGGTCATGTCTTCAGAAGCCATTTGTAAGCAGCTTTTATTGCTGTTGTACGTTCCCCTGACCAAACATTTATTTTGTAGCATTTTCTTTAACCCCTTACAGCACTGAGCCCACCTCTTTCTCTGCACATGTCAGCTATTTTGAACAGCTGACATGTGCCTCTAACAGCCGTGGGTGGAATCGCGATCCACCAGTGGCTGTTAACCCATTAAATGCTACTGTCAATCTGTGACTGCGGCATTTAACTAGTGCCGGAAATCACGCCCATTGGTGACCCCGTCACGTGATCGCGGGTCACTGATGAGTTGGCATGACAAGCAGAAGTCTCCAGCAGACCTCTATGGCTGTCATAGCCAGTTTGCTCTGAGCGCCAACCACTGGCGTGACTTCCCCTTTAAGAACTGTGCTGACCCAGTACAGAGTACCCCACAGTTCTAGTGGGCGCTCCAATCACAAACGGGTTCGTCAGAGAAACCTTTTGGATCTATTCTCTGAATATCAGAGTCCTGAATGGTTAAACCTTTGAAGGGAAATCATGTTACACTAATGATGTGGATTTCTTCCTTGGTGATTCTTTCTCTTTCTTTCTTTCTTTCTTTCTTTCTTTCTTTCTTTCTTACTACATGTGTTATTATGATGTTTCATGCACATCCCATATCATAATTATGTCTTAAAATTTGTATTTGCAACAATGAGAATGATTTATTAACCAACAACGGTATCGACCATGTAATCAAATACATGAATATGTAGGTCCCCACCCAGGATAACGCTGTTTCATACCAAAATTAAGAACGTGATTAGTGTTCGAAGCGCATTGGTCTTTTATGATCTTCTCCCCGTTAACCTTTGCACTTTTACACTCCCCTTCATGGTGTTTGTATTTTAAAGAATTTAAATAATGGGATATTTTTAGTGG
Source organism: Ranitomeya variabilis (assembly GCF_051348905.1). Taxonomy (NCBI): domain Eukaryota; kingdom Metazoa; phylum Chordata; class Amphibia; order Anura; family Dendrobatidae; genus Ranitomeya; species Ranitomeya variabilis. Next base: position 266,974,230 of record NC_135233.1, on the reverse strand, counting down.
TTATTACTTCTGGAAGATGGATAGGTTTTTTCCTACAACATGTTATATGGACGCTATGGAGTGGTGTGATCACAGACTTCCTTGCTGTTTGGATGGATCAAAAAGGGTGAGCTCATTCTTGTCTTTATATTAGCATGAGACATGAGTTCATTATGTACAATTCAGAAATATGTATTTTTGGGACTTTTAGACTAGAGATGAGTGAATATTTCAATATTCGGTTTGGATTACGATCGCCGTATTTGCAATATTCACACATAAATTCGGCATAAATATGGTAGAAATATGGCGTGAATATGGCAAATTCGGATTCGGCAATAGTTTTCCGAACATATTCGCTCATCTCTAATTTAAACATCATTGTTTTCCATATTCGAGATAAATGGAACAATTATTTTGATTAGATTTTGATCAGATCAGATTGAGATTCCAGTGTCATCAGTTTTTCGTGTTACGTTTCTCCGCCTTTCCCTTTCTCACAGGCCATGAAAATCGGACCACACTCGGATGTCATCCATGTGTCTGATTTTTTTAAGAGACCCGTAGACTTGTATTGCCGATTTTGATCCAAGCATCGGCTCAAAATGAACATGTTGATATATTTTGTTTTTTTCATTAAGGACCACTCAGTTCGAGGGAAAAAAATGGACATGTGAAAGGCCCCATAGCCTATCATAGGTATGAGTGCTGTGTGTGAAAAATATGGATAGCACTCGTATGAGAATGACATCTGAACGAAGCCTTAAATTTGGAAAATCTGCTGTTACAAACATTTGACAAACTATTTTTTAGTTCCATAGTTAAATACTATTAACAATACATCCAAAATAATGAAATAACATATTCTCACCCATTTTACAGTGGACACTTGAGTTGTGTCCGTCTCCCTTGGCATTCTGTTCACCAATCACCAGCCAATCACTGATCCCTGTAATATACAGCCTCATGCAGTTACTCACAAATTACTTACAGAAAACATTTTATTTAATTCAGACACAAAACTAAATTCAGAATTATGTTGATTTCTTTATAGCAAGGTGCACTGCATCGAGAGAAAGCAGTAAAATTTCAGCTGTAAAAAGTAGTTTTATGTGATACTTTCTGGTTCATTAAAGTAGTTACATTTTCGTTAACCATGCAATGTGTTTAACTGATCCACTGTGAGAATTTAATGAGCCTCACAGACACTGGTTTCATGCTAGCCTTTGAATAAATATCCCGCTATTAAAATATTATGTGCGTACTGTATATTTATGTATAATTGCCTTTCAGTCTTGGGTTTTAGACTTGGATAGCTTGTATGACTGGCAAGTAACTGAGACAAGAACTTTAATAATGTGGTTTACTTTTTACCCACATATAAGTAATACCATATGTAGGTGTAGCAGAATAAGGGATTTGGAAATTGTTTGCTCAATTAATAATGTGTAACAAGCGTAGTAACCTTTGTATATGGTCCAACATTACACTGGGACAATCATTTTCTGTAAAAAAAAGGAAAGTAACCTGCTTAAGATAAAATTAAAAATAGTTGAGAAACTATGAAGCAAAACATAAAAATAATGCAATAAATGTGTTCCCCGATTGACTGTTTACTGCAGACCACAGAGAGGCAGCACCTGTTTTTTTATATATTTTATCCTGCATTTTCTTATGTAAAAGTAATAAAACTTGACATGTTATCTGATGTCAAGAGTTAAAGGGTCTCATCTTCTTATTTCTGGAGCGCAACGCTCCCCTGCCTCCTGGTGTTATGTTGCTTGGGACAGTGCGCTCTTTAGGATTGACAGTTTAGACCTTCAGCATAGTAGTGCTGCTGATGCAAATTGCACACTCTCACATGCTGCTACCCATACATCATGATGCTCTCGGATTACATAGCAAAAACTGATGATAAATTCCATTTAACATATAGGTGTAGATTTAGCAAGACCAGTGTTTCATAGTCTTAAAAATGTTGTCAATTTCATATATTTTCATAAATAAATGCAAATCATGTAAACCTAAATTTACCAGTATAATGAAGTACAGTTTGTCCATGATCACTGGAATATGTAAGAGCATTGTAAAGTTATTAACACATAAAATTACATATGTCAGATTTGAAAAATTTGGCCTGCTCAGGAAATTCAAAACTGGCTTCAGCGGGAAGGGGATAACAACATTTGCACACTCATAAGAATCCAAGTAATCATTTCCTCATTCCCAATCTCTTCTGAAACTATTTGTGATGAATTTGTTTCTCAGCAGATTAACTAAATCTATAAAAACACCAGATTGTATACTACCCGCATTGATCAAAATGTGCAGTGGAGTCTTTACTGTTTACTATAATCTGTGCAATTCAATTTAAAAACAAAACAGAAAACTAGCTAAAATCTTTTTGGATGGAAATGAAAAATAAGGAACTAAAATAATGCCTAAATGACTAAAGTCCCAATGAGAGATGCCAAAAACCAACTCAAACGATAATGCTGCCTCCACCATTCTTCACTGTGTGTATGGTGTTCAATTAGTGATAAACAGTGTTTGCTTTGTACTTCTAAACATACTTTTTGGAATTAAAGGGGTTGTCCAAGAATGAGAAAAATTGGCGTCACTATTAGAATTCAAACTGCAGTCCGAACTAGTAACGTGTGAGTACAGACTGCAGACTCAAGACATACAGTACAACTCCCAAGACACATGTGTCAACTGACAAGGAAGGCAATTCCATTGCACTCTCAAAAATGTATATATTTCAAGGTAATTTTATTGCTTAGCATATATACATAAGGTGAATCAGATGGGGTACATAAGCGTCAAAATAAAGGACGTTTAAACCCATCCCGATTCTTTGTCGAGGTTGCAGAATATCTAAAATAAAAATACAGTATAGTATATAATGCGAAATATGCAAGAATTAAATAGACCCTAACTAGAGATTTTGTGATAATTATGAAAATATAACTTATTTATCAACTTAATATAAATTGTGTGCTATTTACAACCACAATGTTTATATTGGTCACTAGGTAAATTTCTGTTAGTCCTGAGCTATCACTTTAATTCCACTTGGGTAATCCTTCTAACAGTCCCTTTGTGGGTTCATTATTTAGGATAATGTTGTTTTTAAATAATAATGAATGGTCTACCAGAAGACATCTCTTCCAGGTCCACGACTTTAATTATATAATTCAACTACTTCAATTAAACCCACTAGATGATATGGGATTAACTGATCTTATTACTCCCACTGGCTAATTATTATCCTAGACACTGGTTTTCAGTCCATTACTGAATAGTCTCTCATCGACGGTCATTATAAACCCTTATATCTTGTGAGATTCACTGATCTGATTACCCCATCTATCTAAATGTGCTAATATGACAACTGTTATACAGCCCTCAGAACTATTAATTAATTCTAATATCTCTTTTCATAGTGTGGCCGCGGACCACCACTTATTGCATATCATGAACCACTACAAATATTTACTTTTAAAATGTGCAACCAGTTGCCTCCCCAGCATGTTTTACCATTACTGGCGTCTTGAGGTTGCAATGGCCACTGGGTGACAATCTGACCGTTCAACTAGTGGAACATTTGACAGAAATACAGGGACTAAATGCAAAAGTGGTCCTAGGACAAATCAAAAACATAGTAAAAAATTTTTCTACAAAACAAGGATTAGGCCTACAAGAAACATTTTTCCATCAAAGAAGAATATAAATTCGTTCCACTGGTCGGAACCCTCCAGCTTATATAAGGATTCAAATTAAGTCAAATTTCTTGAAATTCACAGTTCCATGGAAATTTGAATATTAATATGCAATTTGATTTGCGAGGATCAGCCAAAATAAATATTTACAGTGCTATTTCACACATGCTGCACACAGTGAGCAGGACAATAGCATCTCCCAATAATGCCCTGCAGCTATCCGATCACATGATGTAGCACAGTCGTTTAGGGAGCTATCAGAGGCAGTGTAAAACATAGGGGTGGCCAAGGAACCCCATTTTATGCCTGTACTGTGTAGGAATAGGGTTTCAGAGCACACAGGATAAGGATAGCAAAAAAGCTTAATGCTGTTGTGGTGTACTACTACTGAAGAGGCAGATTGAAAATGGGAGTGATAGTGTGTGAATAGAATTCCCAGATTTAAGTTAAAACAGTGAACTGTTGTAGCATCTCATCATCACTCAGTTTGTGATTATGAATTAAAACTTCTGTAATCTGTAATGTAATGCAGCGATAGCACCTTAGCAGCTGTTTTTTTTAAATTATTTTTGACAAAGTGCCAGCAAGCAAGAGTATTATTAAACAACTCAATGCAAATTTTGCTACTAAATCCAAATTCTGAATTCAAGGCTTGTATCTGTAAATGAAAGTGTGATTCCTGTGTCTTGGGATGCGTCATTCTGAAGCTTAAGCACAAATGTTTACCTGCCAAAGTGAGCCCGCTTCATTGGGTCAATAGTTTAATATTAGATGTGTACACACGCAACCTGAATACAGCTGTCAGTTGCACATGCTTGCTATTGGGATGTGATTCTACCTAGATTTTCTGGCTCCATCTTAAGTTTTATCCCTTAACGACAGCCAATAGACCTTTTAACGGTGGCAGTTAAGGGTATGTGCACATGTTGCAGATTTCCTGCAGATCTGCAGTGTTTTTTTCAGTGCCGATTCGCAAGTGATTTACAGTACAATGTAAATCAATGGAAAAAAAAAATGCTGTGCTAATAGTGCAGAAAAATATGCATGGAAAACGCAGCAGATTCAAAAAAGGACCATGTCAATTATTTTTGCAGATCTGCTGCGTTTCTGCACCCATTCCATAATAGAAATCTGTAGGGGTAAAAAAAAGGAAGAAATCAGCACAAAAATCTGCAACGTGTGCACATACCAAAAAAAGGTGCAGATTCTGACCTGCGTTTTCTGCCAAGCAATGCAGAATCTGCACAGAAAATACAACAAATCTGCAACGTGTGCATATAGCCATAGGATAATTATGCTTCAGCGCCGCTTTATAATGGCGCTGAGAAATACGTGTATAGCGCCCCCAAGGGTCAGAGTTTCTCCAGGGTCTCAGCTACGGGAATATTAATGGAATAACAGAGACCGCAAAAAAAGTCTGATTTCCCATTTAATTTCTCACTCCTATGATGGAGAGGAGAGAGAAATGGGGTCTCCCTGATACCTCCGGTGTCCCTGCACCCCATGTGAAGTCCCCTGGACGGTGGCGTCTTCTTCCGGGAAGAAAATGGGGGGCTATTCATTCCGCCATTCATTCCAGCCAATTTTGCGTTCAAAAAGTCAAACGGTGCTCTCTCCCAAATAGTGGCTTCCCCCCACATACAGGGTATTGGCATACTCAGGAGAAATTGCGCAAAAAATTTTGCGGTCCATTTTCTCCTGATATCCTTGTGAAAATAAAAAAAATTCTTTCCAAAGTAATTTAAAAAAAAAAAAGTTAAATGTTCATTTTTTCCTTCCACATTGCTTTAGTTCTCGTGAAGCATCTGAAGGGTTAATAAACTTCTTGAATTTGGTTTTGAGCACCTGGAGGGGTGCAGTATTCAGAATGGTGTCACTTTGGGGCATTTTCTGTTAAATTGAGCCCCCAAACTCACTTCAAATGTGAGGTGGTCCCTAAAAAAATGATTTTGTAAATTTTGTTGGAAAAATGAGAAATCGCTGGTCAACTTTTAACCCTTATAATGTCCTAACAAAAAAAAAAAGTTTCCAAAATTGAGCTGATGTAAAGTAGACATGTGGGAAATGTTATTTATTAACTATTATGTGTGACCCCACTCTCTGATTTAAGGGTACAAAAATGAAAAGTTTGAAAATTGCAAAATTTCAAACTTTTTTTGCCAAATTTCCGTTTTTTTCATAAATAAACGCATGTTGTATAGAAGAAATGTTACCACTAACATGAGGTACAATATGTCACGAAAAAACATTCTCAGAATCAGTGGGATCCGTTGAAGTGTTCCAGAACTATAATTTCATAAAGTGAAAGTAGTCAGAATTGTAAAAATTGGCTTGGTCATTAATTACCAAATTGGCTCTGTCACTAAGGGGTTATAGGCACGTGGCCTTTTTTTAAGTAGAAAACTACATAATCCTGAAACTCAAACACAATTGTTTACCTACTAAGGTGTGCACCTTGCTTTAAATTTTTTAGAGCCCTCTTCATTGATCTAATAGTCTAATATTAGACGCATACACATGCTACCTGAAAATAGCAGCCATTTACACATGCTTTCCTTCTGGGTAGGTATTATACCTGTTTTTTCTGGTCCCATCCTATTTAATGAAGTCATGTTGGCTCTTTTTTTGCAATACCTACTGTACTTTAATTGTCTTCTCTAAATACCTTGCACCCAAAGACCATACTGCCATTTTTTCAACCTAACATGTTAGGTTCCATTAAATTACTTTTGATTTTGTTCGAAAGTCATTTTTCTAAATTAATAATAACAGAGATTGAAAAACTGGAGCAAGTTCAGAGAAGAGCTGCCAAGATGGTGAGCGGACTGCAAAGTATGTCCTACGAGTAATAATTAAGGGATCTGGGATTGTTTAGCTTGGAAAAAAGGCTAAGAGGAGACTTAATGGCTGTCTACAAATATCTGAAGGCATGTCACAGTGTAGCGGGATCATCATTATTCTCATTTGCACTTGGAAACATGAGAGGCAATGGAATAAAACTGAAAGGGTGAAGATGCAAATTAGATATCAGAAAAAACTTTTGGACAGTGAGGGTGATCAATGAGTGCAACAGGCTGTCAGGACAGGTGGTGAGTTCACCTTCAATGGAAGTCTTCATACAGAGGCTGGACAGACATCTGTCTGAGATGGTTTAGTGAATCCTGCATTGAGCAGGGGGTTGGGCACGATGACCCTGGAGGTCCCAACTCTAACATTCTATGAAACTGTATTACCTCATTCAAATATTATGAGATAAATAAATGAAAATCAAAACAAAGCAAAAAATAACAACAAGGAGTTAAGATTTTGCAACTGTTTGACTAGTTGCAATAAAGAATTGTAAGCATTATAACAATAGTGCTAGTTGTTGCTGCAAATTACTTTCTGTTCGTGTACTTATGTAATTACGTATTTATTGAGGGTTAAGCTTTTTGCCAAATGTGGGAGAATTTCATACCAAAAACGTTGTTAAATTTGTTAACAAAGTTTATAGACAAATTAAACTTTTGTCCAAAATGTATGGTAAACCCAAACATGACATGGTGACAAACATGGCAGGGTGATAAAAAACCCTAATATCACGGATAAGAAAGTGGTTGCTTCTGTCAGCAGCTCTAACACCACTAGCAATGCTTGTAGTAATCCTCCGGGCAGTAGAAGTACCAAACACAAATCACATTTGGTCTGCTTTGCAAACCCTGGTAAGCCCATTAGGAGGGAGGAAGCAGAGGGCATAATGGAGAATATGTTCCATGCCTCATTTTATTCACAGTAGGAAGATATAACCTCTGACAGTGACACCATCAACTGGAATTAGTAATTTGCTCAGTTCACCTCCTCTGCCATGGAAATATTTAATGTTTTGTACTGCAGAGTTTTCAATCATTCTATAGCACCTATTTCCATTCTGCACCAAAGTCCCTTAACCCCTTAGTGGCAGAGCCAATTTTGACCTAAATGACCAAGCCAATTTTTACAATTCTGATCAATGTCACTTTATGAGGTTATAGCTCTGGAAGTCTTCAACAGATCCAACTGATTCTGAGAATGTTTTTCATGACATATTGTACTTCATGTTAGTGGTAAAATTTATTTGATCTGACTTGTGTTTATTTATGAAAAGAGCAGAAATTTGGCAATAATTTTGAAAATTTAGCAATTTTCTAACTTTAATATTTTTTTTTGCCCTTAAATCAGCAAGTCGTGTCACACAAAATAGTTAATAAATAACATTTCCCACATTTTAGCTTCACACCAGCACAATTTTGGGAACATAATTTTTTTCTGTTAGTATTTTATAAGGGTTAAAAGTTGACCAGCAATTTTTCATTTTTACAACAAGATTTACAAACCATTTTTTTAGGGACCACCTCACATTTGAAGTGACTTTGGGGTCAATATGACAGAAAATACCCCAAAGTGACACCATTCTAAAAACTGCACCCCTGAAGGTGCGCAAAACCACATTCAAGAAGTTTATTAACTCTTCAGGTGCTTCACGAGAACTAAAGCAATGTGGAAGGAAAAAATTACTTTAAACCCAAACTTTTTAATTTTCACAAGGGTATCAGGAGAAAATGGACCACAAAATTTGTAGTGCAATTTCTCCTGAGTACGCCGATACCCCGTATGTGGGGGAAAGCCACTGGGCGCATTGCAGGGCACAGAAGGGAGCACCAGTTGACTTTTTGAGCACAATATTGGCTGGAATCGATGTCATGCGCCATATCGTGTTAAGAGAGCTCCTGATGTGCCTAAACAGTGGAAACCCCCCAATTCTAACTTCAACCCAAACACAGCCCTAACTCCAACCCTAACCCTAACACACCCCTAACCCCAACCCTAACCATAGCACAACCGTAACCCCAACACCACAACCGTAACGTCAACACAACTGTAACCCCAACACAACCATAACCCCAACCCTAACCCTTAACCTCATCACAACCCTAACACAACCCTAACCCCAACACAACCCTAACCACAGGTCTAATCCCAACCCTTACCCTAACTATAACCCCATCACTAACCCTAACTGCATAGAATGAAAAAAATTACAATTTTAATTTTATTATTTTTACCTAAATAAGGGGGTGACAAAGGGGGGTTTGGTTTACAATTTTTTTAATCACTGTGATAGGGTCTATCACAGTGATCAAAATTAACCAATAGGAATAGTTTCCTATTGTTGCTGGGTACCAGGTGGCAGATCTCGGCAGGCACACTGCGGCCACCATTTTCTTCCAGGAAGATGAGGCGGAGGGCCGGGCGCAGAGCAGGAGTGTCCTGGGAATGATGGAGGTACCGGTGGGGCTCGGGGGACCCCATTTCTCTGTCCTCTTCTATGCTAGATCATATCAGAGGAGAGAGAAATGAATGGAAAAGCGGACTTTTTCCTTTTTTTTGTGATCGCCTTTATTCGGTGAATAATAGTGATTACGTAACTGGGAATGGTAAAAACTGACCCGAATCATGTTCTTTGGGGTCTCAACTACTCCCAGTAACCGAGACCCAGGAGATTTTCTGACTCTCGGGTACGCTACACACATTTCTCAGCACCGTTAAAAAGCAGCGCTGAGGAATAAGTACCCTTAACTGCCGCCCTTAAGAGGTGTATTGGCCCTCGTTAAGGGGTTAATCCACAGCACCGCGGAGGCTAAGAAAAATACTACACCAGAAAAACTTCTTTCAGTAATATTTTGGAATACATGAACATTAAGCCTTTTGTTCTTTAAAGACATGGTATTGGAGGAGATGAACAACTGAGTTTTAATACCAATCTATGTTGCAGTCTCTTCGAGCAAGGGTGGTAGGGGCTCTGTCCATGGTCAATGCATTCTGTATAAGGACAAACCACAGGGTGCGAATCAGGTGTGGGGCATTCGGGGTTGCTAGAAGCACTGGCCATTTCACACAAGAGGCTCATGTCAGCCTGAATCATGACAATAAAGATGATGATATTTCTGTACCTGTACTGGGACATACCGGGGAACCAGGCCAGAGTAATGAGGAGTTTAGGTCATCAGATGAAGAGGTTGATGATATCAGTGATACAGAGTGCATGTTAGGCTGGCGGAACGCACCAAATTATATTAAGGAAGATATAAGGTGCTTTCGCAGCCAGGGGTTCTCCGTGCAGACATGACACCTGCTGCTCGGTAGTGGCAGACAGTATATGGCAGTATAATGTGAACACACACGGGTTAGCTTCACCTGGTATGTAAAGAGGCAAACCCTGTTGCGTCACAGGGCCGCAATACCACAGAGTGAACGCTAGTGTTTGGTCACAGGACTCTGCCTCAAGGACACATGGTTAGTCCCTCTAGACACACTAGCGCTCGTCACCACAACTGCGGTGCCAGGGAACAACTAATAATAATAAATGTAGCTCACTGAGAGCGCGCAGCGCCGCTCTGGCGGACGCCACTAACCGCCCTAACTAGGGCAAGGAAAGCGCACTAGTAGCGCACGGCGCTGCTCTGGTGAATGCTGCTTATGACGCTGTAGATAACGTGCTCTGTGCTGGATGGCACAACTGGTACTAGTCTGCTCAAAACACCCACACTCAATCAACAACGCTAGGGAAGGGGATCAATTAGGAGAAGTGATGAGCGAGTGTACTCGTTGCTTGGGTTTTCCCGAGCACGCTCGGGTGACCTCCGAGTATTTATGATTGCTTGGAGATTTAGTTTTCATCGCGGCAGCTGAATGATTTACAGCTACTAGCCAGGCTGAGTACATGTGGGGATTCCCTAGCAACCAGGAAACCCCCACATGTACTCAGGCAGGCTAGTAGCTGTAAATCATTCAGCTGCCGTGATGAAAACTAAATCTCCGAGCAGTCATAAATACTTGGAGGTCACCCAAGCAACGAGTACACTCGCTCATCACTAATTAGGAGCTTTCACCATAACATACATGCATCCATACACACAACATTTTCATACCTCCCAACTTTTGAAGAAGGGAAAGAGGGACAAAGTTTGTGGGCACGCAGCGTGGCAAATTTGAGGCCACGCCTCTGACCACACCATTTCACAACTGGTCACACCCATATGCACGTCCCAACCACACCCATTTAGTACTCCTGATCACACTGTTTCATAAACAATAATTATAAGCAAAAATATGGCAACACATGATTCTCAGAACTGTATAATGGCCACACATGATGCTCCATACTGTATAATGGCTCCACATGATGCTCCATACTGTATAATGGCCCCACATGATGATCCATACTGTATAATGGCCACACATGATGCTCAATACTGTGTAATGGCCCCACATGATGCTCATTACTGTATAATGGCCACACAGTGCTCCATGCTGTATAATGGCCATACATTATGCTCCAAACTGTATAATGGCCCTACATGATGCTCCATACTGTATAATGGCCACACATGATGCTCAATACTGTATAATGGCCACACAGTGCTCCATACTGTATAATGGCCACACATGATGCTCCATACTGTATAAAGGCCACACATGATGCTCCATACTGTATAATGGCCACACAGTGCTCCATACTGTATAATGGCCACACATGATGCTCCATACTGTATAATGGCCCCACATGATGCTCTATACTGTATAATGGTCACACAGTGCTCCATACTGTATAACGGCCACACATTATGCTCAATACTGTATAATGGCCACACAGTGCTCCATACCGTATAATGGCCACGCATGATGCTCCATACTGTATAAAGGCCACACATGATGCTCCATACTGCATAATGGCCACACAGTGCTCCATAGTGTATAATGGCCCCACATGATGCTCAATACTGTATAATGGCCACACATGATGTTCAATACTGTATAATGGCCACACATGATGCTCCATACTGTATAATGGCCCCACAAGATGCTCCATACTGTATAATGGCTCCACATGATGCTCCATACTGTATAATGGCCCCACATGATGCTCCATACTGTATAATGGCTCGACATGATGCTTCATATTGTATAATGGCCACACATGATGCTCAATACTGTATAATGGCCACACAGTGCTCCATATTGTATAATGGCCACACATGATGCTCCATACTGTATAAAGGCCACACATGATGCTCCATACTGTATAATGGCTCCACATGATGCTCCATACTGTATAATGGCCCCACATGATGCTCCATACTGTATAATGGCCCCACATGATGCTCCATACTGTATAATGGCCACACATGATGCTCAATACTGTGTAATGGCCCCACATGATGCTCATTACTGTATAATGGCCACACAGTGCTCCATGCTGTATAATGGCCATACATTATGCTCCAAACTGTATAATGGCCCTACATGATGTTCCATACTGTATAATGGCCACACATGATGCTCCATACTGTATAATGGCCCCACATGATGCTCCATACTGTATAATGGCCACACAGTGCTCCATACTGTATAATGGCCACACATGATGCTCAATACTGTATAATGGCCACACAGTGCTCCATACTGTATAATGGCCACACATGATGCTCCATACTGTATAATGGCCCCACATGATGCTCTATACTGTATAATGGTCACACAGTGCTCCATACTGTATAACGGCCACACATTATGCTCAATACTGTATAATGGCCACACAGTGCTCCATACCGTATAATGGCCACGCATGATGCTCCATACTGTATAAAGGCCACACATGATGCTCCATACTGCATAATGGCCACACAGTGCTCCATAGTGTATAGTGGCCCCACATGATGCTCAATACTGTATACTGTAATGGCCACACATGATGTTCAATACTGTATAATGGCCACACATGATGCTCCATACTGTATAATGGCCACACATGATGCTCCATACTGTATAATGGCCGCACATAGTTACTCCTATACACGCAACTGCGCTTCGTGCACCTTGCACACACGGCTCTGCTCCGTACACCACGTACACACCCGACTCCTCTCTGTACACCTCGTACATATGTGGCTCCACTCCATACACCGTGCACACACCCGGCTCTGCTCTGTACACGCCCAGCTCTGTTCCGTACACACCCGGCTCCTCTCTGTACACTACGTACATATGCGGCTCCGCACTGTACACCTCGCACACACCCGGCTCTGCTCCGTACACACCCAGCTCTGTTCCGTACACACCCGACTCCGCTCCGTACACCTCGTACACATGCGGCTCCGCTCTGAACACCTTGTACACATGCAGCTCCGCACACCTTGCACACACCCGGCTCTGCTCCGTACCCCTCGCACACACCTGGCTCCGCTCCGTACACCTCATACACACCCGACTCTGCTCTGTACACCTCGCACACACCCAGCTCCGCTCCATACACCTCATACACGCACGGCTCTGCTCCGTGCACCTCGTACACACACGGCTCCGCTCCGTACACCTTATATACACACGGCTCCTCTCCGTACACCTCATACACACGGCTCTGCTACATCCACACTGTAAACCCCTCCTGACCACACATAAGCTTACCCTCATCAAGCACCATGACAATCAGCAGAGTCCTGCATGAATACACGGAGGCCCATGATCATGTGACTCATGACTCCTCCCCTCCTGTGACCTCATCACAGATCCTGTGTGCACAGAGCAGCCATATATGTGGTGTGTGGCTCTCTGCGGGTGGAGGTATCTGTGGCTCTGCAGTGCGGGACAAATTTGGTCCCGCCTGTAACCGCGGGGCAGACTGTCAAAATCGGGACTGCCCTGCGGGATACGGGACAGTTGGAAGGTGTGCATTTTAAGGTTATACTAGCGCATGACCAAGCGGCCATGCGAACCTTTTATAGTTGCAGCCTTCCGGGACCTTCCCAATGGTCCAATCAGAGCTGCTTCAGGACCTGAGCATGTGACCTCCGACCTCCAATGAGAGGTCGTCCCACGGGCATGCTTAGTAGCCAAAAAGCAGGACTTAGTCCCTGGAGCGTCTGCTCACCGCTGATTAATGCTGGTTACAATAGCTGGACCTGGGACAGCAGCAGTAATCAGATGCACAGCATCAGCTTGAGCAAGATGCTGGGACCAACGTCTCTGCTGAGATGGCTCCTCTGGGGCAGGGGAAGAATGAGAGACCACAGAGGACATGGTTCGAGATTTCCTCTGTGCAGCGGCAGAAACTCAACACCTAACATTACCCCCCTCTTAGGTTCCCCCTCCTTGGGCCTCGCTGTGCTCAAAAGCTGTTATGAGCTGAGGAGCCCAAATCTGTTCAATAGGTTCCCAAGTCCTGTCCTCTGGGCCATGACCCTTCCAGTCCACCAGATAGAACTTTTTGCCATGTGTCACCTTGCACCCAACAATAGCATTCACCTCACAATCGTCCATGTTCGAGCCCGATGTCCTGGCAGATGACTCGGAAAACCAGGACATGTGAACGAGTTTTAGGAGGGACATATGAAAGATGTCGGTGATACCTAGGCGTGGAGGAAGGGCCAAGTGATAGACTACAGGGTTGACCTGTTCCAGGACCTTGATGGGACCTATGTAGCGAGGCGCAAACTTAGTGGACTCAACTCGCAGCCTGATGTTATGGGCGGAGAGCCAAACTAAGTCACCAGGAGCAAAGGTCAGAAAGGGGCGCTGGTGTGCATCGGCGGAGATCCTTATTCTTTCCTTGGAGGCCCGGAAGGAATTCTGTGTGCGGTCCCAAATGCCACCCTAGAGTTGGTGGTCGACATGGTCATGGGCACAGGGACATACGGATGCTGGCCGTAATTAAGGAGGAATGGGGTCTGCCCAGTGGAGTCAGGTATGGCATTGTTCAGCGCAAACTCCGTCCACAGTAGCAAGGATGCCCAGTCATCCTGCCTGGCTGAAACAAAATGTCGCTGGTATGTGACCAAGGTCTGGTTGGCCCTCTCTACCAACCTGTATGTCTCAGGATGGTAAGCTGAAGAGAGATTCAGCTCAATGCTGAGTAGTAATTAGTAAGCTCTCTCCAGAACGCCAAGGCCCATGCAGAAGGTACCCGCGGAAGAGGCCCCAAGTGCACCATTTTGGAAAAATAGTCGGTGACTACCCAGATAAGGGTGCAGCTACGAGACTTGGGTAAGCCCACAACAAAGTCCATCCCGACCATTTTCCAGGGCCTGTCTGCCACCAAGAGGGGGTAAAGTAGCCCAGCAGGCAGTTGCCGAGGAGACCGATTCTTGGTGCAGGAGACACACGCCCGAATATAGTCTCTGATATCACAGGCCATATGCGGCCACCAGTACATCCTTGCTCAGATGTCCTCTTGGTCCCAAAATGTCCACCCACCCCGGACAAGTAAACCCAAGAGAGAACCTCCGGTCACAAATTAGGTGGCACAAAAGCCTTGCCTGGGGGCACAGACTTAAGCGAGATCGGGGCCACAGTTCTCAGGCTCTCAGAAGGGACAATTAGCCGAGGCTCCTCCTCCTCTGATGACACAACGGAGTGGGAGAGAGCGTCGGCACGATTGTTCTTCTCCCCAGAGAGAAAATGGAGGGTGAAGTGGAACTGGGAGAAGAACAAGGACCATCTAGCCTGGTGTCACGGCGCCACTTGGCCCCGCCGCTCCTGCCACCCCGCCTGCCGCTCCGCCCCCTGCTCGCTGGCATACTTACCCTCTCCGGTGCACTCCTCTTGCAGGTGCGCGTTCTCCCTTCTCCTCCTGATGCACCGCAGCTTCCTGGTGTCCGCCGGCTGTGCGTGCGCACTCCATCTCCCTCTGCGCATGTGCACTTCCTCTGTGACATACTGGCACGCTGCTTCTCTTCTCTAGGGCCTGGATGACCCTGACCCGGAAGTCCTTCTCCACACCATGTTTTTAAGGTATGCCCTTCCTCTGCTCCATGCCTGATTGTCAATTGTCCTCATTTGACCCAGGTCCCTCTGTACCTTGCTCTGTCCCGTGCATTCGCCATACCTTGCTCAGTCCTGTGCGTTTGCCATACCTTGTTCAGTCCTGTGCATTCACCATACCTTGCTCTGTCCTGTGCGTTCGCCATTCCTTGCTGTCCTGAGTTTCCGCTATAACCTGCCTGTCTTGTGTTTCTGCCATACCCTGCCTGTCCAGTGTTCCTGCCATATCCAGTTTGTCCTGGGCGTCCGCCATATCCTGCCTATCCTTAGTCTCAGTCATTGCCAGTCAGTCCTGTGTCTCCATTACAGCCAGTTCTGCGTCTTTTCCGCTCCTACTTCCTGTCCCCGGGTATCAGCTTCTGCGGCAATAGTCTCCCTCGGGCCTGCCCCTAACACTCCCTGTATTGGGGGTGGTCCACCTGGCCAGCTCACCCTTGGGAGGTACAGTGTCATGGTTCTGCGGGTTCACTTTAGGAGTTCCAAAAGAGCTGATAGTACAATCAGGCCATGGACCCCGCTGGTACCCCAACTCCTACCCAGAAGGAACTACTGTTTCTCCAAGAGAACCAGTCTAGGATCATGTCCTTCTTAAAATCCATGGAGTCTCATCTCTCGCCTCTGCAGGCCTCCAACCCTGGGAGTGCTCCGCAGTTGGCAGGTCTCCAACAGGAGCTTGCTCAGCAGCGTGACACCCAAACTCACATCCTTAATTTTATGGCTTCTGTGGATGATCGCCTTTGTGTCCTCCAGTCACCTGCTCCCGTTTCCTCTCAGTCTTCGGCCCCTCACCCACCGCCTCGCCTGGCTAAACTACCTCATTACAGTGGGGATCCTAAATTATGTAGGGGGTTTCTGAACCAGTGCCAACTCCATTTTGAGTTGCTCCCTATGCAGTACCCTACTGATCGAGCAAAGGTGGCCTTTGTAATTTCCCACTTAGAGGTAGAGGCTTTAGCTTGGGTAAACCCCCTTTGGGAGCGAGGTTATCTTCTTGTCTCTCAATTATCCAGCTTTTTAGATACTTTTCATAAAGTATTCGATGAACCGGGTCATTTGGCCTCTACCACCGAGTCTCTTTTTAACCTTCATCAGGGTTCTCTGTCTGTGGGTCAATACGCCATTCGGTTTCGCACACTTTCATCTGAGTTAGGATCGAACAATGAGGCATTGGTGGGAGCCTTTTGGCGAGGTCTCTCGCCTCGAATTAAGGATGAATTGGCAGGTCGGGATACTCCGACTACCTTGGAAGATCTAATATCCCTGGCAACCCGCATACACTTACGTTTCCAAGAGCGTACCGAGAATCCGCTAGGGAGAGGAGAGTTCCTTGTCTTCCTTCGGCTACTCTGTGTCCTTCCCATCCATCTCCTGTGACGACTTCTGCTGTTTCTGTCCCAGAGCCCATGCAGGTGGATCGTCTCAAACCGGCGGAACAGCGCCGGAAGGAGAGACTGGCTCAAGGTCTCTGTTTCTATTGTGGCAGTGCGGCTCATCTTTTCTGTTCCTGTCTTTTGAGGCTGGGAAACGCCTCAACCTAGGACAGGTAAGAGAGGTCTCCCTAGGTATCCCTCAACCCTCTCAACCCCTCACTCTTTCTGTTCTTTTGCATCTGGGTAATAAGCGTTTTTCTGATTTTGCTTACATAGATTCCGGGGCGGCCGTGAATTTCATCCAACTCGAGGCAGTTAAGAGGTTGTGGATTCCAGTCAGATCCCTGGAGACTCCTCAACAGATTGCGTCAGTTGATGGTCAACCTCTGTGGGAGTCCGTTACCTTGGTTACAGAAGAGTTGGAACTCCAAATTGGAATCCTGCATCGGGAGAAGATCGTCTTCTATGTGCTACCTTCCTTATCCCATACTATTTTGCTTGGTCTTCCTTGGTTGAGGACTCACGAGCCTTGTCTTGATTGGTGGTCTGGTGAAATCCCGCGCTGGGGACTCTTCTGCCAGAGTAACTGCCTGCTTCCTGTTCAGCCAAGAAAACCACCCCGTCCAGGTTCTGTGCCTGCTAATTTACCTTCCTCATACTTGTCTTTCTTGGATGTCTTCGACAAGAAAGAAGCAGAGGTCTTGCCTCCACATCGGCCATATGACTGCCCAATCGATCTTGTACCTGGCTCCACTCCACCCCGGGGTCGTATCTATCTGTTGTCTCCAACCAAGACCCTGACCATGACTGAATATGTCCAGGAGAATTTGGCTAAAGGCTTTATTCGCAAGTCTTCCTCTCCTGCAGGTGCTGGTTTTTTCTTCGTAAAGAAGAAGGATGGATCCCTCCGTCCATGTATTGACTACCGATGCCTCAACAATCTCACGATCAAAAACAAGTATCCTCTACCACTTATTCCTGAGCTGTTTGATCGCCTTAGGGGAGAACAAATTTTCACGAAATTAGATCTTCGCGGAGCTTACAACCTAATCCGTATTCGTTCTGGTGACGAGTGGAAAACCGCCTTTAACACCCGAGACAGCCACTATGAGTATCTTGTAATGCCTTTCGGCTTGTGTAATGCTCCCGCCGTGTTCCAGGAGTTCGTGAATGATGTCTTCCGGGATCTACTCTACTCCTGCGTGGTGGTATATTTGGACGACATTCTTGTGTTTTCCTCGGATCTTGCTTCCCACAGGAGAGATGTCCGCCAAGTCCTATCTCGACTTAGACAGAATCATCTTTATGCCAAACTCAACAAGTGTGTCTGAACAATCTTCAATACCGTTTCTCGGCTATGTCATCTCTGACTCAGGCTTACGGATGGATCTGGAAAAAGTCTCTGCCACTCTTAACTGGCCATGTCCTCAAGGGGTAAAGGCAATTCAACGCTTTCTCGGGTTCGCAAAGTACTACCGGCAGTTTATTCCACATTTCTCTACTCTGGTCTCCTCAATTTCTACCTTGACTCGCAAAGGGTCTAATCCTCACATCTGGACTTCAGAAGCCGAAGAAGCATTTCGGTCTCTTAAGCAAGCCTTTGCTTCTGCTCCTGTACTTCGTCGTCCTGAGGTCAACAAGCCTTTCGTCCTTGAGGTAGATGCTTCTGCCATTGGCGCTGGTGCGGTACTTTCCCAGAGATCATCTTCCGGAAAATCGGCTACTTGTGGTTTCTTTTCCAAAATCTTCCCCGTCTCGGAGAGAAACTACGCCATTGGTGACAAAGAACTATTGGCCATCAAATTGGCGCTGGAGGAGTGGCGGTATTTGCTGGAGGGAGCTGTTCACCCTTTCAAGATCTATACTGACCACAAGAATCTGGAATACATCCGTTCTGCGCAAAGACTAAATCCCCGACAGGCCAGATGGTCGTTATTCTTTGCCCGCTTTGACTTTGAACTACATTTCCGTCCTGGCAACAAAAACTTTAAAGCTGCTGCCTTGTCCAGATCTTTTCTTGCATCCGATGTAGAAGAAGAACCTTCACATATCATGGATCCCAGCAAGATCATTCTTGTAGCTCCGATCAGCATGTCTTCTTTATCTCCAGGTAAGACCTTCATCCAGGCTAACAAGAGGTCTCGAGTTCTACGTTGGGGTCATGCCTCCAAATTAGCAGGTCACACGCTATTATTGGTGGCCGTCTCTTCTACAAGAGGTTCGAAGTTTTGTTGCCTCATGTCCTTCTTGTGCAAGGAACAAGGTTCCTAGACATTTACCCTCCGGTCTCTTGCATCCGCTTCCAGTTCCTTCGGCTCCCTGGCAACACATCCCCATGGATTTTATTACTGATCTTAAATCGCTCTTCTGGACATTCAGTCATTTTTGTAGTCGTGGATCGATTTTCCAAGATGGCTCATTTTGTCCCTTTGCCTGGTTTACCATCTGCTCCAGAGTTGGCAAGAATCTTCATAGCTCACATCTTCCGGATTCACGGTTTTCCTCTACACATTGTCTGAGATCGAGGAGTCCAGTTCACCTCTCGATTCTGGTGCGCTCTATGCAAGCTGATGAATGTTACTTTGGATTTCTCTACTGCTTACCATCCACAGACCAACGGACAAGCTGAGCGCACTAACCAAATTCTAATGACCTATCTCCGTCATTTTTCCAACAGTCATCATAATAACTGGGCTGATTTGCTTCCCTGGGCCGAATTCATGTACAATAACTATATCAATGATTCTTCTTCCAAATCTCCCTTCTTCATCGTCTATGGACAACATCCTGGAGTTCCTCTGCTGGTGCTTCTTGTCTCAGGTGTGCCAGCAGCCGACCTTCTGTCCGAGGAGTTCTCCAGGGTCTGGCAGGAGACCAAAATCGCTCTTGAACAGGCACAAGTCAGGATTAAGAGACATGCCGATAAGAGACGCCTGGATCCTCCGTTATATCGGCCAGGTGATAAGGTCTGGTTGTCTTCCAGGTTCATTCATCTTAAGATCCCTTCATATAAGTTGGGTCCGCGGTACATAGGTCCCTTCGAGGTTTTAGCTCGTATCAACGATGTTTCCTACAAGTTGAAGTTGCCCGCTTCACTTCGCATACCCAACTCTTTTCATATTTCCCTTCTCAAACCTGTCGTTTTCAATCAGTTCCATGCTTCTCCTGCTCAAACTCCTTTACCGGTTTCTGACCCAGATATCTTTGAGGTTAAAGATATTCTTGCCATGAAGAGGTCTAGAGGTAAAACTCTTTCTGGTCGATTGGAAGGGTTTTGGTCCTGAGGAGAGGTGTTGGGAACCCCGTGAAAACATACAGGCTCCTTGTATTCTAGCCAGATTCCTTTCTGGTCTTAGAAAGAGGGGGAGTAAGGGGAGGGGTACTGTCACGGTGCCGCTTGGCACCGCCGCTACTGCCTCCCCGCCTACCGGTCCGCCCCCCGCTCTCCGGCATACTTACCCTCACCGGCGCGCTCCTCTTGCAGGTGTGCGTTCTCCCTTCTCCGCCTGATGCACCGCAGCTTCCTGGTGTCCGCGTGTGCACTCCATCTCCCTCTGCGCACGCGCACTTCCTCTGTGACATACTGGTGTGCTGCTTCTCTTCTCTATGGCATGGAGGACCCTGACCCAGAAGTCCTTCTGCACACCATGTATTTAAGGTACGCCCTTCCTCTGCTCCATGCCTGATTGTCAATTGTCCTCATTTGACCCAGGTCCCTCTGTACCTTGCTCTGTCCCATGCGTTCGCCATACCTTGCTCAGTCCTGTGCGCTTGCCATACCTTGCTCTGTCCTGTGCGTTCGCCATTCCTTGCTCAGTCCTGTGCGTTCGCCATTCCTTGCTCTGTCCTGTGTGTCCGTCATACCCTGACTGTCCTGAGTTTCCGCCATAACCTGCCTGTCTTGTGCTTCCGCCACTCCCTGCCTGTCCAGTGTTTCCGCTATAACCTGCCTGTCTTGTGTTTCCGCAATACCCTGCCTGTCCAGTGTTCCCGCCATATCCAGTTCGTCCTGGGTGTCCGCCATATCCTGCCTATCCTTAGTCTCATGTAGCAAAAACCTGGCACTCAACTTATAGTAAATGCAAGCGGTGTATTTATTCCAAATGCAGTAACAGCTGCTGTTACTGCATTTGGAATAAATACACCGCTTGCATTTACTATAAGTTGAGTGCCAGGTTTTTGTTACACGTTACTAAGGTTTTGGAACCTACCTGAGCACCACCTCTTGGAGCTGTGCACACGCTTTTTTCTATACTATCCTTAGTCTCAGTCATTGCCAGTCAGTCCTGTGTCTCCATTACAGCCAGTTCTGCATCTTTTCCGCTCCTACGTCCTGTCCCCAGGTATCAGCTTCTGCGGCAATAGTCTCCCTCGGGCCTGCCTCTAACACTCCCTGTATTGGGGGTGGTCCGCCTGGCCAGCTCACCCTTGGGAGGTTCGTTGTCGTGGTTCTGGGGGTTCACTTTAGGAGTTCCAAAAGAGCTGATACCTGGCTAGAATTTAGCCGCTGGGCAGTTTGTAGGTAAACCAAATTCTTGTGGTCGATATACACTTGGAAGAGAAAACAAGCCCCCTCCAGGAGGTGTCTCCACTCTGAAAAGGCCAACTTCATGGCTAGCAACTCCCTGTCCCCGATGGAATAGTTCCTCTCCGCCAGTGAGAATGTCTTAGAGAAGAAGAAGCAAGGATGCTTCCGACCTTGAGCATCCTTTTGGAAGAGGACTGCTCCAGCACCGACGGATGAGGCATCCACCTCCATAATGAAAGGTTTATCTACATTGGGGCGATGTATAATGGGAGCACTAGGGAAGTGAGACTTGAAAGAGAGGAAGGCCTTGGAGACCTCCTCCGACCACAATTTGGGATTAGCTCCCTTCTTGGTGAGGGCTACCAAGGAAGCTACCAAAGTTGGGAAGTGGGGAATGAACTGGGGATAATAGTTAATGAACCCCATAAAGCTCTGCACCGCTTTGAGAGAATGAGGTTCCTGACAGTCCATCACAGCCTGTAGCTTGGCAGGATCCTTGGCCAATCCCTGGGCAGAGATAATATAGCCCAGGAAAGGCAAGGACTCCTGCTCAAACACACACTTCTCCAACTTGGTATAGAGGGAATTTGCCTGTAGGAGGACGAAGATTTTGCAAACATCTCTCTGGTGGGAGTCTATATCTGGAGAGTAGATTTGAAAATCATCCAGATAGACTACGACCAAGGTGGTGAGCATATCCTGGAAGATATCATTCACAAAGTCTTGGAAAACGGCAGGAGCATTACAGAGCCCGAAGTGCATCACCAGATACTCATAGTGGCCGTCCCTGGTGTTAAATGCCATCATCCATTCGTCCCCCTCACGGATGTGAATCAGGTTGTAAGCACCCTGCAGATCAAGCTTAGTAAAAACCCTTGCTCCCCGCAACCTATCAAAAAGCTCAGATATCAGGGTCAGAGGGTACTTGTTCTTAACAGTTATGGCGTTAAGACCTTTGTAGGACTACATTCCTTGATAGGGTGTTGATCCAGGGAAGTAGTCTGATTGCCATATGTGGAGTCGGGATGGAATTTTTTTCCCCAATGTGGAGCTTACTCTTTGCCACATGGTTTTTTTTGCCTTTCTCTGGGTCAACATGCTAGGGCATGTTAGGTTAGGCTATGGGTTGAACTAGATAGACTTAAAGTCTTCCTTCAACCTTAATAACTATGTTACTACGTAATCTATGCATGGACGTAGTTCTCTGTTCTTCTTCTGCACGAAGAAGAACCCCGCCCCTGCAGGTGACACCGACTTCCTAATGAATCTTCTTGTCAGATTCTCCAGGATGTACTGAATCATTGCCTCCATCTCCGGGAGAGATACTGGATAGACTTGACCCTGGGGAGGCTCAGCACCAGGCAAGAGGTCAATAGGACAGTCATAAGGGCGGTGAGTCAGAAGGCTCTCAGCAGCCTTCTTGGAGAATACGTCCGCATAGGACCAATAGTATTTGGGGAGAGAGGAAAGATCTGCGGGTACCTCTGCAGTAGCAACCTGAGCGCACTCCCTCTGACATCTACCCTCTCAAGATTCACTCCATCATAGAATACTCCCTGAGGACCACTCTATATGAGGGGAATGGTAGCATAGCCATGGTATCCCTAACAGGACCTCATCAATTCCCTCGGGAATAAATAGCAGGGAGATAATCTGATGGGATGGAGACATGGATAGAGTAAATGGGATGGTCTGATGTGTTATCAGTGTTGACTGATTTACCACTCGTACGGTCACTGGTTTTGCGAGCATCCTCAGGGGAATTGCGTGCTGTTGGGCAAAGGCAGAAGACATAAAGTTGCCCTCCGCCCCGGAATCCACGCAAAGCTCTACCGTATGAGTGGATGGGCCAATGGTGATTGTCCCCTTGAAGAACAATTTAGAGGAAAACACCGCTGTGTCTAGTGAACCTCCTCCTATGGTCACTAGACGCGGTCGTTTTCCCGACTGATGGGTACATTTCCTGGCATAATGTCCCGACTACTGGCAGACAGGACAGACAATGGGTATTCGAGTGACTAGGGATCCCGCTCGAGAAACCTCCATGGCCTCATGTGGTTCAGACGCCTGAACTGGAGATTCCAGAGGTTTGGCGAAGGTGGGAGCCAGCCGAAACCTCTGCCTACACTGGGCTCGCTACAACCTTCGCTCATTAAAACGAAGGTCGATGCGAGTTGATACCGCTATTACATCCTCCAGTGTGGCGTGAATCTCCCTAGTGGTCAAAGCATCCTTCACATGGTCAGCCAGCCCCCTCCAAAAAACTGGGATGAGGACTTTTTCTGGCCACTCCAGCTCTGATGATAAAGTCCGGAAGTGAATGGCAAAAGGGCTGACCATGGACGAGCCCTGTGTCAATGCCAGCAGTTGGAGTGCCATATCATGGGTGACTCAAGATCCCAAAAAGACCTGTTTCAGAGTGCTCAGAAACCACAGAGCACTCTGCACCACATGATTGTCGCGCTTCCACAGCGGCATAGCCCACTCCAACGCCCTGTCCGACAGGAGGGATATTATGAATCCCACCAGTGCCCGCTCTGTGGGAAAATGTGCAGCCAGGAGCTCAAGTTGTATTGCACACTGGCCTACAAATCCCCTACACAGCTTACTGTCGCCAGTAAACTTATGTGGCAATGGGAGGCGGGATAAGGTTGGAACATGGGTGGCAGTGGACAAACTAGCACAGCCACGCTAGCAGCCTGAACAGCTACTGCGGTAACATCCACAGCTAAGGTTTTGTACTAGAGAGCAGCCAACCTGCCCTCCAGCTGCTGGATGTACCGCTGCAGTCACTGTTCGTTCGCCATTACTAGCCAGACCCTGGTGCTAGTATAATGTTAGGGCTGGCGGAACACACCAGATAATTTTAAGGAAGATATAAGGTGTGTTCGCAGTCCGGGGTCCTCCGTGCAGAGATGACACCTGCTGCTCGGTAATGGCAAACAGTATATGGCGGTATAATGTGAACACACATGGGTTAGCTTCACCCGCTATGTAAAGAGGAGAACCCTGTTGCATCACAGGGCCGCAATACCACAGAGTGAATGCTAGTGTTTGGTCACAGGATTCTGCCCCAAGGACACAGGATAAGAGTCCCTTTAGAGCCACTAGCACTCGGTGCCAGGGAACAACTAATAATAATAAATGTAGCGCGATAAGTGCGCTCAGCGCCGCTCTCACAGACGCCACTAACCGCCCTAACTAGGGTCAGGATAGCGCACTAGTTGCGCATGCCGCCGCTCTGGCGAACACTGATTATGACGCTGTAGATAACGTGCTCTGTACTGGATGGCACAACTGGTGCTAGTCTGCTCCAAACATCAATCAATTAGGAGCTTTCACCGGAACATACATGCATCCATACACACCATATTTTGAGGTTATACTAGCGCATGGCCCAGCGGCCATGCGAACCATTTATAGTTGGAGCCTTCCGGGACCAATCAGAGCTGCTTCAGGACCTGAGCATTTGACCTCCGACCTCCAATGAGAGGTCATCCCACGGGCATGCTCAGTAGACAAAAAGCAGGACTTAGTCCCTGGATCGTCTGCTCGCCGCTGATTGATGCTTTTTACAATAGCTGGACCTGGGACAACAGCAGTAACCAAACACACAGCATCAGCTTGAGCAAGATGCTGGGACCAACATGTCTGCTGAGCAGGCTCCTCTGTGGCCGTGGAAGAATGGGAGACTGCAGAGGACATGGTTTGAGGTTCCCCCTGTGCAGCGGCGGGAACTCAACACCTAACAGTGCAGGTGATGAAAGTCAAAAACATTTTCTAGGGAAAAATCAGCTGTCCCTGTGGTAAGCCACGGAGAAAGTAATGCTATAAATCTTGCTGGTTGAAGAGGCTCCCTAGACTTGAAAGGTCTGGTCTTAGTGGTTGCAAATTATATGTGCAGCTTCTCGTGTGAGGAAATTTTTTTGTACATTCTCAGATGATCCTGTGGCACTCTACAGGCTCTGCAAGAGGAAAGTTGGCCATGAACCTCATGGCTCTTTTAGACTAGGAACTACAGTGGGTACGGAAAGTATTCAAACCCCTTTAAATTTTTCACTCTTTGTTTCATTGCAGTCATTTAGTAAATTCAAAAAAGTTCTTTTTTTTTCTCATTAATGTATACTCTGCACCCCATATTGACTGAAAAAAAACAGAAATGTAGAAATGCTTGCAACAACTACAAGCCCATTGTTGATTCTACACAGTACAGTCATTCTTTTTGCTCATGCAAGACAAAGTGCTGCTAAGAATTTTTACATCTTAAAAGACTAGGGGAGATTAGTCATATGATGGAAGAATTGCTGCTGTGCATTAAGAGGCAACTCACCCACTGGTTGTTTTTTGTGAATCCCACAACTTGGAAATCTCATGAGTGACTATTCCCAAAACATACTGGCTGCCTTATGGTCATGAAAATATCTCACACTCCATGCATGTAAACTCAGGAATGTAATCTCGATAATATTTATCCTGGAAAAACTGTCGCAAAATGGAAGATGGGGATGGAGGAAGAACACCAACTTGCATCTGTTCAGCTCTGCTCTTTGTCTGTTGGGGACCCTTAACGTCCATGTCATATGCTTTAATATTTTGAGGAGGAAGATGAGGAGGAGGAAAAGGAAGAGGAACATCAGCCGGTGGAAGTGAAGTACTACATAAACCTGGTGCAGATAGGGGACGAGGCAGAAACACAGTGCAAAAATGATGAAGACTATGATGCTGGCAGCCACCATTGCCAATGGACCACACTTTGCCGGACATCTACTCTTGGTCTAGTATGTCATCTGTACTGTAATAATGCTGATTCTAGGGCATCCAATGCTGTCCCTAAACTTCCAAGCATCTCTTTGTCAGTCCTATCTTAATTTTCTACTACGTAGCTCCTGCTGCAGCCACTTTACAGCCACACAAGCCGTGCACCTCCTGGCCGCCCATTGTGTTTCATAGTACTAACCTGCCCTGCTGCTGGGGCTGCCATTGGTAGCCCTAAACTATCAAGCAGCTCCATGCCTGCCTCCTCTTATCTCTCTACGTGCAGCTTCTGATGAAGCCACTTCACAGCTGCACCGGCCACAGTACCTGTCTACCCACTGTGTTCCATAGTGCTATACTAAATTTCTGCTACCCTGACTGCAGTTGCTGGCCCTAAACCTCCAGGTATCTCCTTGCCTGCCATATCCTAATTCTCTAATATGGTGTTCCAGCCGCAGCCACTGCACAGCCCTACAGATACACATCTCCTGACTTCCAACTGTTTTGTAGTGTTAAGGTACCTTCACACGAAACGACTTTGTAACGATATCGCTAGCGATCCGTGACGTTGCAGCGTCCTCGCTAGCGATATCGTTTAGTTTGACACGCAGCAGCGATCAGAATCCTGCTGTGATGTCGCTGGTCGCTGAATAAAGTTCAGAACTTTATTTGGTCATCCGATCGCCGTGTATCGTTGTGTTTGACAGCAAAAGCAACGATACCAGCGATGTTTTACACTGGTAACCAGGGTAAACATCGGGTTACTAAGCGCAGGGCCGCGCTTAGTAACCCGATGTTTACCCTGGTTACCAGTGTAAAATGTAAAAAAAACAAACAGTACATACTCACCTGGGCGTCCCCCGCCGTCTGCTTCCCACACTGACTGAGCGCCGCAAAGTGAAAGTGAAAGCACAGCACAGCGGTGACGTCACCGCTGTGCCCTGCTACTGCCGGCGCTCAGTCAGTCAGTCAGTGCAGGAAGCGGACGCCGGGGGACGCGAATGTAAGTATGTACTGTTTTTTTTTTTTACATTTTACGCTGGTAACCAGGGTAAACATTGGGTTACTAAGCGCGGCCCTGCGCTTAGCAACCCGATGTTTACCCTGGTTACCCGGGGACCTCGGCATCGTTGGTCGCTGGAGAGCGGTCTGTGTGACAGCTCTCCAGCGATCAAACAGCGACGCTGCAGCGATCGGCATCGTTGTCGCTATCGCTGCAGCGTCGTTTCGTGTGAAGGTACCTTTAGACATTATTCCGAAGCTCATGTTTTTGTACCATCAAGAAACATCTCTCAAAATAGAACTAATTTTTGAAAAGTCTTGCTGACAGCAAACCATAACTTCTTCACATTCAAAACATTATTCCTGTTTGTTTCCAGAAAAAAAGGGATATTTTTTGTAAAGCTTGATAAAAAGCCTTTGTAATTGCTTAATCATGTTGTGATTATCAAACCAATTTATACCACAAAAAAGGGATACTTTTTTAAACTTCTAGTTGAGTCCATTGCTTCTTCACAATCAAAGCATTAAAGCAATCAGAAGCATTTTAATTATGCGATTTACAGAAATAAAATTTTCTGGAAACATTCAGTGAAGTTGGCGAATTGGAATTTTAAAAAATGCGCTAATCTCTATTCAGCACATTATTTCTTTAAATAATCATGTTCAGTAAAATTGTCGCTGCTGATTGGCAATTATTAACGTAAAGGGAAGTGTACTTATTTTCCTCACTGAAGTAACGTGTCCTGTCATACTCTGTTATTCATACTTTGAATAGTAATCCCTACATATTCTAAAAACTGACATCTATTTTGTGATCTATTTCTTGTAAACTATTTTACTGAACGGTTGACAAACTTTTATGGCCTCCTATGTAATAATTTAATTACTAATGTACATATATGTATCCTGTTCATCCAATAAGAAGTTACACACGGCAAGGTGCATCAGGATCTCGTTTCATTACCTGCCAATTTGCTTTAAAAATGCACAACTGTTTATGATCTAAGCTCACAAGTTCACAACCCTTTTTCACCTCCTTGAAACCAAATCATATAGCAGAATCATGCACATAAACTTTTAATGCTCAGTTTAGCCCAGAGAGCCTTTCAGAGGAATGGATATACATTCCATTCATGTTGATGAACATTAATGGACCAATGGCATCAGTCCCAAATGTAGGAATGTTAGCCCAATGCACCGCCTAATGTAGGCTTCACAATCCTGCGGCTGCTAACATTTTCCCTCATTGTGACAGAGCCAACGCTTATCGTAGTATTCAAGTTTCTAAGTATTTATATTTACACGACTGGTGCACTTTTTCCAAGGCTGAAAGATTGAAGTGAACAGCAAACTACAATGCCATTATGACCATTTTAAGCTAGAATAAAAAGGATTTTGTTCATCCAAAATTGATGCATATATATATATATATATATATATATATATATATATATATATATATATATATATATATATATATATATATATATATATATATATATATATATATTGTTTTTATTTCAAAATATTTTTTTTCTATTTTCCACCCTTGGGGTGCATTTTATAATCTGGTGTGTCTTATAATCCACAAAATAAGGTGCATAAATATATACATTACCAGTTAATAAACTGCATACATAAATACACACGTGGTCAAAATTGTTGGTACACTGTCACGCCGATAACGGCGATAAAGGGGCAGGATGGCATACTAGGACCCGCACCTGTCCCTGCCACTGTAAGGTGCCCTGGCTTTCCCTTATCTCAGGGGTACCTATGATGGTTAGGAGGCCTGAACCGCCAGCGTATCCCTGTCCCCTCTCCCCCCCAGGGAGGAGGACTGCACCAGTGTATTAATATGACAAGCCAACAGGGTATGCAGACAAGGTAACTAAAATCTCAAACTCACCAAATGCTCACACAGCCAAAGAGGTAACACAGAGAAGGAAATAGGGGGGGGAAAACTAAGAAGGAAAACAGGTTTAACATGCAACCAAAACAGCAGACAACAATCTGTAAATAAACCTCCAAGCTCCTAACAGCACGCTCCTTCTCACTCCAAGCCAGGCAGCAGAACTGATCACTGACAACAGTTGTAGTCAAGGCTGAGTCTATATAGGAGAGGAGATTACGAAAACCAATTCAGCTGAGAGTCCAAGCCCTCAGCAACTTCAGCAACAAGGTTTAACTCCTGCCCTGCTGGCACAAGACAGCCAGGTCAGAATTCAGGAGAAGAGCTTCTGTTCATCGTGTGTGAACGAGGCCCAGAGCGCTGCGGTTCTCTGGAACCTCTCTGTCGCGGTAGCCCCGTGACATACCCCTCTTTTAATGACAGAAAAACCCACAATGGTCACAGAAATAACTTGAATCTGACAAAAGTAATAATAAATAAAAGATCTATGAAAATGAGCAAATGAAATTCAGACATTGCTTTTCAACAATGCTTCCATAGAATAAAAAAAAAATAAAACTCATGAAATAGGTATGGACAGAAATGATGGTGCCCCTGAAAATAATGTTTTTTTATATACATATATATACAACACTGTGGTACATACTATGCTTTCATTGCTTCTTCTTTGACTTTGACTTCTTTGACTCCAACAAAATGCAATTATACAAAAATTGAAAGGAACGGATGGCACTCACCGGTTAAAAAACTTCTTTATTCCAATACTTTAAAACATCAGCGTCGGGAGGATGGGAGCAGGAGTGGAATGGACGACAGCCGTTTCGCTCTGCAGTTGCGCTTCTACTGGTCACACAGGTAAGTGAGACTGACATCACCTCTTAACAGAGGGAGGCAGCTAAACCCCACCCCCGGTGCTTGAACACATGTGCAGCAGCTATCATAACAATTAAAATGCATTTGGAAAACAAATGAAAACAATACAAAAACACAATAAAACTGGCTTATTACAGGAAAATGGACATATCCAATCTCTCATTCAAACCAGCGGATTCTTCTGGCCTCTCTTTTTAGCAGAAGCTTATGCAGATCTCCTCCTTGCACTGGAAGAGACACCCTTTCAAGGCCAGCAAAAGAAAGCACCTCTGGGTTTCCTACATGGAATTCCCTAACATGTTTGATCAAATGTGGAACCCCCTTGCCTGAACCAATCGAGTTGTAATGCTCTCTGAACCTCACATAGAGGGGGCAAATGGTCTTGCCAATATAGAAGGACTTACAAACATAAAACCACATAAACCACATGGGTCGTTTTGCACGTGTTGAAATCTTTGACAGTATGAGACACACCTCCAATGCAAAGAGTTTGACTTACATCATGGTAATTACAATGTTTTTAATTACTGAAAATTACTTTCAGTGCATGTACCCACCAAGTAACAGCATTTTAAGACTATGTCGTAAGTTGTATTTTTTGGGCAGAAGATAACTTAAAAAAATAAATAAAAGATGGGAAAAAAGCTTGCACAACTAATTATGTAATTGAATTTATCTACTGTATGTGACACAACAATATTGCTGGCTGTTGCCATAAATTACTAACCAAGTTTGTATCTAACAAACATTGTAGCATTCTGGGTTAGGTTGTTTTTAGTCAAGAAGATAAAGATGTTTTAAAAAGCAAAAATAGGAATTTTAATACATTTCACACAAAATTTACATTTTGCAATTTGCATTTTTGATGATTTATTTTATTATTGAACTAGATGGAGGCCTGATGCTATCGCATTGGGAGGGTGGTAATGTCACGATGGGGGCAGGCTTTGCAGCGTTGAGAATCTCTCCCCCATGTGCTCACCCACCTATCCACTCTCTCTTTCGCTCTCTTTCGTAATACCCCGCCCAGCCGGAAATTACATTCTCCGCGTCACATCCGGGGGAAGGAATGCCATTTCCGTCTGTGCGGCGTATTACACTGCAGCTGGGCGATATAAATGGAGGAGACAATGTGTGAATGACAGGCCCCTTGAGAAAGGAGTCTGAAACATTCGTCGGTGCGGACGCGCTCCTGTGGGTGCTAGTGACATACCTACCACGGTCCTTCTAAGGTAATCACTGAAGTACTTTTTGAACATGGTTTCTTAGAAGAAGGACAATACCCGTTGTGGTAGGATATAGCTGTGGGTGGGTTGAATATGACACAGGTGTGGATATTGCATTAGCTATATGAGGATTTGGATTCCTGGTCAATTTATGAGATATGGTGTAATTATATAGGTTAATAGCTGGTCCAATGTTTTTTCCTGTGTATTATTTATTTATAAACTATTATCAGCCACCCATTTTGATAGATTTATACATACTAGTTGTGTGTCATCCACAACTGTGCGTCGATTATGGGTGATTGTGATGAGTGGGAGGTTTGTCTCTCTTTATGTACACCTTGGTAATATGGTTTTAAACTGATGTTTTTCAATAAATATTTGTCGTTTTATCATCTAATAATGGCCTTATGATCATCTTTTCTTATTTTGATCTAGTATGTTTTTGTTAAAGGAGATTTAACAGTTCCAGAAAGGTCTGTGCTGGCAAGATGTACGTATGGGCATGTCTTGTGTGGGAGTTCTTTTGCACAATGCCAGTTGGCAGTTTACAGGTTGTGTAAGAGGAAAATAAGCCGTAGAAATCTCGACTCACAAAGATACGAAAACTACCACTCTCCATCAGTACAAGAAGCAACATCATTTGTTCCTTCGGCAAAAGCAAGGTGATCAGCAGTCAGAGCAGTCTGCAAGTTGTCTTCCTTCCCCGTCACGTCTGGTCTTTCTGTCAGCCAGGCCACACCCTTGTGTAGTATCTGGTCACTTATCATTACCATCATCATTGTCATTGAACATTACAATTTGTTGCACTTAGAGTAGGCCTCCACTTACTTCTCCACCGCACCTGCAAATATCCATTTCTGTGTGTCGAGGAAACAGGCATACGCTCATGGTTAGTTGCTTGCTACTGGTGCAGTCGATGCTGTGTCGCATTGTGAAGTTGGCTACCTTTTGAGAAATAATCATGTGTGCTCTGCCTCGCTAGAGGATACCGGCCATGATTATTTCTCAAAGAAAGGAGTGTTCACTCTCTGCTCTGATGAGCAGGAAAAAGTAGTCTACTCTCTCTACTTTTCTTTCGGTTCCAAAGTGCACTGCACTGTAGATATCTAGAGCAGCATCTATGATCAGGGACAATAGATCAGATTTATGGCCCACTGTGTGAATGTTTGAAGCGGCAGCGATGCATCGCTGCAACTAAAACAGGTGGTGAAACCTCCATGATTGGAAGCTAATTCTGTTTCTACAGCAAGATGGCGTTAATCTGTCTCGATCTACACTTCTTCGGGTTTTACTGAAAAGACATGAATGCATCCCCAAACAGCAAGAGATTGCAGCATTGATTCCACACACAGACCTCCCTCATTTAGCTCACATTGGCGTAATGTCATGTTCATATATGCACAATATTTAATAGGCCAAAACACTTTAGGCTGGCCTACACCAGTTAATAGTGCAGTTATACTGGCGGATCTATAACTATTGGGTCTGTGCGAATTGGAAGTGTTCTCAGCCTGTCTAATCATGCTATTAAATGACTGCCGCTGATTGGCTTGCAAGCAGCCCATGGGCGGTTTTATAACTTCCACAGTCATGTAATGTGAACACAGCTTAACACTAAGTATTACACTGTTAGACAATGTGAGCTCTGTCTTTTTTTAGATATTTTTGGAGCAGAAACTGAGCATAACTTCTCAAACTACTCCTCTACAGCACAAAAATTCTCAAAAACTTGGAGTTTCTGCTTCAAAAACTCAGCAAAAAAACTCAATGTGGTAAAGAAAAATCTTGACAGATCAGTCAAAAGATGCTCTTTATTTCTTAAGGTCAAAGGGTCAATGATAAGTAAATTAGAAAGGAAACCAATTGCTTCACTATTGTTTCACTATTGTAGACTTTGAGATTTTGCAGATCAGAACGTGAAGCACAGAAGTTTTTCACTCAGTGCCTGGATTCACAAAGTGTCACAGCAGCC
Organism: Ranitomeya variabilis; assembly: GCF_051348905.1. NCBI lineage: Eukaryota > Metazoa > Chordata > Amphibia > Anura > Dendrobatidae > Ranitomeya > Ranitomeya variabilis. The sequence goes on along the minus strand of NC_135233.1, from coordinate 266,941,053 downwards.
CTGTCAATCATTACATAGAAATATATTCTTATAATAATGGTGTCTAGACTAGAGGGTGATGAGATGTGATAAAATCCCATATGGCTAACAGGCCGCCTACCCTCTGCCTTTAAGGCTCTGGATTCAGAAGTCCTTATAAATTAATAAAATGAGAATATATTATGTAGGGAAATTTATAAAAAATAATAAAAGCACAGATGATTTGGTCCCATAGTAGGTCTAAGAGAAGTTTAGCATTTATCCTACTTCACTGCCTAGACTCGAATGTGGATGTTGATTTTTTCTTCTTTTTCTTTTTTAAAAATGTGCATTAATTTAGACAACACATTTTTTATAATATGAAATGTTAGCATTTTATGTTAGTCCCAGCCAACTCTGCCAACTTTCAGAAAAGTAGGTGGATCCTGGGTGGAACTAGGCGTGGCCAAGTGCACCCAAACAAATTAATTATGATTATTGGGTAAAATACAGCAGAAATGTATGACAGGCTTCTTGTTGGCTGGCCTACATTTCTGCTGGTGGCACGACGAGTGAATGATGTGCCAAATTCATTAATAAGCAGAAGGCGCTCCCTTTTTTCAGACTGGCATAGAAAATGCAATTCTTGGTGAATCAAGGCCTTAGTCTTCTAATTGGATCTATTAATTTATAAGTCATGTCAACTGATGCATCAAAATTGTTCTGGATTTTTTTAGTTCATGCAAAATAGGAGGCAAAAATGTGCAGTAGTGTACATCCAGCACATGGAAATTTCACAGTACTTCAGGAACCAGATAAATATAAGATATTTTAACCATTTATTGACTGCCGATACATCTGTTATCAGTGGTCATAAAGGGGAAGGCCTCCTCAGCGCTGCATTTTTATGTCGCTATGGAACAAGTGTAAGTTGGAACCGACTGTGATCTGAATGTTATCCCAGCCTTTTACTGAAAGTGATCAAAAAATTTTATGTACCCCAAATATTAGTAATAAAAATTTCAGCTTATCTTGCAAAAACATGACAACATTCAAGTCCATCATCTTTCATTAGAAAGTTAGGAAGTTAATGCCAGGACAAAGGCTCTGAAAAAGTGGCATGTCTCCCACCCATTCAAATAAAATCCCAGCTTCAAAAGCCACGTAGTGCTTCTATCTGCTAAGGCCCATTTTGTGGCCGTGCAGTAGTTTCCTATAACATTCAGGAGAAATTGTGCAAGAAATTGTGTGGTCCATTTTCATCTGTTACCTTTGCATAAATTAAAAATTTGCAGCTTTCAAAAAAATGCATTTTTACAACTAAAATTTTATCGAATATTTCCACTGGCCAATGATATTACATTTTGTGAGGCACCTATGGATTTAAAGTAGTCACTATACCCCTATATGAATTCTGCATTTCTTGAGTACTGAACTTTCCAAATTGGGGTGACTTGTGGCCAATTGCATACCACCAGGGCCATATTTGGCCTTCATGCTGCCCTAGGCACTTTTCGTGGTCGCATCCCTTAGTGACGTCACACACTGAGTCTGTGCACACGACATCTATTTAAGGCAGATGTTGTTAGGGGTTGAGATCCCGCCTCTGCACAGGGGGAATCTCAAGCCATCTCCGCTGCGGTCTCCCATCCTTCTTCAGCCGCAGTGGAGCCTGCTCAGCAGAGATGTCAGTCCCAGCGTCTTGCTCAGTCTGACTCTGTCCAAAGGGTTACTGCTGCTTTTCCAGCTTCTGCCATTAAAGCCAGTACTGGGCAGCGGCGAGCAGATGCTTCTGGGACTAAGTCCTGCTTTTCTCGTTCTGAGCATGCCCAGAGTAAGATCTCTCAGTGGAGATCGAGGGTCACATGATCAGATACTGCAGCTAAATCCATTGGTCCTCCAGGAAGGTCCTGAAGGTGCTCAGGCTCTGTAGCAGCCTCTCATTGGTCCTTCTAGGAAGGTCCTGTTCTTGCTGCAGCTATTTAAGGTTCTCATGACCGCACGGCCATGCGCTAGTATTGAATCAGTTTTGTGCATGCGCCAGTGTGGTCACATTTATGTGTGTGTTCAGGGACTCGGCTGAAATAAGCCCCTAGAATGCCGGCACCTCCGGCGAAGAGATTGTGTGTGTGGATCTAGGGCCCCGGCTAAAATAAGCCCCTAGAATACCGGCTTCTCCGGTGAGGAGATTGTATGTGTGTGTGACCACAGACTGCCTTCAGCTCGGCAGTTAGCTGTGAACTCCTGTGGGGTTAACAGGGCACAGCGTCTTGTTTCCGTGCGACTCTGTGAAGTAACAGAGGTCGCTTAAACCGCCATATAGTGCCGTCATTTGCTAGCAGCAGGTTCCTCCTGCACGGTGGACCCCGGGCTGCAAACCAATAATAACCTCTATATTTACTTGGTGCGTTCCGCTAGCCCTAACAGATGTACTCTGTAAAACACTTTAAAAAGTGCTAATTAAACACTAAAAGAATGAACGTCTGCACTTGCTGCGCACAAGTTCAGACTTTTGAGCGTTTTTTTAACATCTTCAACTTTTTAAAGCCATCAAGAGATTCAAATAGGTGACCTAATCATTGCTTCAGTGAGGAGAGGCCTAGTGATATAGAGACATGCTGTCTGCTCATTCACCCCTCCTCTTTACTGAAGGTGTTCAAAGGGAAGCCAAGAGCAGACAGGTAGCAGGCGTCAGAGCGACACTGCAGCCACTGTTATGTTGAGCTGGTGGTTAGGAGCACTAGAAATGACCAGATGAGCAAACTAGTAATAGAGGACGAGCTCTGGGAAGTGGGAGCTCTGCTGACCGCAACCCCTAATCTTATCACAACAACTAGAAATAGCCGTGGAGCATTATAGCCGTGGAGCGTTCCTGACTCTGCCTAGATGCCTCTTCACAGCCTAAGAGCTAACTACCCCTAAAGATAGAAAATACAGCCTACCTTGCCTCAGAGAAATTCCCCAAAGAAATAGGCAGCCCCCCACATATATTGACTGTGAGTTAAGATGGAAGTCACAAACACAGGAATGAAATAGGTTTCAGCATAGGAGGCCAGACTTAACTAAACAGACTGAGGATAGAAAAGGTATCTTTGCGGTCAGCATAAAAAACTAACAAAAAACCACGCAGAGTGTGCAAAAGAAACCACCGCACTGACTCACGGCGCGGTGGTGCCACTCTGCATCCCAGAGCTTCCAGCTAACAGGACAAAATCATGATAGCAAGCTGGACAAAAAACAGTGGTAACAAATAAGCTAGCAGGGACTTAGCTTTTGCTGAAGTAGACAGGTCATCTGAAAGATCCAAGAGAACTGAACCAGTACTAGGACATTGACAGCTGGCATCAAGTAACGATCTGAGTGGAGTTAAATAGAGCAGCCAGCCAAGGCCTAACCGAGATCAGCTGGGGAAGGAACCTCAGAACCAGCAGCTCCACTCACAGCCACCAGAGGGAGTCCATGAACAGAACTCGCCGAAGTACCATTCATAACCACAGGAGGGAGCTCGAGAACAGAATTCACAACAGTACCCCCCCCCTTGAGGAGGGGTCACCGAACCCTCACCAGAGCCTCCAGGCCTATCCGGACAAGCCAAATGAAAGGCACGAACAAGATCGGCAGCATGAACATCCGAGGCAACCACCCAGGAATTATCCTCCTGACCATAACCTTTCCACTTGACTAGGTACTAAAGTTTCCGTCTCGAAATACGAGAATCCAAAATCTTCTCCACCACATACTCCAACTCCCCCTCAACCAACACCGGCGCAGGAGGATCAACGGAGGGAACCATAGGAGCCACATATCTCCGCAATAACGACCTATGAAACACATTATGGATGGCGAAAGAAGCTGGAAGGTCCAAACGAAATGACACAGGATTAAGAATTTCAGAAATCTTATAAGGACCAATGAAACGAGGCTTAAACTTAGGAGACAAAACCTTCATAGGAACAAAACGAGACGACAACCAAACCAAATCCCCAACACGAAGTCGGAGACCAACACAGCGACGGCGGTTAGCGAAACGTTGAGCCTTCTCCTGGGACAATGTCAAATTGTCCACTACGTGAGTCCAAATTTGCTGCAACCTGTCCACCACAGAATCCACACCAGGACAGTCCGAAGGCTCAACCTGCCCTGAAGAAAAACGAGGGTGGAAACCAGAATTACAGAAAAAAGGCGAAACCAAAGTGGCCGAGCTGGCCCGATTATTAAGGGCGAACTCAGCCAAAGGCAAGAAGGACACCCAATCATCCTGATCAGCAGAAACAAAGCATCTCAGATATGTTTCCAAAGTCTGATTGGTTCGTTCGGTTTGGCCATTTATCTGAGGATGGAAAGCTGAAGAAAAAGACAAATCAATGCCCATCTTAGCACAAAAGGACCGCCAAAATCTTGAAACAAACTGGGAACCTCTGTCCGACACGAGGTTCTCCGGAATGCCATGTAAACGAACCACATGCTGGAAAAACAATGGAACCAAATCAGAGGAGGAAGGCAATTTAGGCAAAGGTACCAAATGGACCATCTTAGAGAAGCGATCACAAACCACCCAGATAACTGACATCCTCTGAGAGACAGGGAGATCTGAAATAAAATCCATGGAAATATGCGTCCAGGGCCTTTTCGGGACCGGCAAGGGCAAAAGCAACCCACTGGCACGAGAACAGCAGGGCTTAGCCCGAGCACAAGTCCCACAGGACTGCACAAAAGAACGCACATCTCGTGACAAGGAAGGCCACCAAAAGGATCTAGCCACCAAATCTCTGGTACCAAAGATTCCAGGATGACCAGCCAACACCGAACAATGAACCTCAGAGATGACTCTACTAGTCCATCTATCAGGGACAAACAGCTTCTCCGCTGGGCAACGGTCAGGTCTATCAGCCTGAAACTCCTGCAGCACCCGCCGCAAATCAGGGGAGATGGCAGACAAAATTACCCCCTCTTTGAGAATACCAGCCGGCTCAGGAACTCCCGGAGAATCAGGCACAAAACTCCTTGAAAGGGCATCAGCCTTCACATTCTTAGAACCCGGAAGGTACGAAACCACAAAATTGAAGCGGGAAAAAAACAGCGACCATCGAGCCTGTCTAGGATTCAACCGCTTGGCAGACTCGAGATAAGTCAGATTCTTGTGATCCGTCAAGACCACCACGCGATGTTTGGCTCCTTCAAGCCAATGTCGCCACTCCTCAAACGCCCACTTCATAGCCAACAACTCTCGATTGCCCACATCATAATTGCGCTCAGCAGGCGAAAACTTTCTAGAAAAGAAAGCACATGGTTTCATCACAGAGCCATCAGAACCTCTTTGAGACAAAACAGCCCCTGCTCCAATCTCAGAAGCATCCACCTCGACCTGAAACGGGAGCGAAACGTCTGGCTGACACAACACAGGGGCAGAAGAAAAATGACGCTTCAGCTCCTGAAAAGCCTCGACGGCCGCAGAGGACCAATTGACCACATCAGCACCTTTCTTGGTTAAATCAGTCAATGGTTTAACAACACTAGAAAAATTAGCGATGAAGCGACGGTAAAAATTAGCAAAGCCCAGAAATTTCTGAAGGCTCTTCACAGAAGTAGGCTGAGTCCAATTATAAATGGCCTGAACTTTAACAGGGTCCATCTCGATAGTAGAAGGGGAAAAAATGAAGCCCAAAAATGAAACCTTCAGGACTCCAAAGAGACATTTAGACCCCTTCACAAACAAGGAATTAGCACGAAGGACCTGGAACACCATTCTGACCTGCTTCACATGAGACTTCCAATCGTCCGAAAAGACCAAAATATCATCCAAATATACAATCATGAATCTATCCAGGTACTTTCGGTAGATGTCATGCATAAAGGACTGAAACACAGATGGAGCATTAGAAAGCCCGAATGGCATCAACAAGTACTCAAAATGGCCCTCGGGCGTATTAAATGCTGTTTTCCATTCGTCGCCCCGTTTAATACGCACAAGATTATATGCCCCTCGAAGATCTATCTTGGTGAACCAGCTAGCCCCCTTAATCCGAGGAAACAAATCAGACAGTAATGGCAAAGGTGTTATGATCCTAGTGGTAGAGGATCTCAGAAGTTCCAGCTAAGTCCGCAAACACAAAAACCAGCTCATAGGGAGATGGTAACTTGGCTGACCGTATATCTAATCCTAGCACAACAACTAGAAGTAGCCGGGGAACGTACCTACGTTGATTCTAGACGTCTCGCACCAGCCGGAGAACTAACTAACCCTTTCAGAGAAAACAAGACCTCACTTGCCTCAAGAGAAAGGACCCCAAAGTTATAATACAAGCCCCCAACAAATAATAACGGTGAGGTAAGAAGAAAAGACAAACGTAAGAATGAACTAGATTTAGCAAAGAGAGGCCCACTAATTAATAGCAGAAAATAGGAAGGAGACTTATACGGTCAGCAAAAACCCTACAAAAATATCCACGCTGAATATCCAAGAACCCCCGCACCGACTAACGGTGTGGGGGAAGAATATCAGCCCCCTAGAGCTTCCAGCAAAAATCAGGAATCACATTATGAACAAGCTGGAACAAAATAGAAGCAAAGCGAATAAACAAAAATAAGAAAGCAGGACTTAGCTTATCTTGCAAAGAACAGGAGACCAGGAGACAGGAGCAAGCAGACATAGACTGACTACATCGATTCCAGGCACTAGACTGAGTTTCCAGGAAGTCTAAATAGGAACACCCAAGGCCTAACGAACCAGGTGAGTACCAACCTGGAGAAAGATGATCCAAGTGTAATACCGCTAGTGACCACAAGAGGGAGCCAAGAAATATAGTTCACAACAGTACCCCCCCTTTAAGGAGGGGTCACCGAACCCTCACCAAGACCACCAGGGCAATCAGAATGAGCAGCGTGAAAGGCACGCACCAAATCGGCCACATGAACATCAGAGGCGACCACCCAGGAATTATCCTCCTGACCATAGCCCTTCCATTTGACCAGATACTGAAGCCTCCGTCTAGAGAGACGAGAATCCAAGATCTTCTCCACCACGTACTCCAACTCGCCCTTAACCAAGACCGGAGCCGGAGGGTCAACAGCAGGAACCACAGGCACAACGTACCGCTGTAACAAAGACCTATGGAACACATGGTGAATGGCAAATGACACCGGAAGATCCAAACGAAAAGACACCGGATTAAAGACTTCCAAAATTTTATAAGGACCAATAAAGCGAGGCTTAACCTTAGGAGAGGAAACCTTCAGAGGGACATACCGAGAAGATAACCAAACCAAATCCCCAACACGAAGTCGGGGACCCACACCGCGGCGGCGGTTGGCAAAACGCTGAGCCTTCTCCTGTGACAACTTCAAGTTGTCCACCACATGATTCCAAATCCGCTGCAACCTATCCACCACGGAATCCACCCCAGGACAGTCAGAAGGTTCAACATGACCCGAGGAAAAACGAGGATGAAAACCAGAGTTGCAGAAAAATGGCGAAACCAAAGTAGCGGAACTAGCCCGATTATTGAGGGCAAACTCAGCCAATGGCAAGAAGGTCACCCAATCATCCTGATCCGCAGAAACAAAACATCTCAAATAAGCCTCCAGCGTCTGATTGGTTCGCTCCATTTGGCCATTAGTCTGAGGATGAAAGGCAGATGAAAACGACAAATCAATGCCCATCTTAGCACAAAAAGATCGCCAGAATCTGGACACAAACTGGGATCCTCTGTCAGACACGATATTCTCAGGAATGCCATGCAAGCGAACCACATTCTGAAAGAACAAAGGAACCAGATCAGAAGAGGAAGGCAACTTAGGCAAGGGCACCAAATGGACCATCTTGGAAAAGCGATCACACACCACCCAGATGACAGACATACCTTGAGACACCGGAAGATCTGAAATGAAATCCATGGAAATGTGTGTCCAGGGCCTCTTCGGGACGGGCAAGGGCAAAAGCAACCCACTGGCACGAGAACAGCAAGGCTTAGCCCGAGCACAAATCCCACAGGACTGCACAAAAGAACGCACATCCCGCGACAAGGAAGGCCACCAAAAGGACCTAGCCACCAAATCTCTGGTACCAAAAATCCCAGGATGCCCCGCCAACACTGAGGAATGAACCTCGGAGATAACTCTGCTGGTCCATTTATCAGGAACAAACAGTCTATCAGGTGGGCAAGGGTCAGGTCTACCAGCCTGAAATCTCTGCAACACACGACGCAAATCAGGAGAAATGGCCGACAAGATTACTCCCTCTTTAAGAATACCAGCTGGCTCTGAGACTCCCGGAGAGTCAGGCACAAAACTCCTAGAAAGAGCATCAGCCTTCACATTCCCCAGGCAGGTACGAGACCACAAAGTCAAAACGGGAGAAAAACAACGACCAACGAGCCTGTCTAGGATTCAGGCGCTTAGTAGACTCGAGATACATCAAATTTTTGTGATCCGTCAAGACCACCACACGATGCTTAGCTCCCTCGAGCCAATGATGCCACTCCTCAAATGCCCACTTCATGGCCAACAACTCCCGATTACCAACATCATAGTTCCGCTCCGCAGGCGAAAATTTCCTAGAAAAAAAAGCACAAGGTCTCATCACAGAGCAACCAGAGCCTTTCTGCGACAAAACAGCCCCTGCACCGATCTCAGAAGCGTCCACTTCAACCTGAAAGGGAAGTGAGACATCAGGCTGACACAAAACAGGCGCCGAAGTAAACCGGCGCTTCAGCTCCCGGAAAGCCTCCATGGCTGCCGGAGCCCAATTAGCCACATCAGAACCTTTCTTGGTCATATCCGTCAAAGGTTTAACAACGCTAGAGAAATTAGCAATAAAACGACGGTAGAAATTAGCAAAACCCAAGAACTTCTGAAGACTCTTAACAGACGTGGGTTGAGTCCAATCATGAATAGCTCGGACCTTGACTGGGTCCATCTCTACTGTAGAAGGGGAGAAAGTGAAACCCAGAAAGGAAACCTTCTGCACTCCAAAGAGACACTTTGAGCCTTTCACAAACAAAGCATTATCACGCAAAACCTGAAACACCATCCTGACCTGCTTTACATGAGAATCCCAATCATCAGAAAAAAACAGAATATCATCCAGATAAACAATCATAAATTTATCTAGATACTTCCGGAAGATGTCATGCATAAAAGACTGAAACACTGAAGGAGCATTAGAAAGCCCAAAAGGCATCACCAAGTACTCAAAATGACCTTCGGGCGTATTAAACGCAGTTTTCCATTCATCTCCCTGCGTAATGCGCACAAGGTTGTACGCACCACGAAGATCTATCTTGGTGAACCACTTGGCACCCTTAATCCGAGCAAACAAGTCCGACAATAGTGGCAAAGGATACTGAAATTTGACCGTGATTTTATTCAGAAGCCGATAGTCTATACAAGGTCTCAAAGACCCGTCTTTCTTGGCTACAAAAAAGAATCCCGCACCAAGAGGGGAAGAGGATGGACGAATATGTCCCTTCTCCAAAGACTCCTTTATATAAGAACGCATTGCGGCATGCTCAGGTACAGATAAATTAAATAATCGTCCCTTAGGAAATTTACTACCAGGAATCAAATCTATAGCGCAGTCACAGTCCCTATGAGGAGGAAGGGCACTGGACCTGGACTCACTGAATACATCCTGATAGTCCAACAAATACTCCGGAACTTCAGAAGGAGTAGAAGAAGCAATAGACACCGACGGGGAATCGCAATGAATTCCCTGACAACCCCAACTTGACACAGACATTGCCTTCCAATCCAAAACTGGATTATGGGTCTGTAACCATGGCAGACCCAAAACGACCAAATCATGCATTTTATGCAGAACAAGAAAACGAATCACCTCCCGATGTTCAGGAGTCATACACATGGTCACTTGTGTCCAATACTGCGGTTTATTCTCCGCCAATGGCGTAGCATCAATTCCTCTAAGAGGAATAGGATTTTTCAAAGGCTCCAGGACAAAACCACAGCACTTGGCAAACGACAAGTCCATAAGACTCAGGGCAGCACCTGAATCCACAAATGCCATAACAGGGTAGGAAGACAATGAGCAAATTAGAGTTACAGACAAAATAAACTTAGGATGCAAATTACCAATGGCGACAGGACTAACCATCTTTGTTAGGCGTTTAGAGCATGCTGAGATAACATGTGTAGAATCACCACAGTAAAAACACAACCCATTCTGACGTCTATGATTTTGTCGTTCAGTTCTAGTCTGAATTCTATCACATAGCATTGAGTCAGGTGTCCGTTCAGACAACACTGCCAGAGGATTAGCAGATTTACGCTCCCGCAAACGCCGATCTATCTGAATGGCCAGAGCCATAGAATCACTCAGACTTGTAGGAATGGGAAAACCCACCATCACATTCTTAATGGCTTCAGAAAGGCCATTTCTGAAATTTGTGGCCAGAGCACACTCATTCCATTGAGTAAGCACGGACCATTTCCGAAATTTTTGGCAATACACTTCAGCCTCATCTTGGCCCTGAGAGATAGCCAGCAACGCTTTTTCTGCCTGAATTTCAAGATTGGGCTCCTCATAAAACAATCCGAGCACCAGAAAAAATGCATCAATATTTGCCAATGCCGGATCTCCTGGCGCCAATGAAAAAGCCCAATCCTGAGGGTCGTCACGCAAGAAAGAGATAACAATTTTAACTTGCTGAGCTGAGTCTCCAGACGAACGCGGTCTCAAAGATAGAAACAATTTACAAATATTCCTAAAATTCCCAAATTTAAATCGATCACCAGAGAAAAGCTCAGGAATAGGTATCTTAGGCTCTGACATAGGACTACTAATAACAAAATCCTGAATGCCCTGCACTCGTGCAGCAAGCTGATCCACACTAGTAATCAGTCTGAACATTCATGTCTGCAGCAGAGCTTCAAGCCACTCAGAGGAAAAAGGGGAAGAAGAAAAAAAAAAAACCTCAGAACTTCTTTTCTTTTAATCCCGCTTCTGCAATGCAATAAATATTCACTTATGGCCTGGAATACTGTTATGATCCTAGTGGTAGAGGATCTCAGAAGTTCCAGCTAAGTCCGCAAACACAAAAACCAGCTCATAGGGAGGTGGTAACTTGGCTGACCGTATATCTAATCCTAGCACAACAACTAGAAGTAGCCGGGGAACGTACCTACGTTGATTCTAGACGTCTCGCACCAGCTGGAGAACTAACTAACCCTTTCAGAGAAAACAAGACCTCACTTGCCTCAAGAGAAAGGACCCCAAAGTTATAATACAAGCCCCCAACAAATAATAACGGTGAGGTAAGAAGAAAAGACAAACGTAAGAATGAACTAGATTTAGCAAAGAGAGGCCCACTAATTAATAGCAGAAAATAGGAAGGAGACTTATACGGTCAGCAAAAACCCTACAAAAATATCCACGCTGAATATCCAAGAACCCCCGCACCGACTAACGGTGTGGGGGGAGAATATCAGCCCCCTAGAGCTTCCAGCAAAAATCAGGAATCACATTATGAACAAGCTGGAACAAAATAGAAGCAAAGCGAATAAACAAAAATAAGAAAGCAAGACTTAGCTTATCTTGCAAAGAACAGGAGACCAGGAGACAGGAGCAAGCAGACATAGACTGACTACATCGATTCCAGGCACTAGACTGAGTTTCCAGGAAGTCTAAATAGGAACACCCAAGGCCTAACGAACCAGGTGAGTACCAACCTGGAGAAAGATGATCCAAGTGTAATACCGCTAGTGACCACAAGAGGGAGCCAAGAAATATAGTTCACAACACAAAGGGTACTGAAATTTGACGCTGATTTTATTGAGAAGGCGGTAATCTATACAAGGTCTCAGAGAACCATCCTTCTTGGCCACAAAAAAGAACCAAAAGAACCCTGCTCCCAACGGTGACGACGACGGGCGAATATGCCCTTTCTCCAAGGACTCCTTTATATAACTCCGCATTGCGGCGTGTTCTGGCACAGATAAATTGAACAGTCAGCCCTTCGGAAACTTACTACCAGGAATCAAATTAATAGCACAATTGCAATCCCTATGAGGAGGTAGGGCACTGGATTTGGGCTCATCAAATACATCCCGGTAATCTGACAAGAACTCAGGGACTTCAGAAGGATGGGAAGACGAAATAGACAACAATGGGACATCCCCATGTACCCCTTGTGTTGTGAATTTGGATTCTGGGCTCCCCCGGTGGCTACTGGTGGAATTGAACTGGTGTCTTCATCTTCTCTGTTCACCTGTTCCCATCAAGATGTGGGAGTCGCTATATAACCTTGCTGCTCTGTTAGTTGCTTGCCGGTCAACAATGTTATCAGAAGCCTCTCTGTGCTTGTTCCTGCTCCTAGACAACTACTAGATAAGTTGGACTCTTGTCCATGTTTGTTTTTGCATTTTGGTTCCAGTTCACAGCTGTAGTTTCGTTACTGTGTCTGGAAAGCTCTTGTGAACAGGAATTGCCACTCTGGTGTTATGAGTTAATGCCAGAGTTTTAAAGTAATTTCTGGATGGTGTTTTTGATTAGGGTTTTCAGCTGACCATGAAAGTGTCCTTTCTGTCTTCTGCTATGTAGTAAGTGGACCTCAAATTTGCTAAACCTATTTTCATACTACGTTTGTTATTTCATCTTAATTCACCGCCAATACATGTGGGGGGCCTCTGTCTCCTTTTGGGGTATTTCTCTAGAGGTGAGCTAGGACTAATATTTTCCTCTGCTAGCATTATTTAGTCCTCCGGCTGGTGCTGGGCATCTAGAATCAACGTAGGCATGCTACCCGGCCACTGCTAGTTGTGTGTTAGGTTTAGTTCATGGTCAGCTCAGTTCCCATCTTCCAAGAGCTAGTTCCTATATATGCTTATGCTATGATCTCTTGCCATTGAGATCATGACAGTTTGACCGGCCCACTAAAGGGTTAAAATCCTTGGCTGAGAAAGGAGAGAAATAAGTAGTCTGCTGAAATTTTTTTTTTTTTTTTTTTTCTCTCCTTTGAATGGCTCTGTGTCCACCTGTTTGTAATGGATCTTCAGAGTGTAACTGCAGGTTTGAATAATCTCGCCACGAAGGTACAAAATTTGCAAGATTTTGTTTGTCATGCACCTGTATCTGAGCCGAGAATTCCTTTGCCGGAATTTTTCTCGGGGAATAGATCTGGGTTTCAGAATTTTCGAAATAATTGCAAATTATTTTTGTCCCTGAAATCTCGCTCTGCCGGAGACCCTGCACAGCAGGTCAGGATTGTGATTTCCTTGCTCCGGGGCGACCCTCAAGACTGGGCTTTTTCATTGACACCAGGGGATCCTGCGTTGCTCAATGTGGATGCGTTTTTTCTGGCCTTGGGGTTGCTTTATGACGAACCTCATTTGGAGCTTCAGGCAGAAAAAACTTTGATGTCCCTATCTCAGGGGCAAGATGAAGCGGAAATTTACTGCCAAAGATTCCGTAAATGGTCTGTGCTTACTCAGTGGAATGAGTGCGCCCTGGCGGCGACTTTCAGAGAGGGTCTCTCTGATGCCATTAAGGATGTTATGGTGGGTTTCCCTGTGCCTGCGGGTCTGAATGAGTCCATGACAATGGCTATTCAGATCGATAGGCGTTTGCGGGAGCGCAAACCAGTGCACCATCTGGCGGTGTCCACTGAGAAATCGCCAGAGAGTATGCAGTGTGATAGAATTCTGTCCCGAAGCGAGCGGCAGAATTTTAGACGGAAAAATGGGTTGTGTTTCTATTGTGGTGATTCTACTCATGTTATATCAGCATGCTCTAAGCGCACTAAAAAACGTGGTAAATCTGTTTCCATTTGCACCTTACCGTCTAAGTTTATTCTATCTGTGACCCTGATTTGCTCTTTGTCATCTATTACCACGGACGCCTATGTCGACTCTGGCGCCGCTTTGAGTCTTATGGATTGGTCCTTTGCCAAACGCTGTGGGTATGATTTAGAGCCTTTGGAGACTCCTATTCCTCTGAAGGGGATTGACTCCACCCCATTGGCTAATAATAAACCACAATACTGGACACAAGTAACTATGCGTATTAATCCGGGTCACCAGGAGATTATTCGCTTTCTGGTGCTGTATAATCTACATGATGATTTGGTGCTAGGATTGCCTTGGCTGCAATCTCACAACCCAGTCCTCGACTGGAGAGCTATGTCTGTGTTGAGCTGGGGATGTAAGGGGGCTCATGGGGATGTACCTGTGTTTTCCATTTCATCATCTATTCCCTCTGAAATTCCTGAGTTCCTGTCTGACTATCGTGACGTCTTTGAAGAATCCAAGCTTGGTTCGTTACCTCCGCACCGAGAGTGCGATTGTGCCATAGATTTAATCCCGGGTAGTAAATACCCAAAGAGTCGTTTATTTAATCTGTCTGTGCCTGAACATGCTGCTATGCGAGAATATATAAAGGAGTCCTTGGAAAAGGGACATATTCGTCCATCGTCATCTCCCTTAGGAGCCGGTTTTTTCTTTGTGTCAAAAAAAGACGGCTCTTTGAGACCATGTATTGATTATCGGCTTTTGAATAAAATCACTGTTAAATATCAATACCCATTGCCGTTGCTGACTGATTTGTTTGCTCGCATAAAGGGGGCCAAGTGGTTCTCTAAGATTGACCTTCGTGGGGCGTATAATTTGGTGCGAATCAGGCAGGGGGATGAGTGGAAAACCGCATTTAATACGCCCGAGGGCCACTTTGAGTATTTAGTGATGCCTTTTGGTCTTTCTAATGCTCCGTCAGTTTTCCAGTCCTTTATGCATGATATTTTTCGCGATTATTTGGATAAATTTATGATTGTGTATCTGGATGATATTCTGATTTTTTCGGATGACTGGGACTCTCATGTCCAGCAAGTCAGGAGGGTTTTTCAGGTTTTGCGGTCTAATTCTTTGTGTGTGAAGGGTTCTAAGTGTGTTTTTGGGGTACAGAGGATTTCCTTTTTGGGATATATTTTTTCCCCCTCTTCCATTGAAATGGATCCTGTCAAGGTTCAAGCTATTTGTGATTGGACGCAGCCCTCTTCTCTTAAGAGTCTTCAGAAATTTTTGGGCTTTGCTAACTTTTATCGTCGATTTATTGCTGGTTTTTCGGATATTGCTAAGCCATTGACCGATTTGACTAAGAAGGGTGCTGATGTTGCTGATTGGTCCCCTGATGCTGTGGAGGCCTTTCGGGAGCTTAAGCGCCGTTTTTCCTCTGCCCCTGTGTTGCGTCAGCCTGATGTTGCTCTACCTTTTCAGGTTGAGGTCGACGCTTCTGAGATCGGAGCTGGGGCAGTGTTGTCGCAGAAAAGTTCTGACTGCTCCGTGATGAGGCCTTGTGCCTTCTTTTCCCGTAAATTTTCGCCCGCTGAGCGGAATTATGATGTTGGGAATCGGGAGCTTTTGGCCATGAAGTGGGCTTTTGAGGAGTGGCGCCATTGGCTTGAGGGGGCCAGACATCAGGTGGTGGTATTGACTGACCACAAAAATTTGATTTATCTTGAGACCGCCAGGCGCCTGAATCCTAGACAGGCGCGCTGGTCATTATTTTTCTCTCGGTTTAATTTTGTGGTGTCATACCTACCGGGTTCTAAGAATGTTAAGGCGGATGCCCTTTCTAGGAGTTTTGAGCCTGACTCACCTGGTAACTCTGAGCCCACAGGTATCCTTAAGGATGGAGTGGTATTGTCAGCCGTTTCTCCAGACCTGCGGCGGGCCTTGCAGGAGTTTCAGGCGGATAGACCTGATCGTTGCCCACCTGATAAACTGTTTGTTCCTGAGGATTGGACCAGTAGAGTCATCTCTGAGGTTCATTCTTCTGCGTTGGCAGGTCATCCTGGCATTTTTGGTACCAGGGATTTGGTGGCAAGGTCCTTCTGGTGGCCTTCCCTGTCACGAGATGTGCGAGGCTTTGTGCAGTCTTGTGACGTTTGTGCTCGGGCCAAGCCTTGTTGTTCTCGGGCTAGTGGATTGTTGTTGCCCTTGCCTATTCCTAAGAGGCCTTGGACGCACATCTCGATGGATTTTATTTCAGATCTGCCTGTTTCTCAGAAGATGTCTGTCATTTGGGTGGTGTGTGACCGTTTCTCTAAGATGGTCCATTTGGTTCCTCTGCCCAAGTTGCCTTCTTCTTCCGAGTTGGTTCCTCTGTTTTTTCAAAATGTTGTTCGTTTGCATGGTATTCCTGAGAATATCGTTTCTGACAGAGGGACCCAATTCGTGTCTAGATTTTGGCGGGCATTCTGTGCTAGGATGGGCATAGATTTATCTTTTTCGTCCGCTTTCCATCCTCAGACGAATGGCCAGACCGAGCGGATTAATCAGACCCTGGAGACATATCTGAGGTGTTTTGTGTCTGCTGACCAGGATGATTGGGTTGCTTTTTTGCCATTGGCGGAGTTCGCTCTCAATAATCGGGCCAGCTCTGCCACTTTGGTGTCCCCGTTTTTCTGTAATTCGGGGTTTCATCCTCGATTTTCCTCTGGTCAGGTGGAATCTTCGGATTGTCCTGGAGTGGATGCTGTGGTGGAGAGATTGCATCAGATCTGGGGGCAGGTGGTGGACAATTTGAGGTTGTCCCAGGAGAAGACTCAGCTTTTTGCCAACCGCCACCGTCGTGTTGGTCCTCGGCTTTGTGTTGGGGATTTGGTGTGGTTGTCTTCTCGTTTTGTCCCTATGAGGGTCTCTTCTCCTAAGTTTAAGCCTCGGTTCATTGGCCCGTATAAGATATTGGAGATTCTTAACCCTGTTTCCTTCCGTTTGGACCTCCCTGCATCCTTTTCTATTCATAACGTTTTTCATCGGTCATTATTGCGCAGGTATGAGATACCGGTTGTGCCTTCCGTTGAGCCTCCTGCTCCGGTGTTGGTTGAGGGTGAGTTGGAGTACGTTGTGGAGAAAATCTTAGACTCTCGTGTTTCCAGACGGAGACTCCAGTATCTGGTCAAGTGGAAGGGATACGGCCAGGAGGATAATTCTTGGGTGAATGCATCTGATGTTCATGCCTCTGATCTGGTTCGTGCCTTTCATAGGGCCCATCCTGATCGCCCTGGTGGTTCTGGTGAGGGTTCGGTGCCCCCTCCTTGAGGGGGGGGTACTGTTGTGAATTTGGATTCTGGGCTCCCCCGGTGGCTACTGGTGGAATTGAACTGGTGTCTTCATCTTCTCTGTTCACCTGTTCCCATCAAGATGTGGGAGTCGCTATATAACCTTGCTGCTCTGTTAGTTGCTTGCCGGTCAACAATGTTATCAGAAGCCTCTCTGTGCTTGTTCCTGCTCCTAGACAACTAATAGATAAGTTGGACTCTTGTCCATGTTTGTTTTTGCATTTTGGTTCCAGTTCACAGCTGTAGTTTCGTTACTGTGTCTGGAAAGCTCTTGTGAACAGGAATTGCCACTCTGGTGTTATGAGTTAATGCCAGAGTTTTAAAGTAATTTCTGGATGGTGTTTTTGATTAGGGTTTTCAGCTGACCATGAAAGTGTCCTTTCTGTCTTCTGCTATGTAGTAAGTGGACCTCAAATTTGCTAAACCTATTTTCATACTACGTTTGTTATTTCATCTTAATTCACCGCCAATACATGTGGGGGGCCTCTGTCTCCTTTTGGGGTATTTCTCTAGAGGTGAGCTAGGACTAATATTTTCCTCTGCTAGCATTATTTAGTCCTCCGGCTGGTGCTGGGCATCTAGAATCAACGTAGGCATGCTACCCGGCCACTGCTAGTTGTGTGTTAGGTTTAGTTCATGGTCAGCTCAGTTCCCATCTTCCAAGAGCTAGTTCCTATATATGCTTATGCTATGATCTCTTGCCATTGAGATCATGACACCCTTGACAACCCCAGCTGGATACAGACATTGATTTCCAATCCAATACTGGATTATGGACCTGTAGCCATGGCAAACCCAAAACGACCACATCATGCAGATTATGCAACACCAAAAAGCGAATATCCTCCTGATGTGCAGGAGCCATGCACATGGTCAATTGAGTCCAGTACTGAGGCTTATTCTTGGCCAAAGGTGTAGCATCAATTCCTCTCAATGGAATAGGATACTGTAAGGGCTCCAAGAAAAAAACACAGCGCCTGGCAAACTCCAAGTCCATCAAATTCAGGGCAGCGCCTGAATCCACAAATGCCATAACAGAATAGGACGACAAAGAGCAAATCAGAGTAACGGACAAAAGAAATTTTGTCTGTACCGTACCAATGGTGGCAGACCTAGCGAACCGTTTAGTGCGCTTAGGACAATCAGAGATAGCATGAGTGGAGTCACCACAGTAAAAACACAGCCCATTCTGACGTCTTTATTCTTGCCGTTCAGCTCTAGTCAAGGTCCTATCACATTGCATAGGCTCAGGCTTCTGCTCAGAAAACACCGCTAAATGGTGCACATTTTTACGCTCACGTAAGCGTCGATCGATCTGAATGGCCAAGGACATAGACTCATTCAGACCAGCAGGCGTGGGGAATCCCACCATAACATCCTTTCTGAAAATTGCCGCCAGGGCACACTCATTCCACTGAGTAAGCACAGACCACTTTCTAAACTTCTGACAATATACCTCCGCTTCATCCTGACCCTGACACAAAGCCAGCAAAATTTTCTCTGCCTGATCCACTGAATCTGGTTCATCATAAAGCAATCCAAGCGCCAGAAAAAACGCATCTACATTACGCAATGCAGGATCTCCTGGCGCAAGGGAAAATGCCCAGTCTTGAGGGTCGCCACGTAGCAAAGAAATAATGATTTTTACTTGCTGAATGGGGTCACCAGAGGAGCGGGGTTTCAAAGCAAAAAACAGTCTACAATTATTTTTGAAATTCAGGAACTTAGATCTATCCCCAGAAAACAAATCAGGAATTGGAATTCTGGGTTCTAACATCGGGTTCTGAACTACATAATCTTGAATGCTTTGTACCCTTGCAGTGAGTTGATCCACACAAGAGGACAGACCTTGAATATCCATATCTACACCTGTGTCCTGAACCACCCAGAGGTTAAGGGGAAAAGAAAGACAAAACACACTGCAGAGAAAAAAAAATGGTCTCAGAACTTCTCTTATCCCTCTATTGAGATGCATTAACACTTTGTGGGTCAGCTGTACTGTTATGTTGAGCTGGTGGTTAGGAGCAATAGAAATGACCAGATGAGCAAACTAGTAATACAGGACGAGCTCTGGGAAGTGGGAGCTCTGCTGACCGCAACCCCTAATCCTATCACAACAACTAGAAATAGCCGTGGAGCGTTCCTGACTCTGCCTAGACGCCTCTTCACAGCCTAAGAGCTAACTACCCCTAAAGATAGAAAATACAGCCTACCTTGCCTCAGAGAAATTCCCCAAAGAAATAGGCAGCCCCCCACATATATTGACTGTGAGTTAAGATGGAAGTCACAAACACAGGAATGAAATAGGTTTCAGCATAGGAGGCCAGACTTAACTAAACAGACTGAGGATAGAAAAGGTATCTTTGCGGTCAGCATAAAAAACTAACAAAAAACCACGCAGAGTGTGCAAAAGAAACCACCGCACCGACTCTGCATCCCAGAGCTTCCAGCTAAAGGACAAAATCATGATAGCAAGCTGGACAAAAAACAGTGGTAACAAATAAGCTAGCAGGGACTTAGCTTTTGCTGAAGTAGACAGGTCATCTGAAAGATCCAAGAGAACTGAACCAGTACTAGGACATTGACAGCTGGCATCAAGTAACGATCTGAGTGGAGTTAAATAGAGCAGCCAGCCAAGGCCTAACCGAGATCAGCTGGGGAAGGAACCTCAGAACCAGCAGCTCCACTCACAGCCACCAGAGGGAGTCCATGAACAGAACTCGCCGAAGCACCATTCATAACCACAGAAGGGAGCTCGAGAACAGAATTCACAACAAGCCACATTGTGTTCACCCACACTGACACTTGGAGCGCTCTGCTGCACTCATCCAGTGTTGTTGGTTTCACACTTGCGTTTTTTTTCAAATCAGGCAAAATCAGGTTTTTCAGCCAAATCCTGATCCTTTCAGGATCCAGTTTTTGCCCATTCGCTTTAATGGTGTCAGGAAGAATACAGTTACTTCAGGTTGCTTCCTGACACCATTGAAGTGAATGGACAAAAACTGCATCCTGAAAGGATCAGGATTTGGCTGAAAAACCTGATGTTGCCTGACTTGGAAAAAAAAAACATGTGTGAAACCAGCCTCAGTGAGTAAGCGCAGACTTGTAAGCTGATTTTAGTCACTTTTACTAACAGAGCACTGACAATACAGACAATCTTTAGTATACAAATACGAGAGTGCTGTGAAACACCCTCATTTGCATATTAAATAAAGTAGATTTTACTTTATAGCGCCTATAAAAAAACTATTCTATAGGAATATGTCCACTAATCCCCATTCTACAGTGTCAGCCTCCACCAAATCCCCAGCCTGCATAGCACCAGCCTCCAGTGGCTTGCTAGCAAATTTTAGCCTGGGAGGCAAGCAAACAGCAGTGACCCATGAGTAGTGGGCCATTGTTAAAAAGGTTGTCCGATCTTAAGCTACAAGTCTAAAGTTACTTTATGTGAATCCTCACATCATGTGCACTGTGTGCTGTGAGGATTCTCTAGTGCTGATGGTGGGAGCGGGCAGTTATGTGTTAAGTATGTGATATGTATATATATTCCCGGCCATATTACAACTAGACTGTTTCTGGCCTTACTCAATACAGGTGTATTAAGTGAGGCTGATCAAGGCTAGTTGTCATGTATGCGAATCATATACCTGCAGTCACATGCCCGCTGAATCACCACAGCACTGCGAGCAATGTGAGGATTCACGAGTCTGCAGTCAAAGAGAGACTTGTAACTTAAAACTGGGCAACCCCTTTAACATGTTTACCTCCGGCTGCTTCATAGCCTATATTCCTACTACTGTATTGCCTGTCTGAGAGCTGCTCAAAGAAAAACCTGACAGTACTGGGATCAGCTCAGATGAGCGTTTCTATTGAACAGGCAAATCACATATTTTGCTCATGTATTATTATTTTTAAACTGGATACACATTTTCAGATATGTAGTAAAGCAAAGTATGTTATGCTTCTCATCATTACCTAGGATTTTTTTTTACAATGCTCTATACTGGTCACACCTTGACCTGCCTACAGAACCTCAGATATCACATATGGAACCATATCATTTATAGTTTTAACATAGCCATGAAGCACATTATGGTTTGCTACATGTGTACATGATCAGAACAAGTAGCAGAATTAAGTGACAGAACCATCAGTAGATTAATGCAGCGCCAGACCCACCATCAGTAGATAAGTTCAGCGCCAGAACCACCAACAAGTAGATAAATGCAGGGACAGAACCCCCATCAGTAGATGAATGCAGTGATAGAACCACCATCAGTAGATGAATGCAGCAAAAGAACCACCATCAGTAGATGAATGCAGGGTCAGAACCACCATCAGTAGATGAATGCAGGGTCAGAACCACCATCAGTAGATGGATGTAGAACAAGAACCCCCATCAGTAGATAAATGCAGCGATAGAACCACCATCAGTAAATGAATGCAGCGACAGAACCACCATCAGTAGATGAATGCAGGGTCAGAACCACCATCAGTAGATGAATGCAGCGACAGAACCACCATCATTAGATGAATGCAGGGTCAGAACCAACATCAGTAGATGAATTCAGCGACAGAACCACCATCAGTAGATGAATGCAGCAACAGAACCACCATCAGTAGATGAATGCAGGGTCAGAACCACCATCAGTAGATGAATGCAGCGACAGAACCACCATCATTAGATGAATGCAGGGTCAGAACCAACATCAGTAGATGAATTCAGCGACAGAACTACCATCAGTAGATGAATGCAGCGACAGAACCACCATCAGTAGATGAATGCAGCAACAGAACCACCATCAGTAGATGAATGCAGGGTCAGAACTACCATCAGTAGATGAATGCAGCGACAGAACCACCATCAGTAGATTAATGCAGGGTCAGAACCACCATCAGTAGATGAATGCAGCGACAGAACCACGATCAGTAGATGAATGCAGGGTCAGAATCAAGATCAGTAGATGAATGCAGCAACAGAACCACCATCAGTAGATGAATGCAGGGTCAGAACCACCATCAGTAGATGAATGCAGCAACAGAACCACCCCTCCCCATAATATCCCACCTACACTGTCCCTCTCCAAAATGTTCATCTCGATAATGTCCCCCACATACTGTCCCTAGTCTCTATAATGTCCTCCCTACAAACTGCCCGTCTGAACACTTAATGCATGTTCCCACAGTCAGTATTAGTAGAGAACCCAAGATAGGCGGGCACCATCAACAAATTAGTAAATGGGTTCAACCCGCCGCATGTCACTGAAGATCAATGAGAAAAGGAGAGAATAGACCATCATGCATTCAGGCAGGGATCACCATAAAAAATATATAACATTTTACTAGACTATATGTAAACCACACAAAAATATTAAAAACATTTAAAAAACACACAAAAATACAAAATCATGCCCTGTGAGGACAGGGGCTGTGGAACACCGTCCAACACCCGAAAAGTTTATCACCAATGGGCTTAGTACCAAACAATGCCATTTAAATAGCAAAAAACATGATTATACAGTATTAGGCCTGGGTCAGACTTGCGAGAAACTCGCAAAAGTCTTGCATCTCAACATCCGGCACTGCCGCCAGCACTCAGACCGGAGCGTTCAGCTGCTTAGAAATACATGCAGCCGCATACTCTGGTCCTGAGTGCCTGTGGCAGTCCCGGGTATTGACGTGTGAGACTTGTGCGAGTTTCTCTCAAGTCTGAACCTGGCCTTATTATATACATTATCCATACATGATTTCTAAGTAGAAAAGAAAGCACCAATGAATAATGTCCAACCAATAAGAGGATAATGATTGGTACCCAATATAAATATGTTACCTAACATTGAGTGCAAACCAAAATCATGCTATCAATAGCCCGCATAGTCAGGTGCAAAACATCCAAAACTTATTGGGTACAGGACTTCCTTAGTCCACAATATTCCCAAACCTATAAGGTGAGCTTAAATATATGGAAAATACCCATAGTGGATATGCTCATGGAGCAAAACACAGTAGCATATTACAGCATGTTGCAGGTGTAGAAGCTGGGTCCGGCTCCTGTTAGCCCAACGCGTGTCATCACTAGAGTGACTTCATCAGGGGCAGAGAGTGTGGTTACCATATCATGATGTCTATATATACCACGCATAAATTATCAAGTCTCCACAGCTAAGTAACTCACCCCATCAGAGCGTGGTCTCGACGTGTGCACTCGGACGCCGGAAGTGTAGTCACCAGTCAAACGGCACATGCGCCGCGGTTGTCATGGAGGTAAAAAAAATACAAACCCTACCCCGCATGCGCCACAAGACACCATACATACAGCCCCAGATGAAGTCACTGTAGTGAGGACACAAGTTGGGCTAACAGAAGCCAGACCCAACCTCTACATCTGCAACATGCTGTAATATGCTGCTATGTGTTTTGCTCCTTGAGCATATCCACAACGGGTATTTTCCATATGTTTAAGTTCTCCTTAGGGCAGGTGCGGACTGGGGCTGAAATTCAGCCCTGGCATTTGAAATCACACAGACCCATGTTCTTCCCGTCCCCATGAACCAGATGGAATATATTACTAACTAGACTGTGGCCCGATTCTAATGCATCGGGTATTCTAGAATATGCATGTCCCCGTAGTATATGGACAATGATGATTCCAGAATTCGCGGCAGACTGCCCGTCGCTGATTGGTCGAGGCAACCTTTATGACATCATCGTCGCCATGGCAACCATGACATCTGCGTCGATACTGTGCCCGTCGCTGATTGGTCGAGGCGAATTTGCGGCAGATTGTGCCCGTCGCTGATTGGTCGAGGCAACCTTTATGACATCATCGTCGCCATGCTGTGCCCGTCGCTGATTGGTCGAGGCCTGGCGGCCTCGACCAATCAGAGACGCGGGATTTCCAGGACAGACAGACAGACAGAAAAACCCTTAGACAATTATATATATAGATGTGACCCTGGATGGAGGAAAGGAAGTTTTTCTACAAGACCAATATTTCTAATGATACCCGTGGCCTGCTGGGGTAAGTGACAGAGTCAGCAACTTTGTGCTTCGTCACGAGTGTCTTGAGAACACCAATTCTGTTAACAATGTAGCAGACAAGGAGGCCCACGACCAGACAGACCCTTCTGGCATTTGCCCGAATTGCGAGATGGCCAGTCCGGCCCTGCCTTAGGGTATGTTTCCAGGATCAGTAACGCCATTTCCACAAGATAAATAGACATGCTGTGGTCTAGAAAGACGTGCCGCATGTGCATCTCCGCAGGTAATCGGAAGCATCGCTGCACACATAGTGGAGATGGGATTTCATGAAATCCCTTCCACTATACTGTAACATCTGGACGCTGTGGATTGGAAGCTGTGGCTGTACGCAGCATCCAATCCGCAGCATTTACTGACCGTGGAAACATACCCGTATAGGTTTGGGAATATTGTGGTCTTGTACCCAATAAGTTTTGGATGTTTTGCACCTGACTATGCGGGCTATTGATAGCGTGATCTTAGTTTGCGCTCAATGTTAGGTAACATTTATATTGGGTACCAATCATTACCTTCTTATTGGTTGGACATTATTCATTGGTGCTTTCTTTTCTACTTTGAAATCATGTAAAGATAATGTATATCATACTGTATAATCATGATTTTTGCTATTTAAATGGCATTGTAATGGAGCTATACTGTTTAATTGCCACTACACAATAACAGCCTAATTATTTGGTATTAAGCCCAGTGGGGCTAAACTTTTCGGGTGTTGGCCGGTGTTCCGCAGCCCCTGTCCTCACAGGGCATGATTTTGTATTTTTGTGTGTTTTTTAAATGTTTTTAATATTTTTGTGTGGTTTAAATATAGTATAATAAAATTTGATATATTTTCTATGGTGATCCCTGCCTGAATGTATGACGTCTATTCTCTCCTTTTCTCACGGTCAGTATTAGGCAGCGCTTTGGGCGCAGCACATGTCCACTCCATCCAAAGCGCTGCCAGCTTTTGAACGTAGGTGAATCCTCATGTGTTCATTGAACCGTAAGGAATCACCATGTCCAAAATATTGTACCGGTGACATTTATCTTGTGGAGACGGAGCGTCTCTGCAAAATAAATAGACATGTCCGTAAAGATGCGCTGCATTTCATGAAATCCCATCCACTATGCTGTAACATCTGGATGCTGCGGGTGTACGCAGCGTCCAACCCACAGTGAGTACTGAACGTGGGAACGTACCCACACACTCTCATACACACACACGCACACTCTTAGGGCTCATACTCACATTGCGAGAACGCTCCGATCCGAGTGCCGGTGGCAGTGCCGGGTATTGACGTGCGAGACTTGTCTGAGTTTCTCGCATGTGAGTATGAGCCCTTACACACTCATACACACACGCTCATACACACACACACACTCAGACACACACGCAACTCATACACACACTCATATACACACACCCATACACATACACACAATCATACACAAACACACACTCATACACACACTCACACACATATACACACACTCATCATCACTCATATACACACACACACTCATACACACACTCATATACACACACACAATGCCATGCGGCTGCCCACGTGGACTGCTAACACCATGGCCTATTCCCTATACACAGCAAATGACAGATCTCTAATCTTCAGCAGCTCAGCTTCTGCTCCTCATTGGAGCGCTGCTCACCATTCTTCATGCCGGCCACCACGTCCCTGCCTTTTCTGCCACGCCCTGTGTTGTCAGTAGCAGCAGTGTGATGAGGTCGCAGCATGATGACCTCATCACTCTGCTGCATGCTAGGCCAGGTGCAGGAACAACCACGATGCTCTGCTCTGTGCCGGATATCATGCATTCAAATGTATTCGCATCTCAAAGAGGCGAATACATGTGGATGCATCATGCAAGATCAGGAAGGAGTCTGCCAGCCCGGCCACAAATTAAGTTTTGGCGGCCACAATCAAAAGTACAGTGCCTGTCCTCTGGCGGCCCTGAACAGCTGCCTGGGGACTGGCCCAGTGGGAAAATGCATCCCTGCCACCTGGCCCAACCCGCCACTGCCAGCCTCCCCTGTTCCACAGTATACAACAGCACCAGCCTCCCCTGTTCCCCAGTATATAGCAGCACCAGCCTCCCCTGTTCCCCAGTATATAGCAGCACCAGCCTCCCCTGTTCCCCAGTATATAGCAGCACCAGCCTCCCCTGTTCCCTAGTATATAGCAGCTCCAGCCTCCCCTGTTCCCCAGTATATAGCAGCTCCAGCCTCCCCTTTTCCACAGTATATAGCAGCACCAGCCTCCCATGTTCACCAGTATACAGCACAGCCTTCCCTGTCACCAATATATAGCTCCCGCCTCCCCTGTTCACCAGTATATAGCAGCAGCAGCCTCCTCTGTTCACCAGTATATAGCAGCACCAGACTCCTATGTTCACCAGTATATAGCTTTGGCCTCCCCTGTCACCAGTATATAGCACCAGACTCCCCTGTTCACCAGTGCTGTATATAGCAGCACCAGCCTCCTCTGTTCACCAGTATATAGCTCCAGCCTCCCCAGTCACCAGTATATAGCACCAGATTCGCCTGTCACCAGTATATAGCAGCAACAGCTTCCCCTGTTCACCAGTATATAGCACCAGACTCCCCTGTCACCAGTATATAGCATCAGACTCCTGTCACCAGTATATAGCTCCAGATTCCCTTGTCACCAGTATATAGCACCAGACTCCCCTGTCACCAGTATATAGCACCAGCAGACTCCCCTGTCACCAGTATATAGCAGCAATAGCCTCCCCTGTTCACCAGTATATAGCACCAGACTCCCCTATAACCAGTATATATCACCAGCCTCCCCTGTCACCAGTATATAGCACCAGACTCCCTTGTCACCAATATATAGCACCAGACTCTCCTGTCACAAGTATATAGCACCAGACTCCCTTGTCACCAGTATATAGCACCAGACTCCAGTGGTCACCAGTATATAGCACCAGACTCTCCTGTCACCAGTATATAGCACCAGACTCCCTTGTCACCAGTATACAGCACCAGACTCCCCTGTCACCAGCCTCCCCCATCTTCAACTCTATGAGCGCTCACCTGATCCTGTGTCCTCCTCCCATGTCATCTTCCTACTCTGCTGTAATGTGTGCAGTGAGAGAAATAATCTCATCCTCTTCACATGCACAGATGCTGCAGGGACCTCTGTTGTGAATTCTGCTTTTGGGCTCCCTCCGGTGGTTGTAGGTGGTAATGCAGTTGCCCCTGAGTTGCAGCCCTGGTCAGGTGTATCTGCTGATTGCAGATCTGACTGGGGTATTTAGGCATGCAGGATTCATTAGTCCTTGCCAGTTGTCAATTGTTGTTGTGAGGTGTAGGACCTTTGCCTGGTTCCTCCTGCCTTTCTGCCAAATCAGCAAAGATAAGTGTCTGTTTTTTTTTTCTCTGTGGCACACATGATGTGTGCTTCACAATTCAGTGCTATTTTTTTGTGTTTTCTTGTCCAGCTTAGATTGTGTCAGTATTTTCTCAGTCTTGCTGGATTCTCTGGAGTGGCAGATATACATTCCATGTCTTTAGTTAGATTGTGGAACTTTTTGTATTATCTGCTGTGGATATTTTTTGGAAGGGTTTTAATACTGACCGCCTAGTTATCTGTCCTATCCTTTCCTATTTAGCTAGAGTGGCCTCTTCTGCTAAATCCTGTTTTCTACCTGCGTGTGTCTATTCTTCTCCCACTCACAGTCATTATTTGTGGGGGGCTGCCTATCCTTTGGGGGTCTGCTCTGAGGCAATATAGCATTCCCATTTCCATCTATAGGGGTATTTAGTCCTCCGGCTGTGTCGAGGTGTCTAGGGAGTGTTAGGCACACCCCACGGCTACTTCTAGTTGCGGTGTTAGTTCAGGATTGCGGTCAGTACAGGTTCCACCAGAGAAAGTTTCATGCGGCTCCAAGGTCACCAGATCATAACAGTACAACTGGCCAATAATGAGTTAAATGCATCTCAGAAGAAGGGAAGAAAAGTGTTGAGCCATTTTTTTTCTGCAGTCTGTTTTGTCTTTTTTTTGCCTCTTTATTTATGGGTGGCTGAGGAGTCTTGTGCCAGCATGGATGTTCAGGAATTAGCTTCTCGTGTAGACCAGCTTGCTGCTAGGGTACAGGGTATTTCTGATTATATTGTTCAGACTCCAGCTTTAGAACCGAAGATTCCTACTCCTGATTTGTTTTTTGGTGATAGGTCCACATTTTGGGGGTTTAAAAATAATTGTAAATTGTTTTTTGCTCTGAGACCGCGATCCTCCGGTGATTCCATTCAGCAGGTTAAAATTGTCATCTCCCTGCTGCGTGGTGATCCACAGGATTGGGCATTTTCCCTGGAATCTGGGAATCCGGCCTTGCTTAATGTAGACAAGTTCCAAATAATCACTGCACTCGTATGGTTTTCAAATGCATAGTTCCAAAAGTTTATTAAATTTATAACAGAAAAAAAGGTACTTGGCGAATTCGCCAAGTACCCTTTTTTTCTGTTATAAATTTAATAAACTTTTGGAACTATGCATTTGAAAACCATACGAGTGCAGTGATTATTTGGAACTTGATGACGTATGGGATTCAACATCCCGTTCACTGGCACCGTGAACTTCACTGATTGAGTGCTAGCTTTCCACTACTTTCTACAATTATTGCTTAATGTAGATTCCTTTTTTCAGGCTTTAGGTTTATTATATGATGAACCTAATTCTGTGGATCAAGCGGAGAAAACCTTGTTGGCCCTGTCTCAGGGTCAAGAGGCGGCAGAATTGTTTTGTCAGAAATTTAGAAAATGGTCTGTGTTGACTAAATGGAATGCTGATGCTTTGGCGGCAATTTTCAGAAAGGGTCTTTCTGAATCCGTTAAAGATGTTATGGTGGGGTTTCCCACGCCTTCCGGTCTGAGTGATTCTATGTCTCTGGCCATTCAGATTGATCGGCGCTTGTGGAAGCGTAGAACTGTGCGCGCTGTGGCGTCGTCCTCAGAGCCAATTCCTGAGCCAATGCAGTGTGATAGGATTTTGTATAGAACGGAACGACAAGGATTCAGACGTCAGAATGGGTTGTGTTATTATTGTGGCGACGCTTCTCATGTCATTTCTGTCTGCCCTAAGCGGACAAAGAGGATCACTACCATCAGTACTGTACAGCCTAAATTTCTGTTATCGGTGTCCTTGATTTGCTCATTGTCATCATTCTCTGTCATGGCGTTTGTGGATTCAGGCGCCGCCTTGAACTTAATGGATTTTGAGTTTGCCAGGCGTTGTGGTTTTCCCTTGCAGCCTTTGCAGAACCCTATTCCTTTAAGGGGGATTGATGCTACACCTTTGGCTAAAAATAAGCCTCAGTTTTGGACACAGGTGACCATGCACATGGCGCCAGCCCATCAGGAAGATTGTCGATTTCTGGTGTTGCATAATTTGCATGATGTTATCGTGCTGGATTTCCCGTGGTTGCAGGTACATAATCCTGTATTGGATTGGAAATCTATGTTTGTGACTAGTTGGGGTTGTCAGGGGGTTCATAATGATGTTCCTTTGATGTCAATCTCCTCTCCTTCCTCTTCTGAAATTCCAGATTTTTTGTCTGATTTTCAGGATGTATTCAATGAGCCCAAGTCCAGTTCCCTTCCACCGCACAGGGACTGTGATTGTGCGATTGACTTGATTCCAGGCACTAAGTTTCCTAAGGGTCGACTTTTCAACCTGTCTGTGCCTGAACATACCGCCATGCGGAGTTATGTTAAGGAGTCTTTGGAGAAAGGGCATATTCGGCCATCTTCTTCACTGTTAGGAGCAGGTTTTTTTTTTTGTTGCTAAGAAGGATGGCTCCTTGAGACCTTGTATTGATTATCGCCTCTTGAATAAGATCACGGTCAAGTTTCAATACCCTTTACCTTTGCTTTCCGATTTGTTTGGTAGGATTAAGGGGGCTAGTTGGTTTACTAAGATTGACCTTCGGGGGGCATATAATCTTGTTCGTATTAGGCAGGGTGATGAATGGAAAACTGCGTTTAATACGCCCGAAGGCCATTTTGAATACCTTGTGATGCCATTCGGGCTCACTAACGCTCCATCTGTTTTTCAATCCTTCATGCATGATATCTTCCGGACTTATATTGATAAATTCTTGATTGTATATTTGGACGATATTTTGATTTTTTCCGATGATTGGAAGTCTCATGTGGAACAGGTCAGGATGGTATTTCAGATCCTTCGTGACAATGCTTTGTTTGTGAAGGGGTCTAAGTGTCTCTTTGGGGTGCAGAAGGTTTCTTTTTTGGGCTTTATTTTTTCTCCCTCATCTATGGAGATGGATCCGGTTAAGGTTCAGGCCATTCATGATTGGATTTAACCCACATCCGTGAAGAGCCTTCAGAAATTTTTGGGTTTTGCTAATTTTTATCGCCGTTTCATTGCTAACTTCTCCAGCGTGGTTAAACCCTTGACTGATTTGACGAAAAAAGGTGCTGATGTGGCGAATTGGTCCTCTGTGGCTGTCTCTGCCTTTCAGGAGCTTAAACGTCGATTTACTTCTGCTCCGGTGTTGCGCCAACCAGATGTTTCTCTTCCGTTTCAGGTTGAGATTGATGCTTCTGAGATTGGGGCAGGGGCCTGTCTTGTCTCAGAGGGATTCTGTTGGTTCTTTGATGAAACCGTGTGCCTTCTTCTCCCGCAAGTTTTCGCCTGCTGAATGCAATTATGATGTCGGCAATCGGGAGTTGTTGGCTATGAAGTGGGCGTTTGAGGAATGGCGACATTGGCTTGAGGGAGCTAAGCACCGTATTGTGGTCCTGACCGATCATAAGAATTTGATGTACCTCGAGTCTGCCAAACGGCTGAGTCCTAGACAGGCTCGATGGTCCTTGTTTTTTTCCCGTTTTGATTTCGTGGTTTCGTATCTTCCGGGTTCTAAGAATATTAAGGCTGATGCCCTTTCTAGGAGTTTTTTGCCTGATTCTCCTGAGGCCCTTGAACCGGTCGGCATTCTGAAAGAAGGGGTGGTCCTTTCTGCCATTTCCCCTGATTTACGGCGGGTTCTTCAGGAATTTCAGGCTGATAGACCTGACCGCTGTCCTGTGGGGAAATTGTTTGTTCCTGACAGATGGACTAGTAGAGTGATTTCTGAGGTTCACTGTTCTGTGTTGGCTGGTCATCCTGGTATTTTTGGTACCAGAGATTTGGTTGGTAGGTCCTTTTGGTGGCCTTCGTTGTCACGTGATGTGCGTTCTTTTGTGCAGTCCTGTGGGACTTGTGCGCGGGCCAAGCCTTGTTGTTCCCGTGCTAGTGGGTTACTTTTGCCATTGTCGGTCCCTGAGAGGCCCTGGACGCATATTTCTATGGATTTTATTTCTGATCTTCCGGTTTCCCAGAGGATGTCGGTTATCTGGGTTGTTTGTGACCGGTTTTCTAAGATGGTTCATTTGGTGCCTTTGCCTAAATTGCCTTCCTCTTCAGAGTTGGTTCCGTTGTTTTTTCAGCATGTGGTTCGTTTGCATGGTATTCCGGAGAATATTGTGTCCGACAGAGGTTCCCAGTTTGTTTCTAGGTTTTGGCGGGCCTTTTGTGCTAGGCTGGGCATTGATTTGTCTTTTTCTTCTGCATTCCATCCTCAGACAAATGGCCAGACCGAGCGAACTAATCAGACTTTGGAGACTTATTTGAGATGCTTTGTGTCTGCCGATCAGGATGATTGGGTGGCCTTTTTGCCATTGGCCGAGTTTGCCCTTAATAATCGGGCTAGTTCGGCTACTTTGGTTTCGCCTTTTTTTTGTAATTTTGGTTTTCATCCTCGTTTTTCTTCTGGGAAAGTTGAGCCTTCTGACTGTCCTGGTGTGGATTCTGTGGTTGACAGGTTGCAGCAGATTTGGGCTCATGTGGTGGACAATTTAGTGTTGTCTCAGGAGGAGGCTCAACGTTTTGCTAACCGTCGTCGGTGTGTTGGTTCCCGGCTTCGGGTTGGGGATTTGGTTTGGTTGTCTTCCCGTCATGTTCCTATGAAGTTCTCTTCCCCTAAGTTTAAGCCTCGGTTTATTGGTCCTTATAGGATTTCTGAGATTATTAATCCGGTGTCTTTTCGATTGGCGCTTCCGGCCTCTTTTGTTATTTATAATGTCATCCATAGATCTTTATTGTGGAAATATGTGGTGCCCGTTGTTCCCTCTGTTGATCCTCTGGCCCCCGTGTTGGTTGATGGGGAGTTGGAGTATGTGGTTGAGAAGATTTTGGATTCTCGTTTTTCGAGGCGGAGGCTTCAGTACCTTGTCAAATGGAAGGGTTATGGCCAGGAGGATAATTCTTGGGTTTTTGCTTCTGATGTCCATGCTGCTGATTTGGTTCATGCTTTTCATCTGGCTCGTCCTGATCGGCCTGGGGGCTCTGGTGAGGGTTCGGTGACCCCTCCTCAAGGGGGGGGTACTGTTGTGAATTCTGCTTTTGGGCTACCTCCGGTGGTTGTAGGTGGTAATGCAGTTGCCCCTGAGTTGCAGCCCTGGTCAGGTGTATCTACTGATTGCAGATCTGACTGGGGTATTTAGGCGTGCAGGATTCATTAGTCCTTGCCAGTTGTCAATTGTTGTTGTGAGGTGTAGGACCTCTGCCTGGTTCCTCCTGCCTTTCTGCCAAATCAGCAAAGATAAGTGTCTGGTTTTTTTTCCCTGTGGCACACATGTTGTGTGCTTGACAATTCAGTGCTATTCTTTGTGTTTTCTTGTCCAGCTTAGATTGTGTCAGTATTTTCTCAGTCTTGCTGGATTCTCTGGAGTGGTAGATATACATTCCATGTCTTTAGTTAGATTGTGGAACTTTTTGTATTATCTGCTGTGGATATTTTTGGAAGGGTTTTAATACTGACTGCCTAGTTATCTGTCCTATCCTTTCCTATTTAGCTAGAGTGGCCTCTTCTGCTAAATCCTGTTTTCTACCTGCGTGTGTCTATTCTTCTCCTACTCACAGTCATTATTTGTGGGGGGCTGCCTATCCTTTGGGGGTCTGCTCTGAGGCAAGATAGCATTCCCATTTCCATCTATAGGGGTATTTAGTCCTCCGGCTGTGTCGAGGTGTCTAGGGAGTGTTAGGCACACCCCACGGCTACTTCTAGTTGCGGTGTTAGTTCAGGATTGCGGTCAGTACAGGTTCCACCGTCTCCAGAGAAAGTTTCATGCAGCTCCAAGGTCACCAGATCAAAGCAGACCTCTCTGACTCCAGGAGCCTGGTTGTTACAGTGGTATTGCCTTCCTCACCGGGAGGGTACTGCCATGCCTGGAAGCGACAAGGATCCCTTTAACAGATAACACATACACACAACACTGTTCTGACTCCAGGCCAGAAGGGGGAGCTCTAGACCCGGATTCAGGGTAACTTCCCTATATATTCTGGCTGGAGGAGAAGTTAGGAGTTCAGTCAAGAGGAGAGCTGGAGCCGTGCAGACATGAGGTTCTGCAGCTCCTGACAAGAGTCAGTCTGTAGGAGACTGTGAGGGGAGAAGAGGCAAAGGAAAGGAAAGATGCTGGGAGTGGAGCTGCGAGTGGACTTACTCCAGAATCAGTGCAAAAACCGGAGGCCGAAATTCCGAGGTTGTGGGGGTAACTGTATGCCCCACAGCAGAAACCAGCAGGCAGGAGATTCCATCTCCTGGCCACCATTAACACCTAAAGGCACAGCAGCAGATAGAGCCCAGAATCACCACGAGAAGGGACACCTGTAAAACGGCTTGAGTTGCCTGCCATGCTGGTAGTGTCCACCTTAAAGGACAAAGAGAATGAGAGGACCTTGTACGAAGCCTTAGGCAGCAAGGGACTTAAACCACAGCGCAGTAAGGAAGGCTTCCAACCCCACCTGGCTAGGGGGATTCCGAATCGCTTCCAGGCTGCCCAGATCTCACCATCACCTGTTACCGGTACCCTGAATTGTGCCTGCATACTACCAGTAAAAGGTAAAGAGACTGCAACCTTGTTGTCACGGGGAGACTAGGTGAGTGAGAGCTAATAACCTGGGCCCCTGCAATTTCCCTCAGACTAGGGAAATCCTGACTGACCCTCTACCTGGAGTTTACACTGATGGTGTGCATGTCCAGGCCTCGAACCTCACCCTGTCTCCTGTTTCAACCCTAGGCTGAAACCTCCGCCCACCACCCAGTGAAGAGGTAATACACCAATACCCACAGTTAGCACAGACAAGGATAAAGGAAAATATACACCACGCCGCAGTCACTCAGGAATACACTATAAATGTGCAGGGCAAAATAAATACAAATATAGGAAGGAGTAAATAAGACTAAGGAAAATACACCACCAGCAACGAATCTTTAACAACCAGCTCTCCACTCCAGACCGAGATAACAACGCACAAGACAGAAGCTATAATCGGTGACGCCCAATGATCAGGTGAACTATTTAAAGGCAATGGGCATGGCCCAGCTTCCAATCTGAGGATCAGGTAAATTAACCCCGGAACAGCTAGATAAAATCTAGCCGACGCCAATGAGCAAATAGTGGTCAAAAGCGGAATTACCGCTGTCTGTCGAACGACCTGGTCTGAACAGCGTCCGACATGACAGTACCCCGCCTTCTACGAGGGACCCCAGGGACCTCACGGCTTATAGGACCTGGCTTGTCTGGATGGCGACGATGAAAAAACCTGACCAGCCGATCCGCATGAATATCCGAGGCTGGTACCCAGGACCTCTGCTC
The DNA here is from genome assembly GCF_051348905.1 of Ranitomeya variabilis. NCBI lineage: Eukaryota > Metazoa > Chordata > Amphibia > Anura > Dendrobatidae > Ranitomeya > Ranitomeya variabilis. The sequence continues at coordinate 266,906,310 of NC_135233.1, read as the reverse complement.
GGGCCCATAACCACGCCAGTGTACCAAGTACTGTAAAGTGCGACGCACTACACAAGAGTCAACCACCTTGGAGACTTCAAACTCCAAATGAACATCCACCAAGACTGGAGGTGGCATAGGCGCCGCATCCACAGAACCCACCACCTTCTTTAGAAGAGACCTGTGGAACACGTTGTGTATCTTATACATCGTAGGGAGCTCCAATCGGTACGCTACTGGGTTAATGACGGCGGTGACCCTAAATGGACCAATAAACCGTGGACCCAATTTAAGGGACGGTATTTTGAGTCTTATGTTTTTTGTGGATAACCACACCCAGTCATCCACACTCAGGTCCGGACCTGGCACACGCCTACTGTCAGCCACACGTTTGTACCTAGCACCCACATTCAACAGGCACTGTTTAACTCTCCTCCAGGCTGATGACAATTGTGCTCCTAACTGATCCTCCTCCGGAACGCCGGAAGAGCCCCTCTGACTCAAGGTACAAAATTGAGGATGTAGCCCGTAAACACAAAAAAACGAGACTCCCCAGATGACTCCTGGCGGTGATTATTGATGGCAAACTCAGCCAAAGGAAGAAAGGTTGACCACTCCTCCTGGTTATCAGAGACAAAGCAGCATAGGTACTGTTCTAAATTTTGGTTCATACGCTAAGTCTGACCATTTGACTGAGGATGGAACGCCGAAGAATGAGACAACTTGATCCCCAACCGTGAGCAAAATGCTTTCCAAAATTTTGCCACAAACTGAGACCCCCTATCAGACATGAGGTCAGACGGAACCTCATGAAGTCTGACCACCTCCTGCACAAATACCTGAGACAGAGTCTTAGCGTTAGGCAACGAAGGCAAAGACACAAAGTGCAACATTTTAGAAAACCGATCAACAATCACCAAGATGACCGAGTTCCCAGCTGATGAGGGCAAATCAGTGATGAAATCCATGGAGATTTCCGTCCATGGCTTACTAGGTACTTCAAGACGAAGTAGTGTGCCAACAGGATGGGAGCGGGGCGTCTTAGCCCTAGCGCACGTGGTACAAGCTGACACGTATGAGACAACGTCCTGTCGGATCTTGGGCCACCAAAACCGACGTGACACCAACTCCAAGGTACCTCTAATGCCTGGGTGGCCAGCCAGGACAGCATCATGATGCTCTGCCAAAACCTTTAAGCGGAGATGAAGCGGTACAAAAGATTTGTTGATGGGAAGCTCAGATGGTACCTCCTCCTGAGCCTCGGCAATCTCAGCCTCAACCTCGGTAGTGAGAGCCGAAACCACAACACCCTTTTGGAGGATGGGTACAGGATCTTCCCGAGGTTCACCCCCCGGAAAACACCTGGACAGAGCATCCGCCTTAGTGTTTTTAGACCCCGGTCTGTAAGTGACAACAAAATTGAACCGCGTGAAAAACAATGCCCAGCGAGCCTGCCTGGGGGACAGACGCTTGGCTGACTCCAAATACAGCAGATTCTTATGATCGGTAATAACAGTAACCTGATGTACCGACCCCTCCAAGAAGTGTCGCCATTCCTCAAAGGCCAACTTGATTGCCAACAACTCCCTGTTGCCGATATCGTAGTTATGTTCGGCAGACGACAGTTTCTTGGAGAAATAGGCGCACGGACGCAAACCACTCAAAGATGAGCCTTGAGATAATACCGCCCCCACACCAACCTCAGACGCATCGACTTCCACAACAAAGGGTTTTGATATGTCTGGCTGCACAAGAATGGGGGCTGAAACAAAACTGTTCTTAAGAAACTCAAATGCGCGCACAGCAGCCTCAGGCCAAACGGAGAAATTGGTACCCTTTTTAGTTATGTCAGTTAGCGGTTTAGCAATGATGGAAAAATCCTTGATAAATTTCCTATAGTAGTTAGAAAACCCAAGGAACCGCTGAAGTGCTTTCAGGTTATCAGGACGTTCCCAATGCAGCACCACTTGCACCTTAGCGGCGTCCATTTTAAAACCAGAAGCAGACACAATATAACCCAAGAAAGGCAACTCTTGAACAGAAAATACACATTTCTCAAGTTTAGCATACAGCTTATTCTCTCTGAGAAGCTGTAACACCTGCCTGACATGATTTAAATGAGCATCACGGTTGCCAGAATATATGAGGATGTCATCTAGGTACACGATAACGAATTTCCCCAAAACATGCGAGAAAACATCATTGATAAAATGTTGGAACACTGCAGGTGCGTTAGTCAACCCAAAAGGCATCACCAAATTTTCAAAATGACCCTCAGGGGTATTAAAAGCCATTTTCCACTCATCACCTTGATGGACTCTTATGAGGTTGTACGCCCCCCTGAGGTCAAGCTTGGTAAACCACTTAGCACCCGCCACCTGGTTGAACAAATCTGGCATCAGTGGCATCGGGTATGGATCATGAACCGTAATCTGGTTCAACTCCCTGAAATCCAAACACGGGCGTAATCCGCCATCTTTCTTCTTCACAAAGAAGAACCCTGCTGCCACCGGTGAGGATGACGGCCTGATGTGCCCTTTGCTCAAGCTTTCAGCAATATAATCTTTTAACGCTTGTCTCTCCGGACCGGAGATGTTAAACATCCTTGCTTTAGGCAACTTGGCCCCTGGTTTAAACCTGATAGAACAGTTATAGGGATGATGTGGCGGCAACTCTGAACAACCCTTTTCAGAGAACACATCCACAAAATCCAGAAGTGACTCCAGAATGCTTGAAGTCACCGCAGCCACACATGTGGCCAGGCAATTCTCCTGGCAGAACTCGCTCCACTGAATTATGTCCTGAGTTTTCCAGTCAATTACAGGGTTGTGCATGGACAACCAAGGAAAACCCAAAACCACCTGAGCAGGAAGATTCCTGAGCACCTTACATGTAACCCGCTCAGAATGTAGAACCCCAATGTGGAGTTTCACCTCAGCCACAAATTCAGTAATCTCTGTTATGATCCGGTGACCCTGTACTGACCGCAATCCTAATACTGACACCGCAACTAGAAGTAGCCGTGGGATGTACCTAACCAGGCCTAGACACCTCGACACAGCCGGAGGACTAAATACCCCTAAAGATGGAAATGGGAAATCCTATCTTGCCTCAGAGCAGAGCCCCAAAGGATAGGCAGCCCCCCACAAATATTGACTGTGAGTTTAAGAGGAAATACGTACACATGCAGAAAAAACAGAGTTTAGCAAAAGAGGCCCTTCTAGCTAGATAGAAAGGATAGGACAGAGTTCTAAGCGGTCAGTATTAAAACACTAGAAAATTCCACAGCAGAAAATACTATATACTACATCTAACTAAAGACATTGGATGTATATCTGCATCTCCAGAGAAACCAGCATGACAGAAAAATCCAAACAAGTCAAGCTGGACAAAAACACAATAGATTGCACTGCACATAAAAGCACACTGCATGCGTGCTACAGAGAACCAAAAAAAGGCACTTATCTTAGCTGAAATGACAGCAGGGCAGTGGAGCCAGACAGAGATGCAATCCCTCCAAGATACAATGGACAACTGGCACGGATTGATGGATCCTACAAACCTAAATACCTAATAGAGCTGCAATAAGCAGAAACACCTGCCCTGGCCTATAATCCAGAGACCACTGCACTACCACTAACAACCACCGGAGGGAGCCCAAGAGCAGAATTCACAACAAATCTCCCCCTGAGAGAGAGGAGCAGCATTGATAGTGATCACGCGGATAGGATGAGACAGTTTTTCAATCCTAAAACCTGCTGTGCGCGCAAACTCCTCATCAATGAGATTTGTGGCTGAACCACTATCCACAAAAACAGTAATTGGCAGCTCTCTGCCAGCGATAAAAACCTTAGCAGGGAGCATGCATTGAGAAACCACCATGGAGGATATACATAGCTCAGATTGGTCTCCTTCACACCCTCTGAGCTTAGAAGTTTTCCGCCGTTGCGTTTTTCTTAGACAGCAGAGGACAGATGTTAATAAAATTACAAGATTTACCACAGTAAAAACAGGCTCCCTGCTTCCTGAGCTCAGGGGCTCGACGCTTCACATGTGACACCCCTGCGATTTGCATAGGCTCCGTGGGCTCACCTGCAGCAACCTCAGGTGAACCTAAACCCCCTTCCCATAGGCGGTGTCTCATGCTCCCCCTGACGCAAACGGCGATCAATGCAGACAACCAGACTCATAGCGGAATCTAGAGAAGCAGGAGTCTCGTACATCAGAAGGGCTTTTTTAACCCTTCCAGAAACCCCATAAATAAACTGACTCCACAATGCTGGATCATTCCATTGTGTATCGATCGCCCAGCGACGAAATTCAGAACAGTAATCCTCTGCAACTCGCTCCCCCTGGCGAATAGTGCGTATCTTACATGCTGCTAGAGCCATTCTGTCAGGTTCATCGTAGATTTTTCCAAGAGAGGAAAAAAAACTCTCCACAGAGTCAAATGCAGCAGAATCAGATGGCAAAGAAAACGGCCATGCTTGGGGACCCCCGCTTAACAATGACAACACCAGGCCCACACGCTGAGCCTCATTACCCGAGGAGATCGGGCGCATACGGAAATATAGTTTGCAAGCTTCACGAAAAGAAACAAATTTACTGCGCTCCCCAGCAAATTTTTCAGGCAAAGGGAATTTAGGCTCAGCAACTCTTCCTGTCGCTCCAGCTTGCACATTAGATACTGCTAGTCCCTGTTGCTGAACTGCCCCCCTCAACTCAGTGACCTGTAGGGACAGAGCCTCCAACTGGTGGGTTATGGAAGTCATGGGATCCATGACAAAAGAAAAAAAAAGAAACCCCTTTTTTTTTTTTCTTTTTTGTAGTTGGGTCGATTATAATGTCACAGGGAGACTAGGTGAGCAAGAGCTAATAACCCGGGCCCCTGCAATTTCCCTCAGACTAGGGAAATCCTGACTGACCCTCTACCTGGAGTTTACACTGATGGTGTGCATGTCCAGGCCTCGAACCTCACCCTGTCTCCTGTTTCAACCCTAGGCTGAAACCTCCGCCCACCACCCAGTGAAGAGGTAATACACCAATACCCACAGTTAGCACAGACAAGGATAAAGGAAAATATACACCACGCCGCAGTCACTCAGGAATACACTATAAATGTGCAGGGCAAAATAAATACAAATATAGGAAGGAGTAAATAAAACTAAGGAAAATACACCACCAGCAACGAATCTTTAACAACCAGCTCTCCACTCCAGACCGAGATAACAACGCACAAGACAGAAGCTATAATCGGCGACGCCCAATGATCAGGAGAACTATTTAAAGGCAATGGGCATGGCCCAGCTTCCAATCTGAGGATCAGGTAAATTAACCCCGGAACAGCTAGATAAAATCTAGCCGACGCCAATGAGCAAATAGTGGTCAAAAGCGGAATTACCGCTGTCTGTCGAACGACCTGGTCTGAACAGTGTCCGACATGACACTTGTGTCCTACAATTCTTTCTGGCACTACACCGTGTGTCATCTTTACCCACTACACCGGGAGCCCTGGGGACTAAGCTTCAACTGTGGAAAGCCATAACATCCCTGCTGCAGTACCATCATCTCCAGTGGACCCCTTTAGCAGCGTCGGTCATCCCTGACTGAATACCACAGGTGGCATCACAAACATTTATATTTTTCTTACAAACTATCCCCTTTAAAGACCTTCCCTTTAACTTGGAAGTCCAGGGCCACAAACCGGGTCACTGCCACTGTGAGCCCCCTTTAAGAACTGTACCGACCTGGTACCGAGTACCCCACGGTCCTAGTGGGCACTCCACAGCATTCAGTTGTCCTCACTCCAGTCTTTGAAATGCAAGTGTAAATAAGCAGTCACTCACCCACAGGCTACAATACTAAACAAAACACCATAAGAGGAAAGACCTCCACTATCCTAGACAAAAAAACACCAGTATACAGGCAGAGATGCTTACCTGTTCAAGGCCTCCAACAATTGCACTAACCAAAGTGCAGCGGACCCAAGTTAAGATGGCAAATACACAGGTGCAATAATACCGATAATGCAGCCACCCTACAATCAGGAATTGGCCGCTTGGTGCACCTGTGCAAACAAATAGTCTGTATGTGGCGTGTTCACACAGGAATGCAAAGTATATGGCTCAAAGCCTATTAATGACGCCATGTAGCGGGCTCACCATAATGCATCCTGTGTGAACAGAGGCCACAGTGTACAGAGCCATCTAGGGCCCAGCCGCACCCTGGAAAAATATACAGTGCACCAAAAACATAACAATGTATGCAAGGTATTGGTCAATATTATGACCACAATATTTAAGCTGCCAACTTGCGTCAAGGGTCCTTACATATTGGCAGTCCTAATCATATTGGCTGTTTACAATACTAAACAGCCACATTTCCAGGAAATGTTGCAGTTTAGGCTGGTGGAGATGGAGCCTTTCGCAACCTCATGACGGCGGACATCCCTCGGTACTTGGACCCCAGTTACTACTATTTTTGCCAGTGTGTCATCCCCGCCTTACACAAGAACGTGTCCCATAACATCAACCATGCCCTGACCAACGCTGGGACTGGGAAGGTACACTCAACCATGGACACCTTGTGGCCAGAGACTCTACATTTCCCTGATGGCACACTGGGTGAATATTGTGGAAGCTGGGACCCAGTCGGACCCTGGGACGGAACACGTGCTACTGACACAGAGGATTGTGAGCCCTGTATCATTCAGGGTTACCCCAACCTTCTACTGCAGTTCCTGTACCTCCTCCTTACCCTCCAGCTCATAAATGTCAACATCAGTCGCAAGCTGGAAGTATTACAGCACTGCCTCGGCCAATCGGCAACCAGCTGGCAACAAGCTCGGCTGAAAGCTAATCTGCTTAGGTGACAAACTGCACACCGTCGCAGAATTTTAGGGCCAACAGACCAGGCTGATCTGGGGCTCTCTCCACTGAATCTACAACCAGGCATGGTCATGTGTGACAATAGCCATAACCTGGTGGCAGCTTTGAAGCTTGGGAAACTCACACACAATTGCATAGGTTAGTCACAGAAGAAACTTGTGAGAGTAGATTATATGGGGTAATTCAACTTAATCTTCACAGAACATGAGGTACATGCATCAGCTTCTTAATACAGCATAACAGGAAGTCTGAAAGACCTTTTACCAGAGAGAAAATGGAACCAAACTAGAAAAAGTATATTCATTACATGCAGCTAAGCATATAACAGTAACAACATCTCCATCTACTGTCAGAAAAGTGTAAACTCCTCCTGCACACACTAACCTGATAGATATATTGGTAAGGCATATAGATCTCAATGAGGATTCCAGCTGCAGCAGATCCACGGGTCCGCAAGAGCGTATCAATATAACAAGATAGAGGATTTTATGGATTTAGTCCACGCTGCCGATAATGATAAATGTCAAAGTGACCCTTGTGGTTATGTCCTGAGGAAGAGGTCATTTGAACCTTGAAATGTGTTGAATTAAACCAGTTTTGTTTATTTGAACACCTTGACTTTTTATCATTATTGGCAGCGCGGACTAAATCCTCAAAATCCTCTATCTTGTCATACTGGTCCTATTTATAACACACTCATTCGGAATGGAGAGCACACAGCATCCCACCACATCTTGTATTGCCACTGGCGCCCTGTGTGCCCATTGTCAGAACTGCTCCATTATGAGAAGGAATCCCCTGATTAACCCTGAGAAAGTAAGGAGGAAATATGCCGGGATTACATACTTTTAAGAAAATCTTATCAAGCTAAATACTACCACACTGTGTGGGATTATCTATCTGTATTGATGGACTACAGCTTATACCTTGACATTTGGCCTATTTTAGCTATTCTTCCATGGGTATGGTCATTTTTTGGGCTGTGAGAAAGTGACTGAGATTGACTCTTCTTTATTGTATGTGAATGTCGAAATGTTCTGGTAGACTATCCAGCATGACTAATCAACCTATAGAGAGGGCACTCAAAATAAATGCTCCGCCATCAAAATATATAGTACACCAAAGAAAAGATGGACACCAAAGCTAAGAATAACAATTTATTGAAGACCATTAAAAACAGTAAAAAACTGCACAAATGAAATAGGTAACGAGAAAAAATATACAAAAAGTATATAAAAGAAAGGCAACACTAGTGCCGCATACAGAATACAGCCTGCTAAATAGCAGAGTAACACGAAAAGGGAGGAGGTGTGCCACAAGGTAACCAATAAATACATATAAATGTTATGAAATATTCATGGTGGCACACATCCAATAAGATGTCCAGCAACAATAAGATATTTACTCATATGTAGAAGGCAGGTACAGGGGGACAATGAGTGTGCATGTAAGTTACAAGAAAATAAGGTGCCTCATGTGAAATACAATGTGGCAAAGGAGCCCTATGTATCTATAACACATGTGTGCAAATATACCGGGAAGATCCCATAAACACATATGAGTAGAGCCGTATTATACTTACAAAGGAGTAGAACGGTTGTGAGCACACGCAGAGTCCTGTTGTGAATTTGCTTTTTGCTCCCTCTAGTGGTTACTGGTTTTTTGACTCTGGTTTTTCTGTCATTCCTTTTATCCGCACCTGGTCGTTAGTTAGGGGTGTTGCTATTTAAGCTCCCTGGACCTTCAGTTCTATGCCTGGCAACGTAGTTATCAGAGCTAGTCTGCTGTGCTCTTGTCTACTGATCCTGGTTCCAGTTATATCAGCTAAGTCTGCCTTTTGCTTTTTGCTATTTGTTTTGGTTTTGTATTTTTGTCCAGCTTGTTCCTAAACTATATCCTGACCTTTGCTGGAAGCTCTAGGGGGCTGGTGTTCTCCCCCCGGACCGTTAGACGGTTCGGGGGTTCTTGAATTTCCAGTGTGGATTTTGATAGGGTTTTTGTTGACCATATAAGTTACCTTTCTTTATTCTGCTATCAGTAAGCGGGCCTCTCTGTGCTAAACCTGGTTCATTTCTGTGTTTGTCATTTCCTCTTACCTCACCGTTATTATTTGTGGGGGGCTTCTATCCAGCTTTGGGGTCCCCTTCTCTGGAGGCAAGAAAGGTCTTTTGTTTTCCTCTACTAGGGGTAGCTAGATTCTCCGGCTGGCGCGTGTCATCTAGAATCAACGTAGGAATGATCCCCGGCTACTGCTAGTGTTGGCGTTAGGAGTAGATATATGGTCAACCCAGTTACCACTGCCCTATGAGCTGGATTTTTGTATTCTGCAGACTTCCACGTTCCTCTGAGACCCTCGCCATTGGGGTCATAACAGTTTGCCAGGCCAGTATTAAATGTGTAATGCATTGCAGAAGAGGGATTATAAGAAAGAAGATTCTGAGTTTTTTTTTTTTTTTTCTTCTTCCCCTTTACCTCAGAGTGGCTATGCTTGCTGCAGACATGAATGTCCAGACCTTGATTACAAGTGTGGACCAGCTGGCTACTCGTGTGCAGGGCATACAAGACTATGTTATCAGAAATCCTAGGTCAGAACCTAAAATACCGATTCCTGAACTGTTTTCCGGAGACAGGTTTAAGTTTAGGAATTTCATGAATAATTGTAAATTGTTTTTGTCCCTGAGACCCTGTTCATCTGGAGACTCTGCTCAGCAAGTAAAAATTGTTATTTCGTTCTTACGGGGCGACCCTCAGGATTGGGCTTTTTCGCTGGCGCCAGGAGATCCGGCATTGGCTGATATTGATGCGTTTTTTCTGGCGCTCGGTTTACTTTATGAGGAACCCAATCTTGAGATTCAGGCAGAAAAGGCCTTGCTGGCTATGTCTCAGGGGCAGGACGAGGCTGAAGTGTATTGCCAAAAATTTCGGAAATGGTCCGTGCTGACACATTGGAACGAGTGTGCACTGGCCGCTAATTTTAGAAATGGCCTTTCTGAAGCCATTAAGAATGTTATGGTGGGTTTTCCCATTCCCACAGGTCTGAATGATACTATGGCACTGGCTATTCAAATTGACCGGCGGTTGCGGGAGCGCAAAACCGCAAATTCCCTCATGGTGTTGTCTGAACAGACACCTAATTCGGTGCAATGTGATAGAAAAACCGCAAATTCCCTCATGGTGTTGTCTGAACAGACACCTGATTTAATGCAATGTGATAGAATCCTGACTAGAAATGAGCGGAAAATTCATAGACGCCGGAATGGCTTGTGCTACTACTGTGGTGATTCTACACATGTTATCTCAGCATGCTCTAAACGTATAGCTAAGGTTGTTAGTCCTGTCACCGTTGGTAATTTGCAACCTAAATTTATTCTGTCTGTAACTTTGATTTGCTCACTGTCGTCTTATCCTGTCATGGCCTTTGTAGATTCAGGTGCTGCCCTGAGTCTTATGGATCTGTCATTTGCTAAGCGCTGTGGTTTTACTCTTGAACCATTAGTAAATCCTATTCCTCTTAGGGGTATTGATGCTACGCCATTGGCAGCAAATAAACCGCAGTATTGGACACAGGTTACCATGTGCATGACTCCTGAACACCGCGAGGTGATACGTTTCCTGGTTTTACATAAAATGCATGATTTGGTTGTTTTAGGGCTGCCATGGTTACAGACCCATAATCCAGTCCTGGACTGGAAGGCTATGTCAGTCTCAAGTTGGGGCTGTCGTGGTATTCATGGGGATTCCCTGCCTGTGTCTATTGCTTCTTCTACGCCTTCGGAAGTTCCTGAGTATTTGTCTGATTATCAGGATGTCTTCAGTGAGTCTGAGTCCAGTGCACTGCCTCCTCATAGGGACTGTGACTGTGCTATAGATTTGATCCCAGGCAGTAAATTTCCTAAGGGAAGACTGTTTAATCTGTCGGTACCTGAACATACCGCTATGCGTTCATATATCAAGGAGTCTCTGGAGAAAGGACATATTCGTCCGTCTTCTTCCCCTCTTGGTGCGGGATTCTTTTTTGTGGCAAAAAAGGACGGATCTTTGAGGCCTTGTATTGATTATCGGCTTTTAAATAAGATCACTGTCAAATTTCAGTATCCTTTACCGCTGTTGTCTGACTTGTTTGCCCGGATTAAAGGTGCCAAGTGGTTCACCAAGATAGACCTTCGTGGTGCGTACAACCTTGTGCGCATTAAGCAAGGTGATGAATGGAAAACCGCATTCAATACGCCCGAAGGTCATTTTGAGTACTTGGTGATGCCTTTTGGGCTCTCCAATGCGCCTTCAGTTTTTCAGTCCTTTATGCATGACATTTTCCGGAAGTATTTGGATAAATTTTTTATTGTTTATCTGGATGATATTTTGTTTTTTTCTGAGAATTGGGATTCGCATGTGGAGCAGGTCAGGTTGGTCTTTAAAATTTTGCGTGAAAATTCGTTATTTGTCAAGGGCTCAAAATGTCTCTTTGGTGTACAGAAGGTTCCCTTTTTGGGGTTCATTTTTTCCCCTTCTGCTGTGGAGATGGACCCAGTCAAGGTCCGAGCTATTCTTGATTGGACTCAGCCCTCGTCAGTTAAGAGTCTTCAGAAGTTCTTGGGTTTCGCTAACTTCTACCGTCGTTTTATCGCTAATTTTTCTAGCATTGTGAAACCTTTGACGGATATGACCAAGAAGGGCTCCGATGTAGCTAACTGGGCTCCTGCTGCCGTGGAGGCTTTCCAGGAGTTGAAACGCCGGTTTACTTCGGCGCCTGTTTTGTGCCAGCCCGATGTCTCACTTCCCTTTCAGGTTGAGGTGGATGCTTCAGAGATTGGAGCAGGGGCCGTTTTGTCGCAGAGAGGCCCTGGTTGCTCTGTTATGAAACCTTGTGCCTTTTTCTCTAGGAAGTTTTCGCCTGCCGAGCGAAATTATGATGTGGGCAATCGGGAGTTGTTGGCCATGAAATGGGCATTTGAGGAGTGGCGTCATTGGCTCGAGGGTGCTAAGCATCGTGTGGTGGTCTTGACTGATCACAAAAATCTGATGTATCTCGAGTCTGCTAAACGCCTTAATCCGAGACAGGCCCGCTGGTCATTGTTTTTCTCCCGCTTTGATTTTGTTGTCTCGTATTTACCAGGTTCAAAGAATGTGAAGGCCGATGCTCTTTCTAGGAGCTTTGTGCCTGATGCTCCTGAAGTCGCTGATCCTGTTGGTATTCTTAAAGATGGAGTTATCTTGTCAGCTATTTCTCCGGATCTGCGACGTGTGTTGCAGAGATTTCAGGCTGATAGGCCTGAGTCTTGTCCACCTGACAGACTGTTTGTCCCGGATAAGTGGACTAGCAGAGTCATTTCCGAGGTTCATTCCTCGGTGTTGGCAGGTCACCCGGGAATTTTTGGCACCAGGGATCTGGTGGCCAGGTCCTTTTGGTGGCCTTCCTTGTCAAGGGATGTGCGGTCATTTGTGCAGTCCTGTGGGACTTGTGCTCGAGCCAAGCCTTGCTGTTCTCGTGCCAGCGGTTTGCTCTTGCCCTTGCCTGTCCCGAAGAGACCTTGGACACATATCTCCATGGATTTCATTTCTGATCTTCCGCTATCTCAGGGCATGTCCGTTATCTGGGTGATATGTGATCGCTTCTCCAAGATGGTCCATTTGGTTCCTTTGCCTAAGCTGCCTTCCTCTTCCGATCTGGTTCCTGTGTTTTTCCAGAACGTGGTTCGTTTGCACGGCATCCCTGAGAATATTGTGTCAGACAGAGGATCCCAGTTCGTTTCCAGGTTCTGGCGATCCTTTTGTAGTAGGATGGGCATTGATTTGTCGTTTTCGTCTGCTTTCCATCCTCAGACTAATGGACAGACGGAGCGAACCAATCAGACTTTGGAGGCTTATTTGAGGTGTTTTGTCTCTGCTGATCAGGACGATTGGGTGACATTCTTGCCGTTGGCTGAGTTTGCCCTTAATAATCGGGCTAGTTCCGCCACCTTGGTTTCGCCTTTTTTCTGCAACTCTGGTTTCCATCCTCGCTTTTCTTCAGGTCATGTGGAGCCTTCTGACTGTCCTGGGGTGGATTCTGTGGTGGATAGGTTGCAGAGGATCTGGAATCATGTGGTGGACAACTTGAAGTTGTCACAGGAGAGGGCTCAGCGCTTTGCCAACCGCCGCCGCGGTGTGGGTCCCCGACTACGCGTTGGGGATTTGGTATGGCTTTCTTCCCGCTTTGTTCCTATGAAGGTCTCCTCTCCCAAATTTAAACCTCGTTTTATTGGGCCTTACAAGATATTGGAAATCCTTAATCCTGTATCTTTTCGTCTGGATCTTCCTGTGTCGTTTGCTATTCACAATGTATTTCATAGGTCCTTGTTGCGGCGGTACATTGTGCCTGTAGTTCCTTCTGCTGAGCCTCCTGCTCCGGTGTTGGTTGAGGGCGAGTTGGAGTACGTGGTGGAGAAGATCTTGGATTCTCGCCTCTCCAGGCGGAGGCTTCAGTACCTGGTCAAGTGGAAGGGCTATGGTCAGGAGGATAATTCCTGGGTGGTCGCCTCTGATGTTCATGCGGCCGATTTAGTTCGTGCCTTTCATGCCGCTCATCCTGATCGCCCTGGTGGTCGTGGTGAGGGTTCGGTGACCCCTCACTAAGGGGGGGGTACTGTTGTGAATTTGCTTTTTGCTCCCTCTAGTGGTTACTGGTTTTTTGACTCTGGTTTTTCTGTCATTCCTTTTATCCGCACCTGGTCGTTAGTTAGGGGTGTTGCTATTTAAGCTCCCTGGACCTTCAGTTCTATGCCTGGCAACGTAGTTATCAGAGCTAGTCTGCTGTGCTCTTGTCTTCTGATCCTGGTTCCAGTTATATCAGCTAAGTCTGCCTTTTGCTTTTTGCTATTTGTTTTGGTTTTGTATTTTTGTCCAGCTTGTTCCTAAACTATATCCTGACCTTTGCTGGAAGCTCTAGGGGGCTGGTGTTCTCCCCCCGGACCGTTAGACGGTTCGGGGGTTCTTGAATTTCCAGTGTGGATTTTGATAGGGTTTTTGTTGACCATATAAGTTACCTTTCTTTATTCTGCTATCAGTAAGCGGGCCTCTCTGTGCTAAACCTGGTTCATTTCTGTGTTTGTCATTTCCTCTTACCTCACCGTTATTATTTGTGGGGGGCTTCTATCCAGCTTTGGGGTCCCCTTCTCTGGAGGCAAGAAAGGTCTTTTGTTTTCCTCTACTAGGGGTAGCTAGATTCTCCGGCTGGCGCGTGTCATCTAGAATCAACGTAGGAATGATCCCCGGCTACTGCTAGTGTTGGCGTTAGGAGTAGATATATGGTCAACCCAGTTACCACTGCCCTATGAGCTGGATTTTTGTATTCTGCAGACTTCCACGTTCCTCTGAGACCCTCGCCATTGGGGTCATAACAGAGTCCCACCCTGTAACGGTATGCGGAAAGAGGAGCCCCGACGCGCGTTTCGCAAATATTGCTTCCTCGGCTCTACTCATATGTGTTTATGGGATCTTCCCGGTATATTTGCACACATGTGTTATAGATACATAGGGCTCCTTTGCCACATTGTATTTCACATGAGGCACCTTATTTTCTTGTAACTTACATGCACACTCATTGTCCCCCTGTACCTGCCTTCTACATATGAGTAAATATCTTATTGTTGCTGGACATCTTATTGGATGTGTGCCACCATGAATATTTCATAACATTTATATGTATTTATTGGTTACCTTGTGGCACACCTCCTCCCTTTTCGTGTTACTCTGCTATTTAGCAGGCTGTATTCTGTATGTGGCACTAGTGTTGCCTTTCTTTTATATACTTTTTGTATATTTTTTCTCGTTACCTATTTCATTTGTGCAGTTTTTTACTGTTTTTAATGGTCTTCAATAAATTGTTATTCTTAGCTTTGGTGTCCATCTTTTCTTTGGTGTACTATCCAGCATGACTAATCTACCTTTTGTCACATGCATATCCGTGATTAGATGTTTTACCACTTGTTCCCTTAAATATGTTAAATATGTTCTTTGAACAGATCTATCTGAAAATTGCTACTTTAAAATATATTTTTTAACCATCTGAATTTTATTCATGCATTATTGAAATAGTCTTGAATCATTAAAGCACCACTCCAGCATGTTTTTATTTCAGCATTGGAGTGGTGTCACTAATTTAAGTTCCCTGACTTCCGTATTTTACTTACCAGCCCTTCAGCTGTTCCCAATAAAGCTCTGGTCCTGTGTCGCCATCTTGTGATGGCAACTTCTGACTGACAAAAAGTCAGAAGTAACCATCACAAGTTCTCAATCTAATCCAATGAGATCTTTGTTCTGGCCTCGTTCTGGCTCTCATAGACTTACATTGAGAAGTGACCTCCGGCTCACGCAGCAAACACTGGAGCGATTTGGCAGGTCATAATAACCTGGAGAAAGCAAAGAGGGGCCAATAAAAGATGAAGACGGTGGCTAGTAAGTATATTACTAGGGGCAGGGACCTTACATTAAGTGACACCACTTCAGCAGTAAAATAAAAAGAAACACTGAAGTTGGGCACTAATCAGTTACTGTACTGTTCTATATATCGTCTAAAATTGGTATAAGAAGATGAATGTTTCAGCTGATTTTTTATAAATATTATTTGCATTGTTTTGTTTTTTTTTCAAATGAGATACAGTTTACTGAAATCTACATTATATTTAATATATGTCATCTACATTTTCATTAACTATTGTAAGTTGTCATAAGAAAGTAATATGAAGATAGAAACAATCGTGGCTTCACTTTTTTCCGGAGAGGCAAATTGCCTATGCTCATTTAAAAAGAAAAACTGAAGAAACCCTATACCCAAAGTGCACCGCCATTTCAAATGATTTTTCTAAATAAGCTGTAATATGTGGGTACTTTAGGATTACTACTATTTGAGCCATTCTATGACTTGCACCCTGCCTTTTTGACCAGTTTTCCCTTGTGCATGCTTCAGCTCTAAGATTCAATTTACCCTGAGCTAGTGGGACTAGCTGCTATGATGTCTTCCATACACCGTACACCTGAACATGAGGAGATTCTAGTCCCCTATCTCCCTGTATCACAATTTTATTTATTTTTTGTTTCAGTTGTGTGGCATCAAAAAGATGCAATTTCTCATGCATATCGTATTTGCATTGTAATTTGCAACATTTTCACCAATTGTGAAACTCTGCTCTTTTAGGCTGGTTTCACACTTGCGTTTTGATCTACAGCGTTTTTTAAAAAAACGCATGTGGTGAAAAAACGCATGTAAACGCATGCAAACGCTGCGTTATTTAGACGCATGCGTTTTTGCGCCCAAAAAAAAACCCGCGGGAAAACGCCGCGTTTTCCCGCGTTTACATTAGTTTTTTCCCGCGTTTGCGTTTTTGAAACGCATGCTGAGAAGTGTGTGACAGCTGCCAATCATCAAAATCAACTAGAAAACACACTATTAATAGAATTAGCTAGGGTTAGGGTTAGGGATAGGGTTAGGATCCCTAGGGTTAGGGTTAGGGGTAGCTTTTTATTAGAATGTCCTGGTCACCAGGTCACTGATAAGCCACCCCCCACCATCAAGGTGATAAAGGGATCCAAACCCTAACCCTACCCCTACCCCTGACCCTAAGGATCCAAACCCTAACCCTAACCCTACCCCTAACCCTAACCCTAACCCTAGGGATCCAAACCCTAACCCTACCCCTAACCCTAACCCTAACCCTAACCCTAGGGATCCAAACCCTACCCCTAACCCTACCCCTAACCCTAACCATAACCCTTGGGATCCTAACCCTAACCCTAACCCTAGGGATCCTAACCCTAACCCTAACCCTAAGGGTTAGGATCCTAACCCTAACCCTAAGGGTTAGGGTTAGGATCCCTAGGGTTAGGGTTAGGGTTAGGATCCCTAGGGTTACTAGGGATCCTAACCTTAGGGTTAGGGTTAGGGTTAGGTTTAGGGTTAGGATTCCTAGTAACCCTAGGGTTAGGGTTAGGGTTTTCTTGTTTTTTCTTGTGGTTAGGGTTAGGGTTAGGGTTTTCTTGTTTTTTCTTGTGCTTAGGGTTAGGGTTAGGGTTAGGGTTTTCTTGTTTTTTCTTGTGTTTAGGGTTAGGGTTAGGGTTTTCTTGATTTTTCTTGTGTTTTCTTGTGTTTTTCGGTAAAAACGCATGCGTTTTTAAGGCAAGCAAACGCATGTGCTTAAAAACGCATGTGGAAACATGTGCGCAACAGGCACGCGGCGGAGTTACAAAAACACACTGAAGAGCTAGGCCAAACAACAGCGGCAGCTACCACCTCTTCAGCTCGTGTTGCCTCTTCCTCCAGCTCACACGCAGCTGGTTCGGCTTCCTCCCAGGATCGCCGTGGAAGAACCTCTGGCCCTATTGTCCAGAGACCTGCTGTAATTCCACCCGCAGCACCACGTTCCCAGTCATCCACACACTCCCAGCCCAGTGTACAGCCATCGGTAGTACAGGCATGGGAGAAAAGGCGGCCTTTCTCGTCAAACCACCCACGAGCACAGGCTCTGACTGCAGGCATTGCCAAACTTCTTTCACTGGAAATGCTGTCATTCAGGCTGGTGGAGACTGACAGCTTCCGTGACTTGATGTCATTGGCAGTCCCACAGTACAATGTTCCCAGACGCTTTTACTTCAGCAGGCAAGCCGTCCCTGCCCTGCACAAGCATGTGGAGGGACACATAAAACACGCGCTACTGAATGCCGTCAGTAGCAAGGTCCACCTCACCACCGATGCGTGGACCAGTCAACATGGACAGGGGCGATACCTTTCCCTCACTGCCCATTGGGTTAATGTCGTTGAGCCGGGTACAGATCGTGCGAGTGGCGCAGGACGTGTCCTGCCCACTCCAAGGATTGCAGGAATCCATTCTGTACGCATTGACTCCTCCTCTTACACCAGTTCCTCAGAATCATCGCTGCAGGAGCCGTCACAGTCCACCTCCACATGGACCCGTGATGAACGTTTACCTGTTACGACCGACATGAGCACAGCCGTGGCCAAACGTCAACAGGCCGTCTTGAAATTAATTTCTTTGGGGAATCGAAGCCACACAGCGCAGGAGCTCTGGAATGCCATCAAGCAGGAGAGCGATGTGTGGTTTGTGCCAGCGAATCTCCAGCCAGGCATGGTAGTGTGTGATAATGGCCGAAATCTGGTGGCAGCTCTGGGCCTCGGCAACCTCACTCACATCCCATGTCTGGCACATGTGCTCAATTTGGTCATGCAGAGTTTTTTGAGGGACTATCCGGATCTTGATGCACTGCTGCACAAGGTCCGCCTAGAGTGTGCTCACTTGCGGAGTTCCAGCACGGCAAAAGCGCGCATTGCGGCTCTGCAGCGCCGACACCACCTGCCGGAACATCGCATCATATGTGACCTACCTACCAGGTGGAATTCCACGTTACATATGTTGGAGCGGTTGTGTGAGCAGCAGCAAGCTGTAATGGAGTACCAGCTGCATCAGGCCACTATGAATGACGTCTGCCAGGTTTTGCGTCCCTTCGATTATTCCACGCGGATGGCGAGTGCAGATGATGCACTAGTCAGCATGACTGTCCCCCTTATCTGCCTGCTTGAAAAATCACTGCAAGCGCTAAGGGATGATGTTGTGGAAGAGGTGGAGGATGAGGATTCACCATTTCCATCATCTTCTGGACAGTCAGCGCCACGTGGTTCCTCACAAACGCGTAGGCAGGGGACAGTTTGTGAGGAGGATGAGGAGGAGTCAATGGAGGAGGAAGACATCCGTCCAGAGGAGGGAGTTACACAATTGTCCAGTACTCAGTGTGTACAGCGAGGGTGGGGTGATGACGAGCGGGCAGAGATCACGCCTCCAGCAGGGGACAGCGTTTCTTGGGCAGTTGGCAGTCTGCAGCACATGGTGGATTACATGCTGCAGTGCCTGAGAAACGACCGCCGCATCGCCCACATTCTCAACATGTCTGATTATTGAATGTTCACCCTCCTCGATCCTCGATACCGAGACAACGTAGAAAGCCTCATCACACCGTTGAACCGGGAGCGAAAAATGCGGGAGTACCAAGACACACTGGTGAATTCCATCATCTTCTCCATTCCAAGTGAGAGAAGTGCTGCTAGTGCATTACAAAGCAGCTCAGTGCGTCCAGGCAGTGGTGGAGGCTCTGCACAAAGAGGGAGCAGAAGCAGTGCCTCTGCCCAAGGCAAGACCAGTATGGCCCCACTGTGGCACAGTTTTCTGTGCCCGCCACAAAAGTCTACACCATCACAGATGGCTCCAGTCAGCAGGAGGCAACGGTTTTGTCAGATGGTGACAGACTACATGTCTTGCCCTCTTGCTGTACTCCCAGACGGCTCTTCCCCTTTCAAGTTTTGGGTCTCAAAGCTGGATACATGGCCAGAGCTAAGCCAGTATGCATTGGAGGTGCTGGCTTGCCCTGCGGCTACTGTATTATCGGAACGCGTCTTTAGTGCTGCAGGTGGTGTACTAACTGACCGTCGCATGCGACTATCCTCCAATAACGTTGACCGGCTTACTTTCCTGAAAATGAACAAGGCCTGGATCTCGCAGGAATTTGCCACTCCTCTTCCTGATTAAATAATTAGGTGACTGTCTACTTTATCCAGGTCTCCTGTTGTGTACATCTTTCTACCACCTGAACTTAAATTCCTGGGCTCCAACACCGCCAGTTGAGGCTCAGAAGTGCCGTCTGCACAGTCAAAACATACGACCCAGTGTTATTGGGTTTCAGTAACGTCAGCTGATCCCCAGCTGTGTAGCCGGCAATGTGTCCTGCGACCGCCACGCTGACAGAACAACTGAAATGTAAGGGAACCTGTCCCCCCCCCCAAGGCGTTTGTTACTGAAAGAGCCACCTTGTGCAGCAGTAATGCTGCACAAGGAAAAGGTAGCTATTTTTATTTAGTTGCTTGCACACACAGAACTTAACACTTATAAAATGTGTCCACTGATACCGTAAAACCGTCCCGGAGGTGGGACTTTCCTTCGTAATATGACGCAGCACAGCTGTCATTCCTACCCCCTTGGCACCGTGCCCCGGCTCCTCAGCGTTGTTTGATTCCGTCCCGGAGCCTGCGCTGTTATGTTATCCCTTGGCCAGGCACACTTAGCGCTGCCCATCTTCTGACATCATTTGGTGTCAGGCTGGCTGCGCCTGTGCAGGCTGCGCCTGTGCGGCGAGAGCCCGCCTCGCACTGTCTTCTGATTTAATCCCACTGGGGGCCTGAGATCCATGGACATGCGCAGTGCATATCTGAACCTCCGCCTCTCACTCATCTCCCTACGCCTTCTTCAGACTGTGCGCCGTCAGCTGATCCCTAATAGCATGCCACGGCCGTGAGGCCGCACAGTCTGAAGAAGCCGTATTGAGGGGAGTGAGAGGCGAGGATATGCACTGCGCATGGCCACGGATCCCAGGCCCGCGGTGGGATTACATTAGACGACACTGCGAGGCGGGCTCTCGGCCAGCGCGGCCGCACAGGCGCAGCCAGCCTGACACCAAATGATGTCAGAAGATGGGCAGCGCTAAGTGTGCCTGGCCAAGGGATAACATAACAGCGCAGGCTCCGGGACGGAATCAAACAACGCTGAGGAGCCGTGGCACGGCGCCGGGGGGTAAGAATGACGGCTGTGCTGCGTCATATTACGAAGGAAAGTCCCACCTCCGGGACAGTCTCACGGTTTCAGGGGACACATTTTATAAGTGTTTAGTTCTGTGTTTGCAAGGAGCATAATGAAAAGAGCCACCTTTTCCTTTTGCATCTTTTGTGCTGCACAAGCTGGCTCTTTCAGCTACAAACGCATTGGGGGGGGGGTTAAAGGTTCCCTTTCGACTTTCTCCAATCAGGCTTTGGCCCACATTGTGTTCCTCTGCTTTTCCTGCTGTCCCTGGGCTCCAACACTGCTAGTTGTTGCCTGGTAGTGCTGTACGCACAGTCAACAGTCGCTCCTCTGTTATTGGGGTTCAGTAACGTCAGCTGTTCCCCAGCTGTGTGTGTGGCAATCCCTCCTATCTCCTCCACCTCCTCCTCCTCCTCCTGTCCCTGGGCTCCAACACCGCTAGTTGCCGTCCAGAAGTGCTGTCCGCACAGTCCCAACAGTCGCTCCTCTGTTATTGGGGTTCAGTAACGTCAGCTGTTCCCCAGCTGTGTGTGTGGCAATCCCTCCTATCTCCTCCACCTCCTCCTCCTCCTCCTCCTGTCCCTGGGCTCCAACACCGCTAGTTGCCATCCAGAAGTGCTGTCCGCACAGTCCCAACAGTCCCTCCTCTGTTATTGGGGTTCAGTAACGTCAGCTGTTCCCCAGCTGTGTGTGTGGCAATCCCTCCTATCTCCTCCACCTCCTCCTCCTGTCCCTGGGCTCCAACACCGCTAGTTGCCGTCCAGAAGTGCTGTCCGCACAGTCCCAACAGTCCCTCCTCTGTTATTGGGGTTCAGTAATGTCAGCTGTTCCCCAGCTGTGTGTGTGGCAATCCCTCCTATCTCCTCCACCTCCTCCTCCTCCTCCTCCTGTCCCTGGGCTCCAACACCGCTAGTTGCCATCCAGAAGTGCTGTCCGCATGGTCCCAACAGTCCCTCCTCTGTTATTGGGGTTCAGTAACATCAGCTGTTCCCCAGCTGTGTGTGTGGCAATCCCTCCTATCTCCTCCACCTCCTCCTCCTCCTCCTCCTGTCCCTGGGCTCCAACACTGCTAGTTGCCGTCCAGAAGTGCTGTCCGCACAGTCCCAACAGTCCCTCCTCTGTTATTGGGGTTCAGTAACGTCAGCTGTTCCCCAGCTGTGTGTGTGGCAATCCCTCCTATCTCCTCCACTTCCTCCTCCTGCTGTCCCTGGGCTACAACACCGCTAGTTGTTGTCCAGAAGTGCTGTCCGCACAGAGCCAAACACCTCGCCAATGTGTTAGTGGGGTTCAGTAATGCCTGCTGTTCCCCTGCTGTGTATACGGCAACGTGTCATGCGACCGCCACGCAGGCACAACAACTTAAATTTAAGGGAACCTGTCCCCCCCCCCAAGGCGTTTGTTACTGAAAGAGCCACCTTGTGCAGCAGTAATAATGATGCAAAAGGAAAAAGTGGCTCTTTTTGTGGTGCTCCTTGCACACGCTGAACTTGACACTTATGAAATGTGTCCCCTCACACCGTTAAACCGTCCGGTCGGAGGGACTTTCCTTTGTCATGTGACGCAGCACAGCTGTGATTCTTACCCCCTTGGCGCCGTGCGCCGCCTCCTCAGCGTTGTTTGAATCTGTCCCGGAGCCTGCGCTGTTATGTTAGCCCTTGTCCATGCACACATTTTGCGCTGCCCATCTTCTGACATCATTTGGTGTCAGGCTGGCTGCACCTGTGCGGCCGCGCTGGACGAGATCCCGCCGCGTAGTGTCTTCTGATTTAATCCCACTGCGGGCCTGTGATCCATGGACATGCGCAGTGCAGACGGCCAGAGCTTACTGCGTCTGCGCAGCACAGCAGTACACTGCGCAGGCGCCGGTTTTGAAATGATAACAGCGCTGAGGGGGCGGCGCCGAAAGCGCAGGAAGATTGGCGTGACGGCAGAGGAGCGGTTCGAGCTGGGGAGTGAGGACCCGCCTCCCTGGCTAGAGACAGGAATTGTGGCTAAGTATAAAAACGCTTTATTTGGGGTGTACTTGAACTTAAAACTAAAAGAGCCACCTTGTTAGAATGCAGCATTACTGCTGCACAAGGTGGCTCTTTTCGTTTATAACGGCTGGAGGGGGGTGACAGTGGCCCTTTAACAGTAGGACTCTAGCTGGCTTAAATGTCGGACAAGATATTATTCTAGAATGTTAACTGAATGGATGCTTAATTATATATTAAACATGATCTACACATACACACAAAAAAATTTCTTTACAAATATACACCCATTCACATAATGAACGTAAGCCAGGCGAGTAGTGTTGAGCGATACCTTCCGATATCGGAAAGTATTGGTATCGGAAAGTCTCGGCCGATACGGCAAAATATCAGATCTCGCCGATACCGATACCCGATACCAATGCAAGTCAATGGGACGAAAATATCGGAATTAAAATAAACCCTTTCTTTCCTTGTAGGTTCATTCTACATGAAGGAAAACAACTAAGAATAATGTAGGATGTATTGGGGGAGGTGGCGGAGACATTAAAGGCATAGAGGTTTAGCCCAATCAAATAGAATAGCAGGAATTTTAAATTTTTTTTAAGACGTTCGGAGTTACAAAGATATTGACTATGTTAAGATTTTTTTTATTTTGTCAGATATTGATGTTTCACTACTTCCACGCCCTTCACCCTCTTTTTTACTTCTCCCACACTTTCTTCTTCATCATCATCAGCAGCTTTGACATCAAGTTCTTCTTCACCTTATTCATATTCTTCTTCATCTTCTACCTATAATTTTTTTTTCTTACATTGTTCATATTCTTTTTATTTAACTATTATTCTTCTTCATATTCAACTTCTTCATCATATTCTTATTTGTGACAGGCATTCCCGTAGTTGTTATCTATAAAAGTTTGAAGATTACACCTTCTGTTCTGCCTGTCACAAAACAGTTAGATTTGTCCGCGTTCAGTTTGGCCTGCAGCATCAGGCTTTATCCAGGGGCACCACGAGGAGGAACGGACTCACCCCCATACACTGCTTAGTCTTCTTCTGCTTATAATTTAGATAATATCTTTTGCTCTGATATTTAGTGTTATGCTTAATGTTCTTCTGCTATTTGTTCTGCAGCCTCTTGTTCTTCTGCTTCTCGGTCTCCCATGTCGTCGTCGTCTCCAGGGTCGTCGTCATCTCAGTGGTTGTCGTCTCTGGTGTCGTCGTCATCTTAGGGATGGTCTTCCGGGTCATCATCTTTAGGGTCTTGAACTTGGAAATGTAGCAGAAGGTACAAGAAGGCTGAGAAAATGCCGAGAAACAGCTGATGGAACTGGAACTCGGATGGCTACCCGAAGGTCCAAGAGCCAATGGAACTACCGAGGACCAGCTGACGTTACTGGAACCTGGTTACTAAGCAGGAGGTACCCGTGCCTGAAAGCACTACCAAGGACCACCTGACGTTGGTGGAACTTGGATACCCAGAGGGAGGCACCAAAGCCAAAGGCTCTGCCCGGAACCAGCTGACGGTACTGGAACCAGGATGGGGACCTATTCAAGCTTGTCTTCTTAGAGCCCCAACTAGTGGGGTTGAAGCAAAGGGTCAGCAGGGGGAGCAGAGTGTAGGCGGAAGCCTGCACTGGAGGCATTTGGAGGTCTGTTGTGTCTGCGTGGCATTTGCAGGACACGATGCCGGCTTCACAGCAGGGGAACAGCTGGCGTTGCTGAACCCCACTGACACATTGGCGGGTGTTTTTCTCTGTGCAGCTAGCACTTCCGGGCTCCAACTGGCGGTGTTAGAGCCCAGGGTCAGCAGGAGGAGAGGGAGCAGAGTGTAGGCCGAAGCCTAATTGAATCAATTTTAAAGGTAACCTTTAACCCCCCCTCAGGTGTTACAAACTAGAAGAGCCACACCTTGTGCAGCTGTAATGCTGCACAAGTCAAAGGTTGCTCTTTAAGTTTTGAATCTTGCAGGAGCTGAATGAAACACGTATAACATTTAGCCCCTTATACAGTCAAACTGTCTTGGAGGCGTGACTTTCCTTCTTAATGAGACGGAGCACAGCTGTCAAAAATCCCACCTTGGTGCTGGGCGCAGCCTCCTGAGCGTCGTTATTAGCTGTACAGGAGTCTGCGCTGTCGTGTTATCCCTTGGCCATGCGCTGTTAGCGCTGCCCGTCTTCTGACATCATTTCATGTCGGCCGGTGCGGTTCGCGTTGACCATGAATCCCAGCCCTGCAGTGTCTTTTCCTTAATTCACACTGTTGGGCTGGGATTCATGGCCTTGCGCAGTAAATATGTTCGCCTCTCACTCGTGTCCTTACACATGCTACAGACTGTGCGGCGTCAGCTGATCCCTTATCGCATGCCACGGCCATGAAGCCGTACAGTCTGAAGAAGGCGGATGGAGATGAGTGACAGGCGAAGATATGCACTGCTCATGCCCGTCAATCACACCCTCGCAGTCAAAATAAATAAGACACTGAGGGGCGTTGTGTCGGGCAGGGCGGCCGCAGAGGCGCAGCCAGCCAATCAATGATGTCAGAAGACGGGCAGCGCTACCAAGGGGGTTGCAGCATGTCATTACAAAGGAAAGTCACACCTCAGGGACGGTTTAATGGTCTCAGGAGACACATTTTAGACGTGTTGCGTTCGGCGTGTGCAAGGAGAGTAACTTAATGAGCCACCTTGTACAAATGCAGCATTACTGCTGTACAAGGTGGCTGTTATACGTACAAACACCTGGGGGGGGACAGGTTCCCTTCAATTTCAGTTCTTGTGTCTGCGTGGCGTTTGCAGGACACGATGCCGGCTACACAGCAGGGGAACAGCTGGCGTTACTGAACCCCACTGACACATTGGCTTGTGTTTTTCTCTGTGCAGCCAGCACTTCCGAGCACCAACTGACGGTGTTAGAGCCCAGGGACAGCAGGAGGAGAGGGAGCAGAGTGTAGGCCGAAGCCTGCACTGGCGGCAGCTTTGTGTCTGCGTGGCGTTTGCAGGACATGATGCCGGCTACACAGCAGGGGAACAGCTGGCGTTACTGAACCCCACTGACACATTGGCTGGTGTTTTTCTCTGTGCAGCCAGCACTTCCAAGCACCAACTGACGGTGTTAGAGCCCAGGGACAGCAGGAGGAGAGGGAGCAGAGTGTAGGCCGAAGCCTGCACTGGCGGCAGCTTTGTGTCTGCGTGGCGTTTGCAGGACACGATGCCGGCTACACAGCAGGGGAACAGCTGGCGTTACTGAACCCCACTGACACATTGGCTGGTGTTTTTCTCTGTGCAGCCAGCACTTCCGGGCACCAACTGACGGTGTTAGAGCCCAGGGACAGCAGGAGAGGGAGCAGAGTGTAGGCTGAAGCCTGCACTGGCGGCAGCTTTGTGTCTGCGTGGCGTTTGCAGGACACAATGCCGGCTACACAGTAGGGGAACAGCTGGTGTTACTGAACCCCACTGACACATTGGCTGGTGTTTTTCTCTGTGCAGCCAGCACTTCCAGGCACCAACTGACGGTGTTAGAGCCCAGGGACAGCAGGAGGAGAGGGAGCAGAGTGTAGGCCGAAGCCTAATTGAACCAATTTTAAAGGTAACCTTTAACCCCCCCTCAGGTGTTACAAACTAGAAGAGCCACACCTTGTGCAGCTGTAATGCTGCACAAGTCAAAGGTTGCTCTTTAAGTTTTGAAACTTGCAGACGCTGAATGAAACACGTATAACATTTAGCCCCTTATACAGTCAAAACTGTCTAGGAGGCGTGAGTTCCCTTCTTAATGAGACGCAGCACAGCTGTCAAAAAAACCACCTTGGTGCTTGGCGCGGCCTCCTGAGCGTCGCATTTTGCTGTCCAGGAGTCTGCGCTGTTGTGTTATCCCTTGGCCCTGCGCTGTTAGCGCTGCCCGTCTTCTGACATCATTTCATGCAAGCCGGTGCGGTTCGTGATGCCCATGAATCCCAGCCCCGCAGTGTCTTTTCCTTAATTCACACTGTGGGGCTGGGATTCATGGCCTTGCGCAGTACATATGTTCGCCTCTCGTTCGGGTCCTTACACCTGCTTCAGACTGTGCGGCATCAGCTGATCCCTTATCGCATGCCACGGCCATGAAGCCGCACTGTCTGAAGAAGGTGGAAGGAGATGAGTGACAGGCGAACACATGCACTGCTCATGCCCATCAATCACACCCTCGCAGTCAAAATAAATAAGACACCGAGGGGCGTTGTGTCGGGCAGGGAGGCCGCAGAGGAGCAGCCAGCCAACCAATGATGTCAGAAGACGGGCAGCGCTACCAAGGGTGCTGCTGCGTGTCATTACAAAGGAAAGTCACACCTCAGGGACGGTTTAATGGTCTCAGAGGACACATTTTATACGTGTTGAGTTTGACGTGTGCAAGGAGAGTAACTTAATGAGCCACCTTGTACAAATGCAGCATTACTGCTGTACAAGGTGGCTGTTGTACATACAAACACCTGGGGGGGCAGGTTCCCTTCAATTTCAGTTCTTGTGTCTGTGTGGCGTTTGCAGGACACGATGCCGGCTACACAGCAGGGGAACAGCTGGCGTTACTGAACCCCACTGACACATTGGCGGGTGTTTTTCTCTGTGCAGATAGCACTTCCGGGCGCCAACTGGCGGTGTTAGAGCCCAGGGTCAGCAGGAGGAGCAGAAGGAGCAGAGTGTAGGCCGAAGCCTGCACTGGAGGCAGTTTTAGGTCTGTTGTGTCTGCGTGGCGTTTGCAGGACACGATGCCGGCTACACAGCAGGGGAACAGCTGGCGTTGCTGAACCCCACTGACACATTGGCGAGGTGTTTGGCTCTGTGCAGCCAGCACATCCGGGCGCCAACTGGCGGTGTTAGAGCCCAGGGTCAGCAGGAGGAGCAGAGGGAGCAGAGTGTAGGCCGAAGCCTGCACTGGAGGCAGTTTTAGGTCTGTTGTGTCTGCGTGGCGTTTGCAGGACATGATGCCGGCTACACAGCAGGGGAACAGCTGGCGTTGCTGAACCCCACTGACACATTGGCGAGGTGTTTGGCTCTGTGCAGCCAGCACTTCCGGTCACCAACTGGCAGTGTTAGAGCCCAGGGTCAGCAGGAGGAGCAGAGGGAGCAGAGTGTAGGCCGAAGCCTGCACTGGAGGCAGTTTTAGGTCTGTTGTGTCTGCGTAGCATTTGCAGGACACGATGCCGGCTACACAGCAGGGGAACAGCTGGCGTTGCTGAACCCCACTGACACATTGGCGAGGTGTTTGGCTCTGTGCAGCCAGCACTTCCGGGCGCCAACTGGGAGTGTTAGAGCCCGGGGTCAGCAGGAGGAGCAGAGTGTAGGCCGAAGCCTGCACTGGAGAAAGTTGAAAGGGAACTTTTAACCCCCACCCCAGGCATTTGTTGCTGAAAGAGCCATCTTGTACAGCACTAATGATGCAAAAGGAAAAGGTGGCTCTTTTAATTATGCTCCTTTCAAAGGCTGAACTACACCCTTATGAAATGTGTCCCCTCACACCGTTAAACCGTCCCGGAGGTGGGACTTTCCTTTGTAATGTGACGCAGCACAGCCGTCATTCCTACCCCCTTGGCGCCGTGCGCCGCCTCCTCAGCGTTGTTTGATTCTGTCCCGGAGCCTGCGCTGTTATGTTATCCCTTGGCCAGGCACACTTAGCGCTGCCCAGCTTCTGACATCATTTGGTGTCAGGCTGGCTGCGCCTGTGCGGCCGCGCTGGCCTAGATCCCGCCTCGCAGTGTCGTCTAATGTAATCCCACCGCGGGCCTGGGATCCGTGGCCATGCGCAGTGCATATCCTCGCCTCTCACTCCCCTCCGGCTTCTTCAGACTGTGCGGTGTCACGGCCGTGGCATGCTATTAGGGATCAGCTGACGGCGCACAGTCTGAAGAAGGCAGAGGGAGATGAGTAACAGCCTGAGGTGAAGATATGCACTGCACATGCCCATGGATCCCAGGCCCGCACTGTGATTAAATCAGAAGACACTGCGAGGCGGGATCTCGGCCAGCGCGGCCGCACAGGCGCAGCCAGCCTGACACCAAATGATGTCAGAAGACGGGCACCGCAAAGTGTGCCTGGCCAAGGAATAACATAACAGCGCTGGCTCCAGGACAGAATTAAACAACGCGGAGGAGGCGGCGCACGGCGCTAAGGGGGTAGGAATAACGGGTGTGCTGCGTCACATTACAAAGGAAAGTCCCTCCTCCGAGATGGTTTTACGGTATCAGTGGACACACTTTAAAAGTGTTAAGTTCTGCGTGTGCAAGGAGCTAAACAAAAATAGTTACCTTTTCCTTGTGCAGCATTACTGCTGCACAAGGTGGCTATTTCAGTAACAAACGCCTGGAGGGGGGGCAGGTTCCCTTACATTTCAGTTGTGTCAGCGTGGCGGTCGCAGGACACATTGCCGGCTACACAGCTGGGGATCAGCTGACGTTACTGACACCCAATAACACTGGGTCGTATGTTTTGACTGTGCAGACGGCACTTCTGAGCCTCAACTGGCGGTGTTGGAGCCCAGGAATTAAAGTTCAGGTGGTAGAAAGATGAACACAACAGGAGACCTGGATACTGAAGACAGACACCCAATTATTTAATCAGGAAGAGGAGTGGCAAATTCCTGCGAGATCCAGGCCTGGTTCATTTTCAGGAAAGTAAGCCGGTCAACGTTATCGGAGGATAGTCGCATGCGACGGTCTGTTAGTACACCACCTGCAGCACTAAAGATGCGTTCCGATAATACACTAGCCGCAGGGCAAGCCAGCACCTCCAATGCATACTGGCTTAGCTCTGGCCATGTATCCAGCTTAGAGACCCAAAACTTGAAAGGGGAAGAGCCGTCTGGGAGTACAGCAAGAGGGCAAGACATGTAGTCTGTCACCATCTGACGGAACCGTTGCCTCCTGCTGACTGGAGCCGTCTGTGATGGTGTAGACATTTGTGGCGGGCACACAAAACTGTGCCACAGTTGGGCCATACTGGTCTTGCCTTGGGCAGAGGCACTGCTTCTGCTCCCTCTTTGTGCAGAGCCTCCTCCACTGCCTGGACGCACTGAGCTGCTTTGTAAAGCACTAGCAGCACTTCTCTCAGTTGGACTGGAGAAGATGATGGAATTCACCAGTGTGTCTTGGTACTCCCGCATTTTACGCTCCCGGTTCAACGGTGTGATGAGGCTTTGTACGTTGTCCCGGTAGCGAGGATCGAGGAGGGTGAACACCCAATAATCAGACATGTTGAGAATGTGGGCGATGCGGCGGTCGTTTCTCAGGCACTGCAACATGTTATCAACCATGTGCTGCAGACTGCCAACTGGCCAAGAAACGCTGTCCCCTGCTTGAGGCGTGATCTCTGCCCATTCGTCATCACCCCACTCTCGCTGTACACACTGACTACTGGACAATTGTGTAACTCCCTCCTCTGGAACGATGTCTTCCTCCTCCATTGACTCCTCCTCATCCTCCTCACAAAGTGTCCCCTGCCTACGCGTTTGTGAGGAACCACGTGGCGCTGACTGTCCAGAAGATGATGGAAATGGTGAATCCTCATCCTCCACCTCTTCCACAACATCATCCCTTAGCGCTTGCAGTGATTTTCCAAGCAGGCAGATAAGGGGGACAGTCATGCTGACTAGTGCATCATTTGCACTCGCTATCCGCGTGGAATAATCGAAGGGACGCAAAACCTGGCAGACATCCTTCATAGTGGCCCACTCTGTGGTTGTGAAGTCTGAACGGCGCGGAGTGCGACTTCTTTCCGCCTGATGCAGCTGGTACTCCATTACTGCTTGCTGCTGCTCACAGAACCGCTCCAACATATGTAACGTGGAATTCCACCTGGTAGGTAGGTCACATATGATGCGATGTTCCAGAAGGCAGAATCGGCGCTGCAGAGCCGCAATGCGCGATTTTGCCGTGCTGGAACGCCGCAAGTGAGCACACTCTAGGCGGACCTTGTGCAGCAGTGCATCAAGATCCGGATAGTCCCTCAAAAAACTCTGCATGACCAAGTTGAGCACATGTGCCAGACATGGGATGTGAGTGAGGTTGCCGAGGCCCAGAGCTGCCACCAGATTTCGGCTATTATCACACACTACCATGCCTGGCTGGAGATTCGCTGCCACAAACCACACATCGCTCTCCTGCTTGATGGCATTCCAGAGCTCCTGCGCTGTGTGGCTTCGATTCCCCAAAGAAATTAATTTCAAGACGGTCTGTTGACGTTTGGCCACGGCTGTGCTCATGTCGGTCGTAACAGGTAAACGTTCACGGGTCCATGTGGAGGTGGACTGTGACGGCTCCTGCAGCGATGATTCTGAGGAACTTGTGTAAGAGGAGGAGTCAATGCGTACAGACTGGATTCCTGCAATCCTTGGAGTGGGCAGGACACGTACTGCGCCACTCTCACAATCTGTACCCGGCTCAACAACATTAACCCAATGGGCATTGAGGGAAAGGTATCGCTCCTGTCCATGGTGACTGGTCCACGCATCGGTGGTGAGGTGGACCTTGCTACTGACGGCGTTCAGTAGCGCGTGTTTTATGTGTCCCTCCACATGCTTGTGCAGGGCAGGGACGGCTTGCCTGCTGAAATATAAGCGGCTGGGCACATTGTACTGTGGGACTGCCAATGACATCAAGTCACGGAAGCTGTCAGTCTCCACCAGCCTGAATGACAGAATTTCCAGTGACAGAAGTTTGGCAATGCCTGCAGTCAGAACCTGTGCTTGTGGGTGGTTTGCCGAGAAAGGCCGCCTTTTCTCCCATGCCTGTACTACCGATGGCTGTAGACTGGGCTGGGAGTGTGAGGATGACTGGGAACGTGGTGCTGCGGGTGGAATTACAGTGGGTCTCTGGACAACAGTGCCAGAGGTTCTTCCATGGCGATCCTGGGAGGAAGCCGAACCAGCTGTGTGTGAGCTGGAGGAAGAGGCAACACGAGCTGAAGAGGTGGTAGCTGCCGCTGTTGGTTGGCCTAGGTCTTCAGTGTGTTTTTGTAACTCCGCCGTGTGCCTGGTCCGCACATGTTTCCACATGTTGGAGGTATTGAGGTTGCTGACATTTTTCCCTCTTTTGATTTTATGATGACACACCTTGCATTTGACATAGCAAATGTCATCTGCAACTGTGTCAAAAAAGGACCAGGCACTGCAAGTCTTGGGAGCGCCCTTTTTGGCTTTTGGAAGAGACATGCTCCTAACGGGTGCCAAAGTGGAGGCTACAGGATCCGCAGTCTTCCCCCTCCCTCTCCCTCTTTGGCCCGTTCGGGGAATCTCTTCCTCAGAGCTGCTCCCACCACCTTCCTGTCCCTCACGCCACGATGGGTCAAGGACCTCATCATCTACACTACCCTCTGCCACCAACTGCTCCTCCTGGGTAGTCTCAGCAGCATAGCACGCACCAGAAAGTGGCACCTGAGTGTCATCAGCGGATGCGTTCTGCGGTGTGGTGACCGGAGGCACTGGCCCACCCGCCTCTTCAGACTCAGAGAGAAAAAGCTGTTGGGCATCACTGCACACTGCCTCTTCTTCCATTTCTCCAATGCTGCTTGGCTGGCCCCCTGTCATGATCTCAATGGCAAGAGAACATAGCATCAGCATATATATGAACTAGCTCTTGGAAGATGGAACTGAGCTGACCATGAACTAAACCTAACGCACAACTAGCAGTGGCCGGGTAGCATGCCTACGTTGATTCTAGATGCCCAGCACCAGCCGGAGGACTAACTAAAGCTAGCAGAGGAAAATATTAGTCCTAGCTCACCTCTAGAGAAATACCCCGAAAGGAGACAGAGGCCCCCCACATGTATTGGCGGTGAGTTAAGAAGAAATAACAAACGTAGTATGAAAATAGGTTTAGCAAATTTGAGGTCCACTTACTACATAGCAGAAGACAGAAAGGACACTTTCATGGTCAGCTGAAAACCCTATCAAAACACCATCCAGAAATTACTTTAAAACTCTGGCATTAACTCATAACACCAGAGTGGCAATTCCTGTTCACAAGAGCTTTCCAGACACAGTAACGAAACTACAGCTGTGAACTGGAACAAAAATGCAAAAACAAACATGGACAGGAGTCCAACTTATCTAGTAGTTGTCTAGGAGCAGGAACAAGCACAGAGAGGCTTCTGATAACATTGTTGACCGGCAAGGAACTAACAGAGCAGCAAGGTTATATAGCGACTCCCACATCCTGATGGGAACAGGTGAACAGAGAAGATGAAGACACAGTTCAATTCCACCAGTAGCCACCGGGGGAGCCCAGAATCCAAATTCACAACAGCCCCCTGTTTCCAAGCCAAGAGATTCAGAGAACAGAAGTAGAGACGGCTCCTGTCCTGGGCTCTCTGTCTGCCTGGGCAATTTGGCAGGTGGCGAAGAGACAGGGGTGCTCTCCAGTGCTCTGTGTCTGACAGGATGTGGCACTAATTGAAGTCAATGCGTTAGCTGCCATCCATCCGACAACGGCTTCAATTTGGTCTTCACGCAGCAGCGGTGTACGGCGCTCTCCAACAAAGCTGCGCATGAAGGACTGTTCCCTGCTGAAACTGGGTGATGATGAGTCATCGGTGCCCGCAGCAGGCACAGAATCCCCACGTCCTCTCCCTGCTCCGCGCCCACGCCCATGTGCCTTACTCCCTGCCTTCTTCATCTTGGTTGACTGATAAAGATAAGCAGAAAAGTACTAATGGCTTAGTGTGCTTATTCCTGAACATCTCCTAACAGGTATAAGAAACACTAATTTTCTAAAGTGTGGACTAGACTTTAATATGAGCTAATGTGGCCTACACAACTGTAAAGTGGTGTGTTTGGTGAACTTTATTATTTATTTATTTTTTGGGGGCTGAACTGACAACAGGGCGAGCTGCAATCACACGGAGACCGTGCAGACAGCCGTAAACGGCGCTGCAAGGCCCCAAAAACCTCCTCTACGTTATCCTATGTAGTGTTTTTCCACAATTTAGCTGGATACGGGTGGAAAGCCACTAATAGGAATTATTTGATAAAATGTGCAGCGGGCTGCACTATTTGCAAAAAAGGACAATGGAATGGATAGAACTGTATGAGTCAGTGAACCACCCTGAGCTGGATACAACCGGCTGTGGCTGCACACAGACTACAGGGCGAGCTGCACTCACACGGAGACCATGCAGACAGCCATAAACGGTGCTGCAAGGCCCCAAAAACCTCCTCTACGTTATCCTATGTAGTGTTTTTCCACAACTTAGCTGGATACGGGTGGAAAGCCACTAATAGGAATTATTTGAAAAAATGTGCAGCGGGCTGCACTATTTGCAAAAAAGGACAATGGAATGGATAGAACTGTATGAGTCAGTGAACCACCCTGAGCTGGATACAACTGGCTGTGGCTGCACACAGACTACAGGGCGAGATGCACTCACACGGAGACCGTGCAGACAGCCGTAAACGGCGCTGCAAGGCCCCAAAAACCTCCTCTACGTTATCCTATGTAGTGTTTTTCCACAATTTAGCTGGATACGGGTGGAAAGCCACTAATAGGAATTATTTGATAAAATGTGCAGCGGGCTGCACTATTTGCAAAAAAGGACAATGGAATGGATAGAACTGTATGAGTCAGTGAACCACCCTGAGCTGGATACAACCGAGTGTGGCTGCACACAGACTACAGGGCGAGCTGCACTCACACGGAGACCATGCAGACAGCCATAAACGGTGCTGCAAGGCCCCAAAAACCTCCTCTACGTTATCCTATGTAGTGTTTTTCCACAACTTAGCTGGATACGGGTGGAAAGCCACTAATAGGAATTATTTGAAAAAATGTGCAGCGGGCTGCACTATTTGCAAAAAAGGACAATGGAATGGATAGAACTGTATGAGTCAGTGAACCACCCTGAGCTGGATACAACTGGCTGTGGCTGCACACAGACTACAGGGCGAGATGCACTCACTCACACACACACACAGAGAGACCTTGCAGATCGCTGTGAAAACAGCGCTGCAAGGCAAAAGCAAGGTGAACACACAGCGGTTGCTAAATTAGCCTGGGAAAAGCACAAAGAAGCAAATCGCTATCTCAACTGGCCCTCAGTCAGAACACAGCGTCCTATGCCTAACTGAATTCACAGCAGAGTGAGCCCAAAATGGCGCCAGCGACATTTAAACTGCAGCATGACATCATTTCAGCAGCCAATCACAGCCTTGCCAGTAGTTTCATGCCCACCATGCTGAACAGGATGTGCCCACACTTGTAATCAGTCCTCATTGGCTGAATTCGTGCTGTTTGAATTGAGAACTTCCGATTCCGGTATCCGATATGCGGCAAGTATCGGATCTCGGTATCGGAATTCCGATACCGTAAATATCGGCCGATACCCGATACTTGCGGAATTGGAATGCTCAACACTACAGGCGAGTATTTAATTAACCTTATGGTCAGCTTGGTTGATCTTGGTTATCCCCAGGTGTTTCCCATAATTTTCATTGAATTTGCTTCATTGTGATTGGCTTGTTACCAACATATGATTTTAAATGTTTTGTATATATTTGTAACTCCGGCACATGCACTCTAACCATGACTAACTCTTTCATTAACTGAAACATGTAAATCTAATTTTCAGGGCTGCTGGATGATAAGCACACTGTCTTCAATTGTTTTTAGATGAACAAATAAACGTGGAGTTTGCTCACTTCAGTTCACTTGGTCCTGCTGGATTCAGCTTTCCTGCTTTGTCTTCAAGCTGGACCCTGGGCTGTTCCATGTGGGACAATGAACTGCATCCATCCATCATTCTAACGGTGAGCTGACTCTCCCATCCTGAGGAAGAGCGGCAAAGAGACGTCCACATTGGTGAATATATACAATGTGCAAGGAACCTGTGGAAAATAAATAAAGAGAATGAATGAAAAATAAATGAAGTAAAAATAAACAGGAATACATTTAAGTCTGTTTATAAAAGTCGGTGAACAGTAGTTCTTCATTAAGTCCATGTGGAGCAAGACTGCGCAAATTATAGATTCATTTGGATTCACATCGTAAGAGGCAGTTTGTAATATTACCACCCCTGATATTGACAGACCCTATCTCTATGCCCAACACCTTAAAACCACCCAGACGACTATTATGGTGGTCTAAAAAATGTGCCGCCACCTACTCTTGATCCTGTCATTTTTGGCTGTGGTTATGTTGGAAAAATGTTGTTGGACCCTATATCTTCATTCTTGAGTAGTTTGGTTTAATTTTTGGGCACCTCCAGAAGATGGCATATAGCACATTTCTTGATCGAGAATTGAAATAATTCTTGGAATTTTTCTGTGAGGGAAAAATTGGAAGAGAAATACCTTCCTGTGCTATAGTAAGATGACAAACATTACAGTTCCCACATGGATAGGTGCCCACTATCTTTCCATGACTATTAAGCTTCTTGGTTGGTCTCCTGAAGTGACTACAAGTAAAGTCATCCTTTAAGTTTTTGGCCCTTCTGGCACTAAGCTTGGAGTTGGGGGAAAGAAAGGGTGTTAATTTAGGTTCACTAAATAATATTAGCCAATTATGGGTCAATATCTTTCGAATGTCCCGTACTGGCCTTCTTCAGAAGAAATAGTAGATCAAATGTAGGTAACAGTGGCGCCTCTCCATAAGCACAGTTGTGTTTCCTTCCCAGCACAGTTTGTTCTCTCTGCACAAGACTTAACTGCTTTTACAGCAACTGTTACCTGCATTTGATCTACTATTTCTTCTGAAGAAGGCCAGTGTAGGCCGAAACGTCAATTACTTAAGTGGATTATTTTTTTCTAGGTGCAAAAACTTATCTAATTTCAGCATCAAAATACTGGAGTGCCAAATTCCTTTCTTTTGCTATTTATTGGGTGAAACCATATTTGAGCACTCTACAAGTGTGCCACACAACCTTTTTGTAACAGCCATGATTTAGTTCTGTCATTGCCCTGGAGAAAGCTGAAGGGGTGAAACCCAGGATCAGGCTGTTCTTGTGGAATACAGTTGTATACTATTTTACACTATTTTCAATTATTTCTTTCAAACCTTTAGGAACTACATTGTAGAAGGTACAGTACTTGTTATATTTTCCCAATGGAAAAAAATGAGAGGATACTGACCAATAGTAGATTGAAAGAAAGAACATCTACCTCAAGGTGATGCGCCTTCGCATCGAATAGGGTTTCAAATGTAAGTGCACTGTTAATCAATCATGATTATTACCATATTTTTTACGACTGTAAGACGCACCCCAAATTTAGATGAGGAAAAGAAATGGGAGTCAGTCTTATAGTCTGAATTTAGCTTAGTGGGGGTTATGGAGGAACAGGGTCACAGGAGGAAGGATCGCTGCTGCAGGAAGCCATTAACAGCAAGAGTGGGATGATGCTGT
The DNA here is from genome assembly GCF_051348905.1 of Ranitomeya variabilis. Taxonomy (NCBI): domain Eukaryota; kingdom Metazoa; phylum Chordata; class Amphibia; order Anura; family Dendrobatidae; genus Ranitomeya; species Ranitomeya variabilis. The sequence goes on along the minus strand of NC_135233.1, from coordinate 266,869,500 downwards.
GGGCCAGGGTTTGGAGGAAGGAGTGTCCCAGCAGTACAAAGTAGGGACCATTAATCTTCCAGTGGTGGGCTTCAGGAAAATATTGGCGCTGCGAGGCAGGAGCGGAGTCCCCATTCTGCCCATTGATTTCCCAGTGGCGGGCTTCAGGAAAATGGCCGCCAGAGGCGATGCATGCGCAGACTGAGATATCAGCTCATCATTGAGTCAAAATCTCAATCTGCCTCCAGTGACCCCGCTCCACCAATTCCCCCCGGGTAAGCTACATTCAGACTATAAGACATAACCCACTTTTTCCTCACAAATTTTGAGGAAAAAAGGTGCAAATGTGGGATGCTTTCTGGCCTTGCTGCTCTGAAATGGAGCCTTCTCTTCTGGACTACTGGTTGACATTGCTGATGTCTTCAGTTACCTACTTAATTGCCTACTGTCTGCTTTTGTTCCTGCACTATAAATTTGGGTGGGATTTGCTTCACTGAAAATTGAAATAACTATATACATTCTGATTCTTCATTTGAGGTATTGAAGTTGTATGTTAATGGTGAATTGCACAGCAATTATTTTTGTTTATTTTAAATCCAGTGAATCCATTAAACATTCAGCCATTTACTGATCAAAAGCTTAGTCAGATATTCTGCCTGGTACAAACTTGTAATGCCAGTTAGAACAGAATAGATGGCACTGCTGTTTAAATTACAACACGTCACTATTTATTAGAAGCAGTCAGTAGTAATGGAAATTAGTTAACATTTATGGACTGTATTTAAATGCTCAAAAAACCCTCTGTATTGTTGAGGTCAGTGTGTAATGGCTTTTGTCTAACCCCGGATTAGCATCAGCATCGGTTGAGGAGGATAATGTGGACATGAGGAACTCGTATAAGTCTTTTTAAAGTATTGTGGAACCTAGGAGAGATTCATATGGTGCTTGGCTTGCTCTCCCAGTGTCAGGAAAATGGTAATTATTTAATTTGCTCAGTACACAGAGCAATAAATTTAATGAGTGTTATGAGTCTACGTTCTTTTAGTTCAATGGTATATTGATCTTTGGAAAAACTCCAATCTGGCTTGATACTTTTCTCTTTGAACAATTGTACATAGATGGATAAGCATTCCCATTGTCACTTTTGAAGGAAAACTCACCTGACATTTTGTGAAATGTTTGCAAATACTTACAAATGACTTACAATACTTACATAATGACTTAGTTATGTGTTGCTAGATATGTACGGTACTTTTATACCAACATGTTTAATTGCACACATATTTAAAAAATTCTATGTATGCTAATGTAAATATTTTACTGGACCATTTTTACCGATTTTCAGCTACAGTGCACTGAAAAGTATTCATACTTTATGAACTTTTCCACATTTTTTCATGTTACACCACAAACTTAAAAAAGTATAAATCTGAAAATTATGAGATGCATTTGTGATCAGCCCCCTGTAGTATGATACCCCTAATTAAAATCCTGAATGACTAATTTCCTCACATAAATGGTAAACTGAGACCACCTGTGTGTAATTTATTCTCAGAATAACTACAGCTGTTCTGTGAAAACCAAAGGACACACCAGACAGGTCAGGGATAAAGTTGTAGAAAAGAGCAAAGTGGGGTTAGGTTATAAAAAAAATAAAGTAATTCAAGCTCTGAACATCTCATGGAGAACTGTTCAATCCATCATTCAAAAATAGAGGCATAGTACATCTGCAAACTTACCAAGACATGGCTGTCCACCTAAACTGACATCCCAAGCAAGGAGAATACTAATTAGAGAAGCAGCCAAGAGGTCCATGGTCACATGGGAGAATTGTTCACAGGACATCTATTAGTTGCATATTCCACAAATCTGTCCTTTATGTAGTAGCAAGAAGAAAACCATTTTCTACTTTCTCTGCCATAATATTTAGTAATGTACATAACGTAACTACCATTCCATTAATGAATCCTGTTTTTGTTTTGCCCCTTAGTCATCTAAACCAGCTAACAAAAGGACATAAATTCAAAAAACATATCAGAACAAAAAACAGCCTTACCAACACCAAGTCAGATTAACAAATGCACTAGCAGGATGCAGCAGACCCCCATGATATATGTGGGGGCAGTGCAAATGCCCAGAAATATGAACCCCACTTGCCATGTATAGGCGTCTTATTGACGACTCTCCATTACTAAGCCATGGGCTTGATGTCACTGGTATCTGTTCACATCATATATCCTTTTAACTTTCCACTTTTATCTTTAATATCATCTCCTGGCTGTTGTTTGCCCTGTCTTTTTCAATTATTTTAACCTTGAATTTGTTTTATTAATTTTGAGTCAATAATAATATTTTATATAAGCTGCTTGGAATTGAAGCGGCCCCTAGGGCCGTGGGGTACTCAGTACCAGGTTGACAGTTAAAGTGGTCGTGACCCGGTCCATCTCCCTGGGCATCCAATTAAAGGGGATGTAAAGTGTAGTGGGAAATAAAGTCTAATGTTCATGACGCCACCTGTGGTACTCAGCCAGGGATGGCTGACGCTGCTTAAAGGGGACCACTAGGGCTGATGGTATTGCAGCAGAGTTGGCATAGCTCCCCACAGGTAGAGCTTGGTCCTCAGGGCTCCTGATGCAGTTGGTAAGGGATGATAGATGGTGGAGTGCAGGAAATAATTGGAGGACACAGGTTTTGCAGTCTCTTTACCTTTACTGGTGAAAATTGCAGTCCAAGGCACAGGTTACAGGTGATCTTGAAATTCGGGCAGCCTGGAAGTGATTCAGAATCCCTCTAGCCAGGTGGGGTTGGAAGCCTTCCTTTCTACGCTGATTTCTAGGTTCTTGATGCATTACCTTTCTTCAAGTCCCTCTCTCAATCTGTCCCTCAGATGGAACACTACTCACATGGCAAGCAACTCGAGTCTTTTTACAGGTGTCCCTCATATCTATTTCTTCTTGGACACATAAGATTGATGACAGTTTGTGAATGTGGTACAATTTTTTTATGGACCCATAGACTTGCACTAGGGACTTTGAACCAACCCTCTGATCAAAATCAGACATATTCTCATTTTTTTAAATGGACCACTTGGTCTCTGTGACTGTATACTGCACCTACCTTAACTCGCCTACTTTTGTGCTATGCGAATGCCATCAAGATGATCTGTACCATCATTATTCCTTAATTTGTCTTCACATAAAATAGAACTATTATTATGTATGAATATTCACGCCATCAGTCACCTGATCTCAACCCAATTGAGCATGCATTTCACTTGTTAAAGACTAAACTTCAGACAGAAAGGCCCACAAACAAACAGCAACTGAAAACCACCGCAGTGAAGGCCTGGCAGAGCATCAAAAAGGAGGAAACACAGCGTCTGGTGATGTCCATGAGTTCAAGACTTCAGGCAGTCATTGCCAACAAAGGGTTTTCAACCAAGTACTAAAAATGAACATTTTATTTATAATTATTTAATCTGTCCAATTACTTTTGGTCCCTTTAAAAACAGGGTGGCACATGTTAAGGAGCTGAAACTCCTAAACCCTTTATCCAATTTTAATGTGGATACCCTCAAATGAAAGCTGAAAGTCTGAACTTCAACTGCATCTGAATTGTTTTGTTTAAAATTCATTGTGGTAATGTCTAGAACCAAAATTAGAATAATGTTGTCTCTGTCCAAATATATATGGACCTAACTGTATATATATATATATATATATATATATATATATATATATATTTCAGCAACAATTTTTTAGGGTGTAAAAATGTTGGGGTCGTTTATGTCTCTTGGATTGCGTTTGTTTTAATCTTTTATGGTCTATTAGTGTTATATATTTTTTATATTGTTGTGGTCATTGTTGTGTATCATATTCTAAAAAATGATTCATTTTATTATATTTTGAGACGTTTCTTGAATGCCGGGATACTGTTTCTTTTTAATTATAAATGTAATAAGATATCATCACTGCCCAGGTCATCAGTGCAACACTAAATCACTAGTATAGAAAATGTTATGAGTCTGTAGGAAATTCACACTAAAATAATTCCAATACTGAAAATGCTCCATTGTATAATTGCTTTCTTTCCTAAAATAAAGATGCAGAGTTCATTTTGCTTTATATCAGCGTCTCTACATAAATAAAAAGATGTAAAGTTGTAGAAAATTTCCAGGAGAATTACAACAAAAATGAAAAAGAGATGTACTGTAGTTTTGGAGAAGGAAATATCCATAGAGCATGACATATTTTGGACATCTGTAGATCTATGTATTTGTACTCTCTGATGTTATTATTACAATTTTCCATGCCTTCTGCAAAAATCATTAGTGCTGTTTTCATGCTCTCTTGAGGGTCTTTGAATAACAATTTATTACTCTTCTTTGATTAATGGTTTGTTTTTTTTCTTCTTCCTTTTAAAGTTATTTGTGATAATTCTAACAGATCATTGAACTTTACCGCAATAAAAATATTATATGGATATCAAAAAGTTGCATTTGTATTTTTTACTATTTTATTCTTCCTGTAACTTGCAAAACCTAACCTGTACAAGTTGCTACTTTTTCTCTTTTTCAGCATTTCAGCAATAAGTTGCAGATTACTGGGAGTCGCACTACTAGGACCCTTCCTAATAATGAGAAAATGGGTCCTAAGTAGTGATGAGCGAGTGTGCTCGTTACTCGAAATTTCCAAGCATGCTCGGGTGATCTCTGAGTATTTTGGGCGTGCTCGTAGGTTATTTTTGTGTCCCCATAGCTGCATGATTTGCATCTGTTAGACAGCCTGAATACATGTGGGGATTACCTAACAAACAGGCAATTCCTGCATGTGTTCAGGCTGTCTAGCAGCCGCAAATCATGCAGCTGCGGCAACACAAACATAATCTACGTGCACGCCCACAATACTCAGAGATCACCCGAACATGCTCGGATATCTCGAGTAACGAGCACACTCGCTCATCTCTAGTCCTAAGTCCTACATCTAAATAGACTGTGTTTGAGCATGTACACTGCCGTGCATTTCAAAGTCTATGGGACTGACAGTAAGGGCCGGCTCCAGGTTTTTGAGGGCCCCGGGTGAAGGAGACTCAGTGGGCCCCCCTTTTAACACATACCACGATTCATGATGCACAGATACAGCAGAGAAATATAGGTATAGTACAATGCCAGATTTCACTTCTTACATGAGTGATAGCTATTGTAAATTCTACAATACCATACAGCAGAGGGGCTTTATATAAGTCAACCCCTTATATGCCAATTATGCAAGAGCGATGCACGAGCCTTGCATTGCATCACCCGAAACGTCTGTAGTGGTACTGTGCAGTGTATGTATACAGGACAGGAGGAGTGGTACTGTGCAGTGTATATATACAGGAGGAGTGGTACTGTGCAGTGTATATATACAGGAGGAGTGGCACTGTGCAGTGTATATACGTCAGCAGCCGCCCAGACCCCCAGCACCTGTATATACTTCAGCAGCCGCCCAGCCCAGGCCCCCAGCACCTGTATATATGTCAGCAGCTGTCCAGCCCAGGCCCCCAGCACCTGTATATATGTCAGCAGCCGCCCAGCCCAGGCCCTCAGCACCTGTATATACACTCACCGGCCACTTTATTAGGTACACCTGTCCAACTTCTTGTTAACACTTAATTTCTAATCAGCCAATCACATGGCGGCAACTCAGTGCATTTAGGCATGTAGACATGGTCAAGACAATCTCCTGCAGTTCAAACCGAGCATCAGTATGGGGAAGAAAGGTGATTTGAGTGCCTTTGAACGTGGCATGGTTGTTGGTGCAAGAAGGGCTGGTCTGAGTATTTCAGAAACTGCTGATCTACTGGGATTTTCACGCACAACCATCTCTAGGGTTTACAGAGAATGGTCCGAAAAAGAAAAAAAATCCAGTGAGCGGCAGTTCTGTGGGCGGAAATGCCTTGTTGATGCCAGAGGTCAGAGGAGAATGGGCAGACTGGTTCGAGCTGATAGAAAGGCAACAGTGACTCAAATCGCCACCCGTTACAACCAAGGTAGGCCTAAGAGCATCTCTGAACACACAGTGCGTCGAACTTTGAGGCAGATGGGCTACAGCAGCAGAAGACCACACCGGGTACCACTCCTTTCAGCTAAGAACAGGAAACTGAGGCTACAATTTGTACAAGCTCATCGAAATTGGACAGTAGAAGATTGGAAAAATGTTGCTTGGTCTGATGAGTCTCGATTTCTGCTGCGACATTCGGATGGTAGGGTCAGAATTTGGCGTAAACAACATGAAAGCATGGATCCATCCTGCCTTGTATGGAGCATGTTTGGGATGTGCAGCCGACAAATCTGCGGCAACTGTGTGATGCCATCATGTCAATATGGACCAAAATCTCTGAGGAATGCTTCCAGCACCTTGTTGAATCTATGCCACGAAGAATTGAGGCAGTTCTGAAGGCAAAAGGGGGTCCAACCCGTTACTAGCATGGTGTACCTAATAAAGTGGCCGGTGAGTGTATGTCAGAAGCCACCCAGCCCAGGCCCCCAGCACCTGTATATATGTCAGCAGCCGCCCAGGCCCCCAGCATCTATATATGTCAGCAGCCGCCCAGCTCAGGCCCCCAGCACCTGTATATATGTCAGCAGCCGCCCAGGCCCTCAGCACCTGTATATACTTCAACAGCCGCCCAGCCCAGTCCCCCAGCACCTGTATACACTTCAACAGCTGCCCAGCCCCCCAGCACCTGTGCTGTATAGGTACAGTATATCCATATTCAGGACAGGTGCTGGGGGCCTGGGCGGCTGCTGAAGTATATAATATACTTCAGCAGCTCAGCTGCAGCCGCCCAGCCCAGGGCCGCCCCAGCTCACCCAGACAGTCAGAATACAGCGATATTGCACTCACTCAGGCGCACATGGGTAGGAAGCTCCTCTGGAATCTGCCTGATACGTTCAGCACTGCAGCCAGGGGCGGGAGAGCAGAGCAGGAGAACGTGCTCTCTCCGTCCACAAAGAAGGTCACACTGCGTTCTTAACCCCTATGTGCCTGCCTGCACTGACTGAGATGCTTGTGCCAGCTCCCGCTGCCCGCACCTGTAAAACTGCCGTGCCCGCAGATTTCAAGGGCCGGCGGCAGAAAAAACAGCGAGCAAGCGGTCAGATGTATCCCAGACAGCGTGAGTGGGCCCCCATCTTGTCAGGACCCCGGCACTTGCCCGGGTGTGCCGGGTGCTGACGCCAGCCCTGCTGACAGTGACATTCAAGTATAGACCTTGACTATCTCCATCATACCATAGACTTTGAATAGAGCTACAGTGCTCATGCTTGATCACTGCTCTATAATATGGAAGACTTTGGTGGCCCAGTTGTGGAGGTCCCACCAGTCTATTTTGTAGATGAGGTGATTGTGTCAAAATACCTCTAAGTAATAGCCAATAAAGATAGATTGTTTTATTTTGCTGCTCTAAAGCACCTTACACAAATCTAAAATTTCACCAAAGAGCGTTGTGAGATGACTTCTAATATCACTACAAATTATAGGTGCAATATTTATTGTAGTACACGTGCTGCAAAACAATAGAGATGAGTGAATTAATTCAATGTGAATCAGATTTGTGTTGAATTTAAGGAAATTTGCAGGTCCTGATGAATTTGAACAATTTTCCCAGATAGACTCCACTACAATACTTGCAGCTATCACATCCCAAGATATAACATAACACTGGTAGACAATTTTTTTTCTTTCATAAAAACAAAAATAACTGGATTTAATTTTTTTGTGCTGAATTCAAATATGCTTCCAGATTTTCTTCCATCAGGCAGGGTTTTTTTGTTTGGACCGCAATTTGTGTGTTAATCCTTTCGAGATCACCAACTTTACACGCTCTTAACACTTTTTTACAAGTGGTGTCAAATTCTGTCTCTGATTCTTGAACATCACTTCACCACACACATAACAGAAATTGGATGATTTAAACACTTTCTTGACATGAATGAAACATTTAAAACAAGTAATAAAACTAATAAAATATGAGAAACAAGCAAAACACTTTAGATCAACAGAAGAACAAACACGTGCTGAGAGACTCGCTGCTTTCTACTGAATCATAGTGTCAGACAGTATGTAATCTGAAACAGGGAAAGCAGTCATTTTGGGGTTTTGCAGCCAATGGAGAGAACCACAAAGTACACAGCTCAGCATTAGAGAAAAGGAGAAAAAGCTTTAACGCATTGGACAAATACTGGACACAGACTGTTGTACAACTGCAGCACTGAAGATGATGAGTAAAGTAGTCAGTCTGCTGTTAAAGGTAGGATTATATGAACGGGCAGAAAAGTTAGAAGTTTTTTTTACTCACTTGTCATCTGTGTGCAATCAATTTTTCTAAAGCAGCTATTAGTCATTTACCGGACAATTTACAGTTTTCTTTGTTACAGAATTGCAACGTATCCATAAAAAACAGATGTTGTACTGTGGCTCCGTATGGCATCCAAGTCTTTTTTTTTAATAAAAAAGAATGTACAAGCCCCCCTTTAGAGCAAATAGCGTGGGGGCTTCATGGGATTTCGGCCTCCCATTAGTCTGCACAGTGGAATTAGGGGCAGATGGTGGTGAACGTGGTAAAGTGGTGATTTCCATGGGTTCATTCTCAGCATTAATACTGATATCTTTTCTATCTCTTATGAATTTGTTAACTTTTTTCCTAATTAATTCATCTTCAAATTTTTTAAGTCTAATATGAAGTTTGCAATCGAAATTCTTAAAATCTGATGAGGAAGAGTAGGGGGCGAGTTTTTGTTTAAGCCAGGTTAGTTGGGATATGGCGGCTACCGCTAGAGAGTTCCTTTTATCAATGAGAAGACTAATCATTTCCATGGAGCATTTGAAACAAATTGAATCCCATAGTTTGGTGAAAGCGGCATCATGTGGGAAAGATGATTTTTGGGATATTTTAAGCCCCTTGGGTAACCTTCGGCAATATACTGTTGTAAAAAGAGTGAATCAATGTGGTTAGAGATATCAATTTTGGTTTTTCTTCGGTTCTCGTATTCTAAATTTTTTTTTACCATATCCTTTTTGTCTTGGTCTTCCAATTTGTGAGAGGTTGGATAGCAAGGGCAGAGAGGAGAAATTATTTGAAGCTCCTAGGGCTTCCATGATAATGAACCTCCTATAGGATTCAAATTATGAGTCAAAGTATTCCATTTGGAACAATGGAAGGACATACGAGAGAGAAAAAAACTTTAAAAAAAAAATATTTTTTTTTGGTTAAACAATAGCAGTGATGACCATGTGGGGCAATGAAATAAATAGAACAGTGCGGAATTAGTGAAATTCTAACAATAACTATTAAAAAGTTCATTAAATGTCCAATGTAAGTAGGAAGTCCACTGTTAGTGTAGCAAACTTCTGAAGGGATTATGGTAATCAAAGACTGAATGCTCCGTTGAATACTCAATGATAGATGACCCACGCTAGTAAGGTGCCAGAATATGCAAAATAAAAGAGCAGGTTAGGAATCATAAAAAAGCAAAAAAACTGGAACTACTAACCAGCACGGTGGCTCAGTGGATAGCACTGCAGCGCTGGAGTCCTGGGTTCTACTCCCACCTTGGACAAAATCTGCAAGGAGTTTGTATGTTCTCCCCATGTTTGCGTGGGTTTCCTCCGGGCACTCTGGTTTCCTCCCACATTCCAAAGACATACTGATAGGGAATTTAGATTGTGAGCCCCATCGGGGACAGTGATGATAATGTGTGCAAACACTGTAAAGCACTGCGGAATATGTTAGCGCTATATAAAAATAAAGATTATTATATTATTATTATTATTATTATAATAACCTTGCAGGGTTATGCACCCCATTCATAATCCTGGTAAACAACGTGAATGGAGCAAGAAGAACTTCAATCCTGGGTCTCAGAGGTCGGGTGTCAGTAGTAGAGCCGGGCACCACAATGTGATATCCCCTGGGACCGACGAACAGTGCTGTGGCACACCAACATGAGGGGGAATAGATGGCGGCTTAATCCTGTGCAGGCCGGTGTGTGGGGAGAAACAAGCTCAGCTGGGCCCCACGTGAACGCAGGACCTGCAGGTCACGTGATGTAAGGTCCTGGACAGAAGGAAACCGACAGAGGCGCAGTCCACTGCAGCTCCAGCCGCGTACCCTCGACCGAGGGATGGGGTAGTGAGAGGAAATGAAGTGCGGTCTGGGGGAGCGCTGGGGAATAGTCCTGTCGGCAGGTAAGGGGAGTTACATGCGGTCCATCTGTAGCAGCTCCAGCTGTGCTCCCCCGAAGGAGGGATGGAGTGTGAAGAAGGAAAAAAAATGCTGCAGAGCGCTAAGATAAAAGTTGCTTAATGTAAATTCTTGGGGCCTCACCTTTTCAGCCCAAATGTCTAATATCGCCATACAGTTTCTTGACTTAGTAGTGCACGTAAACTCAGCAGGAAAATTCTCCACCTCCACACATTTCAAAAATGTTGATGTAAGCAATTATCTATGTTTCAATAGGGCCATCTTCCGAAGTTGATCACAAATATTCCTTACGGCCAATATTGGATGATTAGAAAAAATTGCACAAACGAAACTGATTTTATGGAAGAATCTAAGGTATCTAAGGAATCTACCCTTCGTAATCTGGTTGCCCCTAGCAACACCACCCTGAATCCTCGTCCCTGGACAACCAATACCGTTTCTAGTCCTGGTTGCTTTGCCTGCAAAATTCTTAAATGCCTCTGTTGTGTAACAATTGTGCATAGAGCAAAACAATTTATATCAAATATTACAGACACCAGTTATAACTTTAACTGCCATGTGAGTTGTCAATCCACTTTTGTGATCTATTTAATACAATGCACTTGCAGTCTCCAGTACATGGGATGCAGCATTCAAACCATGCATGCTCGCTTAAATAAATATCACCAAAATATCCGTAATGGTTTTTTATTACACAGTTTATCTAAGCATTTTTCTAAAGCGCATCAAAAAGATCCTAGATTTCTGAGTCTCATTATTATCCATCATATACCAGACAATGTTCCTAACCGCTATACGAGTCTAATCAATAGAAAAAGCTATTGGATATTTAAATTGGGCACATTGGCTCTAGAGGGATTGAACCTCACCATAGAAAATGTAGCTAAATAATCTGCATATTGTATTCGGTTGTCCTTTCTCTTATTTTTGTGTAATTTTATGCATTTTTTATATTTTTTACATATATTTTCTTATATTTATAGTTTTTATTCACATTTTCTTATTTACATAAATTAGTATTATGGTGTTTGTTTTTATCCAATTTTTAATCTTATCATCGCATGCTCCCCCTTTTAAATTTTGCTTCACAGCCGCAATTGTCATGCAGCTGCAGTGCAGTACAGTGCAACCTTCACCAGGGGGGAGCTTAATAGGGAAGCGAGACTGCACACACCGAGCAGCAGAACAGATGCCACCTAGTGGCAAGAGAGTAGTCAGAAAAGCCGAGTCAGAGCACAAGATAGCACAACAGTACAAAAAGGATTTAAACAGAAAGGATAGTCAGGACGTAGCAAGAGATCTGTAAACCAGGATGGGCAAAATACGGTACAATAGGGACAAATCAAAACAGACTCAATAACCAAGCCAGGAGGTCAGAATCAGAGAATCAAGCAGAACAGACAAACGCTGGGAAAGGGCAGACAGAGGGAGATAACAGACACAGGACAAGTCAGGGTTCACAGCAGGACAAACCTAGGGCTTCCAGAGTCAGGTTCACAAGCCGAAGACAGAACTATAGCTGACACTGCCAGCAAGATTCATGGGAGCTAAATAGCAAACCTGAACCCAGAATGAGGCAAAGCAAAGTTAACCCTTGACATGATCCGTCCAAAAAAGGGCAGACACTAATAAACCCAGAAACGGATCATGACAGCAATTAGTTGTGCCATGTGTAATTTTATTGTTGCAAAAAGAGAAGAGAAGCAAGCACTGCTGAACGTCAAAACGCAATATCTAAAGTGCACATGCACATAATAAATTCTGACTGTATTTCAAATGAGATATTTAGCAAATAATTGATCAATTCTTTGAGCTACCCCGCCACTTCACGGCAATCTCATAATGGGGCAGTCCTAACTCTACGTTTTTTATTTACATTGTGCCATTACGGCCTCCTAAATGTATAGAGAGTGAGAAAAAAAAAAAAAAACAGGACAGACCACATTACATAACATTACATGACAAACTGTACCTGGAGCATTGACAGAGTCACTCCCTTAGTGCCAGGAAGGCGAGCGCGGATAGAGGCCAATCAGGTCCTGTGCGGACATATCAGATCTGGCCTCCACACTGCCAAACCAACACCAAAGTTAAAGGATGAAACTGGCTGAGGCACAGCTGCCTAATTAACTAGAGCCTGAGGCAGGGCAGGGCTGCTGTGTGTGTGTGCACAGCAGCCTATCAATCATAGTGAACCCAGACAGAATGGCGCATATGACCCAGCGTGCGCGGCAACAGTGGTGGTCAGCCACATACCAATACAGAAGCAAAAAGAGAAGAGAAGCCAGCACTGCTGAACGTCAAAACGCAATATCTAAAGTGCACATGCACATAATAAATTCTGACTGTATTTCAAATGAGATATTTAGCAAATAATTGATCAATTCTTTGAGCTACCCTGCCACTTCACGGCAATCTCATAATGGGGCAGTCCTAACTCTACGTTTTTTATTTACATTGTGCCATTACGGCCTCCTAAATGTATAGAGAGTGAGAAAAAAAAAAAAAACAGGACAGACCACATTACATAACATTACATGACAAACTGTACCTGGAGCATTGACAGAATCACTCCCTTAGTGCCAGGAAGGCGAGCGCGGATAGAGGCCAATCAGGTCCTGTGCGGACATATCAGATCTGGCCTCCACACTGCCAAACCAACACCAAAGTTAAAGGATGAAACTGGCTGAGGCACAGCTGCCTAATTAGCTAGAGCCTGAGGCAGGGCAGGGCTGTAATTTTATTGTTAATTTGCATCTAATTGTTTATTAATAACTTCTTTGTTTCCATCTCGTTCTGTTTTTAAATACCCCATCCCCTTCCTAATTGTCAAACCACCTGATGAAAACTGCGCTATGCAGTTGAAACGCGTTGTGGATTAAAGGTTTTTATTCTCTTCACCACTGGCCCCCTGCGACTTTCATCTTAGCCCTCTGCAGACTGCGTTGCATTTTTTTTCTTCACATTGGAGTATATGTCACATCACTCATCTCAATCAAAGTGGAATGATAAAGCCTCTGACAGCGACAGCGACTAGAAGCTTGGGCTGATAAATGGCAAATGAGCTTTAATGGGGATAAATGTAAGGTCATGCACTTGGGTAGAAGTAATAAGATGTATAACTATGTGCTTAATTCTAAAATTCTGGGTAAAACTGTCAATGAAAAGGACCTGGGTGTATGGGTGGATGACAAACTCATATTCAGTGGCCAGTGTCAGGCAGCTGCTGCAAAGGCAAATAAAATAATGGGATGTATTAAAAGAGGCATAGATGCTCATGAGGAGAACATCATTTTACCTCTATACAAGTCACTAGTGCGACCACACTTAGAATACTGTGCACAGTTCTGGTCTCCGGTGTATAAGAAAGACATAGCTGAACTAGAGCGGGTGCAGAGAAGAGCGACCAAGGTTATTAGAGGACTGGGAAGTCTGCAATACCAAGATAGGTTATTACACTTGGGGCTATTTAGTTTGGAAAAACGAAGGCTAAGGGGTGATCTTATGTTAATGTATAAATATATGAGGGGACAGTACAAAGACCTTTCTGATGATCTTTTTAATCATAGACCTGAGACGAGGACAAGGGGGCATCCTCTACGTCTGGAGGAAAAAAGGTTTAAGCATAATAACAGACACGGGTTCTTTACTGTAAGAGCAGTGAGACTATGGAACTCTCTGCCATATGATGTTGTAATGAGTGATTCATTACTTAAATTTAAGAGGGGACTGGATGCCTTTCTGGAAAAGTATAATGTTACAGGGTATATACACGAGATTCCTTGATAGGGCGTTGATCCAGGGAACTAGTCTGATTGCCGTATGTGGGGTCGGGAAGGAATTTTTTTTCCCCAATGTGGAGCTTACTCTTACCACATGGGTTTTTTTTGCCTTCCCCTGGATCAACATGTTAGGGCATGTTAGGTTAGGCTATGGGTTGAACTAGATGGACTTAAAGTCTTCCTTCAACCTTAATAACTATGTAACTATGTAACTATCATCAGATGGCGTCAGTGTTCTGCTTTGTCCAACCCCTCCATCGCCATAACAGTTAAATTATATATCGGAATTTTCAATCTGAGAATGACAATTGTTTATATTCTGTCCCAAAATTCCTTAACCCACAAACATTGTCCGTGGTAGTAGCACTCTGAAGCAGGGCAAACCTCTGAGTGGGAATAAGGCTATGTGCACATGTTGTGGATTTGTTGCGGATCTGCAGCAGTTTTTCTGAGTGGAATTGCACTAAATCCACAAAGGATTGCTCAAGCAATGTTAATCAATGGGAATCCATAATTGGTGTGCACATGCTGCGGAAAATTCCATCTTGATTCACAGGATTTATTTTCCACAGCATGTCAATTCTTTTTGCAGATCTGCAGCGTTTCAGCACCCATTGACTTACATTGAGTCAGTCAAATCCACAGCCAAACCACAGGTGTAAAAAGGTTTGTGGATTTGTTGCTGATTTGCATGCCAAAAACGGTGCAGAAAGGAAATTATGTCAGGTGGAGGAAGAGTGTGTGGTCAGAGAATATGTGTGAGCAGAGAATATGTGCATGTTTGTCTGTGTGTCTGTGTCTGTCTTCAGGTGTCTGTGTTTGTCTGTCTGCGGGTGTGTGTTTCTGTCTGCAGATGTCTGTGAGTCTGTCTGTCTGCGGGTGTCTGTGTGTGTGTACATAGGTGTAGTCTGATGGGACTACTACTCCCATCTGGCTATGTCTGCTGTCACATATAACAGTGATAGCATGAGCTGATGATGAGAGAGTAGTCCCATCATCCGGCTTCACTCTTCTCTATACGCAGCCTCATACTGCAGCAGCACCTCTCTTCTCTCATTTTCCCCCTGAAATCTCTCATTTTGCCCCTCACATCTCTATCCATGAGGCCCCTCCCTTTCCATTGACGTCATGCATCACAGAAGCAACTCCCTAGACACAATGGAGCTATATGTGGCCTGTGCCTGCTATGCGGAGTGGGCATGGCTATGTGAAGTGGACGTGGCTCGATACATACACACACACATACATACACTCAACTTTATATATTAGATTAATGAGGGTATCTGGCTGAAGAGGTTGAACAAGGAAATGACATCACAATTTTTTTAAATAATATATCTTTATTTAGCTCTATGGATTTACAAAAACGCATGACAGGAAATGTCAGGAGGAGGAAGAGTGTGTGGGTGGAGAATGTGTGTGTTCAGAGAATATGTGTGAGCAGAGAATATGTGCATGTCTGTCTGTGTGTGTCTGTGGGTGTCTGTGTCTGTCTTCGGGTGTCTGTGTTTGTCTGTCTGCGGGTGTGTGTGTCTGTCTGCAGATGTCTGTGTGTCTGTCTGTCTGAGGGTGTCTGTGTGTGTGTACCTAGGTGTAGTCTGATGGGACTACTACTCCCATCCGGCTATGTCTGCTGTCACATATAACAGTGATAGCATGAGCCGATGATGAGAGAGTAGTCCCATCATCCGGTGACTGTGTTCAATTATTAAAAAAAAACAAAAACATTTACATAATTGCATACAATATACTTACTCACCGATCACCTGATTCCCGATGCCTGAGTCTCCTGCAAGCAATCAAAAATAATAAACCAACATATACTCCCTGTCCGCCATAGTCCATTTAATACCGAGTGTCCCTTGACGATCTCATGTATTGAACAGTCACATAGGGAGATATGACTGCTCTACCCGGCCACTGGTGATACACTGACAGGAGGTAATCTCTCCCCCAGTGTTGCCACTTCTGTATTTTTCTCCCACTCGCAGTTTTGGCTTATAAATACTGGGGTAAAATACTGACCAAATACTGAACATGTGAATGTGGCCTTATACACAGCATCCACCTGCAGTGCTTCACTCTTCTCTATACACAGCCTCATACTGCAACTTTATATATTAGATTAATGAGGGTATCTGGCTGAAGGGGTTGAACAAGGAAATTACATCACTATTTTTTTTTAATAATATATCTTTATTTAGCTCTATGGATTTACAAAAACGCATGAAAATCCACAACAAATCCACATTAAAAATGCATCAAAGCCGCATAAAAAATGCACAGATTTTCAGAGAGAGAGAAGAGAAGCAGAAACAACACAGAATTTTACACAAGCAAATCCGCAAAATGTTGATGTGGGGGAGGGTAATGAGTGCTGGCTATTTCTCATGCAGAGGCACCTGTCAGCTGAATCATGGATGATGATGATTCTGTGTTGAACAAAAACTGGAGACAATGCAATGAGTAGTTCAGGTCATCAAAACATGAGGTTGAGGTCAATGGTGATAAATAGCCCAGGTGACATACATGAAAACCACCCTCTGGAGCCAAATCATCTTTTCCTGCAGTCAGCTTGGAGCATGTAGTACTGCCCATGCTGTTGTTGGAGGAGGCTCTACAGCATCTAAAAGTTCTGGTTGTGCTAGTGTGGAGTCATACATGAGTTTCTCCTGTGTGGGAATTATATTTCTCATTGCCGGAGGACGATTCGATTGCATTATGTGAGTGGTGCTATTGAAAAATAAGCTGGCTAAAATCAAATAAGAAATACACCACTCCATCAGCAAGAAATGGCATTACCTGCTCATGTGGAAAAATCATACTGACCAGCAAGATGAGCAAAGCTCAAACTGTCCTCTGACCTTTGGTGATCGCTTTTCTTTTAACTGGCCTGCCCTTGTAAGTAGTGCCTTGTTGTTGTCATCAGTCCTATCATTATCCTAACCTATTGCTTTCCATGCTCATAATCCTCTACCTCCATTGCTGTTATGATCCCTAGTGGCGGAGGATCACAAATAGATCAGCAAGTGATTAAACTAAGGACGAGCTCTAGGGAGATGGTAACTGGACTGATCGCAAATCTGAACCTATCCAAAACAACTAGAGGTAGCCGGTGAACGTGCCTAAAAAATTCTTAGACGTCTCGAACCAGCCTGAGGAACTAGCTACCCCTAAAGAGAAAGAAAGACCTCGCTTGCCTCCAGAGAAATAATCCCCAAAGATATAGAAGCCCCCAACAAATATTAACGGTGAAGTAAGAAAAAGGCACATACATAGGGATGAAATCAGATTCAGCAAAAGAGGCCCACTAGTACTAGAAAGCAGAAAATAGAGCAGGGGTCTATGCGATCAATAAAAAACCCTTACAAAATATCCATCCTGAGATTTCAAGAACCCACGCACCAACTAACGGTGTGTGGGGAGAAACTCAGCCCACTAGAGCAACCAGCAAGCGAGGGAATTACATTTTAGCAAGCTGGAACAGAAAACATGATAAACACTGCTGATCAAAAAATGAGCAAACAAAACTTAGCTTATCCTGGATGGACTGGGAGCAAGGTAGTCAGAAGGAATCTGAGTAGCACTGATTACATCGACAGCCGGCCACAAGTGGAAGTAAAACAGAGCTATATAGGAACCTCCCAGAGGATAACGAACCAGCTGATAGCCAGAGACCAGCAGGATAACAAACAAAGCCACCAGGGGGAGCCCAAAGCAAAAATCACACCATACCACCAGTGACCACAAGAGGGAGCCCAAAAACAGAGTTCACAACAGTACCCCCCCCTTAAGGAGGGGTCACCGAACCCTCATGAAAACCCCCAGGGCGATCAGGATGAGCCACATGGAAGGCACGAACCAAATCGGCCGCATGAACATCAGAGGCGACAACCCAAGAATTATCCTCCTGACCATAGCCCTTCCACTTGACCAAATACTGGAGCCTCCGTCTAGAAACACGAGAATCCAAGATCTTCTCCACCACGTATTCCAATTCTCCCTCAACCAGCACCGGGGCAGGAGGCTCAACCGGAGGAACCACAGGTACCACATACCTCCGCAACAACGAGCGATGGAACACATTATGAATAGCAAATGATGCCGGGAGGTCCAGACGGAACGACACAGGGCCAAGGACTTCCAGAATCTTATAAGGACCGATAAACTGAGGCTTGAACTTAGGAGAGGAGACCTTCATAGGAACGAAGCGAGAAGACAACCACACCAAGTCCCCAACGCGAAGTCGGGGACCCACACAGCGACGGCGGTTGGCAAAGAGTTGAGCCTTCTCTTGTGACAACTTCAAATTGTCCACCACATGATTCCAAATCTGATGCAACCTATCCACCACAACATCCACTCCAGGACAGTCAGAAGGCTCCACCTGACCCGAGGAAAAACGAGGATGAAACCCCGAATTACAAAAAAAAGGAGAAACCAAAGTAGCAGAACTAGCCCGATTATTAAGGGCAAACTCGGCCAACGGTAAAAAAGTAACCCAGTCGTCCTGGTCAGCAGAAACAAAACATCTTAAATAAGTCTCCAAGGTCTGATTAGTTCGCTCGGTTTGGCCATTCGTCTGAGGATGGAAGGCCGACAAAAAAGACAATTCAATGCCCAACTTAGCACAAAAGGTCCGCCAAAATCTAGACACAAACTGGGATCCTCTGTCAGAAACAATGTTCTCAGGAATCCCGTGCAAACGAACCACATTTTGAAAAAACAGTGGAACCAACTCGGAGGAGGAAGGCAACTTAGGCAAGGGCACCAAATGGACCATCTTAGAAAAACGATCACACACCACCCAGATGAGAGACATTCTCTGAGAGACAGGGAGATCTGAAATAAAATCCATGGAAATGTGCGTCCAAGGCCTCTTCGGGACAGGCAAAGGTAACAGCAAACCACTGGCTCGAGAACAGCAAGGCTTCGCCCGAGCACAAATTCCACAAGACTGCACAAAAAAACGCACATCCCGCGACAAGGAAGGCCACCAAAAAGACCTGGCCACCAAGTCTCTGGTACCAAATATTCCAGGATGGCCCGCCAACACCGAAGAATGAACCTTGGAGATAACTCTGTTGGTCTATCTATCCGGGACAAACAGTCTCTCCGGTGGACAGCGGTCAGGTCTATCCGCCTGAAACTCCTGCAGCACACGTCGCAAATCTGGGGAGATGGCAGACAAAATCACCCCTTCTCTAAGGATACCAGCCGGCTCTGAATCTCCAGGAGAGTCAGGCACAAAACTCCTAGAAAGAGCATCAGCTTTCACATTCTTCAAACCCGGCAGGTACGAGACCATGAAATCAAAACGAGAGAAAAACAATGACCAACGAGCCTGTCTGGGATTCAGCCGCTTGGCCGACTCGAGATAAATCAAATTCTTGTGGTCAGTCAAGACCACCACACGATGTTTAGCTCCCTCGAGCCAATGTCGCCACTCCTCAAATGCCCACTTCATAGCCAACAGCTCCCGATTACCGACATCATAATTCCGCTCGGCAGGTGAAAACTTTCTTGAAAAGAAAGCACATGGCTTCATCACAGAGCCATCGGGGCTTCTCTGCGACAAAACAGCCCCCGCTCCAATCTCGGAAGCATCAACCTCCACCTGGAAGGGAAGTGAGACATCTGGCTGACATAAGACCGGAGCCGAAGAAAACAGACGCTTCAGCTCCCGAAAGGCCTCCACAGCCGCAGAAGACCAATTAGTAACATCAGAACCCTTCTTGTTCAAATCCGTCAAAGGCTTAACAACGCCAGAAAAATTAGCTATGAAGCGACGGTAAAAATTAGCAAAACCCAAGAACTTCTGAAGACTCTTAACAGATGTAGGCTGCGTCCAGTCATGAATAGCCTGAACCTTGACTGGGTCCATCTCAATAGTAGAAGGAGAAAAAATGAAACCCAAAAAAGAAATCTTCTGGACTCCAAAAAGACATTTTGAGCCCTTTACAAATAAAGCATTGTCACGTAGGACCTGAAAGACCATCCTGACCTGCTTAACATGAGACTCCCAATCATCCGAAAAAAACAGAATATCATCCAGATACACAATCATAAACTTATCCAGATATTCACGGAAGATGTCATGCATAAAGGACTGAAAGACTGAAGGAGCATTAGAAAGTCCAAAAGGCATCACCAAGTACTCAAAATGGCCTTCAGGCGTATTAAATGCAGTTTTCCATTCATCACCCTGTTTTATACGCACAAGGTTATACGCACCACGAAGATCTATCTTGGTGAACCAACTAGACCCCCTAATGCGAGCAAACAAATCAATTAACAATGGCAAAGGATACTGAAATTTGACCGTGATTTTATTCAAAAGGCGATAATCAATACAGGGTCTCAGGGAACCATCCTTTTTAGCCACAAAAAAGAATCCTGCACCAAGAGGGGATGAGGACGGGCGAATATGTCCCTTCTCTAAAGACTCCTTTATATAACTCCGCATGGCAGCATGCTCCGGCACAGATAAATTGAAAAGTCGTCCCTTAGGAAACTTACTACCAGGAATCAAATTTATAGCACAGTCACAGTCCCTATGAGGAGGTAGAGAATTGAGTTTGGGCTCCTCAAATACATCCTGGTAGTCTGACAAAAACGTAGGGACTTCAGAAGGAGTGGACGAAGCAATTGACACCACAGGAGCGTCACCATGAATTCCCTGACAACCCCAACTTGACACCGACATAGCTTTCCAATCCAGGACTGGATTATGAGTCTGCAACCATGGTAGACCCAACACGACAACATCATGCAAATTATGCAGTACAAGAAAGCGAATAACCTCCCGATGAACAGGAGTCATGCACATGGTCACTTGTGTCCAGTACTGAGGTCTATTCGTAGCCAATGGTGTAGAATCAATTCCCCTTAGTGGAATAGGGAATTTTAAAGGCTCCAAATCAAAACCACAGCGCCTGGCAAATGACCAATCCATCAGACTCAGGGCGGCACCTGAATCTACAAAAGCATTAACCGGGTAAGATGACAGGGAACAAATCAGGGTAACAGACAAAATGAACTTAGGCTGTAAAGTACCAATGGTGACAGATTTATCAACCTTTTTTTTGCGCTTAGAGCATGCTGAGATAACATGAGCTGAGTCACCACAGTAAAAGCACAACCCCTTTTGCCGTCTATAATTTTGCCGTTCACTTCTGGTCAGAATTCTGTCACATTGCATAGATTCAGGTGTCTGTTCAGAAGACACCGCCAAATGGTGC
Organism: Ranitomeya variabilis; assembly: GCF_051348905.1. Lineage (NCBI taxonomy): Eukaryota > Metazoa > Chordata > Amphibia > Anura > Dendrobatidae > Ranitomeya > Ranitomeya variabilis. Next base: position 266,848,253 of record NC_135233.1, on the reverse strand, counting down.
ACAGGTTTGCGCTCCCGCAAACGCCGATCAATCTGAATGGCCAGAGTCATTGACTCATTCAGACCTGCAGGCGTAGGGAACCCCACCATGACATTCTTAATGGCTTCAGAAAGACCTTCTCTGAAATTTGCAGCCAGGGCACACTCATTCCACTGAGTAAGCACCGACCATTTCCGAAATTTCTGGCAGTACACCTCTGCTTCATCTTGCCCCTGCGAGAGGGCCAATAACGTTTTTTCAGCCTGGTTCTCAAGATTAGGTTCCTCATAGAGCAATCCAAGGGCTAGAAAAAACGCATCTACACTAAGCAATGCAGGATCCCCTGGCGCCAATGCGAAGGCCCAATCTTGGGGGTCACCACGCAAAAAGGAAATGATAATCTTAACTTGCTGAACGGCATCACCAGAGGAACGAGGTTTCATAGAAAGAAACAACTTACAATTGTTCCTAAAATTCAGGAACCTTGATCTATCTCCAGAAAACAACTCCGGAATAGGTATTCTAGGCTCTGACATAGGACTGTGAACAACAAAATCCTGAATACTTTGAACCCTAGCAGCAAGATGATCCAGACTGGAAGCCAAGCTCTGGACATCCATGTCAGCAGCTGAACTCAGAGCCACACCAAGATTAAGAGGAGGAGAGAAGCTAGCCACAGCAGCTAGACACACGGCAAAAAAAAAAAAAAAAAAACATTATCAAGGCTTCTTTTCTCCTGCTTCTGCCATGCAATTAACACTTTACAGGCCGGCTGTACTGTTATGATCCCTAGTGGAGGAGGATCACAAATAGATCAGCAAGTGATTAAACTAAGGACGAGCTCTAGGGAGATGGTAACTGGACTGATCGCAAATCTGAACCTATCCAAAACAACTAGAGGTAGCCGGTGAACGTGCCTAAAAAATTCTTAGACGTCTCAAACCAGCCTGAGGAACTAGCTACCCCTAAAGAGAAAGAAAGACCTCGCTTGCCTCCAGAGAAATAATCCCCAAAGATATAGAAGCCCCCAACAAATATTAACGGTGAAGTAAGAAGAAGGCACATACATAGGGATGAAATCAGATTCAGCAAAAGAGGCCCACTAGTACTAGAAAGCAGAAAATAGAGCAGGGGTCTATGCGATCAATAAAAAACCCTTACAAAATATCCATCCTGAGATTTCAAGAACCCACGCACCAACTAACGGTGTGTGGGGAGAAACTCAGCCCACTAGAGCAACCAGCAAGCGAGGGAATTACATTTTAGCAAGCTGGAACAGAAAACATGATAAACACTGCTGATCAAAAAATGAGCAAACAAAACTTAGCTTATCCTGGATGGACTGGGAGCAAGGTAGTCAGAAGGAATCTGAGTAGCACTGATTACATCGACAGCCGGCCACAAGTGGAAGTAAAACAGAGCTATATAGGAACCTCCCAGAGGATAACGAACCAGCTGATAGCCAGAGACCAGCAGGATAACAAACAAAGCCACCAGGGGGAGCCCAAAGCAAAAATCACACCATACCACCAGTGACCACAAGAGGGAGCCCAAAAACAGAGTTCACAACACATTGCATCATTAGTTAATAGTTATCTTTTTGTGTATCCAAGAACGAGGCATTCAATCCAATTACATGGAAATTGTACTCTGATAGGTCAAGATTCACAATTGATGCCAGATCATCTGGATTGTATTGCCTATTGTGAAAGAATCATGTGCAATCAAACTCAATGGAAGGTACCAAGCCACCATTACTTATCGTGCAAAAAAGCCTTTTATTCTTGGTTTGGGCACAAAATACAACCTTTTTTCATCAACATTTATTGTATTACATGCACCTATTTTTTGATGTAACAAACTCACCTTCCTTCTTGTGTCTGAAACTAGATGGAGGCCAGATGCTATAGCATTGTCGTGATGGGGGCAGGCTGTGCAGCGTTGAGAATCTCTCCCCCATGTGCTCACTCACCTGTCCACTCTCTCTTTCCCCATGTGCTGACTTCTCCCATCTGTGCTCTCTTCTTTGACCTGTCTACCCCATGTACTGTCCCCTATGTCTGCTGTGTCTCTCCTTCCTGTGCTGTGTTCTCCCCTCATGTGCTGTCCCGTTTGAGCTGTCTCCCCCTGTGCTCTGTCTCTCTCACCCCTGTGCGCTTTCTCTCTCTCCTGTCTTTATCTCTTCTCCTCTCATGTCATCTCTTCTTTGACCTGTCTACCCAATGTGCTATCCTCCTTGTCTACTGTCTTTCTCCTTCCTGTGCTGTGTTCTGCCCTCATGTGCTGTCCCATTTGAGCTGTCTCCCCCCTGTGCCCTGTCTCTCTCTCTCCTGTCTTTCTGTCTTCTCCTCTCATGTCATCTCTTCTTTGACCTGTCTACCCCATGTGCTCTCAACATTGTCTGCTCTCTCTCCACCACTGTGCTGTCTTCTTCCCTCATGTGTTCTCTTGTTTGAGCTGTCTCCCCCTGTGTGTCCTCTTTCCTATGTGCACTCACCCCTCCCCCTGTGTTAAAATATAAGCAAAGTGGGTAAAGGTAACATTTTATTAACATGGAAAAATTTATGACGAAGGTGCTTTAAATTCCATTGTATCCACATAAGGACAAAAAAAACACATTTTATTCCATAATCTATCTATCTATCTATCTATCTATCTATCTATCTATCTATCTATCTATCTATCTATCTATCCCTGTATCTGTCTATTATATCTGTATTTTATACTGATCTATCATGTATCTATAGCTCTATCTTCTGTTATTTGTCTATGTGTCTCAATCTATATTTAATGCATGTATGTCATTTCTAACTATCTCTCATCTATGTTTGTCTCTATCATCGATGTCTCATTTGCCCATTGTTGACTTCGACGTTGTGCCTTTGCTGCTTTCCTTTCATTGTCATTGGCGTACATTTTAGGAGGAGCCATGTTGGCATTGATATTTGCTTTTTAAAGGGGTTTTCCCATGAACGAAAATTCATTTTAAGGCTGTGTGCACACGTTCTGGATTTTTCAAGTTTTTTTCACTATAAAAACACAATAAAACCATGAAAAAAACGCTCACATTAAGCATCCTCTTAAAGGAATGCAATCCGCATTTTGTATGCACATGCTGCATTTTTTTCCTGATCGGAAATGCATTCCGGAAAAAAACGCAGCATGTTCATTAATTTGCGGAATCGCGGGGATTCCGCACATATAGGAATGCATTGATCCGCTTACTTCCCGCATGTGGCTACGCCCACCATGCGGGAAGTAAGCGGATCATGTGCGGATGGTACCCAGGGTGGAGGAGAGGAGACTCTCCTCCAGGCCCTAGGAACCATATAATTGTTAAAAAAAAAATCAAAATAAAAAATCGTGATATACTCACCTTCCGATGGCCACCGGGGTCCTCCCACCTCTCAGCGGTGCACGCCGCAGCTTCGGTTCCCAGGGATGCTGTGTGCAAAGGACCTGGGATGACGTTGCGGTCATGTGACCGTGACATCATCCCAGGTCCTTCGCACGCAGCATCCCTGGGAACGGAAGCCGCCGCGTGCACCGCTGAGGAGATCGGGTGACATAGGAAGGTGAGAATAACCTTTTTTTATTTTTTTAACTTTAGATCTTTTTACTATTGATGCTGCATAGGCAGCATCAATAGTAAAAAGTTGGTCACACTTGTCAAATCACTTGGAAAACGCTAGCATTCTGCAAGCTAATTACGCTTGCAAAATGTTAGTCTTTAGCGGGAATACGCATGCCAATTCCACATGCGATATACCCGCGGCAGGCATTGCAGAATTTCTGCAGAAATTTCCGTGGCAATTCCGCAACGTGTGCACTTAGCCTTAAAATTGGCTGCGTCTGACCGTGTACAGAACACAGCACAGCTCCTGGGCAGGGGAGGAAGCAAAAGACAATACTGACATTACAGCAGGAGATCGCAGAGGATACATTTTGTGTGGTAAAATATTGTTTAAACGCAGTCAATGAAATATTTTACCTGACAAAATGAATCCTCTGCTTTAATGTCAGTATTGTTTTTTGCTTCCTCCCCTGCCCAGGAGATGTGGTATGTTCGGTACATGGTCAGACACAGACAATTTTTAAAATGAACTTTCGTTCGTGGGAAAACCCCTTTAATGTGACCGGCTTCCTCTGCCTGTAGACACATCGCGTATCTGCCGTTGGGATCAACTGAATGATTCACTGCACCTGCACGTAATTCGCACAGGCGCAGTAAATCAGACCGCCCCTATCTTTGTGCAGACAGATAGCGGTGGTCACATAAAAACAGCGCATGCACTCCTCCTGTACAAAGATGGCGGCAGTTAGTGAGTCATTCGGCTGATCCCGGCAGCGGCGTGTTCGCGACTGTGTTCCGCAGGTTGTACCACGCAAGAGGCTGTGCACGGTGTATACAGTGTGTGTGTGTGTGTGTGTGCGGTGCGAATGGCATATGCAGTGTGTGTTTGTGTGTGTGTGTGGTGCGTATGGCATATACAGTGTGTGTGTGTGTGTGTGTGTGTGTGTGGTGCGACGGTGTTCGGCTGGTGGTACCGTGCAAGAGGCTGGTGCCAACAGCAGTTTCCATATTGAGACATATTTTCCCAATATGGCAGTCGGTGAACTTCCGCTGCTTGGAATTCTGTGATCTGGACACATCTGGACGGAACAGGAAATGAAAACATTACAAGGTTAAGTATATATTAATATGAAATATTATTGTTACTGCATCTGGGTTTATTTTTCTTGGTAGCACTCCGATCAGGACGCAAAACTGATGAAAATTATCAAACCAAATTTCTTTTAACTTCATAAGTGAGTGCTTCTTAAAATAAAATTGCTGTTTATTGTTTTTAAACTGAGAAGAAATTTTTGCGTTGGTGGAATTGGCTTCTTAGCAGGAAAATCTGTGTTCCTTTTAGGTAAAGATTTTGCAAAGCAATTGATTGACAATCGTATAACCAGGAGAACTCTTTTCAATCCCTACAAAGTAAATATTTCCTCACATATGGGGCCACAGCACTGGTCAGGTCAGAAAGATAAACAATTTTGCCCATTCTGAACATTTTTAAAAACCTTTGCCTTCAATGACGGCAATTTTCTTTACCAAAATTATATATTTTTTTCAAAATTAATTAAAACATTCTGGGGAGTGGGCAATAGGTGCATTACCATTAAAATTTGTTATCCCTAGTAAGTAAAATTTTGGCAAAACAGACATTTGACAATCATATGTATGACCAGATAACTACCATCTGCTGCAGGGACAACAGTTTCTCACTTGTCTAAGAGTCCAAGTTAAGCTACAGACTAACTGTATTGCCAAGTTTTTAACACTATGGCTTTCACGAAGGCTACTACTTGTGATATAAAGCAATTTTATTTCAAAGTACTGAATTAAAGGAATAGTATGATTGAATACACTTTTGTATATTTTAACATACAAAGGTTAATTACATATAAAGATTAAGTACATATTAAGATTAAGTACATACAGTTAGGTCCATATATATTTGGACAGAGACAACATTTTTCTCATTTTGGTTATAGACATTACCACAATTTAATTTTAAACAAAACAATTCAGATGCAGTTGAAGTTCAGACTTTTAGCTTTCATTTGAGGGTATCCATATTAAAATTGGATGAAGCGTTTAGGAGTTTCAGCTCCTTAACCTGTGCCGCCCTGTTTTTTAAAGGGACCAAAAGTAATTGGACAATTGACTCCAAGGCTATTTCATGGACAGGTGTGGGCAATCCCTTCATTATGTCATTCTCAACTAAGCAGATAAAAGGCCTGGAGTTCATTTGAGGTGTGGTGCTTGCATTTGGAAGGTTTTCCTATGAAGTAAACATGCGGTCAAAAGTGCTCTCCATGAAGGTGAAACAAGCCATTCTTAAGCTGTGAAAACAGAGAAAAAACCCATCCGAGAAATTGCTACAATATTAGGAGTGGCAAAATCTACAGTTTGGTACATCCTGAGAAGGAAAGAAAGCACTGGTGATCTCATCAATGCAAAAAGACCTGGGCGCCCACGGAAGACAACAGTGGTGGGTGATCGCAGAATAATCTCCATGGTGAAGAGAAACCCCTTCACAACAGCCAGCCAAGTGACCAACACTCTCCCGGAGGTCGGCGTATCAATATCCAAATCTATCATAAAGAGAAGACTGCATGAAAGTAAATACAGAGGGTTCACTGCACGGTGCAAGCCACTCCTAAGTGTCAAGAATAAAAAGGCTAGACTGGACTTTGCTAAAAAACATCTAAAAAAGCCAGCACAGTTCAGGAAGAACATTCTTTGGACAGATGAAACCAAGATCAACCTCTACCAGAATGATGGAAAGAGAAAAGTATGGCGAAGGCTTGGTACAGCTCATGATCCAAAGCATACCACATCATCTGTAAAACACGGCGGAGGCAGTGTGATGGCTTGGGCATGCATGGCTGCCAGTGGCAATGGGTCACTAGTGTTTATTGATGATGTGACACAGGACAGAAGCAGCCAAATGAATTCTGAGGTATTCAGAGCCATACTGTGTGCTCAGATCCAGCCAAATGCAGCAAAACTGATTGGTCGTCGTTTCATACTACAGATGGACAATGACCCAAAACATGAAGCCAAAGCAACCCAGGAGTCTATTAAAGCAAAGAAGTGGAATATTCTTGAATGGCCAAGTCAGTCACCTGATCTCAACCCAATTGAGCATGCATTTCACTTGTTAAAGACTAAACTTCAGACAGAAAGGCCCACAAACAAACAGCAACTGAAAACCACCGCAGTGAAGGCCTGGCAGAGCATCAAAAAGGAGGAAACACAGCGTCTGGTGATGTCCATGAGTTCAAGACTTCAGGCAGTCATTGCCAACAAAGGGTTTTCAACCAAGTACTAGAAATGAACATTATATTTAAAATTATTGAATCTGTCCAATTACTTTTGGTCCCTTTAAAAACAGGGTGGCACATGTTAAGGAGCTGAAACTCCTAAACCCTTCATCCAATTTTAATGTGGATACCCTCAAATGAAAGCTGAAAGTCTGAACTTCAACTGCATCTGAATTGTTTTGTTTAAAATTCATTGTGGTAATGTCTATAACCAAAATGAGAAAAATGTTGTCTCTGTCCAAATATATATGGACCTAACTGTATACTCACATCATCACCAAGGAGCTTTTAAACATCATCAGTCTGGAATATCAGAGAAGCAGCACCAATGCAGAGAACCCCTGGGAAATTCATAACATTGCATGGGCGTCCCCACTTATGCAGGTATCACAACACTGTACACATATACACATATAAGTACAGGTACCCAACTTTCTCCTTCTGTTTTTTTTTTCTTGAATAACGCCGCCTGATCACCAGTTGGCATCATTTGTGGTAGGAACTACTTCGGTATCTGATTGTCTTCGAACCTCCGACTTTTGTTCTTGATTAATGAAAACATTCTTGGCAAATGCTTTTGCTTTGGTTCATCTTGCGCCGGTCCAAAAATTTCACCTCTAGTGGCGCAATACGGATGCCCCCGGCCATCCCTCTGGCCCCAGTTCCGACAACCAACAAAATAGAACCGGAGTCCTATTCCATTATTCCTAGTCTTGTTTCTCTGTTTTTCCAGACGGATGATGTTTAAAAGCTTCTTGGTAATGATGTGAGTGTATGTACTTAATCTTTATATGTACTTTATCATTATATGAATTTAATCTTTATATGTCCTTAACCTTTGTATATTAAAATATACAAAAGTGTATTCAATCATACTATTCCTTTAATTTTGTAGTTTGAAATAAAATTGCGTTATATAGCAAGTAGTAGCCTTCTTTAAAGCCGTATTTGAACCTTAGTGTTAAAAACTTGGCAATACACTAACATGTACAATTGATTAGCATCCCACTAAATAAAGTTTGGTCAGTTGGTAAAGAATAACGGCGGTGCTCTGTGGAGATCAGGACCCATAGAAGTACTGCAGAAGTGTGCAACAGCTGGCATCCACTCCTTTCCCACACACTGTGCGTATGTCCTGGAACTCGGAATAGAGGACTTTTAACCATAGGATGTGGTAAGTGCCGATTTTCATTTTTGTTCGTTCAGTTGTCAAGTTTCTCGCCTGTGTGGACCCTATGCAGGTCAGATCAGAAAAGGAAAAAAAAAACATAAAGGGCAAAATTATCAAACCAAAATTCCAAATTTCACAAATGCAATTGTGTTTCACAAAATTTAAAAAATTACAAATAACCAAGGCAGCAGCACCAATTTATTTTACATATGACATGATGGACCAGATGGTTTATCAACTAGTGCAACAGTCTGATATGCACATCAGCAAATAGAGTTGCACTGGTAGAACAGCTTAGTTAAGTCATACCTACACTATGTCCGTTCTTCAGCAGATGCCAATTATTATATACCCCATACCATCTGCCTTCTTCACTGTCCAATGTCTGTCTTGTACACCATTCTGCTGCCACCAGTCCCTATTGCTCACATTCATATAGGCATCAATTTCATGATGTCGTTCAAGCCATCTATACTGTAGTACTGCTTCTTATGGGGATGCCGTTGCAGTCCCTGTATTGCCAAACATCTCCCTGCGTGCCCCATCATAATTCTCTAGTGTGCATTTTTGGCGGCCACTGCCCAGCCACACTAGATATACACCTCTTGGCTGCCAAATGTGTTTCATAGTGCTATACTAGTGCATATACTCCTTTTATTGGGGCTACCATTGCTAGCCTTACACTGCTAAGCAACTCCTTGCCTGACCCTTCCTTATGATCTACCATGCTACTGTTGCCACATCCACTGCAGAGCCACACCAGTCACACATCTCTAGGATGCTCACTGAAATTTATAGTGCTAGACAGTGCTACTGATGCTGGGAAACATTCTCATGTTGTTGTACCCTCAAAAAATGGCTCTCAAAATAGGGATAATTTGTGAAAAAATAAAAATAGATACCAATAAAAGTAAAAATTAATTGAGACATCAGTAGGTTAAGTGTTTTTGAATATCCATATTGAATCAGGAGCCCCATACAATCCTCCATACAGTTCATGATGGCCCCATAAGATGCTCCATACAAAATACGCCCCTTAAGATGCTCCATATTAAAATATGCCCCATATAATGCTGCACAAAGGTTAATAATGGCCCCATAAGATTCTCCATAGAAACATTTGCCCCATACAATGCTGCATAAAGGTTGATGGCCCCATAAGATGCTCCATAGATTATGCCCCATAAGATGCTCCATAGATTATGCCCCATAAGATGCTCCATAGATTATGCCCCATAAAATGCTCCATAGATTATGCCCCATAAGATGCTCCATAGATTATGCCCCATAAAATGCTCCATAGATTATGCCCCATAAGATGCTCCACACATGATGCTCCACACATTATGCCCCATAAGATGCTCCACACATTATGCCCCATAAGATGCTCCATACATTATGCCCCATATGCTGTTGCTGCAATTAAGATAAAAAAAACACATACTCACCTCTCGTTGCTCAGGTCCCCGGCACTTGCGATATTGACCTCTCCCCTTTCCAATGGTGCGTGCCGCTCTGTCTTCCATCCTCCGCAGTGACTGTTCAGGCAGAGGGCGGCGCGCACACTAACTACGTCATCGCGCCCTCTGACCTGAACAGTCACAGCCAGAGGACGGAAGACAGAGCGGTGCACAGCGGTGGAATGTGAAGAGGTGAATATCGCGCAATGCTCACCTCCCCTGGTATACTCACCTGCTTCTGATGGGGTCCCTGGCAGCGTGTCACTGTTAGATGGTCTCTGGGAGCCGGCGGCATCTTCCTATTTCCAGCGGTTACGTACTGCTCATTAAAGTAATGAATATGCGTCCATATTCATTACTTTAATGAGCGGTACCACGTGACCGCTGAACACAGGAAGAGCTGCCGGCGCCCGGAGACCATTGGACATGTAGGGACCGCACCAGGAGCAGGTGAGTATGTGACAGCCACCACTCCCCCTCCCCCGCCGACCCCCTGGGACAACGACTCGAGTATAAGCCGAGAGGGGCACTTTCAGTCCACAAAATTTTGCTGAAAATCTCGGCTTATACTCGAGTATATACGGTAAGTTCAAAACAGTCTTCCTACAGTTGCACATCCCTAAAGAGGAAACTTTTTTTTTTCACTTTTAGTAGAGAGGCCATCAATTCTTCACATTCAAAACATAACACCTGTTTTTCTCCCTAATTAAAGAGATAATTTTTGGTCGGCTTATAAAAAGGCTATTGTTTCTTCATTTAGCAAAGTGCAAAGCTTTTTATTTTCCCCAAAACAGGGATAATTGTTGACTCCAAGTTTGTGATAATACAACTGTTTCATCTGCTTTCACCGCTCGTTTATAAACAACAGCAATGCATGTATCTTCCCCCACCCAACCAAAAAAAGGATAATTTTTAGACCATTTATACAATTTATTTAGCCTAAAAAATCTAATTCTGCAGTATGTTAAATATGTTGTTGGTTATCTTTTATTATCATCCCCTTTCCCTAGCCAGATAGGTTGTAGTCATTTGAACATTAAAAGGCTGTGTTTACATTATAGTGATGAAGACTTTGAAACGCATTGATAATAGAATGTCTCCTTTGAATTCTGGACCATTCTTTTGGATATCCATCAGCAGTTAAGACAACCCACCTATTGTTTCTCTTCTGGCATTTCAATTTTTTTTAACCTGTAGGACTGCAGCAGCTGAGAAATTTAAGCTTGATCCTTGTTGCCTGATGCGCAACTGTAGCAGGTGAGCAATTCCCTGCACCTTATTGTGCTATGGAAATTTGGTTTGGATAAATCTATCCTTGTGTGTGCTGCGGCCTTTCCCAATTAGACTGAGTATTTTGAGCGCTCAAGAATGAGACTGCACAATATTGTGTCAATAACATTCCATCAATACTGATCATTTATTGTACATACATAGTTTTATAATTGCATATAGAAAGGAGTGGTTAGGGGTTGTTAGGGGTGGTTAGTTAATTACCATATTGTCTAGCTATTATTTCATTGGCTGACTGAGTACATAATGTATTTAACTGAGTACATGGCATATTCTGACTGAAGTCCACCTGGCAACAAGCTGATTTAGCACTCTTGGACGTAGCTGTCACCCTTATCCTGCTATTTCAGCAGGGTCCGCCGGAGGGGTGAGTATATCAATATTTTTTATTTTTATTATTTATTTTTTACATGAATATGGATCCCAGGCCCTGAAGGAGAGTCTCCTCTCCTCCAGACCCTGGGAACCATACGCACCGCACACTTCCGATTCCGATTTCCGATATCACAAAAATATCGGAACTTGGTATCGGAATTCCGATACAGCAAATATCGGCCGATACCCGATACTTGCAGTATCGGAATGCTCAACACTACTCTTGTATGTAGCTGTCACCCTTATCCTGCTATTTCAGCAAGACTTAGCGATATTCTAGACATTACTTCAGGACATCTGGCCTAAGTTCCTGTTTTTGCCTGGAAAACCCCATACAATCTGTCTGGCTTATATCAGTTTATGTCAGCCATTTTAAACCATTGATTATAATGTATATATTAGCTGTGAGTATATGAGTATATATGATTATAGAGGAGTATACATGCAAGTGAGATCTACATGATAAAAATATTTCTATCACAAGCCCCCCTTAGATATCACTTGCCCTAATCCTAGCCTCCTGTCCCAAAGCGCTGCAACTCTTTTGTGCTGCCGGTGAACTGACGCAAGCCTAGCGCCTACGCCCCACTCCGTACAGACTTTTCACAAATGGGCAGTCAGGAGATCTGTCCCTAACGGGGGTTCATTGCAATCAGTCTCTTAGTCAACAGCATGTGTAGTGAGTGGTGTGTATTCTTTATCAGGTAGGTCATCTATTCGGTCAGGCAGGGCATCCACAACATCATTCTGGCTTGGGTGTCATCTTCTGGTAGGGGAGCTTTCTTGCAATGCGATGAGTGGATCCAAGTGGGTCTTCCCTCCAGTTTCACAGAGGTTGGTGTCATCAGCAGCACTTGAACAGGACCATCAAATCTGGGATCGAGTCATGTTCTCCTTACAAACTTTTTCACCAACACCCAGTCTCCTGGCTTCAAGGAGTGCATACCGGACACTGAATCTGGATCTGGCAATGAAGAAAAAACTCGAGAATGGATGTTAGCAAGTTTCTTGGTGAGTTCAATTACATAAGAAGACAAAGTATCATATTACATAGTCAGCTGCTGAGGGAAAGAATACCCCAACCTGGGACTAGACCGAAGCAAAATTTCATATGGTGACAGCTTTTCTGGGTCTCTGGAAGTGTGCCTAACACTGAGTAATATGATTGGGAGTGTCTCATGCCATGCTTTGTTTGCCTCTTGGGCAACTTTCAACATCCTGTTCTTAAGTGTCCCATTCAGTCTTTCCACTTTCTCGCTACTCTGGGGATTGTAAGGAGTGTGTAGGCCTAAGTCTGACCTTACTGCTGACCAGATCTCTCATGTGAGATTTGCTATGAATGCGGGTCCCTGGTCACTCTCTATCACTTCTGGGACCCCATAGCTGCATATCTCGTCTCTGAGAGTAGCTTCTTTGCAGTAGTCTTTGCTGACTGGTTCCTCACTGGGAAAGCTTCTGGCCATCCTGAGAACACGTCCATGATCACAAGGGCATATTCGAAACCTCCACTTGGCGGCATCTGGATGTGGTCTATCTGGATCCTCTGGAAGGGGTACAGTGGTCTGGCAAGATGATGGGTGGGAACTTTCCCCATTCCTCCAGGGTTGCATTTGCCACAGGTCAGACAGCTGCCAGTGACCTTGGCTGTTAGGGTGGAGATCCCTGGAGCGAACCGGTAAGCACCAATCAGATCATTCTTCTGTGTCTTTGATCTGTATGTGGGCCCATGTGCCCACTGGACCACCATAGGGCATAGGGTAGATACTTCGGGGTAAACAGGGTAAACATAGTCCATTGAGTATACCCTTCCTCCTTCCTGTGTTGCTCCCTTCTGCATCCAGCATTCCTTCTTGTCCTTTGGGGTTTGCTCTTGCAACTTCTTAAACAGATCCCAAGACGTCATCTTTTCTGGTGTCTTGTCCTCAGTTGCCACGTAGTAGCCGTCTGGCTATACGACCTCTCCCACTTCTCCATATTGTCTTCCTTTGGCGGCTTCTTTGGCTGCCATATCCACCATATTGTTGCCCCGTGCCTCTACTGTGTTCAGTTTTCCATGTGCTTTGACTTTCAGTACTGCCACCATTTTTGGAAGTTGAAGTGCACTCAGCAGGTCCTTAATGGCTCCATGATGCTTCATGGTTGTTCCGCTTGCTGTGATGAAGTCTCTTGCAGCCCAGATGGGTCCAAAGTCGTGTGCTATGCCATGCGAGTACCTCGAATCGGTATACATTTCCGCAGTCTTGTCTTCTGCCATCTGGTAGGCCTTCGTCAGCGCTATCAGTTCTGCTTCCTGGGCTGACAGACTAGTCAGCAGACTTCTGGACCACAGGATCTCTTGATTGCTGGTCACTGCACATCCCATGTGGAATCTTCCTTCATCATCTGCAAATCTGGAGCCATCCACATAGAGGATCAACTCCGGGTTGGTCAGTGGCTCTTCTGCCATCTTGGGTAGTCCTGCTGTTTCCTGTTGCATGATGCTGAAGCAATCATGGTCATCCGTCCGGAGCAAATCCAGATCCCTGCGGAAGGTGTCATGCAGATTTTTATCTTGATCTGAATTTTTATCTGAGGATCCATATCTGTATGCCCCCTTGGGAGTGGGAGTAGAGTGGACAGATTGAGGACTGTGCATCTGCAGTTGGTGACATTGTCGGGCAGGAGTAGAGAGCACTGGAGGCAAAGATTCCTGGTGGTGGAGAGATGTTTTAGCTGGCTTTGGTTGAGGATTGCTGAGATGTCATGCGGAGCCAGGATTTCCAACGGGTTTTCCAATGATGTCAGCAGTCCTGTCCATGAGGGCGTGTGCTGCAACTGCTGCTCTCATGCAGGAGGAAGAGGCTCCCCTTGCAACTGGATCCAGGCGAGCTGAAAAGTAGTCCAAAGGTCTCTGCTTTCCCCCCTGAAGCTGCGTCAGGACTCCAGTAGCAAGGCCTTCTTTTTCCATCAAATAGAGATGGAATGGCTTCTCGTAGTCAGGTGGGCCTAGTGCTGGCACTGAGACTACAGAGCCTTTTAACTTGTTGAACGAGCTGAAGGCTGCATCTGCCAGGAGGAACAGGGTAACGCTGACGTATTCACACAGAGGCTTCATTAGGACTGAAGCATCAGGGATCCAGGCTCTGCAATACGAAACTAGACCAAGGAAGGCCTGTAGCACCTTTGGAGTTGTTGGAGGAACCATCTTCTCCACTGTGGTCTTCCGGTCATCTGTCAGGCGTTTCGCTTGGTGAGCAATACAGTGTCTCTGGAACGTAACTTGCTTCAGACACCACTGGACTTTGTTCTTTGAGACTTTGCAATGCTGCTCCGCCAGGTAGAGTAGGAGATACAAGAAATGGGCTTTACACGTGCCAACTGCGCAAAGGAGTAGATCGTCCACGTATTGTAGCAGGGTTACTTCTGTATGTTCTGTGACCCAGTTGGTGAGGACTGTGGACATTGCTTTGGTGAACTGTGAAGGGCTGTTCTGGGCCCACTGTGGCATCACTGTCCATGTGTAGTGTCCCCCCTGGTGCGTTAAGGCAAACAGGTACTGATCATCTGGGTGAAGGGGAACACTGAAGAAAACATTAGCCAGGTTGGTCACTGTGAACACTTTTGCTGTGGCAGGCACATTTGAGAGCAGAGTGTGCGGATTCAGCATAATTGCAGTTTCAAACACCGTGGCCTCATTCACAGCTCTCAGGTCATGTACTATTCTGAACTTGGCTGGCTCTCATTTTACAGTCTTTTTCTTGACCAGGAAAAGCGGGGTATTGCAAGGCGATGTGCAAGGAACAATGATTCCTATTTCCAGGTAGACCTTCAGTTGGTCAGAGGCAGCTTGACTCTAGGCCTGGCCTGGGCCTTACGAGGGTACGGGGTACCTGGCTTGAGTGACACCCGTACTGGGGCAACTTGAGGTTTTTCCCATGTCCTGGGGTCCCTTAGACCATAGACTTTCTGGTACTACGTCCAGTACCTCCTTGGGTAGGCCTCATCGGTTGTTTAATGTTCTTGTAGGGCTGCCAGCATGATTCTTCTTGGGTCAGGGATGAAGAAAGTGTCACAGTCCCATCTTCCTGGAACACTATGGTTGCCTTCAGCTTCTGCAGTAGGTCTGCTCCCAGCAGGTTGAGTGGCAGGTCCTAGACACCACAAACTGGGACAGGATAGAGTGTCCTGGCTGAGTGCACACCCTCAGTGGCTTTGTAAGCTGAGAATGTCTGACTTGACCATCAATGCCCATGTGAGACACAGAGGATTCTGATAGGCAGGTGGGATCAGTGAGTTCCACAGGTCTCATCACACTTCTGGCTGCACCAGTGTGCAGAAGAAAAGATCTGACAATGCCATCCACTTTCAGGGCAATTTGAGGTATTGATCCTGCAGATGAGGTTTTACATGTCAGGAGCGTAGTGTCTTGCGGACCTGGCTTGCTTGCCCCTGTCCTATGGATGGGTACTTCACTGCTTTCTGTACTTCTTCCTTGACCTGTTTCTCTGGACCAACTCTTGGGTTGCATGGATGCTCTGCACTGGTTCTGGAAATGTCCAAACTTGCCACAGTTGCAACACTTGACACTTCTTCTGTCTTTGAAGGGTGGTTGTGCTTCCAGGTCAGTGGTCACCATGAAAGGGGCCGTCCTCTGCACTCCTGATTGGGACTCAATCCTCTTGGCTACTGTGGACAATGGCATGATGGGCATTGTAGCGGTAGTGGGGTCCGGCCTGCTGATTGAAGCTGCAGTGGTAAGATGGGGCCTGCAGTTGCGTCCGTGGCGAGGCCCGGGGGTGCCATGAGACCGGCGGCTGCATCCAACCCAAGGTCTTGGGGCATTACAGGGGCTGCGGCTGCATCTGCCATCACTTCTTCCCCCTTTGCTAATCTTATTGAGGTCGGTGTCTCGTCTCCGGAGTCTGCAGCGGTTCTTCTGGTGTGTTGCTCAGCACTTTGCAGCGTCTTCACCTCTGGCTCCCCTTCTGGCGTTCTCAGCAGCACAGCACCCATTTCCTTCTTCGTGCTCTTTTTGGTGCTATAGTGGCAGCAGTTTTGGCAACAATTGGCAATAAACAGTCTCCTAGGCGTACATAAACCATTTTGCTGGGTCAGTCCACTGTTATTGACCTGTTCTCAGGCCTAGCCACTATCAGTGGTTTCCTGGTTGGCTGTCTCAGTCCATGCACAAAGGCCTGTGCCAACATTTGCCTGTGTATCTGGTCATGAATGGTGTAGCCCAAGTCTTGGAAAACTAGCATTACTCTGCCATGAAACTTCTTTACAGACTCTGTCTTGTCTTGGCTCATGTCATGTATGCTGAGGGCTTGTCCTGCCAATCTGCCTTTGGCCCACTCTCTGAGCTGTTCAATCAGCTGGCCGTGACTCCCAAGCCTGTACATCTAATTCTGCTAGAAGTTTGAATTGTTCCTTCATGATTGGCCAGAGTACATCGCCTGCTTCTATTTCCATTTATGGCCCAGAGATCATTCCAGGTGGCTGCATATGTTCGCTAGTTCTGCTACATTCTTTGGTAAAATGGCATGGGATGCATCAAAAGGGTCTGGAAGATTGTCACCTGACTTGAAGTGCAGTGCACATAGTGTAATGGTGGTGCCTCTATCTGCCCCTGCATTCTTGGTGCCTATGGGTTTCTTTTACGAGTACTGGACAGCATGAATGATGTTCCCTCTTCATCTTCATCAGAGGAATAGTTGTGTTAGCGTGTACTGGGGTCATACACTGGCTGATATTGGACTTAAAAGTTGCCCTTTTATGTGAGGATGTCTCCCCCTTGCTGAAGCTGTGATGGATTAGGCTTATAATTCTATGTTGGTGTGAATGTAGGCAGCTCTGACTGGTGCTGAAATTGTACATTATCAACAAATGGTCCTCCCCCTCTGCACCCAGGGCTGAGCTGTCTGCTGCCTGATGTGTCTGGAGGTTGCCTACTGCATTGTGTGTAGGGGGATTTTCACCTTCTTTCCACGATATCACAACTGGCAATGGCTGGATTGTGCCAGGGACATAGAAGGGTAACCTTGTGCTGTAAGCACCACATTGTTTGAATTGGGCGTTGGCTCAGCCGGAAACGGAGAAGAAGAAGAAGAAGAAGAAGGAAAAAGAAGGAGGAGGGATTGAAAAGAGTATAGGAGGAGGAGGTGAGGAGTGAGGAACAGAGGGAGGAGAAGATGGGAGGTGTGGAAGAGAGAGAGAAGGAGGAGAAGAGAGGGTGAAGATGGGTGTGGAGAAGGAGGAGCAGGAGGAGATAGGTGTGGTGGGGGAGTGGAGAAGGAGGAGAGAGAGAGGGTGAGTAAAAAAGGAGGAAAGAGAGGAGTGGAGAAGAAGGAGAGAGAGAGGGTGAGCAAAAAAGGAGGAAAGAGGTGTGGAGAAGAAGGAGATGGAGTAGAGAGGTGTGGAGTAGAGAGATAGGGAGAGAGAGAAGAGAAAAGTGTGGAGAAAGAGGAGAGGAAAGGAGAGAGAGAGAAGAAGGAGGAGAGAAAGAGTGACAGAGAAAAAGGAGGATAGAGAAGAACAACAAGAACAATAGAGAGGAGCAATGATGCCTTCTCCCTGTAGGGAGGGATGGGGCGTGCCACATATTGTGCAAAAACTCCCTATACCATGGATTCTGCTGAAAGTAGACTGCACTGATCCAATATCTCCCATCTTATACACACAAAAAATCACTTCCTGGTTTGCTCACATATCTTTCTGTACCACCTAAACGATGTAAGCTCTGCTGCTACTGTATACCATGTATTAGCATTCAGCAATTTAACATCAGCTAACTTCCCTTTTTTCCTTTCTACGTCATGCCATCCCGCAGCTTGAAGTCTGCCATTCTTATGAATTTCACATACTTTATACCTTCCAAAATTCTTCACATACTTAACACCTTCATGTTCTGCCACTATCTGGGGGGCTGTTTTCTCATCAGGAAGTAAAAGACCCTCCTGTTGCTGGGCCACCTTATACCCCATGGCAAAAACAAAAATAAAAAACAAACAAAAAAAGGGAAAAAAACAGCAAAAACTCCTAAAAATGAGTATATAACTCCCCCCCCCCCCAAAAAAAACCCCAAAAGAACAGAAAACCATCAAAAACCTGGTACACGATCAAAAACTCAAAATTTTGATACAAAAGGAAAAAAAAATATTTAAATAAAGGTAAAAAGTAAAGAGATTGAAGGAAAACTTTGGAAAATTTAATAAAAAAAACTTTAAAACTTTAAAATGAAAAAAGATAGACGGAATACCTTCAAATGAGTAAAAAGTTAAAACGGCTTCTCTTTTTTTTTTCAAACTCTTTGTGCTCAAACGTAGTCAGACACACACTTCCCCTTTTCTTATGCTGCTGTATCCAATGTCTAAAATCACGTATCAGAGAACAAGTATGTCACAGCAAAAATGATAGATAGCACTTAGTTTAATTTCTTCAAAAATAGCTACACCATAGCCTGCATCGCAGAAACAGCCAGAAAAAAACAGATGTGACAGTGTGATTTACAATGGATATATCTTTGCCAGTGGCAGAAAGGGCAGTTCAGAAAAAGAAAAAAAAAACCCTTTCTTTTACAATTGTATGCACTTGAAGCAGCAATACGTGACACAAAGAGAAACAGATAGACGTCCGGGAGATGCCCCTTTTATTATTCTGTGACACGTGCAGGTTGCGCTGGGAACAGACTACTGCCAATCGCACTGGGCACACCTGTGCCCGGGCCGCCTGAGTGAGAAACACAACAAGCGGGAAATCTACCACCCCGGTCCGGTCATCCTGACTGGCTCGCCGGCACTACGGGAATCTGCAGTATCCCTCTAAGTTATCACTACCCGAGCCTGGAACATGGGACTACCTGCCCCTGGGACTACCTGTCCCTCCTATGCACGGGAATCCTGCAATAACTTATCGAGCGATTTGACCTCCTGCGGTCTGTTACCCAGCAACCACAAGCAAAACAGTCACCGTTCCTGCTTTTCTCCCGGATCTCACACAAACATGGAACACATACACGACACACAGCAGACACCTTGACTTATATCCCAGGGTTTGTTAGATATGGGCTTTGGACATTTTACACTACCTGGGAATGCGGTGGTGACCACACCTGACCGGCAAGAGGCATAGACCCGGACTGGGCACAGGGGACTTTCAGGCAAGATGATAACATTTTCTTACCTTACTTATGGAGCTGCGCAGTCTCCGTCCCGTGAACCAAGGCCATGGCCAACACCTCCGTCTCTCCGGTTAGCAGGGACCCCTGTGTGTTTCATCCACGCCCCACATTGGGCACCATTATGTTATGGAAATTTGGTTTGGATAAATCTATCCTTGTGTGTGCTGCGGCCGTTCCCAATTAGACTGAGTATTTTGAGCGCTCAAGAATGAGACTGCACAATATTGTGTCAATAACATTCCATCAATACTGATCATTTATTGTACATACATAGTTTTATAATTGCATATGGAAACGAGTGGTTAGGGGTTGTTAGGGGTGGTTAGTTAATTACCATATTGTCTAGCTATTATTTCATTGGCTAACTGAGTACATAATGTATTTAACTGAGTACATGGCATATTCTGACTGAAGTCCACCTGGCAACAAGCTGATTTAGCACTCTTGGATAGGGTTGAGCGAAACGGGTCATTCATTTTCAAAAGTCGCCGACTTTTGGCAAAGTCGGCGTCTCATGAAACCGAGCCGATCCCAGCGTTGCATCGGCCATGCGGTATGCGACTTTCGCGCCAAAGTCGCGTTTCAATGACGCGAAAAGCGCCATTTCTCAGCCAATGAAGGTGAATGCAGAGTGTGGGCAGCGTGATGACATAGGTCCTGGTCCCCACCATCTTAGAGAAGGGCATTGCAGTGATTGGCTTGCTGTCTGCGGCGTCACAGAGGCTATAAAGGGGTGTTCCCGCCGACCGCCATCTCACTGCTGCTGATCTGAGCTTAGGGAGAGGTTGCTGCCGCTTCATTAGAAGCAGGGAGAGCGTTAGGCAGGGTCCATTAACCACCAAACCGCTTGTGCTGTAGCGATTTCCACTGTCCAACACCACCTTCGGTGTGCAGGGACAGTGGAAGCTACATTTTTTTTTTCTCTCAGCGCTGTAGCTCATTGGGCTGCCCTAGAAGGCTCCCTGATAGCTGTATTGCTGTGTGTACGCCACTGTGCAAACCAACTGCTTTTTTCAAAGCACATATCCTCTTGTTCCTTCCTTTCTGCACAGCTATCTTTTTTGTTTGTCCACACTTTTTATTTAATTTGTGCATCAGTCCACTCCTTTTTGCTGCCTGCCATACCTGGCTGAGATTACTGCAGGGAGATAGTAATTGTAGGACAGTCCCTGTTTTTTTTTTGTTTTTTTTGTGGGAGATTAAGATTGGCATTTCTGCTAGAGTGCCATCCCTGTGTGTGCCATCTCTCACTCAGTGGGCCATAGAAAGCCTATTTATTTTTTTGCTTGATTTGGGTTCTAAAATCTACCTGAAAAAAAATCACTACATCAATCAGTGGGAGATTAATATTGCCCTTTCTGCTTGTGTGCCACTCCTGACCCCTGTGTGTGCCATCTCTCACTCAGTGGGCCATATAAAGCCTATTTATTTTTTATTATTTGGTTTCTAAAGTCTCCCTGAAAAAGAAAAAAAAAGAAAACAGTGGGAGATTAATATTGCCCTTTCTGCTTGTGTGCCACTCCTGACTCCTGTGTGTGCCATCTCTCACTCAGTGGGCCATAGAAAGCCTATTTATTTTTTATTATTTGGTTTCTAAAGTCTCCCTGAAAAAGAAAAAAAAAGAAAACAGTGGGAGATTAATATTGCCCTTTCTGCTTGTGTGCCACTCCTGACTCCTGTGTGTGCCATCTCTCACTCAGTGGGCCATAGAAAGCCTTTGTTTTTTTTATTATTTGGTTTCTAAAGTCTCCCTGAAAAAGAAAAAAAAAATAAAACAGTGGGAGATTAATATTGCCCTTTCTGCTTGTGTGCCACTCCTGACTCCTGTGTGTGCCATCTCTCACTCAGTGGGCCATAGAAAGCCTTTGTTTTTTTTATTATTTGGTTTCTAAAGTCTCCCTGAAAAAGAAAAAAAAATTAAAACAGTGGGAGATTAATATTGCCCTTTCTTCTTGTGTGCCACTCCTGACTCCTGTGTGTGCCATCTCTCACTCAGTGGGCCATAGAAAGCCTATTTATTTTTTATTATTTGGTTTCTAAAGTCTCCCTGAAAAAGAAAAAAAAAAGAAAACAGTGGGAGATTAATATTGCCCTTTCTGCTTGTGTGCCACTCCTGACTCCTGTGTGTGCCATCTCTCACTCAGTGGGCCATAGAAAGCCTTTGTTTTTTTATTATTTGGTTTCTAAAGTCTCACTGAAAAAGAAAAAAAAAATAAAACAGTGGGAGATTAATATTGCCCTTTCTGCTTGTGTGCCACTCCTGACTCCTGTGTGTGCCATCTCTCACTCAGTGGGCCATAGAAAGCCTATTTATTTTTTATAATTTGGTTTCTAAAGTCTCCCTGAAAAAGAAAAAAAAAATAAAACAGTGGGAGATTAATATTGCCCTTTCTGCTTGTGTGCCACTCCTGACTCCTGTGTGTGCCATCTCTCACTCAGTGGGCCATAGAAAGCCTATTTATTTTTTATTATTTGGTTTCTAAAGTCTCCCTGAAAAAGAAAAAAAAAGAAAACAGTGGGAGATTAATATTGCCCTTTCTGCTTGTGTGCCACTCCTGACTCCTGTGTGTGCCATCTCTCACTCAGTGGGCCATAGAAAGCCTTTGTTTTTTTTATTATTTGGTTTCTAAAGTCTCCCTGAAAAAGAAAAAAAAATTAAAACAGTGGGAGATTAATATTGCCCTTTCTGCTTGTGTGCCACTCCTGACTCCTGTGTGTGCCATCTCTCACTCAGTGGGCCATAGAAAGCCTATTTATTTTTTATTATTTGGTTTCTAAAGTCTCCCTGAAAAAGAAAAAAAAAAGAAAACAGTGGGAGATTAATATTGCCCTTTCTGCTTGTGTGCCACTCCTGACTCCTGTGTGTGCCATCTCTCACTCAGTGGGCCATAGAAAGCCTATTTATTTTTTATTATTTGGTTTCTAAAGTCTCCCTGAAAAAGAAAAAAAAAAGAAAACAGTGGGAGATTAATATTGCCCTTTCTGCTTGTGTGCCACTCCTGACTCCTGTGTGTGCCATCTCTCACTTAGTGGGCCATAGAAAGCCTTTGTTTTTTTTATTATTTGGTTTCTAAAGTCTCCCTGAAAAAGAAAAAAAAAAGAAAACAGTGGGAGATTAATATTGCCCTTTCTGCTTGTGTGCCACTCCTGACTCCTGTGTGTGCCATCTCTCACTCAGTGGGCCATAGAAAGCCTTTGTTTTTTTTATTATTTGGTTTCTAAAGTCTCCCTGAAAAAGAAAAAAAAAATTAAAACAGTGGGAGATTAATATTGCCCTTTCTGCTTGTGTGCCACTCCTGACTCCTGTGTGTGCCATCTCTCACTCAGTGGGCCATAGAAAGCCTATTTATTTTTTATTATTTGGTTTCTAAAGTCTCCCTGAAAAAGAAAAAAAAAAGAAAACAGTGGGAGATTAATATTGCCCTTTCTGCTTGTGTGCCACTCCTGACTCCTGTGTGTGCCATCTCTCACTCAGTGGGCCATAGAAAGCCTATTTATTTTTTATTATTTGGTTTCTAAAGTCTCCCTGAAAAAGAAAAAAAAAATAAAACAGTGGGAGATTAATATTGCCCTTTCTGCTTGTGTGCCACTCCTGACTCCTGTGTGTGCCATCTCTCACTCAGTGGGCCATAGAAAGCCTATTTATTTTTTATTATTTGGTTTCTAAAGTCTCCCTGAAAAAGAAAAAAAAAAGAAAACAGTGGGAGATTAATATTGACATTTGTGCTTGAGTGACAGTCCTGCGTGTGTGGCATCTCTGTGATTTGGTGCCACAGAAAACAGAGTGTGTAACATTGTGCCTGATTTTCCTTGTGGTCTCACCAACCTGTTAAGGGATATTGAAATCATACTGAAGTTATAGCTCACCGTGTAAGTTGTTTGACAGCAACAAATAAAGTTACTTTGGTTAAGTTTTTAAAACAATGAGGAAGTCTGGTGCAAGAGGTCGTCGTGGCCGTGGGCGTTCATTGTCAGCTGGTAATGATGGTAGTGGTAGTGGAGCATCAGGTGGTCGTGGGGATAAAAATATTCCACCTAAGTCTGGAGCTGTGGAGCCAGTTTCGTCGTCTGGCTACACAAGGCCTCGAACGCTCTCTTTTCTGGGAGTAGGAAAACCGCTTTTAAAGGCGGAGCAGCAACAGCAAGTTTTGGCTTACATTGCAGACTCAGCCTCTAGCTCTTTTGCCTCCTCTTCTGAAACTGGTAAATGTAAAAGCAGCGCGTCGCTTGTGGATGTTCACGGTCAGGGACAAGTCGCTTCCTTGTCCTCTTCAGCAAAAACTACAACAAGAGAGAAGGATGCAGCAGGCGACACAACGGGTTACTCCATGGAGCTCTTTACACATACCGTCCCTGGCTTAGAAAGTGAAACACTTAACAGGTCATGCCCATTACAAGTAGATTCTGACATGGAATGCACTGATGCACAGCCACAGCCAGAGTACTATGCTGCTCCTTTGACTCAGACCACCACATTGCCCTCTTAGGGTACTGATCCACAATCAGACCCTGATGAGACTATGTTGCCCCGCCACGAACGCTATACCACCGACCGACACAGTGACACAGATGAAGTTGCACACGAGCTCGAAGAGGAGGTAATAGATGACCCAGTTGTTGACCCCGATTGACAGCCATTGGGGGAACAGGGGGAAGGCGGCAGTAGTTCAGAAGCGGAGGTGGAGGAGGGGCCGCAGCAGGCATCAACATCGCAACAGGTTCCATCTGCCGGGCCCGTATCTGGCCCAAAACGCGTGTCAAAGCCAAAACCTGTTGGAGGACAGCGTGGCCATCCGGTTAAAGCTCAGTCTGCAATCCCTGAAAAGGGATCCGATGCTAGGAAGAGTGCAGTCTGGCATTTTTTTAAACAACATCCAATTGATCAGCGCAAAGTCATCTGTCAAAAATGTTCAACTAGCTTAAGCAGAGGTCAGAATCTGAAAAGTCTAAATACTAGTTGCATGCATAGACACTTAACCACCATGCATTTTCAAGCCTGGACTAACTACCAAACGTCCCTTAAGGTTGTAGCACCCTCGGCCAATGAAGCTAGTCAGCAACGCAACATCCCTTCCGTCACTGTAAGGCCACCATTTTCCACACCACCGGCAGTATCTGTGCAGGTTTCTTTGCCAGCCAAAAGCAGTCAGGGTCAGGGAATCACCAGTTTTGTAGGAGGAAATATTGCATCTAGGGCACCGGCGGAAACAATACCGTCTCCAACCGTCTCTCAGTCTGCCATGTACACCGGCACACCTGAAAGTTCCACGATCTCCAGCTCTCCAGTCCAGCTCACCCTACATGAGACTCTGGTTAGAAAAAGGAAGTACTTATCCTCGCATCCGCGTACACAGGGTTTTAACGCCCACATAGCTAGACTAATCTTGTTAGAGATGATGCCCTACCGGTTAGTTGAAAGCGAAGCTTTCAAAGCCCTGATGGAGTACGCTGAACCACGATACGAGCTACCCAGTCAACACTTTTTTTCCAGAAAAGCCATCCCAGCCCTGCACCAGCATGTTAAACAGCGCATCGTCCATGCACTCAGGCAATCTGTGAGTACAAAGGTGCACCTGACTACAGATGCATGGACCAGTAGGCATGGCCAGGGACGTTATGTGTCCATCACGGCACACTGGGTGAATGTGGTGGATGCAGGGTCCACAGGGGACATCAATTTCGGGACAGTTGTGCCTAGCCCACGGTCTAGGAAACAGTTGGCTGTAGGCGTTCGCACCCCCTCCTCCTCCTCCTCCTCGTCCTCCTGCAGAAGCTACAGCTCTTCCACAGACCGCAGTCGGCCAACCACTCCATCGGCAGATGACACTGTTGCACACCAGTTGTCCCATTATGGGCCAGCTACTGGCAAGCGTCAGCGGGCTGTATTGGCTATGAAGTGTTTGAGTGACAACAGACACACCGCGGAAGTTCTGTCCGAGTTCTTGCAACAAGAAACGCAGTCGTGGCTGGGCACAGTAGATCTTGAGGCAGGCAAGGTAGTGAGTGATAACGGAAGGAATTTCATGGCTGCCATCTCCCTTTCCCAACTGAAACACATTCCTTGCCTGGCTCACACCTTAAACCTGGTGGTGCAGTGCTTATTATCCTGGGTTCTCCGACCTGCTCCTCAAAGTGCGTGGACTTTGCTCACATATCCGACGTTCGCCTGTACACTCCAGCCGTATGCAGACCTATCAGCGGTCTTTGAACCTTCCCCAGCATCGCCTAATCATAGACGTTGCAACAAGGTGGAACTCAACACTGCACATGCTTCAGAGACTGTGCCAACAGAGGCGGGCTGTTATGTTTTTGTGGGAGGATACACATACACGGGCAGGCATTAGGATGGCAGACATGGAGTTGTCAGGTGTGCAGTGGTCGAAGATACAAGACATGTGTCAAGTCCTTCAGTGTTTTGAGGAATGCACACGGCTGGTTAGTGCAGACAACGCCATAATAAGCATGAGCATCCCCCTAATGCGTCTGCTGATGCAAAGTTTGATGCACATAAAGGATCAGGCGTCTGCACCAGAGGAAGAGGAAAGCCTTGATGACAGTCAGCCATTGTCTGGTCAGGGCAGTGTACAGGACGAGGTAGCGGGCGAAGAGGAGGTGGAGGACGAGGAGGATGATGGGGATGAGTATATTTTTAATGCGGAAGCTTTCCCGGGGGCACTGGAAATTGGTTGCGTGGCAAGGTCGGGTTCTGGTTTTTTGAGGGACACAAGTGACGTAGATTTGCCTGAAACTGCCCTTCAACCAATCACAACCGGAGATTTGACAACTGGAACTTTGGCCCACATGGCGGATTATGCCTTACGTATCCTAAAAAGGGACACACGCATTACGAAAATGATGAACGATGACGATTACTGGTTGGCCTGCCTCCTTGATCCACGCTATAAAGGCAAATTGCAAAATATTATGCCACATGAGAACTTGGAACTAATATTAGCAACCAAACAATCAACTCTTGTTGACCGTTTGCTTCAGGCATTCCCAGCACACAGCGCACGTGATCGTTCTCACACGAGCTCCAGGGGGCAGCAGACTAGGAGTGTTAGGGGTGCACACATCAGAAGTGGCGTTGGACAGAGGGGTTTTCTGACCAGGTTGTGGAGTGATTTTGCTATGACCGCAGACAGGACAGGTACTGCTGCATCAATTGAAAGTGACAGGCGACAACATTTGTCCAGTATGGTTACTAACTATTTTTCATCCCTTATCGATGTTATCCCTCAACCGTCATTCCCATTTGATTACTGGGCCTCCAAATTAGACACCTGGCCAGAATTGGCAGAATATGCATTGCAGGAGCTTGCTTGCCCGGCAGCAAGTGTCCTATCAGAAAGAGTATTCAGTGCTGCAGGTTCAATATTAACCGAAAAAAGGACTCGTCTGGCTACCCAAAATGTTGACGATCTAACATTCATTAAAATGAACCACAACTGGATTTCGAAATCTTTTGCCCCACCTTGCCCGGCCGACACCTAGCTTTCCTATGAAAAGCTCTTGCCTGTGGACTACTGTGAATTACTTTTCTAATGTCTAATTTTCTGCAGCTGATTGTCCAGCATACGACATGTTTACACCTCCCTAAATGGCCAAACTCCCCACACAGGGCCGTGGTATCGCTACTTGGCGCAAGCACCCGTGAGACTGCTGTTTGTCTGAAGAGGTGGGTGTGCTCGCTTTTGGTCGACGGCATTGCTACTGGGTCCCTCATAGTACAATAAAGTGTCTCTGGCGGTGGTGGTGCGCACCCAACGTCAGACTCACTGTTGTAACATGAGGGGCCCTGGGCCTGTACCGCCGGCCACAAGAGAGTTCACCCACCCCCAGGTCAAACATTGCTCTACCACTTCCACAGTTATCTCTCACACTTCCACCAATGTTTAGTCTATGCGCTGACATCCTTCCATACCTGCCACTGACAATACCATTGTGTTGACATGTATGATGGTACTTAACATAGTCAGGGGCAGTGTCCTCTATTTACCACAGTAAATACTTTGTGCTAAATTAGTAGGTCTGAAACAACGCAGAGGATCCCACCCCTGAACCTAATGATTGCACCCTTTAGTGTTTTTGTTTTGTTTTAATGCGAGACATTCACATTTAATTGTTGTTTTTGACTACTAACTGGCAGACACTCATTACAATCGGCCTCCGTTGACCAGACCACTGCTGCCCATGTACCCCTGGAACCAATTATAAAGTGCCTACAGCCAGCCCATTTTATTGTGTTAGGCCTTCGAAGCCTGTCTGCGGTCCCTCCTTCCACTAGGCCTCCACTGACCAGACCACTGCTGCCCGTGTACCCCTGGAACCAATTATAAAGTGCCTACAGCCAGCCCATTTTATTGTGTTAGGCCTTCGAAGCCTGTCTGCGGTCCGTCCTTCCACTAGGCCTCCACTGACCAGACCACTGCTGCCCGTGTACCCCTGGAACCAATTATAAAGTGCCTACAGCCAGCCCATTTTATTGTGTTAGGCCTTCGAAGCCTGTCTGCGGTCCCTCCTTCCACTAGGCCTCCACTGACCAGACCACTGCTGCCCGTGTACCCCTGGAACCTATTTTACAGTGCCTACAGCCAGCCCATTTTATTGTGTTAGGCCTTCGAAGCCTGTCTGCGGTCCCTCCTTCCACTAGGCCTCCACTGACCAGACCACTGCTGCCAGTGTACCCCTGGAACCAATTATAAAGTGCCTACAGCCAGCCCATTTTATTGTGTTAGGCCTTCGAAGCCTGTCTGCGGTCCCTCCTTCCACTAGGCCTCCACTGACCAGACCACTGCTGCCCGTGTACCCCTGGAACCAATTATAAAGTGCCTACAGCCAGCCCATTTTATTGTGTTAGGCCTTTGAAGCCTGTCTGCGGTCCCTCCTTCCACTAGGCCTCCACTGACCAGACCACTGCTGCCCGTGTACCCCTGGAACCTATTTTACAGTGCATAGAGCCTATTTTTTATTTTATTTAATATTAATAAAGCCAGGATGGACTACGATGTACCACGCTATGAGCTACCCAGTTGACAATTCTTTTGCGAGAAAAGCCATCCCACCCCTCCACCAGCATGTTAAAGACCGCATTGTCCTTGCATTCTGTCAATCTGTGAGTCCAAAGGTACACCTGACAACAGACACATGGACCTGTAGGCATGGCCACGGAAGGTTACGTGTCCTTTGTGGCTCAATGGGTTAATGTATTGGATGCATGGTCCACACAGGGGACAGCCTGCTAAGTCTGTCTGCAGTCCCTAATTCAAGTTGTCCTCAACTGAATAAAGCTGAGCTTCTACCTTCTGGCTCTGATTAACTGCTGTTTTTAAACAAATTGGTGGTTCCGGCCTACTAACGGTGTCTGCCCCTGCCTGGTGTTGTCCTCAACTGAATAAAGCTGAGCTTCTACCTTCTGGCTCTGATTAACTGCTGTTTTTAAACAAATTGGTGGTTCCGGCCTACTAACAGTGTCTGCCCCTGCCTGGTGTTGTCCTCAACTGAATAAAGCTGAGCGTCTACCTTCTGGCTCTGATTAACTGCTGTTTTTAAACAAATTGGTGGTTCCGGCCTACTAACGGTGTCTGCCCCTGCCTGGTGTTGTCCTCAACTGAATAAAGCTGAGCTTCTACCTTCTGGCTCTGATTAACTGCTGTTTTTAAACAAATTGGTGGTTCCGGCCTACTAACGGTGTCTGCCTCTGCCTGGTGTTGTCCTCTACTGAATAAAGCTGAGCTTCTACCTTCTGGTTCTTATTAAGCTTTTTTTTTTTTTTTTTTTTTTTAATTGCTGGATGGGGCCTAATACCTCTGTTTGCTGCTCCCTGGTGTTTGTCCTCAACTGAATACAGCTGAGCTTCTACCTTCTGGCTCTCATTAAGTGCTGTGTTTTTAAAAAATGGTGTTTAGGGCCTAGTAACGGTGTCTGCCCCTGCCTGGTGTTTGTCCTCAACTGAATACAGCTGAGCTTCAACCTTCTGGCTCTCATTAAGTGCTGTTTATTTTTTTAAAAAATGGTGTTTAGGGCCTACTAACGGTGTCTGCCCCTGCCTGGTGTTGTCCTCAACTGAATAAAGCTGAGCTTCTACCTTCTGGCTCTGATTAACTGCTGTTTTTAAACAAATTGGTGGTTCCGGCCTACTAACGGTGTCTGCCCCTGCCTGGTGTTGTCCTCAACTGAATAAAGCTGAGCTTCTACCTTCTGGCTCTGATTAACTGCTGTTTTTAAACAAATTGGTGGTTCCGGCCTACTAACGGTGTCTGCCCCTGCCTGGTGTTGTCCTCAACTGAATAAAGCTGAGCTTCTACCTTCTGGCTCTGATTAACTGCTGTTTTTAAACAAATTGGTGGTTCCGGCCTACTAACGGTGTCTGCCCCTGCCTGGTGTTGTCCTCAACTGAATAAAGCTGAGCTTCTACCTTCTGGCTCTGATTAACTGCTGTTTTTAAACAAATTGGTGGTTCCGGCCTACTAACGGTGTCTGCCCCTGCCTGGTGTTGTCCTCAACTGAATAAAGCTGAGCTTCTACCTTCTGGCTCTGATTAACTGCTGTTTTTAACCCCTTCACCCCCAAGGGTGGTTTGCACGTTAATGACCGGGCCAATTTTTACAATTCTGACCACTGTCCCTTTATGAGGTTATAACTCTGGAACGCTTCAACGGATCTTGGCGATTCTGACAATGTTTTCTCGTGACATATTGTAATTCATGATAGTGGTAAAATTTCTTCGATATAAGTTGCGTTTATTTGTGAAAAAAACGAATATTTGGCGAAAATTTTGAAAATTTCGCAATTTTCCAACTTTTAATTTTTATGCCCTTAAATCACAGACATATGTCACGCAAAATACTTAATAAGTAACATTTCCCACATGTCTACTTTACATCAGCACAATTTTGGAACCAAAATTTTTTTTTGTGACGGAGTTATAAGGGTTAAAAGTTGACCAGCAATTTCTCATTTTTACAACACCATTTTTTTTTAGGGACCACATCTCATTTGAAGTCATTTTGAGGGGTCTATATGATAGAAAATACCCAAGTGTGACACCATTCTAAAAACTGCACCCCTCAAGGTACTCAAAACCACTTTCAAGAAGTTTATTAACCCTTCAGGTGTTTCACAGGAATTTTTGGAATGTTTAAATAAAAATGAACATTTAACTTTTTTTCACACAAAATTTATTTCAGATCCAATTTGTTTTATTTTACCAAGGGTAACAGGAGAAAATAGACCCCAAAATTTGTTGTACAATTTGTCCTGAGTATGCTGATACCCCATATGTGGGGGTAATCCACTGTTTGGGCGCATGGCAGAGCTCGGAAGGAAAGGAGCGCCATTTGACTTTTCAATGCAAAATTGACTGGAATTGAGATGGGACGCCATGTTGCATTTGGAGAGCCCCTGATGTGCCTAAACATTGAAACCCCCCACAAGTGACACCATTTTGGAAAGTAGACCCCCTAAGGAACTTATCTAGATGTGTGGTGAGCACTTTGACCCAACAAGTGCTTCACAGAAGTTTATAATGCAGAGCGGTAAAAATAAAAAATCATATTTTTTCACAAAAATGATCTTTTCACCCCCAATTTTTTATTTTCCCAAGGGTAAGAGAAGAAATTGGACCCCAAAAATTGTTGTGCAATTTGTCCTGAGTACGCTGATACCCCATATGTGGGTGTAAACCATTGTTTGGGCGCAGGGCAGAGCTCGGAAGGGAAGGAGCGCCATTTGACTTTTCAATGCAAAATTGACTGGAATTGAGATGGGACGCCATGTTGCATTTGGAGAGCCCCTGATGTGCCTAAACATTGAAACCCCCCACAAGTGACACCATTTTGGAAAGTAGACCCCCTAAGGAACTTATCTAGATGTGTGGTGAGCACTTTGACCCAACAAGTGCTTCACAGAAGTTTATAATGCAGAGCCGTAAAAATAAAAAATCATATTTTTTCACAAAAATGATCTTTTCGCCCCCAATTTTTTATTTTCCCAAGGGTAAGAGAAGAAATTGGGCCCCAAAAATTGTTGTGCAATTTGTCCTGAGTACGCTGATACCCCATATGTGGGTGTAAACCATTGTTTGGGCGCAGGGCAGAGCTCGGAAGGGAAGGAGCGCCATTTGACTTTTCAATGCAAAATTGACTGGAATTGAGATGGGACGTCATGTTGCGTTTGGAGAGCTCCTGATGTGCCTAAACATTGAAACCCCCCACAAGTGACACCATTTTGGAAAGTAGACCCCCTAAGGAACTTATCGAGATGTGTGGTGAGCACTTTGACCCAACATGTGCTTCACAGAAGTTTATAATGCAGAGCCGTAAAAATAAAAAATCATATTTTTTCACAAAAATGATCTTTTCGCCCCCATTTTTTTATTTCCCCAAGGGTAAGAGAAGAAATTAGAGCACAAAAGTTGTTGTGCAATTTGTCCTGAGTACGACGATACCCCATATGTGGGGGTAAACCACTGTTTGGGCGCATAGCAGAGCTCAGAAGGGAAGGAGCGCTATTTTACTTTTCAATGCAAAATTGACTGGAATTAAGATGGGATGCCATGTTGCGTTTGCAGAGCCCCTGATGTGCCTAAACATTAAAAACCCCCACAAGTGACACCATTTTGGAAAGTAGACCCCCTAAGGAACTTATCTAGATGTGTTTTGAGAGCTTTGAACCCCCAAGTGTTTCACTACAGTTTATAACGCAGAGCCGTGAAAATAAATTCTTTTTTTTTTTCACAAAAATGATTTTTTAGCCCCGAGTTTTGTATTTTCACAAGGGTAACAGGATAAATTGGACCCCAAAATTTGTTGTCCAATTTGTCCTGAGTATGCTGATACCTGATATGTGGGGGGGAACCACTGTTTGGGCGCATGACAGAGCTCGGAAGGGAAGGAGCGCCATTTGGAATGCAGACTTAAATGGATTGGTCTGCAGGCGTCACGTTGCATTTGCAGAGCCCCTGATGTACCCAAACAGCACAAACCCCCACAAGTGACCCCATATCGGAAATTAGACCCCCCAAGGAACTTATCTAGATGTGTTGTGAGAACTTTGAACCCCCAAGTGTTTCACTACAGTTTACAACGCAGAGCCGTGAAAATAAAAAATCTTTTTTTTCCCACAAAACTTATTTTTTGGCCCCCAGTTTTGTATTTTCCCAAGGGTAGCAGGAGAAATTGGACCGCAAAAGATGATGTCCAATTTGTCCTGAGTACGCTGATACCCCATATGTTGGGGTAAACCCCTGTTTGGGCACACGGGAGAGCTCGGAAGGGAAGGAGCACTGTTTTCCTTTTTCAACGCAGAATTGGCTGGAATTCAGATCGGATGCCATATTCCGTTTGGAAAGCCCCTGATGTGCCCGAACAGTGGAAACCCCCCAATTATAACTGAAACCCTAATCCAAACACACCCCTTACCCTAATCCCAACAGTAACCCTAACCACTCCTCTAACCCACACACCCAACCCTATTCCCAACCGTAAATGTAATCCAAACCCTAACCCTATCTTTAGCCCCAACCCTAACTGTAGCCCTAACCCTAGCCCCAACCCTAGCCCAAACCCTAGCCCCAACCCTAGCCCCAACCCTAGCCCTAACCCTAGCCCTAACCCTAGCCCTAACCCTAGCCCTAACCCTTGCCCTAACCCTAGCAATAACCCTAGCCCTAACTCTAGTCCTAACTCTAGCCCTAACCCTAACCCTAATGGGAAAATGGAAATAAATACATTTTTTAATTTTTTTATTTTTCCCTAACTAAGGGGGTGATGAAGGGGGGTTTGATTTACTTTTATAGCGGGTTTTTTAGCGGATTTTTATGATTGGCAGCCGTCACACACTGAAAGACGCTTTTCATTGCAAAAAATATTTTTTGCGTTACCACATTTTGAGAGCTGTAATTTTTCCATATTTGAGTCCACAGAGTCATGTGAGATCTTGTTTTTTGTGGGATGCGTTGACGTTTTTATTGGTAACATTTTCGGACACGTGACATTTTTTGATCGCTTTTTATTCCGATTTTTGTGAGGCAGAGTGATCAAAAACCAGCTATTCATGAATTTCTTTTTGGGGAGGCGTTTATACCGTTCCGCGTTTGGTAAAATTGATAAAGCAGTTTTATTCGTCGGGTCAGTACGATTACAGCGATATCTCATTTATATCATTTTTTTTATGTTTTGGCGCTTTTATACGATAAAAACTATTTTATAGAAAAAATAATTATTTTGGTATCGCTTTATTCTTAGGACTATAACTTTTTTATTTTTTTGCTGATTATGCTGTATGGCAGCTCGTTTTTTGCGGGACAAGATGACGTTTTCAGCGGTACCATGGTTATTTATATCAGTCTTTTTGATCGCGTGTTATTCCACTTTTTGTTCGGCGGTATGATAATAAAGCGTTGTTTTTTGCCTCTTTTTTTTTTTTTTTTCTTACGGTGTTTACTGAAGGGGTTAACTAGTGGGCCAGTTTTATAGGTCGGGTCGTTACGGACGCGGCGATACTAAATATGTGTACTTTTATTGTTTTTTTTATTTTATTTAGATAAAGAAATGTATTTATGGGAATAATATATTTTATTTTTTTTTCATTATTTTGGAATATTTTTTTTTTTTTTTTTTTTTTTTACACATTTGGAAATTTTTTTTTTTACTTTTTTACTTTGCCCCAGGGGGGGACAATACAGATCGGTGATCTGCCAGTTTGCATAGCACTCTGACAGATCACCGATCTGCGAGAAGTGCAGGCTGCTTCACAGTGCCTGCTCTGAGCAGGCTTCTGTGAAGCCACCTCCCTCCCTGCAGGACCCGGATCCGCGGCCATCTTGGATCCGGGTCTGGAGCAGGCAGGGAGGGAGGTAAGACCCTCGCAGCAACGCGATCACATCGCGTTGCTGCGGGGGGCTCAGGGAAGCCCGCAGGGAGCCCCCTCCCTGCGCGATGCTTCCCTGCACCGCCGGCACATCGCGATCATGTTTGATCGCGGTGTGCCGGGGGTTAATGTGCCGGGGGCGGTCCGTGACCGCTCCTGGCACATAGTGCCGGATGTCAGCTGTGATATGCAGCTGACACCCGGCCACGATCGGCCGCGCTCCCCCCGTGAGCGCGGCCGATCGCGTATGACGTACTATTCCGTCCTTGGGAAGTAGGGCCCACCCCACATGGACGGAATAGTACGTCTAATGACAGAAAGGGGTTAAACAAATTGGTGGTTCCGGCCTACTAACGGTGTCTGCCCCTGCCTGGTGTTGTCCTCAACTGAATTAAGCTGAGCTTCTACCTTCTGGCTCTGATTAACTGCTGTTTTTAAACAAATTGGTGGTTCCGGCCTACTAACGGTGTCTGCCCCTGCCTGGTGTTGTCCTCAACTGAATAAAGCTGAGCTTCTACCTTCTGGTTCTTATTAAGCTTTTTTTTTTTTTTTTTTTTAATTGCTGGATGGGGCCTAATACCTCTGTTTGCTGCTCCCTGGTGTTTGTCCTCAACTGAATACAGCTGAGCTTCTACCTTCTGGCTCTCATTAAGTGCTGTGTTTTTAAAAAATGGTGTTTAGGGCCTACTAACGGTGTCTGCCCCTGCCTGGTGTTTGTCCTCAACTGAATACAGCTGAGCTTCAACCTTCTGGCTCTCATTAAGTGCTGTTTATTTTTTAAAAAAATGGTGTTTAGGGCCTACTAACGGTGTCTGCCCCTGCCTGGTGTTGTCCTCAACTGAATAAAGCTGAGCTTCTACCTTCTGGCTCTGATTAACTGCTGTTTTTAAACAAATTGGTGGTTCCGGCCTACTAACGGTGTCTGCCCCTGCCTGGTGTTGTCCTCATCTGAATAAAGCTGAGCTTCTACCTTCTGGCTCTGATTAACTGCTGTTTTTAAACAAATTGGTGGTTCCGGCCTACTAACGGTGTCTGCCCCTGCCTGGTGTTGTCCTCAACTGAATAAAGCTGAGCTTCTACCTTCTGGCTCTGATTAACTGCTGTTTTTAAACAAATTGGTGGTTCCGGCCTACTAACGGTGTCTGCCCCTGCCTGGTGTTGTCCTCAACTGAATAAAGCTGAGCTTCTACCTTCTGGCTCTGATTAACTGCTGTTTTTAAACAAATTGGTGGTTCCGGCCTACTAACGGTGTCTGCCCCTGCCTGGTGTTGTCCTCAACTGAATAAAGCTGAGCTTCTACCTTCTGGCTCTGATTAACTGCTGTTTTTAAACAAATTGGTGGTTCCGGCCTACTAACGGTGTCTGCCCCTGCCTGGTGTTGTCCTCAACTGAATAAAGCTGAGCTTCTACCTTCTGGCTCTGATTAACTGCTGTTTTTAAACAAATTGGTGGTTCCGGCCTACTAATGGTGTCTGCCCCTGCCTGGTGTTGTCCTCAACTGAATAAAGCTGAGCTTCTACCTTCTGGCTCTGATTAACTGCTGTTTTTAAACAAATTGGTGGTTCCGGCCTACTAACGGTGTCTGCCCCTGCCTGGTGTTGTCCTCAACTGAATAAAGCTGAGCTTCTATCTTCTGGCTCTGATTAACTGCTGTTTTTAAACAAATTGGTGGTTCCGGCCTACTAACGGTGTCTGCCCCTGCCTGGTGTTGTCCTCAACTGAATAAAGCTGAGCTCCTACCTTCTGGCTCTGATTAACTGCTGTTTTTAAACAAATTGGTGGTTCCGGCCTACTAACGGTGTCTGCCTCTGCCTGGTGTTGTCCTCAACTGAATAAAGCTGAGCTTCTACCTTCTGGTTCTTATTAAGCTTTTTTTTTTTTTTTTTTTTTTTAATTGCTGGATGGGGCCTAATACCTCTGTTTGCTGCTCCCTGGTGTTTGTCCTCAACTGAATACAGCTGAGCTTCTACCTTCTGGCTCTCATTAAGTGCTGTGTTTTTAAAAAATGGTGTTTAGGGCCTACTAACGGTGTCTGCCCCTGCCTGGTGTTTGTCCTCAACTGAATACAGCTGAGCTTCTACCTTCTGGCTCTCATTAAGTGCTGTGTTTTTAAAAATTGGTGGTTAGGGCCTACTAATGGTGTCTGCCCCTCCCTGGTGTTGTCCTCAACTGAATAAAGCTGAGCTTCTACCTTCTGGTTCTTATTAAGCTTTTTTTTTTTTTTTTTTAATTGCTGGATGGGGCCTAATACCTCTGTTTGCTGCTCCCTGGTGTTTGTCCTCAACTGAATACAGCTGAGCTTCTACCTTCTGGCTCTCATTAAGTGCTGTGTTTTTAAAAAATGGTGTTTAGGGCCTACTAACGGTGTCTGCCCCTGCCTGGTGTTTGTCCTCAACTGAATACAGCTGAGCTTCTACCTTCTGGCTCTCATTAAGTGCAGTGTTTTTAAAAATTGGTGGTTAGGGCCTACTAACGGTGTCTGCCCCTCCCTGGTGTTGTCCTCAACTGAATAAAGCTGAGCTTCTACCTTCTGGTTCTTATTAAGCTTTTTTTTTTTTTTTTTAAATTGCTGGATGGGGCCTAATACCTCTGTTTGCTGCTCCCTGGTGTTTGTCCTCAACTGAATACAGCTGAGCTTCTACCTTCTGGCTCTCATTAAGTGCTGTGTTTTTAAAAAATGGTGTTTAGGGCCTACTAACGGTGTCTGCCCCTGCCTGGTGTTTGTCCTCAACTGAATACAGCTGAGCTTCTACCTTCTGGCTCTCATTAAGTGCTGTGTTTTTAAAAATTGGTGGTTAGGGCCTACTAACGGTGTCTGCCCCTCCCTGGTGTTGTCCTCAACTGAATAAAGCTGAGCTTCTACCTTCTGGCTCTGATTAACTGCTGTTTTTAAACAAATTGGTGGTTCCGGCCTACTAACAGTGTCTGCCCCTGCCTGGTGTTTGTCCTCAACTGAATACAGCTGAGCTTCAACCTTTTGGCTATCATTAAGTGCTGTTTATTTTTTTTAAAAAAAGGTGTTTAGGGCCTACTAACGGTGTCTGCCCCTGCCTGGTGTTTGTCCTCAACTGAATACAGCTGAGCTTCTACCTTCTGGCTTTTGGCCTATAGTATCAGATATTAAACTGCATTTGGCCTACTGGTGTGGTTGGGCCCTTGAAAAAGTGTTTGCTGCTCTTGGGTTTGTTACTCCACTGAACAAAGCAATGCCGCCTGTTTAGTCCTGTTACCAATTTTGAACTGCATTTAGCCTAATTTATTCTTTGGCCCTATATCTGTTTCCTCCTCATCCTGCCCATTGCCCAGCCACTGCTAGATGAGTCTGCTGGTACATTGACCTAGACCACTACATTCCCCTTGCACTCTACACAGCCAGAATCTGACCCTGCTGAAGGTAAGGTTCCCCTTCCCGCATGTTATACCACCTTACACAGGGACAAAGAGGAAGGTGCAGATGAAAGTGCAGGTTCCTTCATCAGGTGGGGGGGGCATACTCGTTGGCGACGTCACTGGCACAGGGCCCCTCAGAGTACGCAAAAGTGTCGCTGCTGGTGGGAGGCGCCCCCGCCATGCAAACACACCGCCATACTTTGAGGGGCCCTGTGCCAGTGCCAATGCGAACGAGTGGGCCCCCCCTGCTTGCTCAGGATCACAGCACTTGCAACGTTTAAATACTTACCTCTCCCTGCTCCACCGCCGTGACGTAGTCCACGTTTCCTGGGCCCATTAAAACCTTGAACCAGCCCTACCCCCAACAACTTTTGCCAAATGACCCCCAAGTTCCAATGCCCAACTATTATTATAAAGTTAATTAAGATTGACAAGCTTCAGAAACAAGAATGGATGTTTTTGCCATTAAAATGGGCACTGTAGGTGTTTTCCTGGCCTCCACTCACTGCCAACTATGCTTCCCCATTGACTTGCATTGGGTTTCGTGTTTCGGTCGATCCCCGACTTTTAGCGACAATCGGCCGACTGCACTTGACTCGACTCTGGACAAAATCGGGTTTCCCAAAACCCGACTCGATCTTAAAAAAATGAAAGTCGCTCAACCCTACTCTTGGATAGTGTTGAGCGATACCTTCCGATATGCAAAGGTATCGGTATCGGATTGGATCGGCCGATATCCAAAAAGTATCGGATATCGCCGATACCGATACCCGATACCAATGCATATCAATGGGACACAAAATATCGGAATGGTTCCCAGGGTCTGAAGGAGAGGAAACTCTCCTTCAGGCCCTGGGATCCATATTCATGTATAAAATAAAGAATAAAAATAAAAAATATTGATATACTCACCCCTCCGGCGGACCCGGCTCTCACCGGTCCAAGAGTATGCCTCCGTTCCTAAGAATGCAGAGTGAAGGACCTTCGATGACGTCGCGGCTTGTGATTGGTCGCGTGACCGCTCATGTGACCGCTCATGCGACCAATCACAAGCCGCGACGTCATCGAAGGTCATTCACTCCCTGCATTCTTAGGAACGGAGGCACCGCTAAGTGCCAGGGTCCGCCGGAGGGGTGAGTATATCAATATTTTTTATTTTTATTATTTATTTTTTACATGAATATGGATCCCAGGCCCTGAAGGAGAGTCTCCTCTCCTCCAGACCCTGGGAACCATACGCACCGCACACTTCCGATTCCGATTTCCGATATCACAAAAATATCGGAACTTGGTATCGGAATTCCGATACAGCAAATATCGGCCGATACCCGATACTTGCAGTATCGGAATGCTCAACACTACTCTTGTATGTAGCTGTCACCCTTATCCTGCTATTTCAGCAAGACTTAGCGATATTCTAGACATTACTTCAGGACATCTGGCCTAAGTTCCTGTTTTTGCCTGGAAAACCCCATACAATCTGTCTGGCTTATATCAGTTTATGTCACCCATTTTAAACCATTGATTATAATGTATATATTAGCTGTGAGTATATGAGTATATATGATTATAGAGGAGTATACATGCAAGTGAGATCTACATGATATATATATTTCTATCACAATTGTTATTTATTATCTGATAAGATCCTATTGTGCTTTTTGCTCCTGGGCTTCTTCCTGCAAATTGCAAGTGGCAAAGGTTTTGTTAGACAGGAGGCAAATTTGGTCAACATTTTACTTTGTAAATAAATCCATCCTTTCACACAACCTAATAATGCTTCTGTGGCCCCCATTGGTTACAGCAGAGATTGAAGTTTGGGTTGTAACACGTAGTAGGTATGCAGCAGTAAGTCTGTTTATTACTTGCATGGGTAATGGAACAAATATGTATTTCAGTGCTGTTAGAGAAGTAATGCATTTGTCATCTGCTAATGGTAAAATGTAAAGATTTGTTGGAATTTTACACAATTTTTGTCAATGGGCAAGACATATTTCCTGGCATCAGGAAGATACGAGCCATTGATGGCTACTAAGCAGTTTTCAAATGTCCTCCTAATCCATGCAATGAAAAGAATTACAGTCTTGCCTGGAGCTGTGAGGAAGGGAAAGGTTGGTTTAGTGGAAGAAGATCTATCCTCACTGAGTTCCTGCTACAACATCATCTGCAGCCCTGAACTGGTAAAACACCCCACTTTGGATAGTTCATGCTAATGCTATTTTTCTAGTTTGAGTAACTAGCATGTTCTATAGTATGTCCTTTGGGAAGAAGGTGCAAGTGCGATTTTAACACTCTAATTGATTAAAGGTAACAGGATGGATTGCTCACTCTAAAGACCTTTGCTGTCAATGATCAGCAAGAAGTAAAAAACATATCTGAGTTCTGAGGCACACTTCACACATTGACAGCTGCCAACATTAACCTTCGATAGAAAATCAGAGATATTGACCTGTCTTGCTTGCTCTTAAATTAAGTCTGGATAAATAAATGATACAAAAGGTACTTAGCATCTGAGAAATAAATCTAACGCCATTGTACAGCAAGACAGACCCATCCCTAAAAGTCAAACATTCTAAAAAAGCTCTCTGAAAACAGCATGGCGCCACAATATAGGTATGATAGATACGGTATAAAATGGACTCATGAACAATAAAGCACAAGAGAAAAATATGCCAAACAAGGAAGCAAGACTTGTAATAGTCGTGCCTGATTTAAAAAGCAATTTTACAATGTTGGAAACTGTACTGCATATTATAGAGGCACTAAAGCAGAAAGATTGAGGCAGTAATGGTAAAATAAAATGCAAAACAAACACATAAATAGATCCAATTTACATGGTAGGCCAGTAGAACCTAATCCTTCAAGGAGACGTCTGTCCTTATGCCTTATGTTTCCCTCTTGTATTTATTAAGCTGCAAATCTTTCCAGTATGTTTTCTATTTTTTTTTTTTGTTCTATCGACCCAAATAGGCCACTATGTAGCTTGTTGTTTTGGATATTATTTATTTACTTAAATTTCATTGGACATTATAATAAATGCCATAGTGAACCTGATAATTTATGAAACGTGGGTAAAGAACATAGAACAAATTAATTTATTAAATATCTGCTGGCTTACATTAAAAAGATAAGTAAAATATTCTTGATATTAATGATATGTTAAGAACATCAGCCTTTATCATCTATGCATAGGATTTGTGATAAATATTAACCCAATCTGTACATGTACACCATAATGTGTTTCAGCAATATGTTTTACAGGTATGTCATGATGCCCATGGGGCACAGAAGCTCAGCCCATATGATCACTACCGTGAGCTCTGCTTAACTGAATTCCGGGCTCCTGCTGAAACAGTCAGGGCCAGTGACCGAACCATGACCTGCTATATATTCCCCTTGACGATTCTGAATGGGAGGGGTTCCCAATATATGCTCCACATGCACCATATATGCTTTTCATGAAGCTATTGGTGGGTGTCGATGGTTTTCTTTTCAACTTGAAGTTATACTATGTCCTCAGGGTCTGCCTGGCACAGTGGCCTGGTAAGCTTTGCTATAAACAGGGTCAAAGAGACCTTTAACACTGATAGATAAGAGGATAAGTGTATGCTATGCGTTTGTCACAGTTTCATCCCTCAGTGTGTCTGGGATGCAGTTGCTGACAGCTCGGCCGTCCAATCTGGTACAGAGGCGTGCTGAAGCCATCAGTACTTTGATTGATAGCTCAACCATCCTGTCTGGTACAGAGGTGTGCTGAGCTATCAGCATGTTGATTGACAGTTTGACTATCCAATCTGAGTCTGAGAGGCGTCGGCTATCTCCAAGTGTTCATTATTCCAGGTAATTGCCATGCTACTTAACTGAGCTATTTCTCCCAGAACTCTGCCAGACATACATTCAGCTTGTGAGGTTTGTGCTACTTGTGCCTTGAGTTCTGTATGTTTGATCTTTTGTTGCCTGACCTTGGACTTTGTTCTGACCATCCGTCTGTTTAACACCTTCTGCTCTGATCCATTATCTTCCTGGCATTCTGACATCAGAACGTTACCTGACCACGCTTTTTTCTCTTCCTTCTGTTTATGAGGTATCCTCCTGGCTTCTAACCATGGACTCCTTGACTATTCAGACTCACGGCCTGGCTGTCACAGTGTTACTTATTGGTCTGCACATCGCATAGACTTATCCAACATGCGTTTTTAGAATTTTTTTACTTGCTTTTACCTTTTTGCTTAGTCCCTTCATTTGAATTAAATGCTCAGTATTTTGATTACTGGTCTAATATTCCTGTCTTGCAATGAGTTAGATATGTCAGTGTTACACTGACATGATGCATCTTAGACTTATCAGGCCACTGTACCAGGCAGACACCAGCAGCTAAATAATCGGATACCAAATGAATTTTAAATGACCTTTTGAACACATTAAAGTGCATTGCATGAAAGAAGATACCATGTATTGGAGCAGTTCCTATCGGAGAAAGGATCGTATCATCTGAGGGATTCACCGATAGACTTTGATGCAGGATGATCAACAAGTAACAGTGCCCAGAGTGATAAAAACAAAAACAGAATTGCTGCATGGAACAGGACCATAGAGTTTGCACAGTACCTTGTAATTCTTACTGATGTATATTCCTGTCCACTCTTGTGCCTTGTCCTATGAATACATGTGATATCTATTCCTATTCCTGGTCCTGACCTACTTTGTTTCTGACTGTTTGACCCATTGCATCATGACTGCTTTCTTTGTGATCACCAATGGCTCCATTCCTGACAACGCTTCACTCCAACAACAGCAGCACCTTTCACAAGCCGCGACTACTCTGTGACCTACAGCCTGGTATATCTCCTGCAGCAAAGTCCACAACATTTTGTTGTGGTTAATGGTGAAGACCAGAGGATTTTATAGATTCTGCACCCCAGTCTATCTTCTGTCTACAGAATTGTTGCCAGAGATTTGCTTTCTTTTTATTAATAATTTATTTTTTCTCCTTTTGAAGGTCGCACTCATTCTGAGTTTTGAACTGAGGTCCAATTATTTCTATGTCTGCTTTTGATTATGATATCCCGAACCGAACCTTTTGTAACTGTTCGGCCGAACCCGTTGGACCCAAACATCCATGTGTCCACCCATCTCTACAAACTACCATATGTTCTACCTTTTACACTTTTCATCAAACTGTTTATTAGACCAATAATGTACTTTGTGATCCATTAATGATTGTAAAGAGGCAGCTATAGAGTCTGAACGATGATGCATGTACTGATACATTTGATGGTACTTTCAGTACTCAAAACCATCCTCCGAGAGTTAAAATTCAGCTGCTCCATAAATGCCGCGAATCAATCCATTTTGGAGCCCTCCAGCAGAGTGTGGCCTGCTTGCTCTCTTGCTGTATGTATATTTTCAGCGAACGACATACAATTAAGATAAGTGGAACACTTACAGTAATGATGATTGTTACCTGCGGGTTTTCCCAGCTGTGAGCTACCTGACACATAATAAATTTGCACCATGAACTTTAACACAATCGGTGCTAACAGCACAAGCCGCACACAGACATTATAACGCTTAATGGTCCAAATTTTATTTTTCAAGAAAGCATTCAACTACAATAACTAAACTCTGCACGATTTTAGTATATTTTTTTTTTACCAATACTCAAATCTTCACATTACATTTCACTGAGGATTTAGTGCACATGTCAAGAAGTACTGAA
Source organism: Ranitomeya variabilis (assembly GCF_051348905.1). Classification (NCBI taxonomy): domain Eukaryota; kingdom Metazoa; phylum Chordata; class Amphibia; order Anura; family Dendrobatidae; genus Ranitomeya; species Ranitomeya variabilis. The sequence goes on along the minus strand of NC_135233.1, from coordinate 266,804,961 downwards.
ACTTTTAGCTATTGAAATTAGGGATTTTCCAAGACAATTTTTTTCTGTGCCCTACCCATGCATAAAACAAAGTATGCAATATCCTTGCAGAAAATATTCCTTCACCTTCGCAGATAATGTGATCTGGTACATCACACACATCTGTCCCAAGATAAGCTTTTTTCGTTTCGACTCACCAATGTATGGGAAGTTACAAATGGCAAAACTTACTTGAGGATGGAAAGGTCTCATGTGGTCTCTTTGAACTTGTATGGGCCTTCTTCAAATGCTCAGCAGATATTTTTCTGTGCAATAAGATTATTGTTTATGAAGTACAATTTTATTAAATCCACCATTATCTACCAATAATTACATTATTCTGCTCAACCTGTCACATTTTTTAGATTAAAACTGCCAAGCAAAATACAAAAAAATAGAAAATTCTTGTGTATTAAGGCAATCTGTCAGCAGCTTTTTAATAACTCATCTGAGAGCAGGTTAATGCAGGAAAAGAGACCCTGAATCCAGTGATGTATCACTAAGTTTAGTGGGTGTTGTGACACAATCAGGATGTTTAGATTCAGCACGTAGCAGTGCTCACAACGCTAACCACACCAACACTACAGCTTTCTATGTACATAGTCTATAGATAGGGAACTGCTTATCACAGGAAGGGGAGTGGTTGGACAACTGCTCACATGCTCCATTTTTTTCTAAGGAAACAATAGAAAACAGCAAAAAAAAGTGACACCGCTGAAATCTGTGTTTCAGCTCCTATCTCCTACTGTCTTCAGATTGCCTAGTAAAAACTTGCTGACAGATACCCCTTAGAGTGTCTAGTGTGCAAATGACAACACTGGAGTTTTTAATTTTTATGGATGGTTACAAAAATACCTGCTTCTTTTATAAAAAAAATATATTTACAATAATAACCAGATTAAAACTTTGTCATTTAAATGGGTTATATTAAATTTAAATGTACATTTAAACAGCATTTTGCAATGTATGTCAAAGGTATATGTCAGGAAATTTCACTATACCCTTCTTAAATGTCTTCAACTTATAACACTGTAAAGGCATAACATAGCATATCTTGCCTATAGGCTCACATGTTAAAGGACGTCTATCACCATCCAAACTGACATGAAAAAAATTAGATATTCATGTAGGGGACTTACTATGCCAAGTGTAGCTTGTGGATCACCCCAACAGCAGCAATGCTCTGTTTACTCTCCAAACCATATCTAGCTATCTACAGGAAGAAGTCTCTGTCCCTAATACTGAATGCATATTCAACTATGGGAAGAGGGGAGAGGGAGAGTCAGCTCACCAACAAGACTGTAGTGGTATTCACAATGCATTCATTGCATGGAGCCACCCAGGTCCAGGCATAGCAATCAGCAGGGAAAGAAAGGAAATCCTCCAGCGATGACACAAATTGTTGATTTAAAATTTAGTCCACCCACCTCTTCTCAAACACAGTCCTTGTGAGGCAGATCCATGCCCCATCAGTCTACAGGACAGGGATAGTACAGAACCTTAAGTGTTCCCTCCCCTTCTAGCTGGAATCCAGTCCTTGGCTGAAGGTTTAGGACCCTCCAGCGGCTGCAGTGTCTCTGCAATCCAGGAAGGGGATGTTCAACGCGCACAACAGGAACTGGGAAGAGGGAAAACAACAACTTTTTAGCTGTCTGCGACCCTCAACACAAAGGAGTCCCAAATCTCATGGGTTTCCTGACCCTCTCAAGCTCTGAGCCAAAGCACACACATGCAAATGGCACAACTAGGCTCCTCTTCTGTCTCAGGTGTCCATGTTCCCTTCCATTTCTTCTGGAGAACTTGGGGATGACCTCCACCCACTCCTTGGGGCTTGCTTACCAGACATCTGGTCTGCAGGTGCACTGGTCCCGGACACTGTTGAAACTCCGGATATATAAAAATGGGACATGGCCCTCTGCATTACTTAGACATAGTGCCGGCTACTATGTGGGAGGTGAGGACCCCCAGAAGTGGTGGTAGCCCTGACTCAGGCCACCTCTATGACGATCTTCCAGGCCCTTTTATTTTGAAAGAAGGGCTCCTCTTGCTCCCTGCTTTTCATGGATCCTACCAACAGCATAACACCGAAAGCAACCCTCCATCTTCATAAAGGTCACCCTTGTTCAAGTCATAAGATCCTGTGGCCTCCGGGCCAGGTGCTCCGTCTTGACAGCCCTCAGGTAGAAAAGAATGTTATGGTTGCTACCGAACTCTTCTATGAACCCCTGCTTATGTTGCATGTCATAGGAGATGAACTCTCCCCTGCAAATCAGTCCTCGGTGCCTCTCAGACCCACTCGCATATATCTGGCTCTGGTTCTGGTCCATCTCCTCCTATCTCCCATCCAGCCAAGGCCTTGCAAGTTGCTTATCAGCTACAAAATTCTGGCTCTCCCCTCCTCAGTTCTCAGGAAACCCAGTGCTGCAGGTTGCATCTTTCCTTCAGGCCTTGGTTGCAAAGTGGACTGCTTGGTGCAGGGCCACAGGCTCCAGCTCCGGCTGCTGATGAGCCAACCTGCTCTGGTCCATCCGTGTCCTTCAACATGCCCTTGAATGCCTCCCTAGACTCTCTTCATGCTGCTCTCTTAACAATGTACAACCCATCAGTGGCATCGTCTCTTCCACCTCTTGAGGCCCATCATGGCCCTGCCTTTCACTCGGTGGAGACTGCCCTGACTCACCATTCCATTTCTTGAATGTCCCTGCCCATTTCCTCAGGTCAGACTTTACTGAGCGGTTCACCTTATGTGAGTATAACTGTGTTTGTTATTTTTAAATAATAAAAAGGAAAACTATGTTTTGTTTTTATTTCAAATAAAAGACTTTATTCTTGCTGTGTATTTATTTACAATATAACTATAGGATTAGTAATGGAGAGGCAGAGCGGCAATCACCCGCTCTTCGGGGGGGGGGGGGGACTAAAACAGTAGCACGGACTACCTGGTGAAGTCTGTGTTTGGTGTCTGTGCTTGAACAGTAGGTGCTCGGACGCCGAACTTTACTGTTTGGGTTCACCCATCTCTAGTTATTAACTATATTACCTATATCTAATCACTCACTCATGTGTCCTGCATTTTAAAAACACCTCCAGAGTATGACCATTTCTCACTTTTGAAATAGCAAAGATTTTTACTTTCACTCTTATTCATTCTCGTCTGGACTAATGCAACTCTCTTCTATTCATCCTCTCTCTTACTAAAGTTTCTCCAGCCGCTATACTTATGTTTCCACATTGTGTCAGTTATTGCACTGGTTTCCAATCCGCTGCAGAGTAGAATATCAATTTATCTCTCTCACCATCTAATCCCTGGTTTCTGTCTTTCAACGTACCTATACACTACAAAGGACAAAGTAAACTTATACCTCTCACCAATAAAGCTCTCCACAGTTCTGCATCACCCTATATCTCCTCCCTTATCTCTGTCTATCACCCTACCCATGCTCTCCATTCTGCAAATGATCAAAGACTAAAATCCTTCATAATCAGAAACTGACACTTCTGTATCGAAGACTTCTCTCGTGCTGCACCAGTTTTCTGTAATGCACTACTCCAGACGATTTGACTAATACTTAGCCCCCACATTTTTAAGCATGCTTTAAAAACACATCTCTTCAGACAGGCGTATCACCTCACTAATCTAACTCCTCCCTATTCCCTCTTTTTTACTTTTCCTAAGAATTGGGTTTTTCTTATTTATCTGTCTCTACATCATTCATGCACCCAATAGCACTTGGTAACTGTTCTTAGAAAGGTATTGGCTAATGGCTAATGGCTGGTACATGCAGCTATATTTGAAAACCCCTATGTATTATAATGATGGCTGGACTTATATGACAAGCACTTTTTATCTATTGTGCCTCCCCATTTCCTTATAGATTGTAAACTTGCAAGCAGGGCCCTCTCTCCTCCTGTAAGTATTCAACTATGTGTTACTCAGTCTTGTCTCTATTGTCTGTTAATGTCTTCTCCAATTGTAAAGGTCTGCATAATATTTTAGCGCTATATAAATAAAATTATTAATATATTATTATTGCTGCTCCTTAACAATACCATTTTGTATTATTCCTGATGCAGTATAATAAACAGAGGGCCAGTGTTAAAAGCCTAAGACCAGGCAAGTATTCAATCGAATACTACAAAACCTTTAGGGAAAAACTAGCCTCTTTCCTGACAAAATATTTCAATCACATAAATAAAATAAATTCTTTCATTAAAAAAAACCCATCAACACACACTATCTTTATAGCAAAAGAAAGAAATTATCAAACCATTTGCAGTAGTTGTGGGTCAGTTTCCGAATCAATAATGATATGTAATTAAATGCTAACATTTTAGCCAATAAAATACAAAAATCCTTCCAAATATAATCAAAGTTGAACAAGCAAGATTCAGACATGAAAATCATACCAAGAAAAAAAGCACCAAATGAACCAAAATATACTAAAAAGATATATAAACTTTATTATTGCACACCAAATTGTAAACAAAAATTTTTACAAACAGGGACAGGACAATGATACGCCGAAGGGTGAAACCGCAGTAGTAGAACAGGTTAGCAAATTATAAGAGGGGTGTGGATGGTATGTTGCTTGCCAATGTCTTCCGTAAGGAAACGTGTTGTGAATTAGACTTTTTGGCTCCCTCTTGTGGTCACTAGTGGTATGACTCTGGGATTGTCTTTTTTCTGTTTGGCACTCACCTGGGTCATTAGTCCAGGGGTGTCGCTATATTAACTTCCTGGATCCTTAGTCCAGTGCCTGGCATCGTTGTAATCAGATCCTTCTGTTGCTCCTGTCTGCTGGTCCTGGCTCTTGCAAAATTAAGCTAAGTCTTGCTTCTTTGTTTTTTGAGTTACTTGCTTTGCTACTATTTTTGTCCAGCTTGTACTAAATGTGATTTCTGACCTTGCTGGAAGCTCTAGGGGGCTGGTGTTCTCCCCCCGGCCGTTAGACGGTTCGGGGGTTCTTGAATATCCAGCGTGGATATTTTAATAGGGTTTTTGCTGACCATATAAGTCATCTTACTATATTCTGCTATTAGCTAGTGGGCCTCTCTTTGCTAAATACCTAGCTCATTCTTATGTTTGTCTTTTCCTCTTACCTCACCGTTATTATTTGTTGGGGGCTTGTATCCAACTTTTGGGGTCTTTTCTCTGGAGGCAAGAAAGGTCTTTCTTTTCCCTTCTAGGGTTAGTTAGTTCTCCGGCTGGCGCGAGACGTCTAGAACCAACGTAGGCACGTTCCCCGGCTGCTTCTATTTGTGGTGCTAGGATTAGATATATGGTCAGCCCAGTTACCACTGCCCTATGAGCTGGTTTTTTGTGTTTGCAGACTTGGTATTTATTCCTGAGACCCTCTGCCATTGGGGTCATAACAGTATGCCAGGCCAACATTGAATGTTTAATGCATTGCAGAAGTGGGATATAAGAAAGGAAATTCTGAATTTTTTTTTTTTTTCCTCTCTTCCTCCCCTTTACCTCTGAGTGGCTTGAGCTTGCTGCAGACATGAATGTCCAGACCTTGATTACAAGTGTGGACCAGCTTGCTGCTCGTGTGCAAAGCATACAAGATTTTGTTACCAGTAGTCCTATGTCTGAACCTAAAATACCTATTCCTGAACTGTTTTCTGGAGACCGATTTAAGTTTAGGAATTTCAGGGATAATTGTAAATTGTTTCTATCCCTGAGACCCCGTTCATCTGGAGACTCAGTTCAGCAAGTTAAAATTGTTATCTCTTTTTTACGGGGCGACCCTCAGGATTGGGCCTTCTCGCTAGCGCCAGGAGATCCGGCATTGGCAAATATTGATGCGTTTTTTCTGGCGCTCGGATTGCTTTACGAGGAACCCAATCTTGAGGTTCAGGCAAAAAAAGCCTTGCTGGCTATTTCTCAGGGCCAGGATGAAGCTGAAGTGTATTGCCAAAAATTTCGGAAATGGTCCGTGCTTACTCAGTGGAATGAGTGTGCTCTGGCCGCAAACTTCAGAAATGGCCTTTCTGAAGCCATTAAGAATGTGATGGTGGGTTTCTCCATTCCTACAAGTCTGAATGATTCCATGGCGCTGGCTATTCAAATTGACCGGCATTTGCGGGAGCGCAAAACCGCTAATCCTCTGGTGGTGTTGTCTAAACAAACACCTGATTTGATGCAATGTGATAGAATTCAGACCAGAAATGAGCGGAAAAATCATAGACGTCAGAATGGGTTGTGTTTTTACTGTGGTGATTCTACACATGTTATATCAGCATGCTCTAAACGCCTAACAAGGGTTGTTAGTCCTGTCGCCATTGGTAATTTGCAACCTAAATTTATTTTGTCTGTGACTTTAATTTGCTCATTGTCCTCCTACCCTGTTATGGCGTTTGTGGATTCAGGTGCTGCCCTGAGTCTTATGGATCTGTCGTTTGCCAAGCGCTGTGGTTTTGTTCTTGAGCCGTTGGTTAATCCTATCCCTCTGAGGGGTATTGATGCTATGCCATTGGCGGAAAATAAACCGCAGTTTTGGACACAGGTAACCATGTGCATGACTCCTGAACATCGGGAGGTGATTCGTTTTCTTGTTCTGCATAAAATGCATGATTTGGTCGTTTTGGGGTTGCCATGGTTACAGACTCATAATCCAGTCTTGGATTGGAAGGCAATGTCTGTGTCAAGTTGGGGCTGTCAGGGTATTCATGGTGATTCCCCGCCGGTGTCTATTGCTTCCTCTACTCCTTCGGAAGTTCCTGAGTATTTGTCTGATTATCAGGATGTGTTCAGCGAGTCCAGGTCCAGTGTTCTGCCTCCTCATAGGGACTGTGACTGTGCCATAGATTTGATTCCAGGTAGCAAATTTCCTAAGGGAAGACTATTTAATCTGTCTGTACCTGAGCATACCGCAATGCGTTCGTATATCAAGGAATCTTTGGAGAAGGGGCATATCCGTCCTTCCTCTTCCCCTCTTGGTGCGGGATTCTTTTTTGTGGCCAAGAAGGACGGATCTTTGAGACCTTGTATTGACTATCGGCTTTTGAATAAAATCACTGTTAAATTTCAGTATCCTTTGCCTCTGTTGTCAGACTTGTTTGCCCGAATTAAAGGTGCCAAGTGGTTCACCAAGATAGATCTTCGTGGTGCGTACAACCTTGTACGCATTAAGCGAGGAGATGAATGGAAAACCGCGTTTAATACGCCCGAAGGTCATTTTGAGTACTTGGTGATGCCTTTTGGGCTCTCTAATGCTCCTTCAGTGTTTCAGTCCTTTATGCATGATATTTTCCGGAAGTATCTGGATAAATTTATGATCGTTTATCTGGATGATATTCTGGTTTTTTCTGATGACTGGGACTCGCATGTAGAGCAGGTCAGGATGGTGTTTCAGGTTTTGCGTGAGAATGCTTTATTTGTTAAGGGCTCAAAGTGTCTCTTTGGAGTACAGAAGGTTCCCTTTTTGGGGTTTATTTTTTCCCCTTCTGCGGTGGAGATGGACCCAGTCAAGGTCCGTGCTATTCATGATTGGACTCAACCCACGTAAGTTAAGAGTCTTCAGAAGTTCTTGGGTTTTGCTAACTTCTACCGTCGTTTTATTGCTAATTTTTCTAGCATTGCTAAACCTTTGACGGATATGACCAAGAAAGGTTCTGATGTTGCTAACTGGGCTCCTGCAGCCATGGAGGCTTTCCAGGAGTTGAAGCGCCGGTTTACTTCGGCGCCTGTTTTGTGCCAGCCTGATGTCTCACTTCCCTTTCAGGTTGAAGTGGATGCTTCTGAGATTGGGGCAGGTGCCGTTTTGTCGCAGAGAGGCCCTGGTTGCTCTGTGATGAGACCTTGTGCCTTTTTCTCGAGGAAGTTTTCGCCTGCTGAGCAGAATTATGATGTTGGCAATCGGGAGTTGTTGGCCATGAAGTGGGCATTTGAGGAGTGGCGTCATTGGCTCGAGGGTGCTAAGCATCGTGTGGTGGTCTTGACTGATCACAAAAATTTGATGTATCTCGAGTCTGCTAAACGCCTGAATCCTAGACAGGCCCGCTGGTCATTGTTTTTCTCCCGTTTTGACTTTGTGGTCTCATATTTACCAGGTTCAAAGAATGTGAAGGCTGATGCTCTTTCAAGGAGCTTTGTGCCTGACTCTCCGGGAGTCGCAGAACCAGTTGGTATTCTTAAAGAGGGAGTTATCTTGTCAGCCATTTCTCCGGATTTGCGACGTGTGTTGCAGAGATTTCAGGCTGGTAGACCTGACTCTTGTCCACCTGACAGACTGTTTGTTCCTGATAAGTGGACCAGCAGAGTCATTTCCGAGGTTCATTCCTCGGTGTTGGCAGGGCATCCGGGAATTTTTGGCACCAGAGATCTGGTGGCTAGGTCCTTTTGGTGGCCTTCCTTGTCACGGGATGTGCGGTCGTTTGTGCAGTCCTGTGGGACTTGTGCTCGAGCTAAGCCTTGCTGTTCGCATGCCAGCGGGTTGCTCTTGCCCTTGCCTGTCCCGAAGAGGCCTTGGACACACATTTCCATGGATTTCATTTCAGATCTCCCGGTGTCTCAGGGCATGTCTGTCATCTGGGTGGTATGTGATCGCTTTTCTAAGATGGTCCATTTGGTACCTTTGCCTAAACTACCTTCCTCTTCCGATCTGGTTCCTGTGTTCTTTCAGAATGTGGTTCGTTTACACGGCATTCCTGAGAATATTGTGTCTGACAGAGGATCCCAGTTTGTTTCCAGGTTCTGGCGATCCTTTTGTGCTAGGATGGGCATTGAGTTGTCGTTTTCGTCTGCCTTTCATCCTCAGACTAATGGACAAACGGAGCGAACTAATCAGACTCTGGAGGCTTATTTGAGGTGTTTTGTTTCTGCGGATCAGGATGATTGGGTGACCTTCTTGCCGTTGCCTGAGTTTGCCCTTAATAATCGGGCTAGTTCCGCTACATTGGTTTCGCCATTTTTCTGCAACTCTGGTTTCCATCCTCGTTTTTCCTCGGGACATGTGGAGCCTTCTGACTGTCCTGGGGTAGATTCTGTGGTGGATAGGTTGCAGCAGATCTGGAATCATGTGGTGGACAACTTAAAGTTGTCACAAGAGAAGGCTCAGCGTTTTGTCAACCGCCGCCGCGGTGTGGGTCCCCGACTTCGTGTTGGGGATTTGGTATGGCTGTCTTCTCGATTTGTTCCTATGAAGGTCTCCTCTCCTAAATTTAAGCCTCGCTTCATCGGTCCTTACAAGATATTGGAAATCCTTAATCCTGTGTCCTTTCGCTTGGATCTTCCTGTGTCGTTTGCCATTCACAACGTGTTCCATAGGTCTTTGTTGCGGCGGTACGTTGTACCTGTGGTTCCTTCTGTTGAGCCTCCTGCTCCGGTGTTGGTTGAGGGCGAGTTGGAGTACGTGGTGGAGAAGATCTTGGATTCTCGTCTCTCCAGGCGGAGGCTTCAGTATCTGGTCAAGTGGAAGGGCTATGGTCAGGAGGATAATTCCTGGGTGGTTGCCTCTGATGTGCATGCGGCCGATTTAGTTCGTGCCTTTCACGCTGCTCATCCTGATCGCCCTGGTGGTCTTGGTGAGGGTTCGGTGACCCCTCCTTAAGGGGGGGGTACTGTTGTGAATTAGACTTTTTGGCTCCCTCTTGTGGTCACTAGTGGTATGACTCTGGGATTGTCTTTTTTCTGTTTGGCACTCACCTGGGTCATTAGTCCAGGGGTGTCGCTATATTAACTTCCTGGATCCTTAGTCCAGTGCCTGGCATCGTTGTAATCAGATCCTTCTGTTGCTCCTGTCTGCTGGTCCTGGCTCTTGCAAAATTAAGCTAAGTCTTGCTTCTTTGTTTTTTGAGTTACTTGCTTTGCTACTATTTTTGTCCAGCTTGTACTAAATGTGATTTCTGACCTTGCTGGAAACTCTAGGGGGCTGGTGTTCTCCCCCCGGCCGTTAGACGGTTCGGGGGTTCTTGAATATCCAGCGTGGATATTTTAATAGGGTTTTTGCTGACCATATAAGTCATCTTACTATATTCTGCTATTAGCTAGTGGGCCTCTCTTTGCTAAATACCTAGCTCATTCTTATGTTTGTCTTTTCCTCTTACCTCACCGTTATTATTTGTTGGGGGCTTGTATCCAACTTTTGGGGTCTTTTCTCTGGAGGCAAGAAAGGTCTTTCTTTTCCCTTCTAGGGTTAGTTAGTTCTCCGGCTGGCGCGAGACGTCTAGAACCAACGTAGGCACGTTCCCCGGCTGCTTCTATTTGTGGTGCTAGGATTAGATATATGGTCAGCCCAGTTACCACTGCCCTATGAGCTGGTTTTTTGTGTTTGCAGACTTGGTATTTATTCCTGAGACCCTCTGCCATTGGGGTCATAACAGAAACGGCGGTTAATTCGGTGCTACACTCATCATCGTCTCATCCACCACATGTAATCAATGCCATTCCCACTGGCCAGTTCCTCCGTATCAGGAGAATTTGCTCTTCAAATGAAGCTTTTGAGGCTCATGCTGAAGATATGAAGACTCATTTTTTGAATCGCGGCTTTAGTAAAAGGAGCATCAAAAAGGCCTATAATAGGGCCAAGAACACGGACAGACACCAACTTCTGTACTCAACTGCCAAAACTTAGACTACTACCCAGGTAAGGTTGGTGACACAGTACCACTCACGCTAGAGAGAGATGCAGGAATCAGTGGCCAAGTATTGGCCCATACTTACTGCTTACTGCTGATCCTATTCTTAGGCAATACTTACCTTCAAAACCCTCCATTACAGCACAAAGGTCACAAAATTTGGGTGACCACCTGGTTAGGAGTTATTTGAAACCTGTCAAGCCGCTTTCCATTTTTTCTGCAGAGCCTGTTTCCCGTGGTTCTCCTTGAGGTTGCCGACCCTGCGGGAATTGTGTGGCTTGCCCAAATATTGTTAGTGCTAACCATTTTTTATCATCTGAGGGCAAAGAGTTTTTGATTACTCAAACAATAACATGTACAACAACTATGGTTGTTTATCACGGTACATGCTCATGCATTAAGATCTATGTGGGCCTCATGACAAGGGCTCTCAAGATCTGCGTACGGAAACCTGTCCGTGATATACTCGCAGCAGCCAAGGAGGCTGATGTCGAATCCCTGAAAACAATCCCTTGACACTTTAAGTTACACCATTCGTGTGATCCTTCAGGTTTTAAAGTCAAAGGGATAGATCGGATAGTATTAAACCTCCGAGGTGGTAATTTGAGCCAAATTTTGGCACAGAAAGAATCCCGGTGTATATGGAGACTTAAAACTATGCAACCGCTTGGCCTCAATGAAATGTTGAGTTTTGCTCCCTTTCTTTAATCACTTGTCCCATGTTTTTTAATTGGCATCTGTTAATTTTTAAAGATTTTTTTCTTTTATGTTTTTCATGTGTATATTGCATATTTTAACTATATTTATATATTTTCATTTTAGTCAGTATTATATGGATTTTGGTCTTCATGTTCTTTATCCTTTTGGGCGCATTCTTCACTACCGGTCAAGCTTCCCCTTGAAGATGGATGATACTTCTTTTAATATTAATGTTATATATTGGTCATTATATTGTGTTTTTGTTCACTCATATTTTTCACTGTCACATTATTTGTATGTTTGTTTTATATAATTTGGATACACAGTCATGTATAATAATCTATTCTACTGTATTTGTGTATATTACCTTGCATTTTGTTTCTTTTATGCATACTGTACAGGTCCTTCTCAAAAAATTAGCATATAGTGTTAAATTTCATTATTTACCATAATGTAATGATTACAATTAAACTTTCATATATTATAGATTCATAATCCACCAACTGAAATTTGTCAGGTCTTTTATTGTTTTAATACTGATGATTTTGGCATACAACTCCTGATAACCCAAAAAACCTGTCTCAATAAATTAGCATATCAAGAAAAGGTTCTCTAAACGACCTATTACCCTAATCTTCTGAATCAACTAATTAACTCTAAACACATGCAAAAGATACCTGAGGCTTTTAAAAACTCCCTGCCTGGTTCATTACTCAAAACCCCCATCATGGGTAAGACTAGCGACCTGACAGATGTCAAGAAGGCCATCATTGACACCCTCAAGCAAGAGGGTAAGACCCAGAAAGAAATTTCTCAACAAATAGGCTGTTCCCAGAGTGCTGTATCAAGGCACCTCAATGGTAAGTCTGTTGGAAGGAAACAATGTGGCAGAAAACACTGTACAACGAGAAGAGGTGACCGGACCCTGAGGAAGATTGTGGAGAAGGACCGATTCCAGACCTTGGGGAACCTGAGGAAGCAGTGGACTTGTGCAGGAAATGGGCTACAGGTGCCGCATTCCCCAGGTAGCCACTTTTGAACCATAAGCGGCAGAAGCGCCTGACCTGGGCTACAGAGAAGCAGCACTGGACTGTTGCTAAGTGGTCCCAAGTACTTTTTTCTGATGAAAGCAAATTTTGCATGTCATTCGGAAATCAAGGTGCCAGAGTCTGGAGGAAGACTGGGGAGAAGGAAATGCCAAAATGCCTGAAGTCCAGTGTCAAGTACCCACAGTCAGTGATGGTGTGGGGTGCCATGTCAGCTGCTGGTGTTGGTCCACTGTGTTTCATCAAGGGCAGGGTCAATGCAGCTAGCTATCAGGAGATTTTGGAGCACTTCATGCTTCCATCGGCTGAAATGCTTTATGGAGATGAAGATTTCATTTTTCAGCACGACCTGGCACCTGCTCACAGTGCCAAAACCACTGGTAAATGGTTTACTGACCATGGTATTACTGTGCTCAATTGGCCTGCCAACTCTCCTGACCTGAACCCCATAGAGAATCTGTGGGATATTGTGAAGAGAAAGTTGAGAGACGCAAGACCCAACACTCTGGATGAGCTTAAGGCCGCTATTGAAGCATCCTGGGCCTCCATAACATCTCAGCAGTGTCACAGGCTGATTGCCTCCATGCCACGCCGCATTGAAGCAGTCATTTCTGCCAAAGGATTCCCGACCAAGTATTGAGTGCATAACTGAACATTATTATTTGATGGTTTTTTTGTTTGTTATTAAAAAACACTTTTATTTGATTGGACGGGTGAAATATGCTAATTTATTGAGACAGGTTTTTTGGGTTATCAGGAGTTGTATGCCAAAATCATCAGTATTAAAACAATAAAAGACCTGACAAATTTCAGTTGGTGGATAATGAATCTATAATATATGAAAGTTTAATTGTAATCATTACATTATGGTAAATAATGAAATTTAACACTATATGCTAATTTTTTGAGAAGGACCTGTATATCGTCACATTGGTGCTTTAGGGTAAGTTCACACAGGACTTTTTTGCTGCGTATTTTTGCTGCTTTTTTTATGCTAATTTAGGTGCGTTTTTTTGGTGCGTATTTGGTGCGTTTTTTGGGTAAGTTCACACAGGACTTTTTTGCTGCGTATTTTTGCTGCGTTTTTTATGCCAATTTTCAGCTGTTATAGATGTGTTTTTTGTGCGGTTTTGGTGCGTTTTTTTGTTTATTTGTGCATGATAATAAAGTTGAGTGACCCCAGTGGAGCTTAGCATCGCCTTCATCCCAGCGGGGGAACAATTTATGGCGAATTACATGCCATGCATCGGCCTTTTTTTGACGATCACTGTAGTTTGGGCAAGCTACATCCCAAATTACAGGCATTGCTTCCACCTTGGAAAAATAAATTAAAAAGTAATTACCAAATGCAAGATGAAATGAAGCCAACATTCATGACAAGGAAGATACAAACATACACATGCAGAACACATGAACATGTACATAACAGCACATGAGCATCGCAAAGTGTACCATTGCAAACAATCGGATAGATAAATATATCACAAATTAAAAAAAATATTACCTCCATGATTAGTTGGGAAACATTAATGCTCATCCTCCTATATCAAGACATGGCTAACACCTCACTACCAGAAACTCCCTCACAATAGATCACAATCAGGATACCTCACAATGGCTCTTCACACCTTACAATGGCTCACAATGGCTCTTCACACCTCACTACCAGGAACTCCCTCACAATAGATCACAATCAGGACACCTCACAATGGCTCTTCACACCTCACAATGGCTCACAATGGCTCTTCACACCTCACTAACCACACCCCTAAGCTCTTGGCTGTGAGATCACTTCCTGCTGGCCATGATTTTTCTGCAAAAAAAACGCAGCAAATAATGCTACATGCGTTTTTGCTGCGTTTTTGCAGCGGTTTTCCATCACCCATTCATGTCAATGGGTGAAAAAACGCTGCAAAAACGCAGCAAAAACGCTGAAAGAAGTGACATGCCCTATGTCCAAAAAATGCAGCAAAGCAGAAAATACTGATCAAACAAAAACCCAATGTGTGTGCATGAGATTTCTGGAATCTCATAGGCTTTGCTGGTAAAAAGCAGCTGAAAATTAGCATAAAAAAGCAGCAAAAATACGCAGCAAAAAAGTCCTGTGTGAACGTACCCTTAATGTTACATGTATTATTTATGCGGATATGTGTCATATATTATTTGCATTGGACACACAGATTCCGCCCTATCACTATTTTGATTACTGGTATTTTTACCATTAGTCTTTTCTACCCAGTTCACTCACCCTCCACCTTTTCCAATACTGTGTCATCATCCTTGATTTTCTTCGCTGTGTGGGTACTCGCTCTGTGCGCATGCGCGGCGGCGCTCCGTTGCTGGGCATCGCTGGCGGCGTCTTCGCCGGCTCTGTTTGGGCTTGCGCCGGTGGTTCCGTCCACGTGATTCATGTGGGTGGGGCCCAGCGGCCCCAGCCTACACATCCGGTGACGCCCCTGGTGATGTGCAGTGCAGTTGCTGGCCATCTGCGCATGCGCCGTTTTAGAGAAAACGTCATTTAACTCAGCTGCCTGGATTGGTTAGTTAAATGTATTAAAAGCCCACTCTCCTCTCTGATGCCATACCCCCGGAAGAAGGCACTGCTGCCGAAACGCGCGTAGGGGTGGGTGTCGCCGCGGCCATACAGGTAATCCTTGGCTCTACATTATATGGCACATTTATGCTTCCAGGCCTAGTACCTTGCTGCCTTAATGGCTGGCAGCTTATGTGTATTATGTGCGCATTTAGTGCTTCACCACTAGCGGTATATACATATAGTTTTTGCACTATGCTACACTTTATAGCACTATACAGCTGCACTTTATGATCTGTTTGTTTTATTAGCTTGGCCTGGGTTTCTTATAATTTGCTAACCTGTTCTACTACTGCGGTTTCACCCTTCGGTGTATCATTGTCCTGTCCCTGTTTGTAAAAATTTTTGTTTACAATTTGTTGTGCAATAATAAAGTTTATATATCTTTTTAGTATATTTTGGTTCATTTGGTGCTTTTTTTCTTGGTATGTTTTCATGGTTGTGCACTGAACCCTGCTCTATACTTCCTTGCACCTCTTGATACTCTTTTACTTTCTGCATTAAGCATTTTGGTGTTGGCCGGGTATATAGGTGTTTGATTTTAAGATTCAGATATGGTAGAGAAGCTACACATAATGTAATTAGAATTCTGGATGACAGAAACTTAGTTAAACAAAGAAGCATTTAAACAGCCATACTCACAACATCTGCTGAAAAAACATTTGACTGTACGGACTGGACCTTTATAGCACAAACATTGCTGAAAATTAGTTTCCATAAATCTTTTATTGAAAAAACATTAGCCCTATAGGCTAATCAATTAGCCAAATTAAAAATCAACAACGGAGTTTGCCACAGTTTTGAAATTAGAAATGGCACCAGATAGTGAGTCCTAACTTTTTGCACTCATAATTAAAATATTTACACAAAAAATAAGGAAAAACCCTGACATCAAAGGTCAGTAACTTACCAGCTTTTCATCTACCGTATGTTCCGGCGTATAAGACGACTTTTTAACCCCTAAAAATTGTCCCAAAAGTCGGGGGTCGTCTTATACGCCGGGTTCGGGTGCACAGAGCGATCCTGGATGGTTCCCAGGGTCTGAAGGAGAGGAGACTCTCCTTCAGGCTCTGGGATCCATATCCATGTAAAAAAAAAGAATAAAAATAAAAAATATGGATATACTCACCCCTCCGACGGACCCTGGACCTCAGCCGTGCAAGTGTCTGCCTCCATTCCTAAGAATACAGTGAGTGAAGGACCTTCGATGACATCGCGGTCACGTGACCGCGACATCATCCCAGGTCCTTCACTCACTGCATTCTTAGGAACGGAGGCAGACGCTTGCACCGCTGAGGTCCAGGGTCCGTCAGAGGGGTGAGTATATCCATATTTTTTATTTTTATTCTTTATTTTTTACATGAATATGGATCCCAGGGCCTGAAGGAGAGTCTCCTCTCCTCCAGACCCTGGGAACCACACGCCGTATAAGATGACTTGGCGTATAAGATGACCCCCGTCTTATACGGCGGGTATATCCCAAATTCCATATTTTATATGGAAAAGTTGGGGGTCGTCTTATACGCCCAGTCGTCTTATACACCAGAAAATACGGTACTTTCATCTTAAAAGCTTTGTTACCACTATATTGGCTAGAGTTTTCCCTAGTGAGAGATACTTTTCACCTCCATATTTTATGCATTAGACTTCTACATTAACCCCTTAGTGACCACTAATATGTCATTTAACTGACCTCACATATCAAACAATAACATCTGGTGAAAATGTAGCCACTGTCGACTGTACACTATAGCTGACACCTTGCTGTATCAGCCTTAATTGGTGTTGTCACCAACAATGGCTTTTTAACCCCTTAGATGCTGCTGTCAATAGTGACTACAACATCTAAATGGTTAACAGTGTGGGGGCTCTGTCTTTAACCCTGTCGACACCATGAGATCATGATTGTGTGGTTCTGATGTCTGTCATGGCAATTCATGGCTTAATAATGGCCTTAGAGTCAGCCGATCACAGTACAATATGAAAAAAGTCTCGCACTCAACTTCAGTGTATTCTGTAAATTTATTTAGTACTAGAGGTAGCACTGTAAACGTTTCAGCCCCACAACGGGCTTTCATCAGTCACGTGCAGTGCCAACTAGTGTGTGGCAGATTTCCTTAAATATAGGATGCAGACCTGAATACGGTGCAGGAGATGACTGCTCAGGGAAAAAATAGGATGGTAGAAGCGAGGAAGTTGTAGACGCTGTTGAATGTTACTCAGAATTGCGTGTGACTGGCTAAGGTTAACCACCTTGGACCGCCAAATTAGAGACCCGGGCTGTAGGGAAGCCGCTGAGGTGGCTGAGTTGTCCTCTCAGACGCAGAGTCCACCGCTTGCGATCATCTTTGATTGCAGTGTGCCGGGCTTAATGTGCCAGGAGCGGTCCGTGACCGCTCCTGGCACATAGTGCCGGATGTCAGCTGCGATAGTCAGCTGACACCCGGCAGCGATCAGCCGCGCTCCCCTGTGAGCTGATCGCGTTAGACGTACTATCCCGTCAGTGGTCATACGGGGCCCATACCACCTCGACGGGATAGTACGTCTAATGTCAGAAAGGGGTTAAAAACTGACTAGATCCCTAAAAAAGTAAGTTTTGTAAATTTACTTGAAAAAAAAAAAAAATTGCTGCTACATTTTTAAACCTTCTAACATCCTAACAAAATAAAAGGATATTTTAAAAATGGTGCTGAGGTAAATGTTATTTAATGACTATTTTATGTGATATGACTGCCTGGATTAAAGAGATAATCATTCAAAGTTTGAAAATTGCAAATTTTTAGAAATTTTTAACAAATTTCTGACATTTTTATAAATAAATGCAGAAAATACCATACCATAAAGTACAATCTGTCACGAAAAAACTATCTCAAAATCAATTAGATGTGTTGAAGAGTTCCACATTTGAAAAATTTGGCCCGGTCACTAAGGCTACTTTCACACATCAGGTTTTTGCCGACAGACACAATCCGGCAAATTTTGAAAAAAACGGATACGGCAAAAGTTGCCGCCGGATCCGTTTTTTTCTCATAGGCTTGTATTAGCGCCGGATTGAGACGGATGGCCTCACGTTTTATCCGTTTTTTGCTGGATCCGTTGAAAATACGTTTTCCGGCAGCCGGAGAAAACGGACATAGGAACGATTTTTCTGTCTGTCGAAAAAATGGACAGCGATGGATCCAGCAAAAAATGGGTGAAACGTGAGGTCAAATTATGGAATCCGGCGACGGATTCAGTTTTTTTAAACAAATCATGCATCTTCCATTCTGGAGTCTCTCTCTCTCTCTCTCTCTCTCTCTCTCTCTCTCTCTCTCTCCTTCCCCAGAATCCAAAATAGCTGGCAGATCCACAAACTTGGATTCGGCAAAAAAACCAGATCCGTTGCATCAGTTTTTAACAATTTCCAATGGATCCGTTTTTTCAAAATTCGCCGGATTGTGCCTGACAACAAAAACCTGATGTGTGAAAGTAGCCTAAGGAGTTAAAGCACCGCTGTCTGCAAAATACATGAAAAAGAGACACCCTATATTACTTGCTGCTCTGTCGGTGCACTATATAGCATACACATGTAGTGAGCTGGCCGGCTGTGACTGTTCTGTTATCATTGACATAGAATCTGTGACAGACACTGCCCCCGTGTGGCCAGAAGTGATACCTATGCCGAATGTGATTACAGAGAAACAAACTGTATTGGCTAAACTTCCCCCTGTTGTGTCATGTGAACAGGAAGGGGAGGAAAAGAGAGAGCCCGGGAAACTTTTGGGTGCAGAGAGAAGTCTGTGTGTGCTGGCGTCCTCCTGTAGATGCGATATAAAAGATTGCCTGGATGACCTCTCTCTCTTGGAAGCTGACATCCAGATTGTTCCCAGCTCCCACACTGCGGAGCACTCAGCGGGGACATATTCACAGATTCTGGAGCCTATGAACTGTAAGCGGGTCCTCTGTTGAGAGGCCGAACATTCCACCCTTACCTGCTGAACCCCAAGGACTACAGTCTGGACCTGAGAGACAGAGTTTGTTTAATCCCTGTTTTTCTCTTCGGCCGGAGCGTCTCCCTGCAGTGACAGACAGGCCTGCGACGTGGGAAGATAACCTCTTGGAGCAAAGGAACTGGTAACGTGTGGATAGGGACAGTGAGGGATAGTTTGTTATTACACGTTATTTCTGTGAATAAGCATACTTTGTACTGTCTATTATTGTGTTCTGCTGTGTTAAGAAAAATGTATAACAGTAAAGATACGTTTGTTAAGATGGAATCTGAGTGTGGAGGTTTTGCTGGGCCAGATCATGGATATGCATGGGCGGCCTTGCCCTCGGACACTTCATCTGGCGTAGTCGGCAGGATCTGTGCCCAGCAAGATTCCCACCCAGGCCCAGTGTACAGTCAGAAACCGCCGCCGGTGTCCATTGTAAACCAGGTCAGGAAGTTTGGCGGGCGAAACTACCCCGTACCAGAGTGGGAGGAACAAGTGCGGATACTGGGAGAAATGTATAATATTGACCCTAAGACCTTGGCAGAAATGGCGGTACTTACGCTAGAGGGGGAGGCATGGATGACAGTCAGACTGGAGACGGTCAGGGGGCAGTGTGCGTTGGAGGATTTGGTGCAGGTGCTGGAAAAGACCTATGGACCTACTACGTACCAGGGAACACTGCGATACCTGTTCTTCAGACGGACACAGCTTGAATGGGAGGACATTCCCCAATATGCAAATGCCCTTCAGGTACTCCTTGAACAAGTCAGTGCAAAAGGGGAACAACTGGCTACTATAGCTCCTCGTGACCTGGTACTGAGAGACCAATTCGTTATAGGGCTGAGAGACCAGTATCTTAACCGTACGCTACAGGACTTGATTCGGATGACGCCGACTCTCACCTTCGCTGAAGTCAAGCAGGAAGCCATAGAACGTTCTAGGGGACCCGTCATGGATGTGGGGACTCAAAGCGCTGCGTGCAGATCCATATTAGACAGTAAACAGCCCAACAGTGACACCGAGGAGCTGAAACAGATGGTAGCAGATTTACAGCAACAGGTGTCACAGTTAACACTAGAACGACAGAGAGACCAGCGGATACGACCTAGCCGTCGAACGGGACCGTGTTGGTCATGTGGTGACCCTCGCCACAGGGCGAATCGTTGTCCTCAACGAACAAACCATCAGTTACCACGACGAACAGAATATAAGCTACATCCACAAGCAGAGCCACCACGCCAGGTCTCACCACAATGGCCGCCGTTAAAACTAGACACCCCTACAGCTGAGGTTCGAGCAGCAGGGGGGGACAGAGAATGGGGTGTAGAAAAACAGAGCCAGCAGCGGAATACTCTTGCCTCAAGTAGTCCTACACTTGAAGTTATTCTGGAGGGAGTTGCAGTGCAAGGATTGATGGACACTGGGTCGCAAGTGACCACGATCTCTGAACAGTTTTATGAAAAGTACCTCAAACCAAGAACCGCTTGTGATCCAGATACCACCATTTAGATAATTGCGGCTAATAACCTACCCATTCCAGTAACCGGAGTCGCCTGGATGGATACGAAGGCCTGCGGACAAGACCTAGGGAAATGAGGAATCGTCATTGTCAAGGAAGGCTTCGGCTCCGAGACCCCAGTAATAATCGGAATGAATATCTTGAAAGACCTGGATCTTATGCTGTCGACAAGAAAAGGGCCCAAGTACTGGCAGAAAGTTACCAAACATAAACCGACTCGTCTGGCGTTCCAGCACATAATCCGGACCGTTGGACTTCAACAGATGGCAAAGGAACAACTACCTCTAGCAGCCATTAAAGTGCCCCGCTGTACCCGGATTACTTTGCCCGCTGAAAAAGAGACAGTCATTTCCCTACCTCTTAACACCAACCGACAGCTTGAAGGAGTTGAAGTGTTAATCGAGCCGAGGGCTCCAAGTGGGAGTAAGCTAAACCCACTAGTCGCCCGCACCCTAGCCATCGTGAGGAACGGAAGAGTCCCTGTCAGGCTGAACAACACCGCAGACGTAGGTGTAGCCCTTGAAGCTGGCACGCAACTTGCCAGAGTATATGCTCTACCCACAGAAGTGAACCCCATGGGACCCTTACAATTCACCCCGTCTACAGAAGATGGCTGGACGGTAACTGTCTCAGCCATAAATGCTCAAGCAGATGATGAAGACATTGGGCGAAAACTACTAGAAAAAGTGCAACTGGACCCGTCCCAGTACACCAAACAGGAAGTGACTCAAATGGAGAAACTACTGCGAGAACACCAAGACTCCTTTGCAAAGCATGACACCGACTTCGGGTACACCACCAGTATCCAACACGGGATTCCCACGGGCGATACTGCCCCTATTCGCGAGAGGTACCGACAAATACCACCTCAACAATACCAGGAGGTGAAAAGCCTCTTAGAATCTATGCTACACGCCGGAGTGGTACGGGAGAGCCAGAGCCCATGGGCTGCACCCGTGGTGATAGTCAAAAAGAAAGATGGATCCCTGAGATTTTGCGTAGACTACCGTCGGCTGAACGCTTGCACGATCCGGGACTCCTATCCACTCCCCCGGATCGAAGAGTCACTGACCGCCCTGAAAAAGGCCAAATATTTTTCGTCTCTAGACTTGGCCAGTGGATATTGGCAGGTCCCCATGAGTGAGAAGGACAGAGAAAAGACCGCCTTCATCCTTCCCATGGGCCTGTACGAGTTTGACCGGATGCCATTCGGCTTGAGTAACGCACCAGGGACCTTTCAGAGACTGATGGAACGCTGCCTGGGAGATTTCAACTTCAAATTCACACTGATATACCTTGATGACATCGTGGTATACTCCGCCACCTTTGAGGATCATCTTCACAAGCTTGGCAAAGTGTTCCAGCGCTTGAAGAGACACGGCTTGAAGTTGAAGCCCAGCAAGTGCCGTCTATTCCAGCAGGAGATCGATTACCTGGGACACCGGATCTCAGCCGAAGGTGTCCAACCCTCTCCAGAGAAGATAGCAGCTGTCCGAGAGTGGCCACAACCAACTACCATCAAAGAAGTCCAGGCTTTCCTGGGGCTAGCGGGCTATTACCGCCGATTTGTCAAGGACTTTGCCCGGCTTGCGGAACCACTGCATGAGACCCTCCGAGGGACTGCGAACAGTCCCAGAGGACGACGCATCAGCTGGGGGCCCGACCAAGAAAAATCCTTCCGGGCGCTTCAAGCTGCTCTGACATCACCCCATATTCTGGCATATGCAGACTACACCTTGCCGTTCCAGTTATACACCGATGCCAGCCTTCAAGGTCTCGGGGCGGTCCTCTCCCAAGTCCAAGATAACAAGGAACGCGTAATAGCCTATGCCAGTAGATCCCTCCGTGACACCGAAAACAACCCCGTCAACTACAGCTCTTTCCGCCTGGAACTCCTGGCCCTGACCTGGGCTATGACAGAGAAATTTGCTGGCTACCTGACGGGGGCAGAGGTGCTGGTTGTGACAGACAACAATCCTCTTGCCCACCTAGAAAATGCCAAACTAGGGGCAATGGAACAGCGCTGGATGGCAAGGCTCTCTAGATTCCAATACAAAATTAAATACAGAGCGGGGACGGAGAATCAGAATGCTGACAGCCTTTCCAGAGTATTTGAAAAAACTGACCGTCACATCCATACATAGACTAAGTGTGAACAGGTGCTGAACCTAGAGTAACCAACTCATATACAGTCAAGTAAAAAAGGCAGCACACTGCAGCGCTAAGACATGCAAACATGAAACATGAAAACTGAACTGCAATACTGCACTAGAAATATGAAAAATGAGAGCGTTTAGCGCATAAAAATGGCCAATTTTATGTGTACCTGATAGCCCCTTTACGGCATCTCTCTTATATCAGGTCCTACGCTTGCCTACCTCGCTGAGAATAAACGTCTCCATGTGAATGGGTACCTGTGAAAAACCTCTTCCTAGACTCATATTCTCTCTCTCTGTGGAGGGGTACTGGACCTGCTGTAATTAAAACACCTGAGGCTAGGAGGCGGAGTGCTCAGTCAGAAGGCTAAATAATATATTTGAAAAAACTGACCGTCACATCCATACATAGACTAAGTGTGAACAGGTGCTGAACCTAGAGTAACCAACTCATATACAGTCAAGTAAAAAAGGCAGCACACTGCAGCGCTAAGACATGCAAACATGAAACATGAAAACTGAACTGCAATACTGCACTAGAAATATGAAAAATGAGAGCGTTTAGCGCATAAAAATGGCCAATTTTATGTGTACCTGATAGCCCCTTTACGGCATCTCTCTTATATCAGGTCCTACGCTTGCCTACCTCGCTGAGAATAAACGTCTCCATGTGAATGGGTACCTGTGAAAAACCTCTTCCTAGACTCATATTCTCTCTCTCTGTGGAGGGGTACTGGACCTGCTGTAATTAAAACACCTGAGGCTAGGAGGCGGAGTGCTCAGTCAGAAGGCTAAATAATATATTTGAAAAAACTGACCGTCACATCCATACATAGACTAAGTGTGAACAGGTGCTGAACCTAGAGTAACCAACTCATATACAGTCAAGTAAAAAAGGCAGCACACTGCAGCGCTAAGACATGCAAACATGAAACATGAAAACTGAACTGCAATACTGCACTAGAAATATGAAAAATGAGAGCGTTTAGCGCATAAAAATGGCCAATTTTATGTGTACCTGATAGCCCCTTTACGGCATCTCTCTTATATCAGGTCCTACGCTTGCCTACCTCGCTGAGAATAAACGTCTCCATGTGAATGGGTACCTGTGAAAAACCTCTTCCTAGACTCATATTCTCTCTCTCTGTGGAGGGGTACTGGACCTGCTGTAATTAAAACACCTGAGGCTAGGAGGCGGAGTGCTCAGTCAGAAGGCTAAATAATATATTTGAAAAAACTGACCGTCACATCCATACATAGACTAAGTGTGAACAGGTGCTGAACCTAGAGTAACCAACTCATATACAGTCAAGTAAAAAAGGCAGCACACTGCAGCGCTAAGACATGCAAACATGAAACATGAAAACTGAACTGCAATACTGCACTAGAAATATGAAAAATGAGAGCGTTTAGCGCATAAAAATGGCCAATTTTATGTGTACCTGATAGCCCCTTTACGGCATCTCTCTTATATCAGGTCCTACGCTTGCCTACCTCGCTGAGAATAAACGTCTCCATGTGAATGGGTACCTGTGAAAAACCTCTTCCTAGACTCATATTCTCTCTCTCTGTGGAGGGGTACTGGACCTGCTGTAATTAAAACACCTGAGGCTAGGAGGCGGAGTGCTCAGTCAGAAGGCTAAATAATATATTTGAAAAAACTGACCGTCACATCCATACATAGACTAAGTGTGAACAGGTGCTGAACCTAGAGTAACCAACTCATATACAGTCAAGTAAAAAAGGCAGCACACTGCAGCGCTAAGACATGCAAACATGAAACATGAAAACTGAACTGCAATACTGCACTAGAAATATGAAAAATGAGAGCGTTTAGCGCATAAAAATGGCCAATTTTATGTGTACCTGATAGCCCCTTTACGGCATCTCTCTTATATCAGGTCCTACGCTTGCCTACCTCGCTGAGAATAAACGTCTCCATGTGAATGGGTACCTGTGAAAAACCTCTTCCTAGACTCCAGGTACACATAAAATTGGCCATTTTTATGCGCTAAACGCTCTCATTTTTCATATTTCTAGTGCAGTATTGCAGTTCAGTTTTCATGTTTCATGTTTGCATGTCTTAGCGCTGCAGTGTGCTGCCTTTTTTACTTGACTGTATATGAGTTGGTTACTCTAGGTTCAGCACCTGTTCACACTTAGTCTATGTATGGATGTGACGGTCAGTTTTTTCAAATATATTATTTAGCCTTCTGACTGAGCACTCCGCCTCCTAGCCTCAGGTGTTTTAATTACAGCAGGTCCAGTACCCCTCCACAGAGAGAGAGAATATGAGTCTAGGAAGAGGTTTTTCACAGGTACCCATTCACATGGAGACGTTTATTCTCAGCGAGGTAGGCAAGCGTAGGACCTGATATAAGAGAGATGCCGTAAAGGGGCTATCAGGTACACATAAAATTGGCCATTTTTATGCGCTAAACGCTCTCATTTTTCATATTTCTAGTGCAGTATTGCAGTTCAGTTTTCATGTTTCATGTTTGCATGTCTTAGCGCTGCAGTGTGCTGCCTTTTTTACTTGACTGTATATGAGTTGGTTACTCTAGGTTCAGCACCTGTTCACACTTAGTCTATGTATGGATGTGACGGTCAGTTTTTTCAAATATATTATTTAGCCTTCTGACTGAGCACTCCGCCTCCTAGCCTCAGGTGTTTTAATTACAGCAGGTCCAGTACCCCTCCACAGAGAGAGAGAATATGAGTCTAGGAAGAGGTTTTTCACAGGTACCCATTCACATGGAGACGTTTATTCTCAGCGAGGTAGGCAAGCGTAGGACCTGATATAAGAGAGATGCCGTAAAGGGGCTATCAGGTACACATAAAATTGGCCATTTTTATGCGCTAAACGCTCTCATTTTTCATATTTCTAGTGCAGTATTGCAGTTCAGTTTTCATGTTTGCATGTCTTAGCGCTGCAGTGTGCTGCCTTTTTTACTTGATAGCCTTTCCAGAGTGACATCATCCCCACCAGTGGGGGACCGTGATGAAGAGTTGGAGGAAGTGGAACTGCCCGACTTTGCCCGGCTAGCTAAACAAATAGAAGATGGCCGCCAGTATGCTGTAGGCGGGATCGAAGCCATAGTGGGGTCCCCCCTGTCCCAACAAGAATGGGCCAAGCTTCAAGATCGAGACCCTGAACACGTCTTACTGAAACAGTACGTGAAGACACAAGAGAAACCACCCTCCGAAGTAAGGGCCCAACTATCAACCAGGGCCTCTGCCCTACTTGCCCAATGGGATCGGCTGATCGTGAAGGATGGAGTCTTGTATCGCAGGGCCCTTTTATCCCATATGCTGGAAGAATGTTTGCAGATTGTCGTCCCGGTGCAGCTAGCCCATGAGATGGTGGCTGAAGCCCACAGAAGGAACGGCCACTTCGGCATAGACAAGACCCTCCGGTGGACCCAGCAATTCATTTTTTGCCCAGGACTCCGTAAGCTGGTTGAAAACGTCTGCCTAAGATGTCGTACATGTGAACTCCACAAGTCTACTGAGCAGCGTGCACCCGTCCAGACTATTAGCACATCCAGACCCCTCGAGTTGTTGATGGTGGACTATCTGTTGATCGGAACGGCGAATAGTGGCTACCAGTACTGTCTGGTGATGGTGGACCACTTCACGAAATTCACCGTCGCTGTTGCTACCAAAGATCAGACTGCCGAATCAGCTGCACAGGCCATCTGTCAACACTTCGTTCGGGTCTACGGGTGTCCGGAGCGGCTGCACTCTGATCAGGGGGCGTGTTTCGAAGGGCGAGTCATTGAAGAACTTCAGCAGATGTATTGAATCAAGAAGTCCAGGACCACCCCGTATCATCCACAAGGGAATGGCGCCTGTGAACGTTTCAACCGGACCCTCTTACAACTGATCCGAACCTTAGCAGAAGACAAAAAGCCTGACTGGCCTCGATTCCTCCCAGAACTGCTGTGGGCCTATAACAATCAAGTCCATTCTGTCACCGGATACACGCCTTACACCCTCCTTTTTAGCCGCCCAGGCAAAGGCATCCATGAGCTACACCTGTCTAACTCTGATGAAGACACCTATGGTACCTATCCTTCCTGGCTACAAGCACACCGTCAAAGGATAGAAACTGTCTACCGGCTGGTGGAACAGCAGATCCAGGACCAGGTCCACGCTGATCCACTTCCAGTACAAGAAGACCTACTGAGTGTGGGTCAACTAGTCCTAGTTCGTATAAAGAAACCGCAAGGAAAACTCCGGCCCAAGTGGGAGACCGAAGTCTATCGAATAATTGGACACCCGTACCCTGGTGGCCCCGTCTACCAAGTACGAGGCGAAGACAGCGGCAGCCTCCGCACCCTGCACCGTAACATGTTGCGCCCCTTTCGTTCTCAGCCTAACTCCCCTCCTATAATGCCTAGAGAGACGGATATCGCTAATACTGTGGGAGACACCGATACCGGGGATGTAGAGGTGGAAGACATCCCTACCCCTGCTCGCCTGACTGACGCGTCTGAACCCCTTACCTCCTCGACTGACTTACCGACTGGGGCGGAGAGTGGGGTGACTGATTTTTTCCGCCCTGGAGTCAGTCGTTGACAGGGACTGCCAACCATTGAGTGGGGGGGGGGCGTGTAGTGAGCTGGCCGGCTGTGACTGTTCTGTTATCATTGACATAGAATCTGTGACAGACACTGCCCCCGTGTGGCCAGAAGTGATACCTATGTCGAATGTGATTACAGAGAAACAAACTGTATTGGCTAAACTTCCCCCTGTTGTGTCATGTGAACAGGAAGGGGAGGAAAAGAGAGAGCCCGGGAAACTTTTGGGTGCAGAGAGAAGTCTGTGTGTGCTGGCGTCCTCCTGTAGATGCGATATAAAAGATTGCCTGGATGACCTCTCTCTCTTGGACGCTGACATCCAGATTGTTCCCAGCTCCCACACTGCGGAGCACTCAGTGGGGACATATTCACAGATTCTGGAGCCTATGAACTGTAAGCGGGTCCTCTGTTGAGAGGCCGAACATTCCACCCTTACCTGCTGAACCCCAAGGACTACAGTCTGGACCTGAGAGACAGAGTTTGTTTAATCCCTGTTTTTCTCTTCGGCCGGAGCGTCTCCCTGCAGTGACAGACAGGCCTGCGACGTGGGAAGATAACCTCTTGGAGCAAAGGAACTGGTAACGTGTGGATAGGGACAGTGAGGGATAGTTTGTTATTACACGTTATTTTTGTGAATAAGCATTCTTTGTACTGTCTATTATTGTGTTCTGCTGTGTTGAGAAAAATGTATAACAGTAAAGATACGTTTGTTAAGATGGAATCTGATTGTGGAGGTTTTGCTGGGCCAGATCATGGATATGCATGGGCGGCCTTGCCCTCAGACACTTCACACACATGATGCAATCCTTGTTAGCCAGATTTATGTGTGGGTCATAAAAAAAAACTGTAAATAAGTTTAGCACATCACTAATTAATATAAAATCAGCAATAGCCATTAGTGATGTGTAGAGGAAGTAGAATTCAAATTTGCATGTTCAAGTGAATTTTACTCGGTAATTCAAATTGCAGGGAACTTAATCCCTGAGAATTTAATGTCCATTATTATGCTTTGAGGTGTCTTCAGACCCCAGATCATAATAACCATGAGATGTAAAAAAAAATCCTTATATTCATCTCATCAGAGTCATCAGTCATCACTCACCTCTTCGGCTGATCCCACAGCTCCCTGTTCTGTCTTCCTCACCTCTATGGCAACACTTCTCCAGCCTTGTGTTCACTTTAGACTGTGACTCTTAGCTGCAATCAGGCCCTGAAGTTAACTATTTACGTGCAGTGACCTCTGGAGTCTGCGGCTGGAAGTCTCAGACTGGTGTACACTTTAAGCTGGGACCTCCAAACGTGAGTGGGAGCATGTGCAGTGAACTTGTGGGCCTGTTCGTGACCAGAAGACCAAGCCTAGAGTGAACACCATGATGGAGATGCGAAGTGATGGAGGGATGGGGGACCTGACAGCAGTCAAGGGCCAGCAGGGGCAACCAGAGCAGTAAGCAGCCTACCAAAGGTTATAAAAAAAATAAATCTCCACTCACCATTCTGGCTGCCCCCACTTCTACCTGCCCGATTTCTGATCCTCTGTGCCTCCATCACTTTGCATCTTCATCATGGTGTTTACTCTAGGCTGGGATTTGCGGCCGTGACCACAGAAATCAGTGCACATGCGCTGTGTGCCCCTGAGCCTACAACCAGAAGCTTTTGCTCTGTGTTCACTGTAGGCCACAAGGTGGTTTCGGTGCATGAACAGTGAATTCCAAAGGCTAGAAAAGGTCGAATACCCTGGCCTACAGTGAATACCAAACTGGAGAGGCAAATAGCTGCCATTTTGCTGAATTTGCACAAAGCTAATTACCAAAAATCCTTATTCTCCAGAATGCAGATTTTTGAAAAATTCCAGATTTCAATTATCATATGTCATGGCTATCCTTTATAATGTAGAGACTAGAGTAGTTTCTACTAAAGTGTACAACGGGCTAATTTGTGTATATGTGGCTTAAGTAATAAAAATGAAAGGCATTACCCATGTAAGACACCAAGAACATAGTTGATTCCACAATAATTGTACTGGTGCTCTTTATGAACTTTGGCACAGCACAACCAAAGTAAACTGTATTAGGACTTCTTATGTGACTGTTGCGTACAGTATACAATGCACTTTATTTTGCAGAAACCTCACACAGTTGCACTATGCTCACCGACCTCGCCCTGGGCTCATGTTAAGGATAATAGAAAAAAATGGAGTCCGGTTCAATAGGACTGGATTTTCCTTTATATTTTTCTTTTTCAAAAGAAAATATGGTGCATAGAAAAGAAAAATTTACATGTTCGACATGACCAAGTCGATAAGCGTCGACTGGGTCATGTCGACCATGTACATTTTTCTTTTGTATGCACCATATTTTCTTTTGAAAAATAAAAAGAAAAGGAAAATCCAGTCCTGTTGAGCTGGACTCCAATTTTTTCTATTACACTTTATTTTGTGGTTGAACATCCTTAATATACAGCACATTAGACCAACATTTATGAATCTATACTTGTACTACTACATTAAGTCCTTCTTCTACACTGGATCATGAAGGAAAGAGGCACAACCCTAGACCACCAATGACAGCCAATACGTCTTTTAACTGACCTGAGATATGAGAGAATAGCATCCCCATACAGGTGACAATCCAGCAGCTGTCGGCTGTCCACTATAGCTGACAACGTGCTGTATCAGCCACGATCACTGTTTGCACCGTCCATATCAGTTTAACCCCTTAGATGCTGCTGTCAATAGTGACTGCATCATATAGATGGTTAACAGAGTGTGGTGGGCTTTCTTTTTATCCAAATTGGTGCCCTCAGATCATGATTGTGTGGTCCTGATATTTGACGTGGCAATTCACGAGCAAATAGCGGCCTTAGAGTCTGACGACTATAGTAATCTGTTCAGACGTTAGAGACACTTAGGTGGCAAAAATACACATTTTCATTTCTGTCATGTCACTTTGCATTAATTCCTTTAAAGCACCTGAAGAGTTAATAAACTATCTGACTGCAGTTTTCAATACGTCAGGGGGTGCAGTTTTTAAAATGGTATCATGTTTGGGGGTTTCCCAATATATGAGACCCCTAAAATCACTTCAAACATGGATAAGTCGCTAAAAAATACATTTTGTACATTTCCTTGAAAAAATGAAAAATTGTTGCTACATTTTTAATCTTCCTAAAATGCTAACAAAATAAGATAACATTTTACAAATGGTACTGATGTAAAGCAGACATGTGAGAAATGTTATTTATTAATGATTTGCTGTGGTATGGCCATCTGGATAAAAGGGATAATCATTCAAATTTTGAAAATTGCTAATTTTTTACATTTTTCTCTAAT
Organism: Ranitomeya variabilis; assembly: GCF_051348905.1. NCBI lineage: Eukaryota > Metazoa > Chordata > Amphibia > Anura > Dendrobatidae > Ranitomeya > Ranitomeya variabilis. The sequence continues at coordinate 266,774,464 of NC_135233.1, read as the reverse complement.
TTTTGATATTTTTTATAAATAAACACAAAACATATTGACCTATGTTTACCATTATCATAAAGTATAATGTGTCACGAAAAAACAACCTCAAAATCACTGGGATTTGTTGAAGCGTTGCAGAGTTATTACAACATAAAGTGACACTGGTCAGATTTCAAAAATTTGGCTCCATCATTAAGGGGTTAATGACATTAATAACCTTATAACTTTAAATCACCATGGTAGTTTGAATTACTATAAAATAATTGTTCCTATTTTTTGTGTACACCTTATAAGCAGATGCATCTTAAAGTCTGAAAAATACAGTATATCCAAAATCTTCCATTAATATTATTATAATACAAGATTAGAAAAACATGTCTCAAACTGAAAATCTAACAGAAACAAAACAACCTTCACATTCTGATGTTCATATTATACTGAAAGTTACAAATATTCCCTTTGGGAAATCTTCATTCATTTACAGAATTTGGTTACTTTCCCATAACAGAAAAATGGTCCACAAACACTGTACTGGACACTGTCATCCTGTTTCTCATATTATAAGATCTATAAAAAATGCATTTGCTACTAAAACTCTGTGAACTATGAGTACAGTAAATTAATATTAATATTAGGAAATGTTATTCTCAGTTAACCTCTTAGTGATAGAGCTAATTTTGACATTAGTGACCATTTTTTAAATCTGACGTGTCAGTTTATGTGGTAATAACTATGGAATGCTTCAACATATCCAAGGGATTCTGAAATTATTTTTTTGTGAAACAGTACTTTCTATTGGTGGTAAAGTTACGTTGATATGTTTTGTATTTTTTAATGAAAATATCTAAAACTTGCTGAAAATGTAGAAAACCTAGCAATTTTGAAGCTTTGAATGCTTATATCCTTAAAGCAGATAGTCATACCATTCACATTTAGATGTGAAAACGAAAAAGTAAGTCAGAGCGTGGTAAAACCAATAAGGGGCATCTTAAGAGGTGCCAACTATTTACAAAGGAATGTTTTGACCACTCATTGTTCGTGACCACAGTGTCTTTAAGTTAACACACATAACCAGGTTAACCAATTCTTAAATTTTAACATTGATTCTCTGTCATGTCACTCACTTTCTTTTCCAGGGCAGTTCCTGATATCCACAGCTTCCTGTCTGGGTAAGTTCTTTTACAGATGTCACAACATGTGACTTCAATGGAACTAGTTCAGCAACCGGGGTTTGTGTTGCCTGTGACCTTACTGACTCTGTATACGCCTCAGTGCATCTTTTAACATTAAGGGCATACCATCCCCTCTCTCCTTTGTACCGAGTAAATGTCACTTGATCTCCAGGGTAAAGGTCACGATATGGGTGTCCCTTTAAGAGGTGTGACTCTACATCATGGCGATTTACAAAAAGTTCTGAAGATTCTTTATGTTCTCTGATGAATCCTCATCATCTATCTAGGTTAAAGTAGACCACGGTACCTTGTCTGGGCTGACCTCAATCAGCGGGTCTGGCTTTGTGTATTCGGGCCTTAGCCTGTATGTCGTGTTTTTCATCAAGTTTGAACACACTGCAGCAGTGATTTTGCTCCCTCCTCCATGCAGAACGTCTCCAGATCTTTCATGTTTTGGGACTGTCACTGGTCAATTTTGAGTTTTAGCTCCCTCCAAAGATTTTTCCATTGGGTTCTGGTCTGGAGACTGGCTAGGCCCCTCCAGGACCTTAAAATTCTTCTTACGGAGGCACTCCTTATTTGCCCTGGCTGTGTGTTTTGAGTCATTGTCATGTTCAAAGACCCAACCACGACCCATCTTCAATGCTCTAAGGAGGTTGTTGGCCAAAATCTTGGATACATGACCCATCCATCTTCCCTTCAATATGGTGCAGTCGTCCTGTCCCTTTGTAGAAAAACACCTTCAAAGTTTGATGTTTTCCCCACCATGCATCAGAGTTGGAACAATGTTCTTGGGGTTGTACTCAATCTACTTCTTTCAAAGAAGGCGAATGGAGTTGATGCAAAAAATTTCTGTTTTGGGGTCATCTGAGGACATGACCTTCTCCCATGCCTCCTCTGGATCATCCAGATGATCATTGGTGAATGTCAAACGGGCCTGGACTGTGCTGGTGTGAGCAGTGGAACTTTGCATGCCCACCAAGCGGCTTGCCTATTGTCCTGTAGCCCATCCCAGCCTTGTGCAGGTCTGCAATTCTGTCCATACTGTCCTTAGACAGCAATTTGGTCTCGGCAATGGTGGAGAAGTTGTAGTGTGACTGAGTGTGGGGACAGGTGTCTTTACACAGATAACAATTTCAAACATGTGAAATTAATACAGGTAATGAGTGCAGAGTATCTCCTGAATCAGCCCTCCATCTCTTCTCTTCTGACACCCAGGGAAGAGGGGCGCTGCTGTGCGCTGGAGTACACCAACCCAACAAACAAGGCAAAACAAGCAAGGGTAACTAAAAACACCAGGCATACAAATATTCACTCACATATAACAGAACAATGATTCGGGGAGTGAAGGACGGGAAAAAACTAAGTAAGAAGAGGGAAGAAAATTATCACACAAACCCATGCAACAATCACAGATAACTCCTCCAAACTCCTTCTCACATAAACACCTCTCTTCCAAGCCATGCAGCATAAGCTAGCTCTGACATGGGTTTCAATCAGGACCCGGATTATAAAAGGGATGGTAGTGGCTAACCAAGCTCAGCTGAGAGCTCAGACTCCCCATTTAAAAATAAGGTGAAGTGCTTCTTTTCAGCGCAGGAGCAGGAGCGATCAGATGTTGCGGTCTTCTGGTTCCTCTCTGTTGTGGTAACCACATGACAATTAGTATATGATACAGTGCCTTGCTGTGGGCTGTAAGGTGTTTGGCACATAGGGAGTTCTCACACTCCATACAAAATTTCACTGCCAGGACAGGGGACTGGTCTCCTCCATATCAGACTGAGTAGATGAAAACGGTCCACTATATTCCCCAGCAAGGTTAATGAAATAACAGACCTCGATGCTGCAATGTTAAACTATTTGCTTTTTTCAGGGCTACTTCAAATAGATTATATTCTCTAATAATACCACTCTTATCTGCAATTTGTCTAACGTGAACTGTCGCAGTAGGGATAGTGTATTACAGCCATCTAGTCGGGGATTATTGCCTTATAAAGTATAATCCTTGCTGCTGCAACCTAAAAAAAAAATCAAGGTAACACCTATTCTATTCACTATTAATACCTCTGTTAGCTGCGTTTAGTGTAGGGATAGGTGTTAGGTATCATTTGCTGGAAATGAGTGTTCATTTTGGTCACATACATCTTATAGTCCATAAATTGATTGCTTTTTTAAATACATTCATTGCCAGATTCATGTTTTTTTGCAGTGATCTGTAATCAGAAATTTATCAAAGTAGGCAGGGTTGCTTGTGTTCCTCCAGATTTTGTTGCTGCCAGATACAAGAAAAAAATTTTCAGGACCAATTCAAATTCCTTCTATATTCCACAATAATACCGCTCTTGTCTGCAATTCATGTAGAGTGAGCTGTCGCAGTAGGGATAGTGTATTACAGCCATCTAGTCACTGATTATTGCCTTATAAATTATAATCCCTGCTGCTGCAACTTAAAAAAAATGTAAATCAAGCCTCTATTCTATCCCCTATTAATACAGCTGTTAGCAGCATTTAGCACAGTGATAGGTGCTATGCTATTCTATTCCCTATTAAAACCTCTGTTAGCTGCGTTTAGTGTAGGCATAGGTGCTAGTCATTATTCGCTGGAAATGAGTGTTAATTTTGGTCTCATACATCTTTTCCACAGTCCATAACTTGATTGATTTTTTCCATAGACTAATTGACTTACTCATGTTTTTTTTTTACCATGATCTGTACTCAGAAATGTATCAAAACAGGCAAAATTAGCTGATTTAATGTGTCCATTTGCAGTTTATCTATAGCATCTGTATGTAAGAGGTAGTGGTGGGATACTTTATGCTACTGTAGCTGGAATTACACTTTTGAACTCTCCAGTGATTTGTTTCCATCCATTTCTGGTTGCTTCTTGAAGTATGTTTGGCGTCATTGTCCTACTGTAAGACCCATTACCTAGGATGCAAACCCAGCTTTGTGACACTGGGCACTACATTGCTCCAAAATCCTTTGGGAATCTTCACATTTCATGATGCCTTGCTCACAGTCAATTCACCCAGTGCCAGAGGAAGCAAAAAATTGCAAAACATCTTTGAACCTCCATCATATTTGACTGTAAATACTTTGTTCTTTTCTTTGTAGGCCTCATTTCATTTACAGTAAACAGTAGAATGATGTGCTTTACCAAAAAGCTCTATCTTGGTCTCATCTGTCCACACAACTCCCGCTGGCCCTATAAAAATAGTTGGGGCAGCCTGCTGGGCCTTTGTAAATTGTGAGGGCTGCCTCCTGGCCCTCCAAGTTTGAAACTTTACAGTACTAATATGAAAAAGAAAATTTGCTCACCTCAGATGTATAAGTTATATTGCAGTAGCAATATATGACTATGCAAAAATAGCCTGCTGCTTGACCTCCAATAATGCTTATTGAGGGCTGGCTGTTGGCCCTTTAAAACTGTTGAGTGAGGGCTGGCTGCTGGCTCTCTATACTTTGAGTGAGGGCCACCTGATGGCCCTGAAAAAAAAAACTTTGTGACTTTCAGAGTCCTTTCTTCATAAAGTAAACATGATGTGTCTGATCATGCCTCACACACCATATGACCAGATAAGGTAATAAAATAAAATGTAAAAAATTACATTTCCTGGTGAATTAGAAATGGTAAAGAGAGGGGCGCAATAGCGCAGTTACCAAAATAACAATCAGCTTACTGTAAGGTAAAATTCTCACCTTTACACATTGTGAGTATGCACCACACATATAGTAAGTATGATAGGAGGGCTGCAGATGGCACCGGACCAGCAAAGGATCTTCAAGAAATTCTGGATAGGATATTCAAAATGCTGACAAATCCGCGGTCCTCCGAAATCAGGCAAGGGAATCACAGACTTCAGAAGAGTTGCATGCTTCATTCAGGGCTATAAAACTACGCGTTTCGTGGACGTCCTGTCCACTTCCTCAGGTACATAGCCCAAAGTGTGAAGGAGCATTTTTGGTTCTTTTATTTATTTTGACTTATATACAATTAATTGTCCTGGAAATAATTTTTCTTAACATGTATTACAGCAAATTCCATTTTATCTTCGGTTTTCTATGTGTAATACTAGTCCATAAAAATGCCATAATACTCTGACAACATTGTTCCCAGCAGCTACCTGGGATTTAAAGAGGCTTCCAGGGGTTTTCCCTATGCTATTCCAATGCCATTTCAGCGTTGTTTACATAGTTTTCAGCAATTTTTAGACCCCCTCCAAGCCTAAGAGGGGAGGGGGCGCCGGAAAAATGCTTGAATTTCCCATTGACTTCCATTATATTCATTACTTGAGCACTCGAGCATTACGATTTGACTCAAGTAACGAGCACCTGAGCATTTTAGTGCTTGCTCATCACTAGATATACCATCAGGACAGAACTTTTTCTAAGAGTTACAACTTTTTATTTTTCAATGACAAAGCCATATGAGAGTTTGCTTCTTTGCAGGATTATTGCGCTCTCAAATGACATCATTCACTTTACCAAATAATGTACAGAAAAAGCAGTCCCTCACCAGCTTCAAGTCTGCGCTCACTGCCGCAAAACAAACTTACTTCTCATCTCTCATATCTTCCCTGTCTCACAACTAGTGTTGAGCATTCCGATACCGCAAGTATCGGGTATCGGCCGATACTTAGCGGTATCGGAATTCCGATACCGAGATCCGATACTTGCCACGTATCGGATACCGGAATCGGAAGTTCCCAGGATTCAAACTGCACAAATTTGCACAAAATCAGCCAATGAGAATGATTCCAAGTGTGGGCACATCCTGTTCAGCATGGAGGGCATGAAACTACTGGCAAGGCTGTGATTGGCTGCTGAAATGATGTCATGATGCAGTTTAAAAGTCGCTGGCGCCATTTTTCGCTCACTCTGTTGTGAATTCAGTTAGTGACAGGACGCTGTTTGCTGACTGAGGGCCAGTTTAGAGATAGCGATTTGCTTCTTTGTGCTTTTCCAAGGCTAATTTAGCAACCGCTGTGTTCACCTACTAATCACCTTGCTTTTGCCTTGCAGCGCTGTTTTCACAGCGATCTGCAAGGTCTGTGTGTGTGTGTGTGTGTGAGTGCAGCCCACTCTCTAGTCTGTGTGCAGCCATAGGCCATCCATAGCTGGTTGTATTCAGTTCAGGGAGGGTGGTTCATTGCCTCATACTGTTCTTTTTTTTTTTTTTTTCAAGTAGTGTAGTCTGCTGCTCATTTTTTGTAATAATTCCTATTAGTGACTTTCCACCCGTATCCAGCTAACTTGTGGAAAAACACTACATAGTATAAAGTAGAGGAGGTTTTTTGGGCCTTGCAGCGCCTTTACGGCTGTCTGCACGGTCTCCGTGTGACTGCAGCTCGCCCTGTAGTCTGTGAGCAGCCATAGCCTGGTTGTATCCAGCTCAGGGTTGTTCACTGCGTCATACCGTAAAATCAATTTTCCTTTTGTTTTAAGTAGTGCAGGCTGCTGCACATTTTTTCAAAAAAATTTCTATTAGTGTCTTTCCACCCGTATCCAGCTAACTTGTGGAAAAACACTACATAGGATAAAGTAGAGGAGGTTTTTTGGGCCTTGCAGCGCCGTTTACGGCTGTCTGCATGGTCTCCGTGTGACTGCAGCTCGCCCTGTAGTCTGTGAGCAGCCATAGCCTGGTTGTATCCAGCTCAGGGTTCTTCACTGCGTCATACCGTCAAATCAATTTTCCTTTTGTTTTAAGTAGTGCAGGCTGCTGCACATTTTTTCCAAAAATTCCTATTAGTGTCTTTCCACCCGTATCCAGCTAACTTGTGGAAAAACACTACATAGGATAAAGTAGAGGAGGTTTTTTGGGCCTTGCAGCGCCGTTTATGGCTGTCTGCATGGTCTCCGTGTGACTGCAGCTCTCTCTGTTGTCAGTTCAGCCCCCCAAAAATAAATAAATAATAAAGTTTACCAAACACACCACTTTACATTTGTGTAGGCCACATTAGCTCATATTAAAGTCTAGTCCACACTTTAGAAAATTAGTGTTTCCTATACCTGTTAGGACTCGGAGCTGTTCAGGAATAAGCACACAAAGCCGTTAGTACTTTTCTGCTTATCTTTATCAGTCAACCAAGATGAAGAAGGCAGGGAGTAAGGCACGTGAGCGTGGGCGCGGAGCAGGGAGAGGACGTGGGGATTCTGTGCCTGCTGCGGGCACCGGTGACTCCTCAGCACCCAGTTTCACCAGGGAACAGTCCTTCATGCGCAGCTTTGTCGCAGAGCGCCGTACACCGCTGCTGCGTGAAGACCAAATTGAAGCCGTTGTCGGATGGATGGCAGCTAACGCATCAACTTCAATTAGTGCCACATCCTCTCAGACACAGAGCACTGGAGAGCAGCCATCTGTCTCTTCACCACCTGCCAAATTGGCCAGGCAGACAGAGAGCCCAGGACAGGAGCCGTCTCTACTTCTGTTCTCTGAATCTCTTGGCTTGGAAACAGGGGGCCAGCCAAGCAGCATTGGAGAAATGGAAGAAGAGGCAGGGTGCAGTGATGCCCAACAGCTTTTTCTCTCTGAGTCTGAAGAGGCGGATGGGCCAGTGCCTCTGGTCACCACATCGCAGGCCGCATCCGCTGATGATGACACTCAGGTGCCACTTTCTGGTGCGTGCTCTGCTGCTGAGACTACCCAGGAGGAGCAGTTGGTGGCAGAGGGTAGTGTAGATGATGAGGTCCTTGACCCATCGTGGCGTGAGGGACAGGAAGGTGGTGGGAGCAGCTCCGAGGAAGAGATTCCTAGAATGGGCCGTAGAGGGAGGGGGAAGACTGCGCAGCCTGTAGCCTCCACTTTGGCACCCGTTAGGAGCATGTCTGTTCCAAAAGCCAAAAAGGGCACTCCCAAGACTTGCAGTGTCTGGCCCTTTTTTGACACAGTTGCAGATGACATTTGCTATGTCAAATGCAAGGTGTGTCATCACAAAGTCAAAAGAGGTCGAAATGTCAGCAACCTCAATACCTCCAACATGTGGAAACATGTGCACAACAGGCACGCGGCGGAGTTAGAAAAACACACTGAAGAGCTTGGCCAACCAACAGCGGCAGCTACCACCTCTTCAGCTCGTGTTGCCTCTTCCTCCAGCTCACACGCAGCTGGTTCTGCTTCCTCCCAGGATCCCCGTGGAAGAACCTCTGGCCCTGTTGTCCAGAGACCCACTGTAATTCCACCCGCAGAACCACTTTCCCAGTCATCCACACACTCCCAGCCCAGTCTACAGCCATCGGTAGTACAGGCATGGGAGAAAAGGCGGCCTTTCTCGTCAAACCACCCACGAGCACAGGCTCTGACTGCAGGCATTGCCAAACTTCTGTCACTGGAAATGCTGTCATTCAGGCTGGTGGAGACTGACAGCTTCCGTGACTTGATGTCATTGGCAGTCCCACAGTACAATGTGCCCAGCCGCTTTTACTTCAGCAGGCAAGCTGTCCCTGCCCTGCACAAGCATGTGGAGGGACACATAAAACACGCGCTACTGAACGCCGTCAGTAGCAAGGTCCACCTCACCACCGATGCGTGGACCAGTCAACATGGACAGGGGCGATACCTTTCCCTCACTGCCCATTGGGTTAATGTCGTTGAGCCGGGTACAGATCGTGCGAGTGGCGCAGGACGTGTCCTGCCCACTCCAAGGATTGCAGGAATCCATTCTGTACGCATTGACTCCTCCTCTTACACCAGTTCCTCAGAATCATCGCTGCAGGAGCCGTCACAGTCCACCTCCACATGGACCCGTGATGAACGTTTACCTGTTACGACCGACATGAGCACAGCCGTGGCCAAACGTCAACAGGCCGTCTTGAAATTAATTTCTTTGGGGAATCAAAGCCACACAGCGCAGGAGCTCTGGAATGCCATCAAGCAGGAGAGCGATGTGTGGTTTGTGCCAGCGAATCTCCAGCCAGGCATGGTGGTGTGTGATAATGGCCGAAATCTGGTGGCAGCTCTGGGCCTCGGCAACCTCACTCACATCCCATGTCTGGCACATGTGCTCAATTTGGTCGTGCAGAGTTTTTTGAGGGACTATCCGGATCTTGATGCACTGCTGCACAAGGTCTGCCTAGAGTGTGCTCACTTGCGGCGTTCCAGCACGGCAAAATCGCGCATTGCGGCTCTGCAGCGCCGACACCGCCTGCCGGAACATCGCATCATATGTGACCTACCTACCAGGTGGAATTCCACGTTACATATGTTGGAGCGGTTGTGTGAGCAGCAGCAAGCTGTAATGGAGTACCAGCTGCATCAGGCGCAAAGAAGTCGCACTCCGCGCCGTTCAGACTTCACAACCACAGAGTGGGCCACTATGAAGGACGTCTGCCAGGTTTTGCGTCCCTTTGATTATTCCATGCGGATGGCGAGTGCAGATGATGCACTAGTCAGCATGACTGTCCCCCTTATCTGCCTGCTTGAAAAATCACTGCAAGCGCTAAGGGATGATGTTGTGGAAGAGGTGGAGGATGAGGATTCACCATTTCCATCATCTTCTGGACAGTCAGCGCCACGTGGTTCCTCACAAAAGCTTAGGCAGGGCACACTTTGTGAGGAGGATGAGGAGGAGTCAATGGAGGAGGAAGACATCCGTCCAGAGGAGGGAGTTACACAATTGTCCAGTACTCAGTGTGTACAGCGAGGGTGGGGTGATGACGAGCGGGCAGAGATCACGCCTCCAGCAGGGGACAGCGTTTCTTGGCCAGTTGGCAGTCTGCAGCACATGGTGGATTACATGCTGCAGTGCCTGAGAAACGACCGCCGCATCGCCCACATTCTCAACATGTCTGATTATTGGGTGTTCACCCTCCTCGATCCTCGCTACCGGGACAACATAGAAAGCCTCATCACACCATTGAACCGGGAGCGAAAAATGCGGGAGTACCAAGACACACTGGTGAATTCCATCATCTTCTCCATTCCAAGTGAGAGAAGTGCTGCTAGTGCTTTACAAAGCAGCTCAGTGCGTCCAGGCAGTGGAGGAGGCTCTGCACAAAGAGGGAGCAGAAGCAGTGCCTCTGCCCAAGGCAAGACCAGTATGGCCCAACTGTGGCACAGTTTTTTGTGCCCGCCACAAAAGTCTACACCATCACAGACGGCTCCAGTCAGCAGGAGGCAACGGTTCCCTCAGATGGTGACAGACTACATGTCTTGCCCTCTTGCTGTACTCCCAGACGGCTCTTCCCCTTTCAAGTTTTGGGTCTCAAAGCTGGATACATGGCCAGAGCTAAGCCAGTATGCATTGGAGGTGCTGGCTTGCCCTGCGGCTAGTGTATTATCGGAACGCGTCTTTAGTGCTGCAGGTGGTGTACTAACTGACCGTCGCATGCGACTATCCTCCGATAACGTTGACCGGCTTACTTTCCTGAAAATGAACAAGGCCTGGATCTCGCAGGAATTTGCCACTCCTCTTCCTGATTAAATAATTAGGTGACTGTCTACAGTATCCAGGTCTCCTGTTGTGTTCATCTTTCTACCACCTGAACTTTAATTCCTGGGCTCCAACACCGCCAGTTGAGGCTCAGAAGTTCCTTCTGCACAGTCAAAACATACGACCCAGTGTTATTGGGTTTCAGTAACGTCAGCTGATCCCCAGCTGTGTAGCCGGCAATGTGTCCTGCGACTGCCACGCTGACACAACAACTGAAATGTAAGGGAACCTGTCCCCCCCCCCCCCCAAGGCGTTTGTTACTGAAAGAGCCACCTTGTGCAGCAGTAATGCTGCACAAGGAAAAGGTAGCTATTTTTGTTTAGCTCCTTGCACACACAGAACTTAACACTTATAAAATGTGTCCACTGATACCGTAAAACCGTCCCGGAGGTGGGACTTTCCTTCGTAATATGACGCAGCACAGCTGTCATTCCTACCCCCTTGGCGCCGTGCCCCGGCTCCTCAGCGTTGTTTGATTCCGTCCCGGAGCCTGCGCTGTTATGTTATCCCTTGGCCAGGCACACTTAGCGCTGCCCCTCTTCTGACATCATTTGGTGTCAGGCTGACTGCGCCTGTGCGGCCGCGCTGGCCGAGAGCCCGCCTCGCAGTGTCTTCTGATTTAATCCCACTGGGGGCCTGAGATCCATGGACATGCGCAGTGCATATCTGAACCTCCGCCTCTCACTCATCTCCCTACGCCTTCTTCAGACTGTGCGCCGTCAGCTGATCCCTAATAGCATGCCATGGCCGTGACGCTGCACAGTCTGAAGAAACCGTAGGGAGGGGAGTGAGAGGCGAGGATATGCACTGCGCATGGCCACGGATCCCAGGCCCGCGGTGGGATTACATTAGACGACACTGCGAGGCGGGCTCTCGGCCAGCGCGGCCGCACAGGCACAGCCAGCCTGACACCAAATGATGTCAGAAGATGGGCAGCGCTAAGTGTGCCTGGCCAAGGGATAACATAACAGCGCAGGCTCCGGGACGGAATCAAACAACGCTGAGGAGCCGGGGCACGGCGCCAAGGGGATAGGAATGACAGCTGTGCTGCGTCATATTACGAAGGAAAGTCCCACCTCCGGGACGGTCTCACGGTATCAGGGGACACATTTTATAAGTGTTTAGTTCTGTGTTTGCAAGGAGCATAATGAAAAGAGCCACCTTTTCCTTTTGCATCCTTTGTGCTGCACAAGCTGGCTCTTTCAGCTACAAACGCTTTGGGGGGGGGTTCCCTTTCGACTTTCTCCAATCAGGCTTCGGCCTACACTGTGTTCCTCTGCTCCTCCTGCTGTCCCTGGCCTCCAACACCGCTAGTTGTTGCCTGGTAGTGCTGTACGCACAGTCAACAGTCGCTCCTCTGTTATTGGGGTTCAGTAACGTCAGCTGTTCCCCAGCTGTGTGTGTGGCAATCCCTCCTATCTTCTCCACCTCCTCCTCCAGCTGTCCCTGGGCTCCAACACCGCTAGTTGTTGCCTGGTAGTGCTGTACGCACAGTCAACAGTCGCTCCTCTGTTATTGGGGTTCAGTAACGTCAGCTGTTCCCCAGCTGTGTGTGTGGCAATCCCTCCTATCTCCTCCACCTCCTCCTCCTGCTGTCCCTGGGCTCCAACACCGCTAGTTGTTGCCTGGTAGTGCTGTACGCACAGTCAACAGTCGCTCCTCTGTTATTGGGGTTCAGTAACGTCAGCTGTTCCCCAGCTGTGTGTGTGGCAATCCCTCCTATCTTCTCCACCTCCTCCTCCTGCTGTCCCTGGGCTCCAACACCGCTAGTTGTTGCCTGGTAGTGCTGTACGCACAGTCAACAGTCGCTCCTCTGTTATTGGGGTTCAGTAACGTCAGCTGTTCCCCAGCTGTCTGTGTGGCAATCCCTCCTATCTCCTCCAACTCCTCCTCCTGCTGTCCCTGGGCTCCAACACCGCTAGTTGTTGCCTGGTAGTGCTGTACGCACAGTCAACAGTCACTCCTCTGTTATTGGGGTTCAGTAACGTCAGCTGTTCCCCAGCTGTGTGTGTGGCAATCCCTCCTATCTCCTCCACCTCCTCCTCCTGCTGTCCCTGGGCTCCAACACCACTAGTTGTTGCCTGGTAGTGCTGTACGCACAGTCAACAGTCGCTCCTCTGTTATTGGGGTTCAGTAACGTCAGCTGTTCCCCAGCTGTGTGTGTGGCAATCCCTCCTATCTCCTCCACCTCCTCCTCCTGCTGTCCCTGGGCTCCAACACCGCTAGATGTTGCCTGGTAGTGCTGTACGCACAGTCAACAGTCGCTCCTCTGTTATTGGGGTTCAGTAACGTCAGCTGTTCCCCAGCTGTGTGTGTGGCAATCCCTCCTATCTCCTCCACCTCCTTCTCCTGCTGTCCCTGGGCTCCAACACCGCTAGTTGTTGCCTGGTAGTGCTGTACGCACAGTCAACAGTCGCTCCTCTGTTATTGGGGTTCAGTAACGTCAGCTGTTCCCCAGCTGTGTGTGTGGCAATCCCTCCTATCTCCTCCACCTCCTCCTCCTGCTGTCCCTGGGCTCCAACACCGCTAGTTGTTGCCTGGTAGTGCTGTACGCACAGTCAACAGTCGCTCCTCTGTTATTGGGGTTCAGTAACGTCAGCTGTTCCCCAGCTGTGTGTGTGGCAATCCCTCCTATCTCCTCCAACTCCTCCTCTGTTGTGAATTTACCTTTTTGGCTCCCTCTAGTGGTTACTAGTGAATTGACTCTGGGAATGTCTGCCATCCCTTGTATGCTCACCTGGGTCGTTAGGTCAGGGGTGTTGCTATATAAGCTCCCTGGACCTTCAGTTCAATGCCTGGCAACGTTGTAATCAGGGCTAATCTGTTGTGCTCTTGTCTACTGATCCTGGTTCCTGCTAGATTAAGCTAAGTCTGCTTTCTTGCTTTTTGCTATTTGTTTTTGTTTGCATTTTGTCCAGCTTGTACATAATCTGTATCCTAACCTTGCTGGAAGCTCTAGGGAGGCTGGAGTTCTCCCCCCGGGCCGTTAGACGGTTCGGGGGTTCTTGAATTTCCAGTGTGGATCTTTGATAGGGTTTTTGTTGACCATATAAGTTATCTTACTACATTCTACTATTAGTAAGTGGGCCTCACTTTGCTAAACCTAGTTCATCTCTGTGTTTGTCATTTCCTCTTACCTCACCGTTATTATTTGTGGGGGGCTTGTATCCAACTTTTGGGGTCTATTCTCTGGAGGCAAGAGAGGTCTTTGTTTTCCTCTTCTAGGGGTAGTTAGTCCTCCGGCTGGCGCGAGACATCTAGCGACCAACGTAGGCATGTTCCCCGGCTACTTCTAGTGTTGGCGTTAGGAGTAGATATATGGTCAACCCAGTTACCACTGCCCTATGAGCTGGATTTTTGTACTTCGCAGACTTACTTGTTCCTCTGAGACCCTCGCCATTGGGGTCATAACAGTTTGCCAGGCCAGTATTAAATGTTAAATGCATTGCAGAAGCGGGATTATAAGAAAGAAAATTCTGAGTTTTTTTTTCTCTTTCTCATTTTTTTTTCTTTTCCCCTTTACCTCTGAGTGGCTTGTGTTTGCTGCAGACATGAGTGTCCAGACCTTGATTACAGGTGTGGACCAGCTTACTGCTCGTGTGCAGGGCATACAAGATTATGTTATCAGAAATCCTATGTCAGAACCTAAGATACCGATTCCTGAACTGTTTTCCGGAGACCGATTTAAATTTAGAAATTTCAGGAATAATTGTAAATTGTTTTTGTCCCTGAGACCCTGTTCATCTGGAGACTCAGCAAGTGAAAATTGTTATTTCTTTTTTACGGGGCGACCCTCAGGATTGGGCCTTCTCGCTGGCGCCAGGATATCCGGCATTGGCTGATATTGATGCGTTTTTTCTGGCGCTCGGTTTGCTTTATGAGGAACCCAATCTTGAGATTCAGGCAGAAAAAGCCTTGCTGGCTATGTCTCAGGGCCAGGACGAGGCTGAAGTGTATTGCCAAAAATTTCGGAAATGGTCCGTGCTGACCCAGTGGAACGAGTGTGCATTGGCTGCAAATTTCAGAAATGGCCTTTCTGAAGCCATTAAGAATGTGATGGTGGGTTTTCCCATTCCCACAGGTCTGAATGATTCCATGGCCCTGGCAATTCAAATCGACCGGCGGTTGCGGGAGCGCAAAACCGCAAATTCCCTCATGGTGTTGTCTGAACAGGCACCTGATTTAATGCAATGTGATAGAATCCTGACTAGAAATGAGCGGAAAATTCATAGACGCCAGAATGGCTTGTGTTACTACTGTGGTGATTCTACACATGTTATCTCAGCATGCTCTAAATGTCTTACTAGGGTTGTTAGTCCTGTCGCCATTGGTAATTTGCAACCTAAATTTATTCTATCTGTAACTTTGATTTGCTCACTGTCATCGTATCCTGTCATGGCGTTTGTAGACTCAGGTGCTGCCCTGAGTCTGATGGATCTGTCATTTGCCAAGCGTTGCGGTTTTGTTCTGGAGCCATTAGAAAATCCTATCCCTCTTAGGGGTATTGATGCTACGCCTTTGGCAAAAAATAAACCGCAGTTTTGGACACAGGTTACCATGTGCATAACTCCCGAACATCGGGAGGTGATACGTTTTCTTGTTCTGCATAAGATGCATGATTTGGTTGTTTTGGGTTTGCCATGGTTACAGACCCATAATCCAGTCTTGGACTGGAAGGCAATGTCGGTGTCAAGTTGGGGCTGCCATGGAATTCATGGAGATTCCCTGCCCTTGTCTATTGCTTCTTCTACGCCTTCGGAAGTTCCGGCGTATTTGTCTGATTATCAGGATGTCTTCAGCGAGTCTAAGTCCAGTGCACTGCCTCCTCATAGGGAATGTGACTGTGCAATAGATTTGATTCCTGGCAGTAAGTTTCCTAAGGGGAGACTGTTTAATTTGTCGGTACCTGAACATACCGCGATGCGTTCATATATCAAGGAGTCTCTTGAGAAGGGGCATATCCGTCCTTCTTCTTCCCCTCTTGGTGCGGGATTCTTTTTTGTGGCCAAAAAGGACGGATCTTTGAGGCCTTGTATTGACTATCGGCTTTTAAACAAGATCACTGTCAAATTTCAGTATCCTTTGCCGCTGTTGTCAGACTTGTTTGCCCGGATTAAAGGTGCCAAGTGGTTCACCAAGATAGACCTTCGTGGTGCGTACAACCTTGTGCGCATTAAGCAAGGCGATGAATGGAAAACCGCATTCAATACGCCCGAAGGTCATTTTGAGTACTTGGTGATGCCATTTGGGCTCTCTAATGCACCTTCAGTTTTTCAGTCCTTCATGCATGACATTTTCCGGAAGTATCTGGATAAATTTTTGATTGTTTATCTGGATGATATTCTGTTTTTTTCTGATGATTGGGATTCGCATGTGGAGCAGGTCAGGATGGTTTTTAAGATTTTGCGTGAAAATTCTTTGTTTGTTAAAGGCTCAAAGTGTCTCTTTGGTGTACAGAGGGTTCCCTTTTTGGGATTCATTTTTTCCCCTTCTGCTGTGGAGATGGACCCAGTCAAGGTCCGAGCTATTCATGATTGGACTCAACCCTCGTCAGTTAAGAGTCTTCAGAAGTTCTTGGGTTTTGCTAACTTCTACCGTCGTTTTATCGCAAATTTTTCTAGCGTTGTTAAACCATTGACGGATATGACCAAGAAAGGCTCTGATGTAGCTAACTGGGCTCCTGCTGCCGTGGAGGCTTTCCAGGAGTTGAAACGCCGGTTTACTTCGGCGCCTGTTTTGTGCCAACCTGACACCTCACTTCCCTTTCAGGTGGAGGTGGATGCTTCGGAGATTGGGGCAGGGGCCGTTTTGTCGCAGAGAGGCCCTGGTTGCTCTACTATGAGACCTTGTGCCTTTTTCTCCAGGAAGTTTTCGCCGGCAGAGCGAAATTATGCTGTGGGCAATCGGGAGTTGTTGGCCATGAAGTGGGCATTTGAGGAGTGGCGTCATTGGCTCGAGGGTGCTAAGCATCGTGTGGTGGTCTTGACTGATCACAAAAATCTGATGTATCTCGAGTCTGCTAAACGCCTGAATCCTAGACAGGCCCGCTGGTCATTGTTTTTCTCCCGTTTTGACTTTGTGGTCTCGTATTTACCAGGTTCTAAGAATGTGAAGGCCAATGCTCTGTCTAGGAGCTTTGTGCCTGATGCTCCTGGAGTCGCTGAACCTGTGGGTATTCTTAAGGAAGGAGTTATCTTGTCAGCTATTTCTCCTGATCTGCGGCGTGTGTTGCAGAGATTTCAGGCTGGTAGGCCTGACTCTTGTCCATCTGACAGATTGTTTGTGCCTGCTAAATGGACCAGCAGAGTCATTTCCGAGGTTCATTCCTCAGTGTTGGCAGGGCACCCGGGAATTTTTGGCACCAGAGATCTGGTGGCCAGGTCCTTTTGGTGGCCTTCCTTGTCAAGGGATGTGCGGTCATTTGTGCAGTCCTGTGGAACTTGTGCTCGAGCTAAGCCTTGCTGTTCTCGTGCCAGCGGGTTGCTCTTGCCCTTGCCTGTCCCGAAGAGACCTTGGACACACATCTCTATGGATTTCATTTCTGATCTTCCGGTGTCTCAGGGCATGTCTGTCATCTGGGTGATATGTGATCGTTTCTACAAGATGGTCCATTTGGTTCCTTTGCCTAAGCTGCCCTCCTCTTCTGATCTGGTTCCTGTGTTCTTCCAGAACGTGGTTCGTTTGCACGGCATTCCTGAGAATATTGTGTCGGACAGAGGATCCCAGTTTGTTTCCAGGTTCTGGCGATCCTTTTGTGGTAGGATGGGCATTGATTTGTCGTTTTCGTCCGCTTTTCATCCCCAGACTAACGGACAAACGGAGCGAACTAATCAGACTCTGGAGGCTTATTTGAGGTGTTTTGTCTCTTCTGATCAGGATGATTGGGTGACCTTCTTGCCGTTGGCTGAATTTGCCCTTAATAATCGGGCTAGTTCCGCCACCTTGGTTTCGCCATTTTTCTGCAACTCTGGTTTCCATCCTCGTTTTTCCTCGGGACATGTGGAGCCTTCTGACTGTCCTGGGGTGGATTCTGTGGTGGATAGGTTGCAGCGGATCTGGAGTCATGTGGTGGACAACTTGAAGTTGTCACAGGAGAAGGCTCAGCGTTTTGCCAACCGCCGCCGCGGTGTGGGTCCCCGACTTCGCGTTGGGGATTTGGTATGGCTGTCTTCTCGATTTGTTCCTATGAAGGTCTCCTCTCCCAAATTTAAGCCTCGCTTCATTGGTCCTTACAAGATATTGGAAATCCTTAATCCTGTATCCTTTCGCCTGGATCTTCCGTTGTCGTTTGCCATTCACAACGTATTTCATAGGTCCTTGTTGCGGCGGTACGTTGTGCCTGTGGTCCCTTCTGCTGAGCCTCCTGCTCCGGTGTTGGTTGAGGGCGAGTTGGAGTACGTGGTGGAGAAGATCTTAGATTCTCGTCTCTCCAGGCGGAGGCTTCAGTACCTGGTCAAGTGGAAGGGCTATGGTCAGGAGGATAATTCCTGGGTGGTCGCCTCTGATGTGCATGCGGCCGATTTGGTTCGTGCCTTTCACACCGCTCATCCTGATCGCCCTGGTGGTCTTGGTGAGGGTTCGGTGACCCCTCACTAAGGGGGGGGTACTGTTGTGAATTTACCTTTTTGGCTCCCTCTAGTGGTTACTAGTGAATTGACTCTGGGAATGTCTGCCATCCCTTGTATGCTCACCTGGGTCGTTAGGTCAGGGGTGTTGCTATATAAGCTCCCTGGACCTTCAGTTCAATGCCTGGCAACGTTGTAATCAGAGCTAATCTGTTGTGCTCTTGTCTACTGATCCTGGTTCCTGCTAGATTAAGCTAAGTCTGCTTTCTTGCTTTTTGCTATTTGTTTTTGTTTGCATTTTGTCCAGCATGTACATAATCTGTATCCTAACCTTGCTGGAAGCTCTAGGGAGGCTGGAGTTCTCCCCCCGGGCCGTTAGACGGTTCGGGGGTTCTTGAATTTCCAGTGTGGATCTTTGATAGGGTTTTTGTTGACCATATAAGTTATCTTACTACATTCTACTATTAGTAAGTGGGCCTCTCTTTGCTAAACCTAGTTCATCTCTGTGTTTGTCATTTCCTCTTACCTCACCGTTATTATTTGTGGGGGGCTTGTATCCAACTTTTGGGGTCTATTCTCTGGAGGCAAGAGAGGTCTTTGTTTTCCTCTTCTAGGGGTAGTTAGTCCTCCAGCTGGCGCGAGACATCTAGCGACCAACGTAGGCATGTTCCCCGGCTACTTCTAGTGTTGGCGTTAGGAGTAGATATATGGTCAACCCAGTTACCACTGCCCTATGAGCTGGATTTTTGTACTTCGCAGACTTACTTGTTCCTCTGAGACCCTCGCCATTGGGGTCATAACACTCCTCCTGCTGTCCCTGGGCTCCAACACCGCTAGTTGTTGCCTGGTAGTGCTGTACGCACAGTCAACAGTCACTCCTCTGTTATTGGGGTTCAGTAACGTCAGCTGTTCCCCAGCTGCGTGTGTGGCAATCCCTCCTATCTCCTCCACCTCCTCCTCCTGCTGTCCCTGGGCTCCAACACCACTAGTTGTTGCCTGGTAGTGCTGTACGCACAGTCAACAGTCGCTCCTCTGTTATTGGGGTTCAGTAATGTCAGCTGTTCCCCAGCTGTGTGTGTGGCAATCCCTCCTATCTCCTCCACCTCCTCCTCCTGCTGTCCCTGGGCTCCAACACCGCTAGATGTTGCCTGGTAGTGCTGTACGCACAGTCAACAGTCGCTCCTCTGTTATTGGGGTTCAGTAACGTCAGCTGTTCCCCAGCTGTGTGTGTGGCAATCCCTCCTATCTCCTCCACCTCCTCCTCCTGCTGTCCCTGGGCTCCAACACCGCTAGTTGTTGCCTGGTAGTGCTGTACGCACAGTCAACAGTCGCTCCTCTGTTATTGGGGTTCATGTTGTGAACTGTGTTTCTGGGCTCCCTCTGGTGGTCACTAACGGTATTGTGTGAGGCATGTCTTGTTGCAGGCCTAGGCTCCAGCTGTGTCATTAAGCAGCGGGTGTTCCCTATTTAGGTCTCCTCTGGACTCAGTCTCTTGCCTGGCATCGTTGTATCCAGTCCTATAAGGTCTCCTCCTGATTCCTTTCCGTCTGTCTCATGCAAGAAAAGCTAAGTCCGTTTTGAATACTTTGGATCATTTGCATTTTTCAGTGTTTTTGTCCAGCTTGCTTAATATGTGATTTTCTAGCTCGCTGGTAGCTCTAGGGTGCTGATATTCTCCCTCCGCACCGTCAGTCGGTGTGGGGGTTCTTGAAATATTCAGAGTGGATGTTTTTGCAGGGTTTTCTGCTGACCGCATAGTTCACTATCTATTTTCTGCCTATCTAGACTAGTGGGCCTCACTTTGCTGAATGTAGTTCATCTCTACGTTTGTGTTTTCCTCTTGCCTCACCGTTATTATTTGTTGGGGGCTTTCTATATCTTTGGGGTTCAATTTCTCTGGAGGCAAGTGAGGTCTTATTTTCCTTCTAGGGGTAGTCAGTTCTCCGGCTGTCTCGAGACGTCTAGAATCAACGTAGGCACGTTCACCGGCTACTTCTAGTTGTTGTGTTAGGATCAGTTATGCGGTTAGCCCAGTTTCCACCTCCCTAGAGCAGTTCTTTTGTTTTTGTTTACCTTGCCGGAATTCCTGAGATCCTCTACCACTGGGATCATAACAGTATGCCAGGCCAAACGAAAATGTTTATTGCATCGCAGAAGCGGGATTAAAAGAAGTTCTGAGGGTTTTTTTGTTTTTTTTGTGTTGCTGCAGTTTGCCTAGCTTCTTCCATCCCCTTTTACTCTGAGTGGCTGGAGCTCTGCTGCAGATATAAATGTCCAGACTCTGACTTCTAGTGTGGCTCAGCTTGCTACTAGGGTGCAAAGCATTCAGGATTTTGTTATCCATAGCCCTATGTTGTGATCCGCTTTTTGGGCTCCCCTAGTGGTGGCTGGTGGTATTGGAGACTTGTGTGTTCTTTTCTGCCTCAGCTCACCTGCTTCCATCAGTTTTGGGAGTTCCCTATTTAGCCTTGCTCTCCAGTCACTTCCTTGCCGGTCATCATTGTAACCTGAGTCTTTCAGTTGCATGTTCCTGCTACCAGTCTGCTGATCAGCTAAGTGGACTCTTGTCCTTTTTGTTTGGTATTTTTTGTCCAGTTTACAGTTTGTCATTTCCTGTTACTGGAAGCTCTTGTGGACTGAAATTGCCACTCCTGTGTCATGAGTTGACACAGGAGTCTTAAAGTAATTTCAGGATGGGTTTTTGAAAGGGTTTTTCAGCTGACCGTGAAGTCCTCTTTTGTATCCTTCCTCTATCTAGTAAGTGGACCTCGCTTTGCTAAATCTACCTTCATACTGTGTATGTCTTTTCCTCTGAACTCACCGTTAATATATGTGGGGGCTACTATCATCTTTGGGGAATTTCACTAGAGGTAAGCCAGGTCTGTTCCTTCCTCTTCCAGGCGTAGTTAGTTCTCCGGCTGGCGCATGGCATCAAGGCAGCCGTAGGAATGCTTCCTGGCTACTGTTAGTTGTGTGGTAGATTTAGGTCACGGTCAGCTTGAGTTTCCATCACCCGAGGGCTAGTCTGTTATTTTGTGTTTCTGATGTTCCCATGCCATTGGGGAATCATGACAGTATGACCGGCCACTGTTAAAGTAATTGGCAGAAGAAAGGAGAGTAAAAGAAGTCTGTAGATTTTTTTTTTTTTTTCCTCACATGTTTGCTACTTAGTTGGCTCAGTTGTATTTCTGCTCTATTTACAGCCTTGCCTTTCTCTCCTTCTAATCCTTGAATGGCTCTGATCTCTCCGGTTTAAGGATGGACTCTCAGAGTTTGGCTGCAGGTTTAAATAATCTTGCTACGAAGGTTCAGAATTTACAAGATTATGTTATACGTACCCCTATTTCTGAACCTAAGATTCCTACACCAGAGGTATTTTCCGGAGATAGATCTCGGTTTCAGAATTTCAAATATAATTGTAAATTATTCCTTTCTCTCAGACCTCACTCCTCTGGAGATCCTGTTCAGCAGGTTAAGATTGTGATTTCTTTGCTGCGAGGTCACCCTCAAAATTGGGCATTTTCATTGACACCAGGGGATCCTGCGTTGCTCAATGTGGATGCGTTTTTTCTGGCTTTAGGGTTGCTGTATGAGGAACCTAATTTGGAGATTCAAGCTGAAAAAGCTTTAATAGCCCTGTCTCAAGGGCAAGATGAAGCTGAGATATACTGCCAAAAATTTCGTAAATGGTCTGTGCTTACTCAGTGGAATGAGTGTGCCCTAGCGGCAATTTTTAGAGAAGGCCTTTCTGATGCCATTAAGGATGTCATGGTGGGGTTTCCTACGCCCACAGGTCTGAATGAGTCCATCACAATGGCGATTCAGATTGATCGGCGTTTGCGGGAGCGCAAACCTGTGCACCATTTGGCGGTATCTTCTGAAGGGACGCCAGAGAAAATGCAATGTGACAGAATTCTGTCAAGAAGCGAGCGGCAGAATTATAGGCGCAAAAATGGCATGTGCTTCTACTGTGGTGATTCCGCGCATGTTATATCAGCATGCTCTAAACGTACTAGGAAGGTTGACAAGTCTGTTTCTATTGGCACTTTACAGTCTAAATTTTTTCTGTCTGTAACTCTGATTTGTTCATTATCAGTTATTACCGTGGATGCCTATGTGGACTCTGGCGCCGCTCTGAGTCTCATGGATTGGTCCTTCGCCAGGCGCTGTGGGTTTGATTTGGAGCCTCTGGAAGTTCCTATACCTCTGAAGGGTATTGATTCTACACCTCTGGCTTGTAATAGACCACAGTTCTGGACGCAAGTGACTATGCGTATGACTCCAGACCATCAGGAGATGATTCGCTTCCTCGTGTTGCATAATTTACATGATGTGTTAGTGCTTGGATTACCATGGTTGCAATCTCATAACCCAGTACTGGACTGGAAAACTATGTCTGTGTTAAGCTGGGGGGCTCATGGGGACATACCTTTGGTTTCTATCTCGTCATCTATTCCCTCTGAGGTTCCGGCATTTTTGTCGGATTTTGGGGATATTTTTGAAGAGCCTAAAATTGGTTCTCTTCCTCCCCACAGAGAGTGTGATTGCGCCATAGATCTGATTCCAGGCAGTAAATTTCCAAAGGGTCGTTTGTTTAACCTATCTGTACCTGAGCATGCTGCCATGCGAGAGTATGTTAAGGAGTCCCTGGAAAAGGGACATATTCGTCCTTCTTCATCACCTTTAGGAGCTGGGTTTTTCTTTGTCTCTAAAAAGGATGGCTCGCTGAGGCCTTGTATTGATTATCGACTCCTGAATAAAATTACTGTCAAATATCAGTATCCGTTGCCGCTGCTTACTGATTTGTTTGCTCGCATAAGGGGGGCTAAGTGGTTCTCCAAGATTGATCTCCGTGGGGCGTATAATTTGGTGCGAATTAAGCAAGGGGATGAGTGGAAAACCGCATTTAATACGCCTGAGGGCCACTTTGAGTATTTAGTAATGCCTTTCGGCCTTTCTAATGCACCTTCAGTTTTTCAGTCCTTTATGCATGATATTTTCCGTGAATATCTGGATAAATTTATGATTGTGTATTTGGACGATATTTTGATTTTTTCTGAGGACTGGGAGTCTCATGTTCAGCAGGTCAGGAGGGTTTTTCAGGTCTTGCGGGAGAATTCTCTGTGTGTAAAGGGTTCTAAGTGTGTTTTTGGGGTTCAAAAGATTTCCTTTTTAGGGTACATTTTTTCCCCTTCTTCTGTTGAGATGGACCCTGTCAAGGTTCGGGCTATTTGTGACTGGACGCAGCCTACTTCTCTAAAGGGTCTTCAGAAGTTCTTGGGCTTTGCTAATTTTTATCGTCGATTTATAACTGGTTTTTCTGGTGTTGCTAAGCCTCTTACGGATTTGACTAAGAAGGGTGCTGATGTTGCCAATTGGTCCTCTGCCGCTGTGAAGGCCTTTCGGGAACTTAAGCGTCGCTTTTCGTCTGCCCCTGTGTTGCGCCAGCCTGATGTCTCTCTCCCCTTTCAGGTTGAGGTCGATGCTTCCGAGATCGGAGCGGGGGCGGTTTTGTCGCAGAAAAGTTCCGATTGCTCAGTGATGAGACCTTGTGCGTTCTTTTCTCGAAAATTTTCTGCCGCCGAAAGAAATTATGATGTCGGTAATCGGGAGCTTTTGGCCATGAAGTGGGCATTTGAGGAGTGGCGTTATTGGCTTGAGGGTGCCAGACATCAGGTGGTGGTTTTGACTGATCACAAGAATCTGATTTATCTTGAGTCTGCCAGGCGCCTGAATCCTAGACAGGCGCGCTGGTCGTTGTTTTTCTCTCGGTTTAATTTTGTGGTCTCATATCTACCAGGTTCTAAGAATGTGAAGGCAGATGCCCTTTCTAGGAGTTTTGAGCCTGATTCCCCTGGTGATTCGGAACCTACAGGTATCCTTAAGGATGGGGTGATATTATCCGCTATTTCCCCAGATTTGCGACGTGCTTTGCAAGAGTTTCAGGCAGATAGACCTGATCGCTGCCCACCTGGTAGATTGTTTGTTCCTGATGATTGGACCAGTAGAGTCATCTCGGAGGTTCATTCTTCTACGCTGGCGGGTCATCCTGGAATTTTTGGTACCAGGGATTTGGTGGCTAGATCCTTCTGGTGGCCATCTCTGTCTCAAGATGTGCGTGTTTTTGTGCAGTCTTGTGATGTGTGTGCTCGGGCCAAGCCTTGTTGTTCTAGGGCTAGCGGGTTGTTGTTGCCCTTGCCTATTCCAAAGAGGCCTTGGATGCACATCTCGATGGACTTTATTTCTGATCTTCCTGTCTCTCAGAGGATGTCTGTTATCTGGGTGGTGTGTGACCGTTTTTCTAAGATGGTTCATTTGGTGCCATTGCCGAAGTTGCCTTCCTCGTCTGAGTTGGTTCCTTTGTTTTTTCAAAATGTGGTTCGCTTGCATGGTATTCCTGAAAATATCGTTTCTGATAGGGGTACCCAGTTCGTTTCTAGATTTTGGCGGGCATTCTGTGCCAGGTTGGGCATTGATTTGTCTTTTTCGTCTGCCTCCCATCCTCAGACTAATGGCCAGACGGAGCGAACTAATCAGACTTTGGAGACGTATTTGAGGTGTTTTGTGTCTGCGGATCAGGATGATTGGGTTGCCTTTTTGCCGTTGGCGGAGTTTGCTCTTAATAATCGGGCTAGTTCGGCCACTTTGGTTTCCCCTTTCTTTTGCAATTCGGGGTTTCATCCCCGTTTTTCTTCTGGTCAGGCTGAGTCTTCGGATTGTCCTGGAGTAGATGCTGTGGTGGATCGGTTGTATCGGATTTGGGAACAAGTGGTGGACAATTTGAATTTGTCCCAGGAGAGGACTCAGCGGTTTGCTAACCGCCAGCGTCGGGTTGGTCCTCGCCTTCGTGTTGGGGACTTGGTGTGGTTGTCTTCCCGTTTTGTCCCAATGAGAGTTTCTTCTCCTAAATTTAAGCCTCGGTTCATCGGTCCCTATAGGTTTTTGGAGATTATTAACCCTGTTTCCTTTCGTTTGGACCTCCCGGCATCTTTCGCTATCCATAATGTGTTCCATCGGTCGTTGTTGCGGAGATACGAGGTGCCGGTGGTTCCTTCTGCTGAGCCTCCTGCTCCTGTGCTGGTTGAGGGTGAATTGGAGTACGTTATAGAGAAGATCTTGGACTCCCGTATTTCCAGGCGGAGACTCCAGTATCTAGTTAAATGGAAGGGCTATGGTCAGGAAGATAATTCTTGGGTAACTGCCTCTGATGTTCATGCCTCGGATTTGGTTCGTGCCTTTCATAGGGCTCATCCAGGTCGCCCTGGCGGTTCTTGTGAGGGTTCGGTGCCCCCTCCTTAAGGGGGGGGGTACTGTTGTGATCCGCTTTTTGGGCTCCCCTAGTGGTGGCTGGTGGTATTGGAGACTTGTGTGTTCTTTTCTGCCTCAGCTCACCTGCTTCCATCAGTTTTGGGAGTTCCCTATTTAGCCTTGCTCTCCAGTCACTTCCTTGCCGGTCATCATTGTAACCTGAGTCTTTCAGTTGCATGTTCCTGCTACCAGTCTGCTGATCAGCTAAGTGGACTCTTGTCCTTTTTGTTTGGTATTTTTTGTCCAGTTTACAGTTTGTCATTTCCTGTTACTGGAAGCTCTTGTGGACTGAAATTGCCACTCCTGTGTCATGAGTTGACACAGGAGTCTTAAAGTAATTTCAGGATGGGTTTTTGAAAGGGTTTTTCAGCTGACCGTGAAGTCCTCTTTTGTATCCTTCCTCTATCTAGTAAGTGGACCTCGCTTTGCTAAATCTACCTTCATATTGTGTATGTCTTTTCCTCTGAACTCACCGTTAATATATGTGGGGGCTACTATCATCTTTGGGGAATTTCACTAGAGGTAAGCCAGGTCTGTTCCTTCCTCTTCCAGGCGTAGTTAGTTCTCCGGCTGGCGCATGGCATCTAGGCAGCCGTAGGAATGCTTCCTGGCTACTGTTAGTTGTGTGGTAGATTTAGGTCACGGTCAGCTTGAGTTTCCATCACCCGAGGGCTAGTCTGTTATTTTGTGTTTCTGATGTTCCCATGCCATTGGGGAATCATGACAGCCCTATGTCTGAACCAAAAATACCTATTCCTGAGCCGTTTTTTGGAGATAGATCTAAGTTCCTGAATTTTAGGAATAATTGTAAATTGTTTCTGTCTCTGAAACCTCGTTCCTCTGGTGATTCCACTCAGCAAGTAAAAATTGTTATCTCCTTTTTGCTCGGCGACCCTCAAGATTGGGCCTTCTCTCTGGCGCCAGATGTCCTGCATTGGTGAATGTTGATGCGTTTTTTCTGGCACTTGGTTTGCTTTATGAGGAGCCTAATCTTGAAAATCAGGCTGAAAAGATGTTGCTGGCTATCTCTCAAGGTCAGGACGAAGCTGAGGTGTATTGTCAAAAATTTCGGAAATGGTCCGTGCTTACTCAATGGAATGAGTGTGCCCTGGCCGCAAATTTCAGAAATGGTCTTTCTGAAGCCATTAAGAATGTGATGGTGGGGTTTCCTATCCCTACAGGTCTGAATGATTCTATGGCTCTGGCCATTCAAATTGATCGTCGTTTGCGGGAGCGCAAATCTGTTAATCCTTTGGCGGTGCTGTCTGAACGGTCACCTGATACTATGCAATGTGACAGAATTCTGACCAGAGCCGAGCGGCAAAATCATAGACGTCAAAATGGGTTGTGTTTTTACTGTGGTGATTCAACACATGTTATCTCAGCATGCTCTAAACGCTTAAAAAAAATTGTTAATCCTGTCGCCATTAGTACTTTTCAGCCTAAGTTTATTTTGTCTGTGACTTTAATTTGTTCATTATCTTCTTACTCAGTTATGGCTTTTGTGGATTCTGGTGCTGCTCTGAGTCTGATGGATTTGTCGTTTGCCAGGCGCTGTGGGTTTGTCCTGGAGCCTTTGGAAATTCCTATTCCTCTTAGAGGAATTGATGCTACGCCATAGGCAGAGAATAAACCTCAGTATTGGACGCAAGTGACCATGTGCATGACTCCTGTACATCAGGAGGTGATTCGTTTTCTGGTACTGCATAAAATGCATGATGTTGTTGTTTTGGGTCTGCCATGGTTACAGGCCCATAATCCAGTTTTAGATTGGAAAGCTATGACTGTGTCAAGTTGGGGTTGTCAGGGGATTCATGGCGATTCTCCATTGGTGTCTATTGCTTCTTCTACTCCTTCTGGGATCCCTGAGTTTTTGTCAGACTATCAGGATGTATTTAATGAGCCCAGTTCCAGTGCCCTTCCTCCTCATAGGGACTGTGATTGTGCTATAGATTTGATTCCTGGTAGTAAATTTCCTAAGGGACGACTCTTTAATTTATCTGTGCCAGAGCATGCCGCGATGCGGAGTTATATAAGGGAGTCTTTGGAGAAGGGACATATTCGCCCATCATCTTCTCCTCTTGGTGCAGGATTCTTTTTTGTGGGCAAGAAAGACGGGTCTTTGAGACCTTGTATAGATTATCGTCTTCTGAATAAGATCACGGTGAAATTTCAGTATCCTTTGCCATTGTTGTCTGATTTGTTTGCTCGGATTAAGGGTGCCAGTTGGTTCACCAAGATAGATCTTCGTGGTGCGTATAACCTTGTGCGCATAAAGCAGGGAGATGAATGGAAAACAGCATTTAATATGCCCGAGGGTCATTTTGAGTGCCTGGTGATGCCTTTTGGACTCTCTAATGCTCCTTCTGTGTTTCAGTCCTTCATGCATGACATCTTCCGGAAATATCTGGATAAATTTATGATTATTTATCTGGATGATATTTTGTTTTTTTCTGATGATTGGGAGTCCCATGTGAACCAGGTCAGGATGGTGTTTCAGGTTCTGCGTGAGAATGCTTTATTTGTGAAGGGCTCAAAATGTATCTTTGGGGTACAGAAGGTTACTTTTTTGGGTTTTATTTTTTCCCCTTCTACTGTGGAGATGGACCCAGTCAAGGTCCGCGCCATTCATGACTGGACTCAGCCCACGTCTGTTAAGAGCCTGCAGAAGTTCTTGGGCTTTGCTAATTTTTACCGTCGTTTTATCGCTAATTTTTCTAGCGTGGTTAAACCTTTGACGGATATGACCAAGAAGGGTTCTGATGTTGCTAATTGGTCTCCTGCGGCTGTGGAAGCCTTTCGGGAGCTGAAGCGTCGGTTTACTTCGGCGCCAGTCTTGTGCCAGCCGGATGTCTCTCTTCCCTTCCAGGTTGAAGTTGATGCTTCTGAGATTGGTGCAGGGGCCGTTTTGTCGCAAAAAAGTTCTGATGGCTCCGTGATGAAGCCATGCGCCTTCTTTTCTAGAAAATTTTCGCCTGCTGAGCGGAACTATGATGTTGGTAATCGGGAGTTGTTGACTATGAAGTGGGCATTTGAGGAGTGGCGACATTGGCTCGAGGGAGCTAAACATCGTATGGTGGTCTTGACTGATCATAAAAATCTGATTTATCTCGAGTCTGCCAAGCGCCTGAATCCTAGACAGGCTCGTAGGTCGTTGTTTTTCTCCCGTTTTGACTTTGTGGTCTCGTACCTGCCTGGTTCGAAGAACGTGAAGGCTGATGCACTTTCTAGGAGTTTTGTGCCTGACTCTCCGGGAGTCTCGGAGCCGGCTGGTATTCTCAGAGAGGGAGTGATTTTGTCTGCCATTTCCCCAGATTTGCGACGAGTGCTGCAGAAATTTCAGGCTGATAGGCCTGATCGTTGCCCACCAGAGAGACTGTTTGTCCCTGACAGATGGACTAGCAGAGTTATTTCTGAGGTTCATTCTTTGGTGTTGGCGGGGCATCCTGGGATTTTCGGTACCAGAGATTTGGTGGCTAGGTCCTTTTGGTGGCCTTCCTTGTCGCGGGATGTGCGTTCTTTTGTGCAGTCCTGTGGGATTTGTGCTCGGGCTAAGCCTTGCTGTTCTCGTGCCAGCGGGTTGCTTTTGCCCTTGCCTATCCCGAAGAGGCCTTGGACGCACATTTCCATGGATTTCATTTCGGATCTTCCGGTATCTCGGAAGATGTCTGTCATCTGGGTGGTGTGCGATCGTTTTTCTAAAATGGTCCATTTGGTGCCCTTGCCTAAGTTGCCTTCCTCCTCTGATTTGGTTCCTTTGTTCTTTCAGAATGTGGTTCGTTTGCACGGCATCCCTGAGAATATTGTGTCTGACAGAGGATCCCAGTTTGTGTCCAGATTCTGGCGATCCTTTTGTGCTAAGATGGGTATTGATTTGTCTTTTTCGTCGGCTTTTCATCCTCAGACTAATGGCCAGACCGAGCGAACTAATCAGACGTTGGAGACTTATTTAAGATGTTTTGTTTCTGCTGATCAGGACGACTGGGTTACCTTTTTGCCACTGGCCGAGTTTGCCCTTAATAATCGGGCTAGTTCTGCCACTTTGGTTTCACCCTTTTTCTGCAACTCTAGTTTTCATCCTCGTTTCTCCTCGGGCCAGGTTGAACCTTCTGACTGTCCTGGGGTTGATTCTGTGGTGGATAGGTTGCAGCGGATTTGGAACCATGTGGTGGACAATTTGAAATTGTCAAAAGAGAAGGCCCAGCGTTTTGCCAACCGCCGCCGCGGTGTGGGTCCCCGACTTCGTGTTGGGGATTTGGTTTGGTTGTCTTCTCGGCATGTTCCTTTGAAGGTCTCCTCTCCTAAGTTCAAGCCTCGCTTTATCGGTCCTTATAAGATTTTGGAAATCCTTAACCTGGTGTCTTTTCGCTTGGACCTTCCAGCGTCATTTGCTATTCATAATGTGTTCCATAGGTCCTTGTTGCGGCGGTACGTGGTGCCTATGGTTCCTGCTGTTGAGCCTCCTGCCCCGGTTTTGGTTGAGGGCGAGTTGGAGTACGTGGTGGAGAAGATTTTGGATTCTCGTATTTCTAGACGGAGACTTCAGTATTTAGTTAAGTGGAAAGGCTATGGTCAGGAGGATAATTCCTGGGTTGTCGCCTCTGATGTTCATGCGGCTGATTTGGTTCATGCCTTTCACGCTGCTCATCCTGATCGCCCTGGGGGTCTTAGTGAGGGTTCGGTGACCCCTCCTCAAGGGGGGTACTGTTGTGAACTGTGTTTCTGGGCTCCCTCTGGTGGTCACTAACGGTATTGTGTGAGGCATGTCTTGTTGCAGGCCTAGGCTCCAGCTGTGTCATTAAGCAGCGGATGTTCCCTATTTAGGTCTCCTCTGGACTCAGTCTCTTGCCTGGCATCGTTGTATCCAGTCCTATAAGGTCTCCTCCTGATTCCTTTCCGTCTGTCTCATGCAAGAAAAGCTAAGTCCGTTTTGAATACTTTGGATCATTTGCATTTTTCAGTGTTTTTGTCCAGCTTGCTTAATATGTGATTTTCTAGCTCGCTGGTAGCTCTAGGGTGCTGATATTCTCCCTCCGTACCGTCAGTCGGTGTGGGGGTTCTTGAAATATTCAGCGTGGATGTTTTTGCAGGGTTTTCTGCTGACCGCATAGTTCACTATCTATTTTCTGCCTATCTAGACTAGTGGGCCTCACTTTGCTGAATCTAGTTCATCTCTACGTTTGTGTTTTCCTCTTGCCTCACCGTTATTATTTGTTGGGGGCTTTCTATATCTTTGGGGTTCAATTTCTCTGGAGGCAAGTGAGGTCTTATTTTCCTTCTAGGGGTAGTCAGTTCTCCGGCTGGATGGTTTGAGACGTCTAGAATCAACGTAGGCACGTTCACCGGCTACTTCTAGTTGTTGTGTTAGGATTAGTGTTGAGCGATACCGTCCGATACTTGAAAGTATCGGTATCGGAAAGTATCGGCCGATACCGTCACAGTATCGGAATCCAATCCGATACCGATACCCGATACCAATACAAGTCAATGGGACTCATGTATCGGACGGTATCCCTGATGGTTCCCAGGGTCTGAAGGAGAGGAAACTCTCCTTCAGGCCCTGGGAACCATATAAATGTGTAAAAGAAAGAATTAAAATAAAAAATATCGCTATACTCACCTGTCCGACGCAGCCGGGACTTCAGCGAGGGAACCGGCAGCGTTGTTTGTTTAAAAATCGCGCTATTACTTGGTTACGTGAATTCCCGGCTTGTGATTGGTCAGGTCGGCCATGTTGCCGGGACGCGGACCAATCACAGCAAGCCGTGACGAAATTACGTCACGGCTTGCTGTGATTGGTCCGCGTCCCGGCAATATGGCCGCCCTGACCAATCACAAGCCGGGACGTCACGGGAGGCTGGACACGCGCTCATTTTAAAATGGGCGCGTGTCCAGCCTCCCGTGACGTCACGGCTTGTGATTGGTTGCGCCGCGATCAACCAATCACAAGCCGGGAGGCTGGACGCGCTCATTTTGAAATGGGCGCGTGTCCAGCCTCCCGGCTTGTGATTGGTTGACCGCGACGCAACCAATCACAAGCCGTGACGTCACGGGAGGCTGGACACGCGCCCTTTTTAAAATGAGCGCGTTTCCAGCCTCCCGTGACGTCACGGCTTGTGATTGGTTAATGGCGGCCATGTTGCCGGGACGCGGACCAATCACAGCAAGCCGTGACGTATTTTCGTCACGGCTTGCTGTGATTGGTCCGCGGCCCGGCAACATGGCCGCCCTGACCAATCACAAGCCGGGACTTCGCGTAACCATGTAAAAGCGGGAATTTTAAACAAACAACGCTGCCGGTTCCTGCGCTGAGGTCCCGGCTGCGTCGGACAGGTGAGTATAGCGATATTTTTTATTTTAATTCTCTATTTTACACATTTTAACATTAATGTTGTTCCGATACCCGATACCACAAGAGTATCGGAATCCCGGTATCGGAATTCCGATACAGCAAGTATCGGCCGATACCCGATACTTGCAGCATCGGAATGCTCAACACTAGTTAGGATCAGTTATGCGGTTAGCCCAGTTTCCACCTCCCTAGAGCAGTTCTTTTGTTTTTGTTTACCTTGCCGGAATTCCTGAGATCCTCTACCACTGGGATCATAACAGGTTCAGTAACGTCAGCTGTTCCCCAGCTGTGTGTGTGGCAATCCCTCCTATCTCCTCCACCTCCCCCTCCTGCTGTCTCTGGGCTCCAACACCGCTATTTGTTGCCTGGTAGTGCTGTACGCACAGTCAACAGTCGCTCCTCTGTTATTGGGGTTCAGTAACGTCAGCTGTTCCCCAGCTGTGTGTGTGGCAATCCCTCCTATCTCCTCCACCTCCTCCTCCTGCTGTCCCTGGGCTCCAACACCGCTAGTTCTTGCCTGGTAGTGCTGTACGCACAGTCAACAGTCGCTCCTCTGTTATTGGGGTTCAGTAATGTCAGCTGTTCCCCAGCTGTGTGTGTGGCAATCCCTCCTATCTCCTCCACCTCCTCCTCCTGCTGTCCCTGGGCTCCAACACCACTAGTTGTTGTCCAGAAGTGCTGTCCGCACAGAGCCAAACACCTCGCCAATGTGCTAGTGGGGTTCAGTAATGCCTGCTGCTCCCCTGCTGTGTATACGGCAACGTGTCATGCGACCGCCACGCAGGCACAGCAACTTAAATTTAAGGGAACCTGTCCCCCCCCCAAGGCGTTTGTTACTGAAAGAGCCACCTTGTGCAGCAGTAATAATGATGCAAAAGGAAAAAGTGGCTCTTTTTGTGGTGCTCCTTGCACACGCTGAACTTGACACTTATGAATTGTGTCCCCTCACACCGTTAAACCATCGGGTCGGAGGACTTTCCTTTGTCATGTGACGCAGCACAGCTGTCATTCTTACCCCCTTGGCGCCGTGCGCCGCCTCCTCAGCATTGTTTGAATCTGTCCCGGAGCCTGCGCTGTTATGTTAGCCCTTGTCCATGCACACATTTTGCGCTGCCCATCTTCTGACATCATTTGGTGTCAGGCTGGCTGCGCCTGTGCGGCCACGCTGGACGAGATCCCGCCTCGTAGTGTCTTATGATTTAATCCCACTGCGGGCCTGTGATCCATGGACATGCACAGTGCATATCTTAACCTCCGCCTCTCTCTCATCTCCCTCAGCCTTCTTCAGACTGTGCGCCGTCAGCTGATCCCTAATAGCATGCCACGGCCATGACGCCGCACAGTCTGAAGAAGCTGGAAGGAGGGGAGTGAGAGGCAAGGATATGCACTGCGCATGCCCATGGATCACAGGTCCGCAGAGTGATTACTAGGGTTGAGCGACTTTCATTTTTTTAAGATCGAGTAGGGTTTTGGGAAACCCGATTTTGTCCAGAGTCGAGTCGAGTGCAGTCGGCCGATTATCGCTAAAAGTCGGGGATCGACCGAAACACGAAACCCAATGCAAGTCAATGGGGAAGCATAGTCGGCAGTGAGTGGAGGCCAGGAAAACACCTACAGTGCCCATTTTAATGCCAAAAACATCCATTCTTGTTTCTGAAGCTTGCCAATCTTAATTAACTGTATAATAATAGTTGGGCATAGGGAATTGGGGGAAAGTTGTGGGGGGAGTAGGGCTGGCTCAAGTTTTTCGTGGGCCCAGGAAATGCGGACTACGTCACGGCGGTGTTGCAGGGAAAGGTAAGTATTTAAACGTTGCAAGTGCTGTGATCCTGAGCAAGCAGGGGGGGGGCCACTCGTTCGCATTGGCACTGGCACAGGGCCCCTCAAAGTACGGCGGTGTGTTTGCATGGCGGGGGCGCCTCCCACCAGCAGCGACACTTTTGCGTACTCTGAGGGGCCCTGTGCCAGTGACGTCGCCAACGAGTATGCCCCCCCACCTGATGAAGGAACCTGCACTTTCATCTGCACCTTCCTCTTTGTCCTTGTGTAAGGTGGTATAACATGCGGGAAGGGGAACCTTACTTTCAGCAGGGTCAGATTCTGGCTGTGTAGAGTACAAGGGGAATGTAGTGGTCTAGGTCAATGTACCAGCAGACTCATTTAGCAGTGGCTGGGCAATGGGCAGGATGAGGAGGAAACAGATATAGGGCCAAAGAATAAAGTAGGCTAAATGCAGTTCAAAATTGGTAACAGGACTAAACAGGCGGCATTGCTTTGTTCAGTGGAGTAGCAAACCCAAGAGCAGCAGACACTGTTTCAAGGGCCTAACCACACTAGTAGGCCAAATGCAGTTTAATATCTGATAGTATAGGGCGAAAGCCAGAATGTGGAAGCTCAGCTTTGTTCAGTTGAGGACAACACCAGGGAGGGGCAGACACCTTTAGTAGGCCGGAAAAGCCTATTGCATTTTTTAAAATGGTAATTTGGAGCAGAAGGTTGAAGCTCAGCTTTATTTAGTTGAGGACAACACCAGGCAGGGGCACACAGACAGACACCTTTAGTAGGCCGGAAAAGCCTATTGCATTTTTTAAAATGGTAATTTGGAGCAGAAGGTTGAAGCTCAGCTTTATTTAGTTGAGGACAACACCAGGCAGGGGCACACAGACAGACACCTTTAGTAGGCCGGAAAAGCCTATTGCATTTTTTAAAATGGTAATTTGGAGCAGAAGGTTGAAGCTCAGCTTTATTTAGTTGAGGACAACACCAGGCAGGGGCACACAGACAGACACCTTTAGTAGGCCGGAAAAGCCTATTGCATTTTTTAAAATGGTAATTTGGAGCAGAAGGTTGAAGCTCAGCTTTATTTAGTTGAGGGCAACACCAGGGAGGGGCAGAAGCCGTTAGTAGGCCCTAACCACCATTTTTTTTTTTAAAAACCACTTAATGAGAGCCGGAAGGTTGAAGCTCAGCTTTATTTAGTTGAGGACAACACCAGGCAGGGGCACACAGACAGACACCTTTAGTAGGCCGGAAAAGCCTATTGCATTTTTTAAAATGGTAATTTGGAGCAGAAGGTTGAAGCTCAGCTTTATTTAGTTGAGGGCAACACCAGGGAGGGGCAGAAGCCGTTAGTAGGCCCTAACCACCATTTTTTTTTTTAAAAACCACTTAATGAGAGCCGGAAGGTTGAAGCTCAGCTTTATTTAGTTGAGGACAACACCAGGCAGGGGCACACAGACAGACACCTTTAGTAGGCCGGAAAAGCCTATTGCATTTTTTAAAATGGTAATTTGGAGCAGAAGGTTGAAGCTCAGCTTTATTTAGTTGAGGGCAACACCAGGGAGGGGCAGAAGCCGTTAGTAGGCCCTAACCACCATTTTTTTTTTTAAAAAACCACTTAATGAGAGCCGGAAGGTTGAAGCTCAGCTTTATTTAGTTGAGGACAACACCAGGCAGGGGCACACAGACAGACACCTTTAGTAGGCCGGAAAAGCCTATTGCATTTTTTAAAATGGTAATTAGGAGCAGAAGGTTGAAGCTCAGCTTTATTTAGTTGAGGGCAACACCAGGCAGGGGCACACAGACAGACACCTTTAGTAGGCCGGAAAAGCCTATTGCATTTTTTAAAATGGTAATTTGGAGCAGAAGGTTGAAGCTCAGCTTTATTTAGTTGAGGACAACACCAGGCAGGGGCACACAGACAGACACCTTTAGTAGGCCGGAAAAGCCTATTGCATTTTTTAAAATGGTAATTTGGAGCAGAAGGTTGAAGCTCAGCTTTATTTAGTTGAGGACAACACCAGGGAGGGGCAGAAGCCGTTAGTAGGCCCTAACCACCATTTTTTTTTTAAAAAACCACTTAATGAGAGCCGGAAGGTTGAAGCTCAGCTTTATTTAGTTGAGGACAACACCAGGCAGGGGCACACAGACAGACACCTTTAGTAGGCCGGAAAAGCCTATTGCATTTTTTAAAATGGTAATTTGGAGCAGAAGGTTGAAGCTCAGCTTTATTTAGTTGAGGGCAACACCAGGGAGGGGCAGAAGCCGTTAGTAGGCCCTAACCACCATTTTTTTTTTTAAAAACCACTTAATGAGAGCCGGAAGGTTGAAGCTCAGCTTTATTTAGTTGAGGACAACACCAGGCAGGGGCACACAGACAGACACCTTTAGTAGGCCGGAAAAGCCTATTGCATTTTTTAAAATGGTAATTTGGAGCAGAAGGTTGAAGCTCAGCTTTATTTAGTTGAGGGCAACACCAGGCAGGGGCACACAGACAGACACCTTTAGTAGGCCGGAAAAGCCTATTGCATTTTTTAAAATGGTAATTTGGAGCAGAAGGTTGAAGCTCAGCTTTATTTAGTTGAGGACAACACCAGGCAGGGGCACACAGACAGACACCTTTAGTAGGCCGGAAAAGCCTATTGCATTTTTTAAAATGGTAATTTGGAGCAGAAGCTTGAAGCTCAGCTTTATTTAGTTGAGGGCAA
Organism: Ranitomeya variabilis; assembly: GCF_051348905.1. Classification (NCBI taxonomy): domain Eukaryota; kingdom Metazoa; phylum Chordata; class Amphibia; order Anura; family Dendrobatidae; genus Ranitomeya; species Ranitomeya variabilis. Next base: position 266,738,170 of record NC_135233.1, on the reverse strand, counting down.
CACCAGGGAGGGGCAGAAGCCGTTAGTAGGCCCTAACCAAAGTTGAAGGCCAAATGAAGTTTAATTTCTGATACTATAGGCCGAAAGCCAGAAGGTGGAAGCTCCGATTTAGACAGTGGAGGACAATTTGAATTAGGGACTGCAGACAGACTTAGTAGGCTGTCCCCTGTGGACCATGCATCCACCACATTAACCCATTGCGCCGTAATGGACACGTAATCTTCCGTGGCCATGCCTACAGGTCCATGCGTCTGTTGTCAGGTGCACCTTTGTACTCACAGATTGCCAGAGTGCATGGACAATGCGGTCTTCTACATGCTGGTGGAGGGTTGGGATGGCTTTTCTCGCAAAAGAAGTGTCGACTGGTTAGCTTGTAGCGTGGTACAGCGTAGTCCATCATGGCCTTATTAATAGTAAATAAAATATATAACTAGGCTCTATGAACTTTTAAATAGGTTCCAGGGGTACACGGGCAGCATTGGTGTGGTCAGTGGAGGAGTATTGCAAGTAGGGGCCGCAGACAGGCTATCAAAGGCCTAAAATAACAAACAGTAGGCAGTCATGGCAGTTTTACATCGGTTACATGGATACACAGGCAGGCACTCCAGGCAGCATTGTGGTCAGTGGAGGAGTATTGCAAGTAGGGGCCGCAGACAGGCTATCAAAGGCCTAAAATAACAAACAGTAGGCAGTCATGGCAGTTTTACATCGGTTACATGGATACACAGGCAGGCACTCCAGGCAGCATTGTGGTCAGTGGAGGAGTATTGCAAGTAGGGGCCGCAGACAGGCTATCAAAGGCCTAAAATAACAAACAGTAGGCAGTCATGGCAGTTTTACATCGGTTACATGGATACACAGGCAGGCACTCCAGGCAGCATTGTGGTCAGTGGAGGAGTATTGCAAGTAGGGGCCGCAGACAGGCTATCAAAGGCCTAAAATAACAAACAATAGGCTCATTGCAGTTTTACAGCGGTTACATGGATACACAGGCAGCTAGGTGGTGAGTGGAGGAGTATTTAAAGTAAGGACCGCAGACAGGCTATCAAAGGCCTAACATAACAAACAATAGGCTCATGGCAGTTTTACAGCGGTTACATGGATAGACGGGCAGGCAGCTTGGTGGTGAGTGGAGGAGTATTTAAAGTAGGGACCGCAGACAGGCTGTCAAAGGCCTAACATAACAAACAATAGGCTCATGGCAGTTTTACAGCGGTTACATGGATACACGGGCAGGCAGCTTGGTGGTCAGTGGAGGAGTATTTAAAGTAGGGACCGCAGACAGGCTTCAAAGGCCTAACATAAGAAAATGGGCTGGCTGTAGGCACTTTATAATTGGTTCCAGGGGTACACGGGCAGCAGTGGTCTGGCCAGTGGAGGACTAGTGGAAGGAGGGACCGCAGACAGGCTTCAAAGGCCTAACATAAAAAAATGGGCTGGCTGTAGGCACTTTATAATTGGTTCCAGGGGTACACGGGCAGCAGTGGTCTGGCCAGTGGAGGACTAGTGGAAGGAGGGACCGCAGACAGGCTTCAAAGGCCTAACATAAAAAAATGGGCTGGCTGTAGGCACTTTATAATTGGTTCCAGGGGTACACGGGCAGCAGTGGTCTGGCCAGTGGAGGACTAGTGGAAGGAGGGACCGCAGACAGGCTTCAAAGGCCTAACATAAAAAAATGGGCTGGCTGTAGGCACTTTATAATTGGTTCCAGGGGTACACGGGCAGCAGTGGTCTGGCCAGTGGAGGACTAGTGGAAGGAGGGACCGCAGACAGGCTTCAAAGGCCTAACATAAAAAAATGGGCTGGCTGTAGGCACTTTATAATTGGTTCCAGGGGTACACGGGCAGCAGTGGTCTGGCCAGTGGAGGACTAGTGGAAGGAGGGACCGCAGACAGGCTTCAAAGGCCTAACATAAAAAAATGGGCTGGCTGTAGGCACTTTATAATTGGTTCCAGGGGTACACGGGCAGCAGTGGTCTGGCCAGTGGAGGACTAGTGGAAGGAGGGACCGCAGACAGGCTTCAAAGGCCTAACATAAAAAAATGGGCTGGCTGTAGGCACTTTATAATTGGTTCCAGGGGTACACGGGCAGCAGTGGTCTGGCCAGTGGAGGACTAGTGGAAGGAGGGACCGCAGACAGGCTTCAAAGGCCTAACATAAAAAAATGGGCTGGCTGTAGGCACTTTATAATTGGTTCCAGGGGTACACGGGCAGCAGTGGTCTGGCCAGTGGAGGACTAGTGGAAGGAGGGACCGCAGACAGGCTTCAAAGGCCTAAAATAACAAACAATAGGCTCATGGCAGTTTTACAGCGGTTACATGGATACACGGGCAGCTTGGTGGTGAGTGGAGGAGTAGTGCAAGGAGTGTCTGTCCCAGTACTCCCAAAATATAAATAGATGTTAATGTCTCGCAAAACAACCAAAACAAAAAAAAAGGTGGCATACTTAGGTACAGGGGTGGGCTCATCTGCTGAGTTTCTGACATAGTAATTTGACAGTAACTATTTAATGGTGCCAATATAGGACACAGACACAGACTACTTTAAGTTGCATCATAGATGTCTACAAATTTGTATTGTCAGTGCCAGACATTGAATGATGTCAGCGAATAGACTAAAGATTGGTGGAGCTGTGCGACATAATTTTGCACGTGGTAGAGCACATTTTGAGCTGGGGTAGGGGGGAACTCTCTTGAGGCCGGCGGGACCGCCCCAGGGCCCCTCATGTTACAACGGTGTGTCTGACGTTGGGTGCGCACCACCACCGCCAGAGACACTACATTGTACTATGAGGGACCCAGTAGCAATGCCGTCAACCAAAAGCGAGCACACCCACCTCTTCAGACAAACAGCAGTCTCACGGGTGCTTGCGCCAAGTCGCGATACCACGGCCCCGTGTGGGGAGTTTTGCCATTTAGGGAGGTGTAAACATGTCGTATGCTGTACAATCAGCTGCAGCAAATTAGACATTAGAAAAGTAATTCACAGGCAAGAGCTTTTCATAGGAAAGCTAGGTGTCGGCCGGGCAAGGTGGGGCAAAAGATTTCGAAATCCAGTTGTGGTTCATTTTAATGAATGTTAGATCGTCAACATTTTGGGTAGCCAGACGAGTCCTTTTTTCGGTTAATATTGAACCTGCAGCACTGAATACTCTTTCTGATAGGACACTTGCTGCCGGGCAAGCAAGCTCCTGCAATGCATATTCTGCCAATTCTGGCCAGGTGTCTAATTTGGAGGCCCAGTAATCAAATGGGAATGACGGTTGAGGGAGAACATCGATAAGGGATGAAAAATAGTTAGTAACCATACTGGACAAATGTTGTCTCCTGTCACTTTCAATTGATGCAGCAGTACCTGTCCTGTCTGCGGTCATAGCAAAATCACTCCACAACCTGGTCAGAAAACCCCTCTGTCCAACGCCACTTCTGATGTGTGCACCCCTAACACTCCTAGTCTGCTGCCCCCTGGAGCTCGTGTGAGAACGATCACGTGCGCTGTGTGCTGGGAATGCCTGAAGCAAACGGTCAACAAGAGTTGATTGTTTGGTTGCTAATATTAGTTCCAAGTTCTCATGTGGCATAATATTTTGCAATTTGCCTTTATAGCGTGGATCAAGGAGGCAGGCCAACCAGTAATCGTCATCGTTCATCATTTTCGTAATGCGTGTGTCCCTTTTTAGGATACGTAAGGCATAATCCGCCATGTGGGCCAAAGTTCCAGTTGTCAAATCTCCGGTTGTGATTGGTTGAGGGGCAGTTGCAGGCAAATCTACGTCACTTGTGTCCCTCAAAAAACCAGAACCCGGCCGTGACACGCAACCAATTTCCTGTGCCCCGGGAAAGGTTCGGCATTAAAAATATACTCATCCCCATCATCCTCCTCGTCCTCCACCTCCTCTTCGCCCGCTACCTCGTCCTGTACACTGCCCTGACCAGACAATGGCTGACTGTCATCAAGGCTTTCCTCTTCCTCTGGTGCAGACGCCTGCTCCTTTATGTGCGTCAAACTTTGCATCAGCAGACGCATTAGGGGGATGCTCATGCTTATTACGGCGTTGTCTGCACTAACCAGCCGTGTGCATTCCTCAAAACACTGAAGGACTTGACACATGTCTTGTATGTTAGACCACTGCACACCTGACAACTCCATGTCTGCCATCCTACTGCCTGCCCGTGTATCCTCCCACAAATAAATAACAGCACGCCTCTGTTCGCACAGTCTCTGAAGCATGTGCAGTGTTGAGTTCCACCTTGTTGCAACGTCTATGATTAGGCGATGCTGGGGAAGGTTCAAAGACCGCTGATAGGTCTGCATACGGCTGGCGTGTACAGGCGAACGTCGGATATGTGAGCAAAGTGCACGCACTTTGAGGAGCAGGTCGGAGAACCCAGGATAAGTTTTCAATAAGCACTGCACCACCAGGTTTAAGGTGTGAGCCAGGCAAGGAATGTGTTTCAGTTGGGAAAGGGAGATGGCAGCCATGAAATTCCTTCCGTTATCACTCACTACCTTGCCTGCCTCAAGATCTACTGTGCCCAGCCACGACTGCGTTTCTTGTTGCAAGAACTCGGATAAAACTTCCGCGGTGTGTCTGTTGTCGCCCAAACACTTCATAGCCAATACAGCCTGCTGACGCTTGGCAGTAGCTGGCCCATAATGGGACAACTGGTGTGCAACAGTGTCATCTGCCGATGGAGTGGTTGGCAGACTGCGTTCTGTGGAAGAGCTGTAGCTTCTGCAGGAGGACGAGGAGGAGGAGGAGGAGGGGGTGCGAACGCCTACAGCCAACTGTTTCCTAGACCGTGGGCTAGGCACAACTGTCCCTAAATTGATGTCGCCTGTGGACCCTGCATCCACCACATTCACCCAGTGTGCCGTGATGGACACATAACGTCCCTGGCCATGCCTACTGGTCCATGCATCTGTAGTCAGGTGCACCTTTGTACTCACAGATTGCCTGAGTGCATGGACGATGCGCTGTTTAACATGCTGGTGCAGGGCTGGGATGGCTTTTCTGGAAAAAAAGTGTCGACTGGGTAGCTCGTATCGTGGTTCAGCGTACTCCATCAGGGCTTTGAAAGCTTCGCTTTCAACTAACCGGTAGGGCATCATCTCTAACGAGATTAGTCTAGCTATGTGGGCGTTAAAACCCTGTGTACGCGGATGCGAGGATAAGTACTTCCTTTTTCTAACCAGAGTCTCATGTAGGGTGAGCTGGACTGGAGAGCTGGAGATCGTGGAACTTTCGGGTGTGCCGGTGTACATGGCAGACTGAGAGACGGTTGGAGACGGTATTGTTTCCGCCGGTGCCCTAGATGCAATATTTCCTCCTACAAAACTGGTGGTTCCCTGACCCTGACTGCTTTTGGCTGGCAAAGAAACCTGCACAGATACTGCCGGTGGTGCGGAAAATGGTGGCCTTACAGTGACGGAAGGGATGTTGCGTTGCTGACTAGCTTCATTGGCCGAGGGTGCTACAACCTTAAGGGACGTTTGGTAGTTAGTCCAGGCTTGAAAATGCATGGTGGTTAAGTGTCTATGCATGCAACTAGTATTTAGACTTTTCAGATTCTGACCTCTGCTTAAGCTAGTTGAACATTTTTGACAGATGACTTTGCGCTGGTCAGTTGGATGTTGTTTAAAAAAATGCCAGACTGCACTCTTCCTAGACTCGGATCCCTTTTCAGGGATTGCAGACTGAGCTTTAACCGGATGGCCACGCTGTCCTCCAACAGGTTTTGGCTTTGACACGCGTTTTGGGCCAGATGGAACCTGTTGAGATGTTGATGCCTGCTGCGGCCCCTCCTCCACCTCCGCTTCTGAACTACTGCCGCCTGCACCCTGTTCCCCCAATGGCTGCCAATCGGGGTCAATAACTGGGTCATCTATTACCTCCTCTTCGAGCTCGTGTGCAACTTCGTCTGTGTCACTGTGTCGGTCGGTGGTATAGCGTTCGTGGCGGGGCAACATAGTCTCATCAGGGTCTGATTGTGGATCTGTACCCTGAGAGGGCAATGTGGTGGTCTGAGTCAAAGGAGCAGCATAGTACTCTGGCTGTGGCTGTGCATCAGTGCACTCCATGTCAGAATATACTTGTAATGGGCATGGCCTGTTAAATGTTTCACTTTCTAAGCCAGGGACGGTATGTGTAAAGAGCTCCATGGAGTGACCCGTTGTGTCGCCTGCTGCATCCTTCTCTCTTGTTGTAGTTTTTGCTGAGGAGGACAAGGAAGCGACTTGTCCCTGACCGTGAACATCCACAAGCGACGCGCTGCTTTTACATTTACCAGTTTCGGAAGAGGAGGCAAAAGAGCTAGAGGCTGAGTCTGCAATGTAAGCCAAAACTTGCTGTTGCTGCTCCGCCTTTAAAAGCGGTTTTCCTACTCCCAGAAAAGAGAGCGTTCGAGGCCTTGTGTAGCCTGACGACGAAACTGGCTCCACAGCTCCAGACTTAGGTGGAATATTTTTATCCCCACGACCACCTGATGCTCCACTACCACTACCATCATTACCAGCTGACAATGAACGCCCACGACGACCTCTTGCACCAGACTTCCTCATTGTTTTAAAATCTTAACCAAAGTAACTTTATTTGTTGCTGTCAAACAACTTACACGGTGAGCTATAACTTCAGTATGATTTCAATATCCCTTAACAGGTTGGTGAGACCACAAGGAAAATCAGGCACAATGTTACACACTCTGTTTTCTGTGGCACAAAATCACAGAGATGACACACACGCAGGACTGTCACTCAAGCACTAATGTCAATATTAATCTCCCACCTAATTTATTTATTTTTTTTTCTCAGGGAGACTTTAGAAACCAAATAATATTAAAAAAACCAAAAAAATAAATAGGCTTTCTATGGCCCACTGAATGAGAGAGAGGTGGCACACCCAGGAGTCAAGACTGGCACACAAGCTGAAAGGGCAATATTACTCTCCCACTGTTTTTTTATGTATTTTTTGTTTTTTAAGGGAGACTTTAGAAACCCAATAATATTTAAAAAAAAAATAAATAGGCTTTCTATGGCCCACTGAATGAGAGGGAGAGAGGTGGCACACCCAGGAGTCAAGACTGGCACACAAGCTGAAAGGGCAATATTACTCTCCCACTGTTTTTTTATGTATTTTTTGTTTTTTAAGGGAGACTTTAGAAACCCAATAATATTTAAAAAAAAAAATAAATAGGCTTTCTATGGCCCACTGAATGAGAGGGAGAGAGGTGGCACACCCAGGAGTCAAGACTGGCACACAAGCTGAAAGGGCAATATTACTCTCCCACTGTTTTTTTATGTATTTTTTGTTTTTTAAGGGAGACTTTAGAAACCCAATAATATTTAAAAAAAAAATAAATAGGCTTTCTATGGCCCACTGAATGAGAGGGAGAGAGGTGGCACACCCAGGAGTCAAGACTGGCACACAAGCTGAAAGGGCAATATTACTCTCCCACTGTTTTTTTATGTTTTTTTTTTTTTTCAGGGAGACTTTAGAAACCAAATAATATTAAAAAAACAAAAAAAAAATAGCCTTTCTATGGCCCACTGAATGAGAGAGAGAGGTGGCACACCCAGGAGTCAAGACTGGCACACAAGCTGAAAGGGCAATATTACTCTCCCACTGTTTTTTATGTATTTTTTGTTTTTTAAGGGAGACTTTAGAAACCCAATAATATTTAAAAAAAAAAAATAAATAGGCTTTCTATGGCCCACTGAATGAGAGGGAGAGAGGTGGCACACCCAGGAGTCAAGACTGGCACACAAGCTGAAAGGGCAATATTACTCTCCCACTGTTTTTTTATGTATTTTTTGTTTTTTAAGGGAGACTTTAGAAACCCAATAATATTTTTTTAAAAAAATAAATAGGCTTTCTATGGCCCACTGAATGAGAGGGAGAGAGGTGGCACACCCAGGAGTCAAGACTGGCACACAAGCTGAAAGGGCAATATTACTCTCCCACTGTTTTTTTATGTATTTTTTGTTTTTTAAGGGAGACTTTAGAAACCCAATAATATTTAAAAAAATAAATAAATAGGCTTTCTATGGCCCACTGAATGAGAGGGAGAGAGGTGGCACACCCAGGAGTCAAGACTGGCACACAAGCTGAAAGGGCAATATTACTCTCCCACTGTTTTTTTAGGTTTTTTTTTTTTTTCAGGGAGACTTTAGAAACCAAATAATATTAAAAAAAACAAAAAAAAAATAGCCTTTCTATGGCCCACTGAATGAGAGAGAGAGGTGGCACACCCAGGAGTCAAGACTGGCACACAAGCTGAAAGGGCAATATTACTCTCCCACTGTTTTTTTATGTATTTTTTGTTTTTTAAGGGAGACTTTAGAAACCCAATAATATTTTAAAAAATAAATAAATAGGCTTTCTATGGCCCACTGAATGAGAGGGAGAGAGGTGGCACACCCAGGAGTCAAGACTGGCACACAAGCTGAAAGGGCAATATTACTCTCCCACTGTTTTTTTAGGTTTTTTTTTTTTTTCAGGGAGACTTTAGAAACCAAATAATATTAAAAAAAAAAAAAAAAAAAAAATAGGCTTTCTATAGCCCACTGAATGAGAGATAGCACACACAGCAGTGGCACACAAGCCCTGACTGAGGCCAATATTTTTCTCCCACTGATTGATGTAGTGTTTTTGTGTTGAGGTAGAATTTAGAACACAAATCACGGAAAAAATAAATAGGCTTTCTATGGCCCACTCAGTGAGAGATGGCACACACAGGGATGGCACTGTAGCAGAAATGCCAATCTTAATCTCCCACAAAAAAAACAAAAAAAAAACAGGGACTGTCCTACAATTACTATCTCCCTGCAGTAATCTAAGCCAGGTATGGCAGGCAGCAATAGGAGTGGACTGATGCACAAATTAAATAAAAAGTGTGGACAAACAAAAAAGATAGCTGTGCAGAAAGGAAGGAACAAGAGGATATGTGCTTTGAAAAAAGCAGTTGGTTTCCACAGTGGCGTACACACAGCAATACAGCTATCACGGAGCCTTCTAGGGCAGCCCAATGAGCTACAGCGCTGAGGGGAAAAAAAAAAAAAATAGCTTCCACAGTCCCTGCACACCGAAGGTGGTGTTGGACAGTGGAAATCGCTGCAGCACAAGCGGTTTGGTGGTTAGTGGACCCTGCCTAACGCTCTCCCTGCTTCTGACGAAGCGGCAGCAACCTGTCCCTAAGCTCAGATCAGCAGCAGTAAGATGGCGGTCGGCGGGAACGCCCCTTTATAGCCCCTGTGACGCCGCAGACAGCAAGCCAATCACTGCAATGCCCTTCTCTAAGATGGTGGGGACCAGGATCTATGTCATCACGCTGCCCACACTCTGCGTTCACCTTCATTGGCTGAGAAATGGCGCTTTTCGCGTCATTGAAACGCGACTTTGGCGCGAAAGTCGCGTACCGCATGGCCGACAAGCACAGGGGTCGGATCGGGTTTCATGAGACGCCGACTTAGCCATAAGTCGGCGACTTTTGAAAATGATCGACCCGTTTCGCTCAACCCTAGTGATTACATTAGATGACACAGCGAGGCGGGATCTTGGCCAGCGCAGCCGCACAGGCGCAGCCAGCCTGACACCAAATGATGTCAGAAGATGGGCAGCGCAAAATGTGTGCATGGACAAGGGCTAACATAACAGCGCAGGCTCCGGGACAGATTCAAACAATGCTGAGGAGGTGGCGCACGGCGCCAAGGGGGTAAGAATGACAGCTGTGCTGCGTCACATGACAAAGGAAAGTCCCTCCGACCCGACGGTTTAACGGTGTGAGGGGACACATTTCATAAGTGTCAAGTTCAGCGTTTGCAAGGACCATAATTAAAAGAGCTAAGTTTACCTTTTCCAGCATTAGTGCTGTACAATATGGCTCTTTCAGCTACAACCCCCTGGGGGGGGGGGTTAAAGGTACCCTTTCAACTTGCTCCAGTGCAGGCTTCGGCCTACACTATGCTCCTCCTGCTGACCCTGGGCTCTAACACCGCCAGATGGCGCCCAGATGTGCTAGCTGCACAGAGAAAAACACCAGCCAATGTGTCAGTGGGGTTCAGCAACGCCAGCTGTACCTTTGCTGTGTAGCCGGCAACGTGTCCAGCAACAGCCACGCAGACACAACAGACCTAAAGCTGCCGCCAGTGCAGGCTTCGGCCTACACTCTGCTCCCTCTACTCCTCCTGCTGACCCTGGGCTCTAACACCGCCAGTTGGGGCCCAAAGTGCTGGCTGCACAGAGCCAAACACATGCCACTCTGTCAGTGGGGTTCAGCACCACCAGCTGTTCCCCTGCTGTGTAGCCGGCATCGTGTCCTGCAACAGCCACGCAGGCACAAGAACTGAAATTGAAGGGAACCTGTCCCCCCTCCCCCAGGCGTTTGTATGTTTTACAGCTACCTTGTACAGCAGTAATGCTGCATGTGTGCAAGGTGGCTCATAAACTTATTCTCCTTGCACACGTGGAACAGAACACGTCTACAATGTGTCCCCTGAGACCATTAAAACGTCCCTGAGGTGTGACTTTCCTTTGTAATGACACGCAACAACCCCCTTGGTAGCACAGCCCTTCTTCTGACATCATTGTTTGGCTGGCTGCGCCTCTGCGGCCGCCCTGCCCGACACAACGCCCCTCGATGTCTTATTTATTTTGACTGCGAGGGTGTGATTGACGGGCATGAGCAGTGCATATCTTCACCAGGCTGTCACTCTGCTCCTTCGGCCTTCTTCAGACTGTGCGGCTTCATGGACGTGGCATGCGAGAAGGGATCAGCTGACGCCGCACAGTCTGTAGCAGGTGTAAGGACACGAGCGAGAGGCGAACATATGTACTGCGCCAGGCCATGAATCCCAGCCCCGCAGTGTGAAACACTGTAAAGACACTGCGGGGCTGGGATTCATGGGCATCGCGAACCGCACCAGCCGACATGAAATGATGTCAGAAGACGGGCAGCGCATGGCCAAGGGATAACGCAACAACGCAGACTCCTGTACAGCAAAATGCGATGCTCAGGAGGCTGCGCCAAGCACCAAGGCGGTATTTTTGCCAGCTGTGCTGCGTCTCATTACGAAGGGAACTCACGCCTCCAAAACAGTTTGACTGCTTAAGAGCCTAAATGTTATACGTGTTTCTTTCTGCGTGTGCAAGGAGCAAAATTAAAAGAGCAACCTTTGACTTGTGTAGCATTACTGCTGCCCAAGCTGTGGCTCTTGTAGTTTGTAACCCCTGAGGGGGGGTTAAAGGTTAACTTTAAAATCGGTTCAATTAGGCTTCGGCCTACACTCTGCTCCACCTGCAGAGCCTGGGCTCCAACACCGCTAGTTGCTGTCCGGAAGTGCTGGCTGCACAGAGCAAAACACACGCCACTCTGTCAGTGGGGTTCAGCACCGCCAGCTGTTCCCCTGCTGTGTAGCCGGCATCGTGTCCTGCAACAGCCACGCAGACACAAAGCTGCCACCAGTGCAGGCTTTGGCCTACACTCCGCTCCCTCTCCTCCTCCTGCTGACCCTGGGCTCTAACAACGCCAGTTGGGGCCCAGAAGTGCTGGCTGCACAGAGCTAAACACCTCGCCAATGTGTCAGTGGGGTTCAGCAACGCCAGCTGTTCCCCTGCTGTGTAGCCGGCATCGTGTCCTGCAACATCCACGCAGACACAAGAACTGAAATTGAAGGGAACCTGTCCCCCTTCCCCCAGGCGTTTGTATGTTTCACAGCCACCTTGTACAGCAGTAATGCTGCATGTGTGCAAGGTGGCTCAGAAACTTATTCCCCTTGCACACGTGGAACTGAACACGTCTAAAATGTGTCCTCTGTGACCATTAAACCGTCCCTGAGGTGTGACTTTCCTTTGTAATGACATGCTGCAACCCCCTTGGTAGCGCTGCCCGTCTTCTGGCATCATTGTTTGGCTGGCTGCGCCTCTGCGGCCGCCCTGGCCCACACAACGCCCCTCGGTGTCTTATTTATTTTGACTGCGAGGGTGTGATTGATGGGCATGAGCAGTGCATATGTTCACCTGTCCCTCATCTCCTTCGGCCTTCTTCAGATTGTGCGGCTTCATGGCCGTGGCATGCGACAAGGGATCAGCTGACGCTGCACAGTCTGAAGCAGGTGTAAGGACCTGAGTGTGAGAGGCGAACATATGTACTGCTCCAGGCCATGAATCCCAGCCCCGCAGTGTTTTAACAATGTAAAGACACTGCAGGGCTGGGATTCATGGTCATCGCGAACCGCGCCGGCTAACATTAAATGATGTCAGAAGATGGGCAGCGCTAACAGCGCAAGGCCAAGGGATAACACGACAGCGCAGACTCCTGTGCAGCAAATAACGACGCTCAGGAGGCCGCGCCCAGCACCAAGGTGGTATTTTTGCCAGCTGTGCTGCGTCTCATTACGAAGGGAACTCACGCCTCCAAAACAGTTTGACTGCTTAAGGGCCTAAATGTTATACGTGTTTCTTTCTGCGTGTGCAAGGAGCAAAATTAAAAGAGCAACCTTTGACTTGTGCAGCATTACTGCTGCCCAAGCTGTGGCTCTTGTAGTTTGTAACCACTGAGGGGGGGGTTAAAGGTTAACTTTAAAATCGGTTCAATTAGGCTTCGGCCTACACTCTGCTCCACCTGCAGAGCCCGGGCTCCAACACCGCTAGTTGCTGTCCGGAAGTGCTGGCTGCACAGAGCAAAACACACGCCACTCTGTCAGTGGGGTTCAGCACCGCCAGCTGTTCCCCTGCTGTGTAGCCGGCATCGTGTCCTGCAACAGCCACGCAGACACAAAGCTGCCACCAGTGCAGGCTTCGGCTTACACTCCGCTCCCTCTCCTCCTCCTGCTGACCCTGGGCTCTAAAAATGCCAGTTGGGGCCCAGAAGTGCTGGCTGCACAGAGCCAAACACCTCGCCAATGTGTCAGTGGGGTTCAGCAACGCCAGCTGTTCCCCTGCTGTGTAGCCGGCATCGTGTCCTGCAACAGCCACGCAGACACAAGAACTGAAATTGAAGGGAACCTGTCCCCCCTCCCCCAGGCGTTTGTATGTTTCACAGCCACCTTGTACAGCAGTAATGCTGCTGCATGTGTGCAAGGTGGCTCAGAAACTTATTCCCCTTGCACACGTGGAACTGAACACGTCTAAAATGTGTCCTCTGTGACCATTAAACCGTCCCTGAGGTGTGACTTTCCTTTGTAATGACATGCTGCAACCCCCTTGGTAGCGCTGCCCGTCTTCTGGCATCATTGTTTGGCTGGCTGCGCCTCTGTGGCCGCCCTGGCCCACACAACGCCCCTCGGTGTCTTATTTATTTTGACTGCGAGGGTGTGATTGATGGGCATGAGCAGTGCATATGTTCGCCTGTCCCTCATCTCCTTCCTCCTTCTTCAGACTGTGCGGCTTCATGGCCGTGGCATGCGACAAGGGATCAGCTGACGCCGCACAGTCTGAAGCAGGTGTAAGGACCCGAGTGTGAGAGGCGAACATATGTACTGCTCCAGGCCATGAATCCCAGCCCCGCAGTGTTTTAACAATGTAAAGACACTGCGGGGCTGGGATTCATGGTCATCGCGAACCGCACCGGCCAACATTAAATGATGTCAGAAGATGGGCAGCGCTAACAGCGCAAGGCCAAGGGATAACACGACAGCGCAGACTCCTGTGCAGCAAATAACGACGCTCAGGAGGCCGCGCCCAGCACCAAGGTGGGATTTTTGCCAGCTGTGCTGCATCTCATTACGAAGGGAACTCACGCCTCCAAAACAGTTTGACTGCTTAAGGGCCTAAATGTTATACGTGTTTCTTTCTGCGTGTGCAAGGAGCAAAATTAAAAGAGCAACCTTTGACTTGTGCAGCACTACTGCTGCATAAGGCGTGGCTCTTCTAGTTTGTAACACCTGAGGGGGGTTAAAGGTTACCTTTAAAATTGGTTCAATTAGGCTTCGGCCTACATTCTGCTCCCCCTGCAGAGCCTGGGCTCTAACACCGCCAGTTGGTGCCCCGAAGTGCTGGCTGCACAGAGAAAAACACCCGCCAAGGTGTCAGTGGGGTTCAGCACCGCCAGCTGTTCCCCTGCTGTGTAGCCGGCATCGTGTCCTGCAAAAGCCACGCAGACACAAGAACTGAAATTGAAGGGATCCTGTCGCCCCACCCCCAGGTGTTTGTATGTTTTACTGCCACCTTGTACAGCAGTAATGCTGCATGTGTGCAAGGTGGCTCATAAACTTATTCTCCTTGCACACGTGGAACAGAACACGTCTACAATGTGTCCCCTGAGACCATTAAAACGTCCCTGAGGTGTGACTTTCCTTTGTAATGACACGCAACGAACCCCTTGGTAGCACAGCCCTTCTTCTGACATCATTGTTTGGCTGGCTGCGCCTCTGCGGCCGCCCTGCCCGACACAACGCCCCTCGGTGTCTTATTTATTTTGACTGCGAGGGTGTGATTGACGGGCATGAGCAGTGCATATCTTCGCCAGGCTGTCACTCAGCTCCTTCCGCCTTCTTCAGACTGTGCGGCTTCATGGCCGTGGCATGCGACAAGGGATCAGCTGACGCCGCACAGTCTGTAGCAGGTGTAAGGACACGAGCGAGAGGCGAACATATGTACTGCGCCAGGCCATGAATCCCAGCCCCGCAGTGTGAAACACTGTAAAGACACTGCGGGGCTGGGATTCATGGGCATCGCGAACCGCACCAGCCGACATGAAATGATGTCAGAAGACGGGCAGCGCATGGCCAAGGGATAACGCAACAACGCAGACTCCTGTACATCAAAATGCGATGCTCAGGAGGCCGCACCAAGCACCAAGGTGGTATTTTTGCCAGCTGTGCTGCGTCTCATTACGAAGGGAACTCCCGCCTCCAAGACAGATTGACTGTATAAGGGCCAAAATGTTGTACGTGTTTCATTCAGCTTGTGCAAGGAACAAAATTAAAAGAGCAACCTTTGACTTGTGCAGCACTACTGCTGCATAAGGCGTGGCTCTTCTAGTTTGTAACACCTGAGGGGGGGTTAAAGGTTACCTTTAAAATTGGTTAATTAGGCTTCGGCCTACACTCTGCTCCCCCTGCAGAGCCTGGGCTCCAACACCGCCAGTTGGTGCCCCAAAGTGCTGGCTGCACAGAGAAAAACACCTCGCCAATGTGTCAGTGGGGTTCAGCACCGCCAGCTGTTCCCCTGCTGTGTAGCTGGCAACGTGTCCTGCAACAGCCACGCAGACACAAAGCTGCCGCCAGTGCAGGCTTCGGCCTACACTCTGCTCCCCCTGCTGACCCTTTGCTCCAACACCGCTAGTTGGGGCTCTAGGAAGATAAGCTTGAATAGGTCCCCATCCTGGTTCCAGCACCGTCAGCTGGTTCCGGGCAGAGCCTTTGGCTTAGGTGCCTCCTTCTGGGTATCCGAGTTCCACCAACGTCAGGTGGTCCTTGGTAGTGCTTTCAGGCACGGGTACCTCCTGCTTAGTAACTGGGTTCCAGTAACGTCAGCTGGTCCTCGGTAGTTCCATTGGCTCTTGGACCTTTGGCTACCCTTCCGGGTTCCAGTACCGTCAGCTGGTTCTCGGCAGTGTCTTTTGCTCTTGTACCTTCTGCTCCCCATCCTGGTTCCAGTACCGTCAGCTGGTTCCGGGCAGAGCCTTTGGCTTAGGTGCCTCCTTCTGGGTATCCGAGTTCCACCAACGTCAGGTGGTCCTTGGTAGTGCTTTCAGGCACAGGTACCTCCTGCTTAGTAACCGGGTTCCAGTAACGTCAGCTGGTCCTCGGTAGTTCCATTGGCTCTTGGACCTTCGGCTACCCATCCGGGTTCCAGTACCATCAGCTGGTTCTCGGCAGTGTCTTTTGCTCTTGTACCTTCTGCTCCCCATCCTGGTTCCAGTACCGTCAGCTGGTTCCGGGCAGAGCCTTTGGCTTAGGTGCCTCCCTCTGGGTATCCGAGTTCCACCAACGTCAGGTGGTCCTTGGTAGTGCTTTCAGGCACGGGTACCCCCTGCATAGTAACCTGGTTCCAGTAACGTCAGCTGGTCCTCGGTAGTTCCATTGGCTCTTGGACCTTCGGGTAGCCATCCGAGTTCCAGTTCCATCAGCTGTTTCTCGGCATTTTCTCCGCCTTCTTGTACCTTCTGCTACATTTCCAAGTTCCAAGACAACCACTGAGATGACGATGACCCTGAAGACGATGACCCTGAAGACCACCCCGATGACAACGACCCCGGAGACGACGACCCTGGAGACGACGACGACCTGGAAGACCAAGAAGCAGAAGAACAAGAGGCTGCAGAACAAAGAGCAGAAGAACATTAAGCATAAGACCAAATATCAGAGCAAAAGATATTATCTAAATTATAAGCAGAAGAAGACTAAGCAGTGTATGGGGGTGAGTCCGTTCCTCCTCGTGGTGCCCCTGGATAAAGCCTGATGCTGCAGGCCAAACTGAACGCGGACAAATGTAACTGTTTTGTGACAGGCAGAACGGAAGGTGTAATCTTCAAACTTTTATAGATAACAACTACGGGAATGCCTGTCACAAATAAGAATATGATGAAGAAGTTGAATATGAAGAAGATAATAGTAAAATAAAAAGAATATGAACAATGTAACAAAAAAAAATAATAGGTAGAAGATGAAGAAGAAGATGAATAAGGTGAAGAAGTTGATGTCAAAGAAGCTGATGATGAGGATAATGAAGAAGAAAGTGTGGGAGAAGTAAAAAAGAAGGTGAAGGGCGTGGAAGTAGTGAAACATCAATATCTGACAAAATAAAAAAAAAATTAACATAGTCAAAATCTTTCTAACGCCGAACGTCTTAAAAAAACAAAACAAAATCCTGCTATTCTATTAGATTGGGCTAAACCTCTGTGCCTTTAATGTCTCCGCCACGTCCCCCAATACATCCTACATTATTCTTAGTTGTTTTCCTTCATGTAGAATGAACCTACAAGTTAAGAAAGGGTTTATTTTAATTCCGATATTTTCGTCCCATTGACTTGCATTGGGATCGGGTATCGGTATCGGATTAGATCCGATACTTTGACGGTATCGGCCGATACTTTCCAATACCGATACTTTCCGATATCGGAAGGTATCGCTCAACACTACTCACAACCCTAAACAGCTTTTCAACACTTTCAATTCTCTACTCCGTCCCCCTGCACCCCCTCCCTCCCCTCTCATTTCTGCTGAAGACTTTGCCTCTTTCTTTAAACAGAAGATCGATACAATCAGGGAAAGCTTTGGCCCACAGCGCCCACTGCCCCTCTTAGCTGCTCACCCCTGCTCCTCCAAAACACGCTTCTCCACCATGACAGAAGATCAGCTCTCCACCCTCCTGTCAAGATCATACCTCACCACCTGCACGCTCGACCCGCTCCCATCCCACCTCATCCCTAACCTTTCCACGGTCTTCATCCCAACCCTAACGCACCTCTTCAACCTCTCACTCACAACAGGTGTCTTCCCCTCATCCTTCAAGCATGCCAAGATCACACCCATCCTCAAAAAGCCCTCCCTCGACCCATCCTCTGTGTCTAGCTATCGCCCGATATCTCTTCTTCCTTATGTCTCCAAATTGCTGGAGCAACACATCCATCTTGAACTGTCCACTCACCTCTCCTCCTGCTCCCTCTTTGATCGATTATAATCTGGCTTCCGTTCCCATCACTCAACTGAAACTGCCCTAACTAAAGTCACCAATGACCTACTAACTGCCAGGAGCAAGCGACACTACTCTGTCCTCCTTCTCCTGGACCTGTCTTCTGCCTTTGACACTGTGGACCACTCCCTTCTGCTACAAATCCTCTCATCTCTTGGCATCACAGACTTGGCCCTTTCCTGGATCTCATCATATCTGACAGATCGGACATTCAGTGTCTCCCTCCGCCACACCACCTCCTCACCTCGCCCCTTGTCAGTCGGTGTTCCTCAAGGCTCTGTTCTAGGACCCCTACTCTTCTCCATCTACATCTTCGGTCTGGGACAGCTCATAGAATCCCACGGTATGCAGTACCATCTCTATGCTGATGACACGCAGATCTACCTATCCGGACCTGACCTCACCTCCTTACTTACCAAAATCCTGCACTGTCGGTCTGCTATTTCAGCCTTCTTTTCTGCTCGCTTTCTACAACTGAACATGGACAAAACAGAATTCATCATCTTTCCCCCATCTCACTCTACCCCTCCACCAGACCTATCCATCAATGTCAATGGCTGCTCACTTTCCCCAGTCCCACACGCCCGGTGCCTCGGGGTGATCCTCGACTCTGCCCCATATCCAAGCCCTTGCCTCCTCCTGCCACCTCAAACTCAAAAACATTTCCCGGATCCGCGCATTCCTTGACCGCGACACCGCAAAAACACTAGTGCATGCCCTTATCATCTCCCGCCTCGACTACTGCAACCTCCTACTCTCTGGACTCCCCTCTAGCACTCTGGCACCACTCCAATCCATCCTACACTCTGCTGCTTGACTAATCTACCTGTCTCCCCGCTATTCCCCAGCCTCTCCCCTATGCCAAGCCCTTCACTGGCTTCCTATCGCCCAGAGACTCCAGTTCAAAACCCTCACAATGACCTACAAAGCCATCCACAACCTATCTCCGCCATACATCTGTGACATGATCTCCCGGTACCTACCAACACGCAACCTCCGATCCTCTCAAGACCTCCTTCTCTACTCCCCTCTCATCTCTTCTTCCCACAACCGCATCCAAGACTTCTCCCGTGCTTCCCCCACACTCTGGAACTCTCTACCCCAGCACATCAGACTCTCGCCTACCATAGAAACTTTCAAAAAGAACCTGAAGACTCACCTCTTCCGACAAGCCGACAGCCTGCAGTGATCCTGAACCTACCCTCTCCTAGTGTATCATCACCCATCCCCTGCAGACTGTGAGCCCTCGCGGGCAGGGTCCTCCCTCCTTATGTACCCATGTGCCTTGCTCATGTTTAATGTATTTGTCTATATTTGCCCCGTATTTCACATGTAAAGCGCCATGGAATAAATGGCGCTATAAAAATGAATAATAATAATAAATAATAATAAAAAAAGAGGAAATATTCCAGATTATATGAAATGTGTAAAATAATCAATTGAGCCATTGTTTTTTAATTTCATTATACAGCTTTCCTTTTGTGGAAAAAATGACCTAGAAATATGAATCTCCAGATTAGTGTGTTTATCGTGATACCAAACAAAAAAATTTGTTTGTGTCAGCATTTTCAAAGTCCCATTATTTGCTAATTTTAGGTGCCAATCTTACCATATTCAAATAATCTTTATTTTTGCTTTATAACTGCAGTTTATATCTACTTTGTCACGTTACAGAAGACTTGATTTTTTTTCAATTAACGTCAAAGTCATTGTGATATTTCACTTTAATTTGTCCCTTGATTGCTGTAACATTTACACACTTAATCTTCCCTTCAATATAACCGTAAATATTTTTTCTGCACTCAACTATTCAGACTTTTGTACTTTTACTGTCATCGAGACAGCCATTTATCTGTCACCTCTTCTATTTACTGTCCATCAATTTTGGCCTGGCCGACTTCAGTACACTGTGACTTTACCTTCTGTTTGATTACTATAATTTCACATTTCTCTTGATTTTTAGGTGCAGCAGTTAACATAATGGCCATTGTACCAATTTCAGAGTTTTTGGTCAGTTACCTAAATCAATGATGTGTTTTAAGGGCAGGACACGAATTATAATTGTGATATGTTATTTGAATATTACGTGGGCTTTTCTTCGGTTAAAAACCTTGTTACAGTTGAATAGTTTTCTCCATTTCAAGCAGTGCTGGCTTCACCCACTAAGTATTTTGAATTTTGTAACGCACTAGGGGAGCAATAAGAATACTACTGTTATGTGCAGCATAGACATCACTATGCCTATTACGGAGACGAGAAAAGCCATAAAAATATATGGAATAATAAGATTACCAGTGTCCTCGCTTAAAAGGAGACATAGCAAAACTCTTACTGAATGAGAACATTGTACATTTGAAGGCTAATCTGGATGGGTTGTTTTAGTTTCCAAAAAGCCCTACTTAAATTACAAATACAGAAAAATACGCACATAAAGATTCTGAATAGGAAATGTAGAACATCAGTTAAAATGTGAAATGACTTTTATAAAACTTGTTTCTTTTTTTAAATTCCTTCCATGTGTCACAGCTGCATGTTAAATATGAATATGTCCTGAAAAAGCCTCAGTCTCCTTATTCATTGCTCACTTTTACTGTACTTGCAGCTGACCAAACACAATTGCCAGAATACACAAATTTAGAATTTCAGCGACTTAGTGAAAAAAAATAGTTTTATACTTCTTTATATACTCCTTTGTATACTAGGCTTACATTATAAATTTCTTTTGACTGCGCTATTCTTAACGCCCCCCCAAAAATACTGTATATACTAAAAGCGGATGACTGAATTGTTCAAAATCCAAAATGTAATTGATTTCCTATTGCTTAAATGGTTTCAACATATTCATTGCTGAACAGAGATTGTCGGCATTCACTGCAGCCCCTTTCCCTAATGGTGCTCACAGTCTAATTTCCTTATCTCAAACACACACACAAACTATCACCTATTTCTTAGTAGGCCAGTTGACCTCCACTATGTTTTTAGAGTGTAGAAAGAAACCAGATTATGCTCCAAAACCAACTCAAATTTCAGAAGAACATACCAAATTGTCAAATATCAAACTTTCAACTTGCTTAGCTGTTCACAATAACAATAATTTTGACCATGGGTGCCCACACTTTTACTTGCCACTGCATTAGTTAGAAGATTAGATCAAAAGTTTCTCAAAAAACATACAAATAACTTACTTAATAAATTGTGTCAAAATATAACAAGGGAAGTAATAATAAATAATTCCAGTTATTGTATGTATACACGGATAAGTAGTGGGGTATATCGGTATTAATTTATGGACAAAAAAAAAAAAAGGAAGAAGCCGACTGTAAACCCATATGATTAAAACATATATTTTTATTAATGAGCAAATATGAAATTGGTGTAGGTGGGAACAAAAACACAGAACAGAGGGACGCATACAACTAAGGACCAGCTGGACATAAGTCAATCATATAGTAAAAATAAAATAACATAATCCCTGCAACTAATTAAATGTTGCTGCATAGATTGATGAGCACAGGTAATAAATATATAGAAAAATATATATGCAGAAAAAAAATATATATAATGAAGAAATATTAGGTAGAGTGACTATACCTATGAGGCAATGTGAATAATAACAGTATGCACCTATAATCTCATAGTGAGAGTGGTAAAAATATCAAAGACACTGCCATTAGTTAAAGTTGTGAATTACCTGTAAGCTGAGTGGGAAATGATCAGCAGTCCTAAGGATACGTCCACCCCGACGTGTGTTTCGGCGATTGCCTTCATCAAGTATAGTCACTCTAGTATAACATATATAACTATTTTTCCCACTTTAATTTATGTTAGTACAAATTTTCTGGCATTTCTTTTATCACTTTTTACCTGTTTTTATGGGGTTCAGATATGGTTGATGATTCCGTCATAATGACATCTACCTAATATATATTCATTATATTTATATATATTTTTACTATATGATTGACTTATGTTCAGCTGGTCTTTAGTTGTATGCATCCCTCTGTTCTGTGTTTTTGTTCCCAACTACACCAATTTTATATTTGATCAATATTAAAAATATGTTTTAATCATAAGGGTGTAAGGGGTCGAGTTCCCTCCTCTGCACAGGGGGAATCTCGGGCCATCTCCGCTGCGGTCTCCCATTCTTCTCCTGCCGCAGTGGAGCCTGGTCAGCGGAGACATCGGTCCCAGCGTCTCGCTCAGTCTGACTCTGTGCAAAGGGTTACTGCTGCTTTTCCAGCTTCTGCCATTGAAGCCAGTGCTGGGCAGCGGCGAGCAGACGCTTTTGGGACTAAGTCCTGCTTTTCTCCTTCTGAGCATGCCCAGGGTAAGATCTCTCATTGGAGATCTAGGGTCACATGCTTGGATACTGCAGCAAAGCCCATTGGTTCTCCAGGAAGGTCCTGAAGGTGCTCAGGCTCTGTGGCAGCCTCTCATTGGTCCTTCTAGTAAGGTCTAGTACTTGCTGCAGCTATATAAGGTTCGCATGGCCGCACGGCCGCACGGCCGCACGGCCATGCACTAGTATCAATGCATGTTATGAGTTTTGCGCCAATGTGGTCACGCTTGTGTGGATTCAGGGACCCGGCTGAAATAAGCCACTTAGAATACCGGCTCCTCCGGTGAGGAGATTGTATGTTTGCCTCCTTGACTGCGTGACCACAAGCTGCTATCTGCTCAGCAGTTACTTTGTATTCCTGTGGAGTTCAACAGGACACAGTCCTTTCTTTATAGCGACTCTGTGAAGCAACAGAGATCGCTTCTACCGCCATATAGTGCCGCCGTTTGCCAGCAGGTTATTTTCCTGTACGGTGGACCCCGGGCTGCGAACGCACCAAATAACATCTCTATATTTACTCGTTGCATTCCGCCAGCCCTAACAGTATACTAGCGCCAGGGTCTGGCTGGTAAATGGCGGACGATCAGCATCTACAGCAGTACATCCAGCAGCTGGAGAGTAGGTTGGTGGCTCTTGAGCGCACAACCTCAGCTGTGGATGTTACCGCAGTCGCTGCTCAGGCTGCCAGTGTAGCTGCAGCCAGTTTGTCCTCTGCCACCCCTGCTCCTACTTTATCCCGTCTCCCGCTTCCAGACAAGTTTGCTGGTGACAGTAAGCTATGTCGGGGATTCGTGAGTCAGTGCTCCATACATCTTGAGCTCCTGGCTGCACGTTTTCCTACGGAATGGGCGAAAGTGGGATTTATTTTATCCCTTTTGTCAGGCAGGGCGTTGGAGTGGGCAATGCTGCTATGGGAGCGTAATGATCGTGTGGTGCAGCGTGCTCCTCTCTTCCTGGATGCTCTGAAGCAGGTCTTTTTGGGACCTCGTGTCACCTACGATACCGCACTCCAATTGTTGGCAATAGCACAGGGTTCGTCCATGGTCAGCCAGTTCGCCGTCCAATTCCGGACTCTGGTCTCTGAGCTGGAGTGGCCGGATAAAGTCCTTATTCCGGTGTTCTGGAAAGGACTGGCAGACCATATGAGGGACGCCTTGGCCACCAGGGAGATTCCCGCCACACTGGAGGAGCTCATTACTATATCTACCCGCATCGACCTCTGTTTTTAACGAGCGGAGGTTAGAGCGGACCCAGTGTAGGCAGAGGTTTTGGCTGGCTCCCTGTTATGATCCGGTGACCTTGGAGCCGCATGAAACGTTCTCTGGAGTAGGTGGTACCCGTACTGACCGCAAACCCTAACTGACACCACAACTAGAAGTAGCCGTGGGGTGTACCTAACACGTCCTAGACACCTCGACACAGCCGGAGGACTAAATACCCCTATAGATGGAAATGGGAATTCTATCTTGCCTCAGAGCAGAACCCCAAAGGATAGGCAGCCCCCCACAAAAATTGACTGTGAGTATAAGAGGAAAGACATATGCAGGCAGAAAACAGGATTTAGCAAAAGAGGCACTTCTAGCTAAATAGATAAGGATAGGACAGAATTCTAAGTGGTCAGTATTAAAACCCTAAAAATATCCACAGCAGATAATACAAATATTCTACATCTAACTAAAGACATAGAATGTATATCTGCATCTCCAGAGAATCCAGCATGACTGAAAAATCCAAACAAAGTCTAAGCTGGACAAAAACACAATGAATAGCACTGACTAGTAAAGCACACAGCATGTGTGCTGCAGAGACAAAAAACCAGACACTTATCTTAGCTGAATTGACAGCAGGGCATGAGGAGCCAGACAGAGATGCAATCCCTCCAAGAACAATGGACAACTGGCAAGGACTAATGGATCCTGCACACCTAAATACCTAGTAGAGCTGCAATCAACAGAAACACCTGCCCTGGATTACAACCCAGAGACAACTGCACTACCACCAACAACCACCGGAGGGAGCCCAAGAACAGAATTCACAACAGTACCCCCCCTTGAAGAGGGGTCACCGATCCCCCACCAGAGTTCTCAAGGCCGATCAGGACGAGACACATGAAAGGCACGGACCAAATCAGCAGCATGGACATCAGAGGCAAAAACCCAAGAATTATCCTCCTGGCCATAACCCTTCCATTTGACAAGGTACTGAAGCTTCCGCCTCGAAAAACGAGAATCCAAAATCTTCTCAACCACATACTCCAACTCCCCATCAACCAACACAGGGTCTGGAGGATCAACAGAGGGAACAACGGGCACCACATATTTCCGCAATAAAGATCTATGGAAAACATTATGGATGGCAAAAGAGGCTGGAAGGGCCAAACGAAATGATACAGGATTAAGAATTTCAGAAATCTTATAAGGACCAATGAAACGAGGCTTAAACTTAGGAGAAGAAACCTTCATAGGAACATAACGAGATGATAACCAAACCAAATCCCCAACACGAAGTCGGGGACCAACACGGCGACGGCGGTTAGCGAAACGTTGAGCCTTCTCTTGGAACAAGGTCAAATTGTCCACCACAGGAGTCCAAATTTGTTGCAACCTGTCCACCACAGAATCCACACCAGGACAGTCCGAAGGCTCAACCTGCCCTGAAGAAAAACGAGGATGAAAACCAAAATTACAAAAAAAAGGCGAAACCAAAGTAGCCGAACTGGCCCGATTATTAAGGGCGAACTCAGCTAATGGCAAGAAGGTCACCCAATCATCCTGATCCGCAGAAACAAAGCATCTCAGATAAGTTTCCAAAGTCTGATTGGTTCGTTCGGTTTGGCCATTTGTCTGAGGATGGAAAGCCGAAGAAAAAGACAAATCAATGCCCATCTTAGCACAAAAGGACCGCCAAAACCTTGAAACAAACTGGGAACCTCTGTCAGACACGATGTTCTCCGGAATGCCATGCAAACGAACCACATGTTGGAAAAATAATGGAACCAAATCAGAGGAAGAAGGCAATTTAGGCAAGGGTACCAAATGGACCATTTTAGAGAAGCGATCGCAAACCACCCAGATGACCGACATCCTTTGAGAAACAGGAAGATCTGAAATAAAATCCATGGAAACATGCGTCCAAGGCCTTTTCGGGACTGGCAAGGGCAAAAGTAACCCACTGGCATGAGAACAGCAGGGCTTAGCCCGAGCACAAGTCCCACAAGACTGCACAAAAGAACGCACATCCTGCGACAAGGAAGGCCACCAAAAGGACCTAGCCACCAAATCTCTGGTACCAAAAATCCCAGGATGACCAGCCAACACCGAACAATGAACCTCAGAGATTACTCTATTAGTCCATCTATCAGGGACAAACAGTTTCTCCGCTGGACAACGGTCAGGTCTATCAGCCTGGAACTCCTGCAGCACCCGCCGCAAATCAGGGGAGATGGCAGACAGAACTACCCCCTCTCTGAGAATACCAGCCGGCTCAGGAACCCCAGGAGAATCAGGCACAAAACTCCTTGAAAGGGCATCAGCCTTCACATTCTTAGAACCCGGAAGGTACGAAACCACAAAATTGAAACGGGAGAAAAACAGCGACCAACGAGCCTGTCTAGGATTCAACCACTTGGCAGACTCGAGATAAGTCAGATTCTTGTGATCTGTCAAGACTAGTGTTGAGCGATACCTTCCGATATCGGAAAGTATCGGTATCGGAAAGTATCGGCCGATACCGTCAAAGTATCGGATCTAATCCGATACCGATACCCGATCCCAATGCAAGTCAATGGGATGAAAATATCGGAATTAAAATAAAAGCTTTCTTTCCTTGTAGGTTAATTCTACATGAAGGAAAACAACTAAGAATAATGTAGGATGTATTGGGGGACGTGGCGGAGACATTAAAGGCACAGAGGTTTAGCCCAATCAAATAGAATAGCAGGATTTTTATTTTTTTTTATGACGTTCGGCGTTAGAAAGCTTTTGACTATGTTAATTTTTTATTTATTTTGTCAGATATTGATGTTTCACTACTTCCACGCCCTTCACCTTCTTTTTTACTTCTCCCACACTTTCTTCTTCATTATCCTCATCATCAGTTTCTTTGACATCAACTAACCTTATTCATCTTCTTCTTCATCTTCTACCTATTATTTTTTATGTTACATTGTTCATATTCTTTTTATTTAACTATTATCTTCTTCATATTCTACTTCTTCATCATATTCTTATTTGTGACAGGCATTCCCGTAGTTGTTATCTATAAAAGTTTGAAGATTACACCTTCTGTTCTGCCTGTCACAAAAGAGTTACATTTGTCCGCATTCAGTTTGGCCTGCAGCATCAGGTTTTATCCAGGGGCACCACGAGGAGGAACGGACTCACCCCCATACACTGCTTAGTCTTCTTCTGCTTATAATTTAGATAATATCTTTTGCTCTGATATTTAGTGTTATGCTTAATGTTCTTCTGCTCTTTGTTCTGCAGCCTCTTGTTCTTCTGCTTCTCGGTCTTCCAGGTCGTCGTCGTCTCCAGGGTCGTCGTCTCCGGGGTCGTCGTCATCGGGGTGGTCTTCAGGGTCATCGTCTCCAGGGTCGTCGTCATCACGGTGGTTGTCGTCTCTGGTGTCGTCGTCATCTTAGGGGTGGTCTTCCGGGTCATCGTGTTTAGTCTCTTGAACTTGGAAATGTAGCAGAAGGTACAAGAAGGCTGAGAAAATGCCGAGAAACAGCTGATGGAACTGGAACTCGGATGGCTACCCGAAGGTCCAAGAGCCAATGGAACTACCGAGGACCAGCTGACGTTACTGGAACCTGGTTACTAAGCAGGAGGTACCCGTGCCTGAAAGCACTACCAAGGACCACCTGACGTTGGTGGAACTCGGATACCCAGAGGTAGGCACCTAAGCCAAAGGCTCTGCCCGGAACCAGCTGACGGCACTGGAACCAGGATGGGGAGCAGAAGGTACAAGAGCAAAAGACACTGCCGAGAACCAGCTGACGGTGCTGGAACCCGGATGGGTAGCCGAAGGTCCAAGAGCCAATGGAACTACCGAGGACCAGCTGACGTTACTGGAACCCGGTTACTAAGCAGGAGGTACCCGTGCCTGAAAGCACTACCAAGGACCACCTGACGTTTGGTGGAACTCGGATACCCAGAGGGAGGCACCTAAGCCAAAGGCTCTGCCCGGAACCAGCTGACGGTGCTGGAACCAGGATGGGGACCTATTCAAGCTTGTCTTCCTAGAGCCCCAACTAGCAGTGTTGGAGCAAAGGGTCAACAGGAGGAGGAGAGGGAGCAGAGTGTAGGCCGAAGCCTGCACTGGCGGCAGCTTTGGGTCTGTTGTGTCTGCGTGGCAGTTGCAGGACACGTTGCTGGCTGCACAGCAGGGGAACAGCTGGCGGTGCTGAACCCCACTGACACATTGGCGAGGTGTTTGGCTCTGTGCAGCCAGCACATCTGGGCCCCAACTGGCGGTGTTAGAGCCCAGGGTCAGCAGGAGGAGGAGAGGGAGCGGAGTGTAGGCCGAAGCCTAATTGAACCAATTTCAAAGGTAACCTTAAACCCCCCCTCAGGTGTTCCAAACTAGAAGAGCCACAGCTTATGCAGCAGTAGTGCTGCACAAGTCAAAGGTTGCTCTTTTAATTTTTCTCATTGCACACGCTGAATGAAACACGTATAACATTTAGCCCTTTATACAGTCAAACTGTGTTGGAGGCGCGAGTTCCCTTCGTAATGAGACGCAGCACAGATGTCAAGAATCCCACCTTGGTGCTGGGCGCGGCCTCCTGAGCGTTGTTATTTGCTGTACAGGAGTCTGCACTGTCGTGTTATCCCTTGGCCTAGCGCTGTTAGCGCTGCCCATCTTCTGACATCATTTAATGTCGGCCGGTGCGGTTCGCGATGACCATGAATCCCAGCCCCGCAGTGTCTTAACATTGTTAAAACACTGCGGGGCTGGGATTCATGGCCTGGCGCAGTACATATGTTGGCCTCTCACACTCGGGTCCTTACACCCGCTTCAGACTGTGCGGCGTCAGCTGATCCCTTATCGCATGCCACGGCCATGAAGCCGCACAGTCTGAAGAAGGCGGAAGGAGATGAGGGACAGGTGAACTTATGCACTGCTCATGCCCATCAATCACACCCTCGCAGTCCAAATAAATAAGACACCGAGGGGCGTTGTGTGGGTCAGGGCGGCCGCAGAGGCGCAGCCAGCCAAACAATGATGCCAGAAGACGGGCAGCGCTACCAAGGGGGTTGCAGCGTTGTTGTGAATTCGCTTTTTGCTCCCTCTAGTGGTTACTAGTTTTTTGACTCTGGTTTTTCTGTCATTCCTTTTATCCGCACCTGGGTCGTTAGTTAGGGGTGTTGCTATATAAGCTCCCTGGACCTTCAGTTCAATGCCTGGCAACGTAGTTATCAGAGCTAGTCTGCTGTGCTCTTGTCTACTGATCCTGGTTCCAGTTATATCAGCTAAGTCTGCCTTTTTGCTTTTTGCTATTTGTTTTGGTTTTGTATTTTTGTCCAGCTTGTTCCTAATCTATATCCTGATCTTTGCTGGAAGCTCTAGGGGGGCTGGTGTTCTCCCCCCGGACCGTTAGACGGTTCGGGGGTTCTTGAATTTCCAGTGTGGATTTTGATAGGGTTTTTGTTGACCATATAAGTTACCTTTCTTTATTCTGCTATCAGTAAGCGGGCCTCTCTGTGCTAAACCTGGTTCATTTCTGTGTTTGTCATTTCCTCTTACCTCACCGTTATTATTTGTGGGGGGCTTCTATCCAGCTTTGGGGTCCCCTTCTCTGGAGGCAAGAAAGGTCTTTGTTTTTCCTCTACTAGGGGTAGTTAGATTCTCCGGCTGGAGCGTGTCATCTAGAATCATCGTAGGAATGATCCCCGGCTACTTCCAGTGTTGGCGTTAGGAGTAGATATATGGTCAACCCAGTTACCACTGCCCTATGAGCTGGTTTTTGTATTCTGCAGACTTCCACGTTCCTCTGAGACCCTCGCCATTGGGGTCATAACAGTTTGCCAGGCCAGTATTAAATGTTTAATGCATTGCAGAAGAGGGATTATAAGAAAGAAGATTCTGAGTTTTTTTTTTTTTTCTTCTTCCCCTTTACCTCAGAGTGGCTATGCTTGCTGCAGACATGAATGTCCAGACCTTGATTACAAGTGTGGACCAGCTGGCTACTCGTGTGCAGGGCATACAAGACTATGTTATCAGAAATCCTAGGTCAGAACCTAAAATACCGATTCCTGAACTGTTTTCCGGAGACAGGTTTAAGTTTAGGAATTTCGTGAATAATTGTAAATTGTTTTTGTCCCTGAGACCCTGTTCATCTGGAGACTCTGCTCAGCAAGTAAAAATTATTATTTCGTTCTTACGGGGCGACCCTCAGGATTGGGCTTTTTCGCTGGCGCCAGGAGATCCGGCATTGGCTGATATTGATGCATTTTTTCTGGCGCTCGGTTTACTTTATGAGGAACCCAATCTTGAGATTCAGGCAGAAAAGGCCTTGCTGGCTATGTCTCAGGGACAGGACGAGGCTGAAGTGTATTGCCAAAAATTTCGGAAATGGTCCGTGCTGACACATTGGAACGAGTGTGCACTGGCCGCTAATTTTAGAAATGGCCTTTCTGAAGCCATTAAGAATGTTATGGTGGGTTTTCCCATTCCCACAGGTCTGAATGATACTATGGCACTGGCTATTCAAATTGACCGGCGGTTGCGGGAGCGCAAAACCGCAAATTCCCTCATGGTGTTGTCTGAACAGACACCTAATTCGGTGCAATGTGATAGAAAAACCGCAAATTCCCTCATGGTGTTGTCTGAACAGACACCTGATTTAATGCAATGTGATAGAATCCTGACTAGAAATGAGCGGAAAATTCATAGACGCCGGAATGGCTTGTGTTACTACTGTGGTGATTCTACACATGTTATCTCAGCATGCTCTAAACGTATAGCTAAGGTTGTTAGTCCTGTCACCGTTGGTAATTTGCAACCTAAATTTATTCTGTCTGTAACTTTGATTTGCTCACTGTCGTCTTATCCTGTCATGGCGTTTGTAGATTCAGGTGCTGCCCTGAGTCTTATGGATCTGTCATTTGCTAAGCGCTGTGGTTTTACTCTTGAACCATTGGAAAATCCTATTCCTCTTAGGGGTATTGATGCTACGCCATTGGCAGCAAATAAACCGCAGTTTTGGACACAAGTTACCATGTGCATGACTCCTGAACACCGCGAGGTGATACGTTTCCTGGTTTTACATAAAATGCATGATTTGGTTGTTTTAGGGCTGCCATGGTTACAGACCCATAATCCAGCCCTGGACTGGAAGGCTATGTCAGTCTCAAGTTGGGGCTGTCGTGGTATTCATGGGGATTCCCTGCCTGTGTCTATTGCTTCTTCTACGCCTTCGGAAGTTCCTGAGTATTTGTCTGATTATCAGGATGTCTTCAGTGAGTCTGAGTCCAGTGCACTGCCTCCTCATAGGGACTGTGACTGTGCTATAGATTTGATCCCTGGCAGTAAATTTCCTAAGGGAAGACTGTTTAATCTGTCGGTACCCGAACATACCGCTATGCGTTCATATATCAAGGAGTCTCTGGAGAAAGGACATATTCGTCCGTCTTCTTCCCCTCTTGGTGCGGGATTCTTTTTTATGGCAAAAAAGGACGGATCTTTGAGGCCTTGTATTGATTATCGGCTTTTAAATAAGATCACTGTCAAATTTCAGTATCCTTTACCGCTGTTGTCTGACTTGTTTGCCCGGATTAAGGGTGCCAAGTGGTTCACCAAGATAGACCTTCGTGGTGCGTACAACCTTGTGCGCATTAAGCAAGGTGATGAATGGAAAACCGCATTCAATACGCCCGAAGGTCATTTTGAGTACTTGGTGATGCCTTTTGGGCTCTCCAATGCGCCTTCAGTTTTTCAGTCCTTTATGCATGACATCTTCCGGAAGTATCTGGATACATTTTTGATTGTTTATCTGGATGATATTTTGGTTTTTT
Source organism: Ranitomeya variabilis (assembly GCF_051348905.1). Classification (NCBI taxonomy): domain Eukaryota; kingdom Metazoa; phylum Chordata; class Amphibia; order Anura; family Dendrobatidae; genus Ranitomeya; species Ranitomeya variabilis. The sequence continues at coordinate 266,707,183 of NC_135233.1, read as the reverse complement.
CTGATAATTGGGATTCACATGTGGAGCACGTCAGGTTGGTCTTTAAAATTTTGCGTGAAAATTCTTTGTTTGTCAAGGGCTCAAAGTGTCTCTTTGGTGTACAGAAGGTTCCCTTTTTGGGGTTAATTTTTTCCCCTTCTGCTGTGGAGATGGACCCAGTCAAGGTCCGAGCTATTCTTGATTGGACTCAGCCCTCGTCAGTTAAGAGTCTTCAGAAATTCTTGGGTTTCGCTAACTTCTACCGTCGTTTTATCGCTAATTTTTCTAGCATTGTGAAACCTTTGACGGATATGACCAAGAAGGGCTCCGATGTAGCCAACTGGGCTCCTGCTGCCGTGGAGGCTTTCCAGGAGTTGAAACGCCGGTTTACTTCGGCGCCTGTTTTGTGCCAGCCCGATGTCTCACTTCCCTTTCAGGTTGAGGTGGATGCTTCAGAGATTGGAGCGGGGGCCGTTTTGTCGCAGAGAGGCCCTGGTTGCTCTGTTATGAAACCTTGTGCCTTTTTCTCTAGGAAGTTTTCGCCTGCCGAGCGAAATTATGATGTGGGCAATCGAGAGTTGTTGGCCATGAAATGGGCATTTGAGGAGTGGCGTCATTGGCTCGAGGGTGCTAAGCATCGTGTGGTGGTCTTGACTGATCACAAAAATCTGATGTATCTCGAGTCTGCTAAACGCCTTAATCCGAGACAGGCCCGTTGGTCATTGTTTTTCTCCCGCTTTGATTTTGTTGTCTCGTATTTACCAGGTTCAAAGAATGTGAAGGCCGATGCTCTTTCTAGGAGCTTTGTGCCTGATGCTCCTGAAGTCGCTGATCCTGTTGGTATTCTTAAAGATGGAGTTATCTTGTCAGCTATTTCTCCGGATCTGCGACGTGTGTTGCAGAGATTTCAGGCGGATAGGCCTGAGTCTTGTCCACCTGACAGACTGTTTGTCCCGGATAAGTGGACCAGCAGAGTCATTTCCGAGGTTCATTCCTCGGTGTTGGCTGGTCACCCGGGAATTTTTGGCACCAGAGATCTGGTGGCCAGGTCCTTTTGGTGGCCTTCTTTGTCAAGGGATGTGCGGTCATTTGTGCAGTCCTGTGGGACTTGTGCTCGAGCTAAGCCTTGCTGTTCTCGTGCCAGCGGTTTGCTCTTGCCCTTGCCTGTCCCGAAGAGACCTTGGACACATATCTCCATGGATTTCATTTCTGATCTTCCGCTATCTCAGGGCATGTCCGTTGTCTGGGTGATATGTGATCGCTTCTCCAAGATGGTCCATTTGGTTCCTTTGCCTAAGCTGCCTTCCTCTTCCGATCTGGTTCCTGTGTTTTTCCAGAACGTGGTTCGTTTGCACGGCATCCCTGAGAATATTGTGTCAGACAGAGGATCCCAGTTCGTTTCCAGGTTCTGGCGATCCTTTTGTAGTACGATGGGCATTGATTTGTCGTTTTCGTCTGCTTTCCATCCTCAGACTAATGGACAGACGGAGCGAACCAATCAGACTTTGGAGGCTTATTTGAGGTGTTTTGTCTCTGCGGATCAGGACGATTGGGTGACATTCTTGCCGTTGGCTGAGTTTGCCCTTAATAATCGGGCTAGTTCCGCCACCTTGGTTTCGCCTTTTTTCTGCAACTCTGGTTTCCATCCTCGCTTTTCTTCGGGTCATGTGGAGCCTTCTGACTGTCCTGGGGTGGATTCTGTGGTGGATAGGTTGCAGCGGATCTGGAATCATGTGGTGGACAACTTGAAGTTGTCACAGGAGAGGGCTCAGCGCTTTGCCAACCGCCGCCGCGGTGTGGGTCCCCGACTACGCGTTGGGGATTTGGTATGGCTTTCTTCCCGCTTTGTTCCTATGAAGGTCTCCTCTCCCAAATTTAAACCTCGTTTTATTGGGCCTTACAAGATATTGGAAATCCTTAATCCTGTATCTTTTCGTCTGGATCTTCCTGTGTCGTTTGCTATTCACAATGTATTTCATAGGTCCTTGTTGCGGCGGTACATTGTGCCTGTAGTTCCTTCTGCTGAGCCTCCTGCTCCGGTGTTGGTTGAGGGCGAGTTGGAGTACGTGGTGGAGAAGATCTTGGATTCTCGCCTCTCCAGGCGGAGGCTTCAGTACCTGGTCAAGTGGAAGGGCTATGGTCAGGAGGATAATTCCTGGGTGGTCGCCTCTGATGTTCATGCGGCCGATTTAGTTCGTGCCTTTCATGCCGCTCATCCTGATCGCCCTGGTGGTCGTGGTGAGGGTTCGGTGACCCCTCACTAAGGGGGGGTACTGTTGTGAATTCGCTTTTTGCTCCCTCTAGTGGTTACTAGTTTTTTGACTCTGGTTTTTCTGTCATTCCTTTTATCCGCACCTGGGTCGTTAGTTAGGGGTGTTGCTATATAAGCTCCCTGGACCTTCAGTTCAATGCCTGGCAACGTAGTTATCAGAGCTAGTCTGCTGTGCTCTTGTCTACTGATCCTGGTTCCAGTTATATCAGCTAAGTCTGCCTTTTTGCTTTTTGCTATTTGTTTTGGTTTTGTATTTTTGTCCAGCTTGTTCCTAATCTATATCCTGATCTTTGCTGGAAGCTCTAGGGGGGCTGGTGTTCTCCCCCCGGACCGTTAGACGGTTCGGGGGTTCTTGAATTTCCAGTGTGGATTTTGATAGGGTTTTTGTTGACCATATAAGTTACCTTTCTTTATTCTGCTATCAGTAAGCGGGCCTCTCTGTGCTAAACCTGGTTCATTTCTGTGTTTGTCATTTCCTCTTACCTCACCGTTATTATTTGTGGGGGGCTTCTATCCAGCTTTGGGGTCCCCTTCTCTGGAGGCAAGAAAGGTCTTTGTTTTTCCTCTACTAGGGGTAGTTAGATTCTCCGGCTGGAGCGTGTCATCTAGAATCATCGTAGGAATGATCCCCGGCTACTTCTAGTGTTGGCGTTAGGAGTAGATATATGGTCAACCCAGTTACCACTGCCCTATGAGCTGGTTTTTGTATTCTGCAGACTTCCACGTTCCTCTGAGACCCTCGCCATTGGGGTCATAACACAGCGTGTCATTACAAAGGAAAGTCACACCTCCGGGACGGTTAAATGGTCACACAGAGGACACATTTTAGACGTGTTTTCAGTTCCACATGTGCGAGGAGAATACGTTTATGAGCCACCTTGCACACATGCAGCATTACTGCTGTACAAGGTGGCTGTAAAACATACAAACGCCTGGGGGAGGGGGGACAGGTTCCCTTCAATTTCAGTTCTTGTGTCTGCGTGGCTGTTGCAGGACACGTTGTCGGCTACACAGCAGGGGAACAGCTGGCGGTGCTGAACCCCACTGACACATTGGCTGGTGTTTTTCTCTGTGCAGCTAGCAGTACCGGGCCCCAACTGGCGGTGTTAGAGCCCAGGGTCAGCAGGAGGAGGAGAGGGAGCAGAGTGTAGGCCGAAGCCTGCACTGGCGGCAGCTTTGTGTCTGCGTGGCTGTTGCAGGACACGTTGCCGGCTACATAGCAGGGGAACAGCTGGCGGTGCTGAACCCCACTGACACATTGGCTGGTGTTTTTCTCTGTGCAGCTAGCAGTACCGGGCCCCAACTGGCGGTGTTAGAGCCCAGGCTCTGCAGGAGGAGCAGAGTGTAGGCCGAAGCCTAATTGAACCAATTTTAAAGGTAACCTTTAACCCCCCCTCAGGTGTTACAAAGTAGAAGAGCCACAGCTTATGCAGCAGTAGTGCTGCACAAGTCAAAGGTTGCTCTTTTAATTTTTCTCCTTGCACACGCTGAATGAAACACGTATAACATTTAGCCCTTTATACAGTCAAACTGTGTTGGAGGCGAGAGTTCCCTTCGTAATGAGACGCAGCACAGATGTCAAGAATCCCACCTTGGTGCTGGGCGCAGCCTCCTGAGCGTTGTTATTTGCTGTACAGGAGTCTGCGCTGTCGTTTTATCCCTTGGCCTTGCGCTGTTAGCGCTGCCCATCTTCTGGCATCATTTAATGTCGGCCGTTGCGGTTTGCGATGACCATGAATCCCAGCCCCGCAGTGTCTTGACATAGTTAAAACACTGCGGGGCTGGGATTCATGGCCTGGCGCAGTACATATGTTGGCCTCTCACACTCGGGTCCTTACACCCGCTTCAGACTGTGCGGCGTCAGCTGATCCCTTATCGCATGCCGCGGCCATGAAGCCGCACAGTCTGAGGAAGGCGGAAGGAGATGAGGGACAGGCGAACTTATGCACTGCTCATGCCCATCAATCACACCCTCGCAGTCCAAATAAATAAGACACCAAGGGGCGTTGTGTGGGGCAGGGCGGTCGCAGAGGCGCAGGCAGCCAAACAATGATGCCAGAAGACGGGCAGAGCTACCAAGGGGGTTGCAGCGTGTCATTACAAAGGAAAGTCACACCTCCGGGACGGTTAAATGGTCACACAGAGGACACATTTTAGACGTGTTTTCAGTTCCACATGTGCGAGGAGAATACATTTATGAGCCACATTGCACACATGCAGCATTACTGCTGTACAAGGTGGCTGGAAAACATACAAACGCCTGGGGGAGGGGGGACAGGTTCCCTTCAATTTCAGTTCTTGTGTCTGCGTGGCTGTTGCAGGACACGTTGCCGGCTACACAGCAGGGGAACAGCTGGCGGTGCTGAACCCCACTGACACATTGGCTGGTGTTTTTCTCTGTGCAGCTAGCAGTACCGGGCCCCAACTGGCGGTGTTAGAGCCCAGGCTCTGCAGGGGGAGCAGAGTGTAGGCCGAAGCCTCATTGAACCAATTTTAAAGGTAACCTTTAACCCCCCCTCAGGTGTTACAAAGTAGAAGAGCCACAGCTTATGCAGCAGTAGTGCTGCACAAGTCAAAGGTTGCTCTTTTAATTTTTCTCCTTGCACACGCTGAATGAAACACGTATAACATTTAGCCCTTTATACAGTCAAACTGTGCTGGAGGCGCGAGTTCCCTTCGTAATGAGACGCAGCACAGATGTCAAGAATCCCACCTTGGTGCTGGGCGCGGCCTCCTGAGCGTTGTTATTTGCTGTACAGGAGTCTGCGCTGTCGTGTTATCCCTTGGCCTAGCACTGTTAGCGCTGCCCATCTTCTGACATCATTTATTGTCGGCCGGTGCGGTTCGCGATGACCATGAATCCCAGCCCCGCAGTGTCTTAACATTGTTAAAACACTGCGGGGCTGGGATTCATGGCCTGGCGCAGTACAAATGTTCGCCTCTCACACTCGGGTCCTTACACCCGCTTCAGACTGTGCGGCGTCAGCTTGTCCCTTATCGCATGCCACGGCCATGAAGCCGCACAGTCTGAAGAAGGCGGAAGGAGATGAGGGACAGGCGAACTTATGCACTGCTCATGCCCATCCATCACACCCTCGCAGTCCAAATAAATAAGACACCGAGGGGCGTTGTGTGGGTCAGGGTGGCCGCAGAGGCGCAGGCAGCCAAACAATGATGCCAGAAGATGGGCAGAGCTACCAAGGGGGTTGCAGCGCGTCATTACAAAGGAAAGTCACACCTCCGGGACGGTTAAATGGTCACACAGAGGACACATTTTAGACGTGTTTTCAGTTCCACATGTGCGAGGAGAATACGTTTATGAGCCACCTTGCACACATGCAGCATTACTGCTGTACAGGGTGGCTGGAAAACATACAAACGCCTGGGGGAGGGGGGACAGGTTCCCTTCAATTTCAGTTCTTGTGTCTGCGTGGCAGTTGCAGGACACGTTGCCGGCTGCACAGCAGGGGAACAGCTGGCGGTGCTGAACCCCACTGACACATTGGCTGGTGTTTTTCTCTGTGCAGCTAGCAGTACCGGGCCCCAACTGGCGGTGTTAGAGCCCAGGGTCAGCAGGAGGAGGAGAGGGAGCAGAGTGTAGGCCGAAGCCTGCACTGGCGGCAGCTTTGTGTCTGCGTGGCTGTTGCAGGACACGTTGCCGGCTACACAGCAGGGGAACAGCTGGCGGTGCTGAACCCCACTGACACATTGGCTGGTGTTTTTCTCTGTGCAGCTAGCAGTTCCGGGCCCCAACTGGCGGTGTTAGAGCCCAGGCTCTGCAGGGGGAGCAGAGTGTAGGCCGAAGCCTAATTGAACCAATTTTAAAGGTAACCTTTAACCCCCCCTCAGGTGTTACAAAGTAGAAGAGCCACGCCTTATGCAGCAGTAGTGCTGCACAAGTCAAAGGTTGCTCTTTTAATTTTGTTCCTTGCACACGCTGAATGAAACACGTACAACATTTTGGCCCTTATAGAGTCAATCTGTGTTTGAGGCGGGAGTTCCCTTCGTAATGAGACGCAGCACAGCTGGCAAAAATACCACCTTGGTGCTTGGCGAGGCCTCCTGAGCATCGCATGTTGATGTTCAGGAGTCTGCGTTGTTGCGTTATCCCTTGTCCATGCGCTGCCCATCTTCTGACATAATTTCATGTCGGCTGGTGCGGTTCGCGATGCCCATGAATCCCAGCCCCGCAGTGTCTTTACAGTGTTTCACACTGCGGGGCTGGGATTGATGGCCTGGCGCAGTACATAGGTTCGCCTCTCGCTCGTGTCCTTACACCTGCTACAGACTGTGCGGCGTCAGCTGATCCCTTATCGCATGCCGCGGCCATGAAGCCGCACAGTCTGAAGAAGGCGGAAAGAGTTGAGTGACAGCCTGGCGAAGATATGCACTGCTCATGCCCGTCAATCACACCCTCGCAGTCAAAATAAATAAGACACCGAGGGGCGTTGTGTCGGGCAGGGCGGCCGCAGAGGCGCAGCCAGCCAAACAATGATGTCAGAAGAAGGGCTGTGCTACCAAGGGGGTCGTTGCGTGTCATTACAAAGGAAAGTCACAGCTCAGGGACGTTTTAATGGTGTCAGGGGAGACATTGTAGACGTGTTCTGTTCCACGGGTGCAAGGATAATAAGTTTATGAGCCACCTTGCACACATGCAGCATTACTGCTGTACAAGGTGGCTGTAAAACATACAAACACCTGGGGGTCAGGATCCCTTCAATTTCAGTTCTTGTGTCTGCGTGGCTTTTGCAGGACACGATGCCGGCTACACAGCAGGGGAACAGCTGGCGGTGCTGAACCCCACTGACACATTGGCTGGTGTATTTCTCTGTGCAGCTAGCAGTACCGGGCACCAACTGGCCTTGTTAGAGCCCAGGGTCAGCAGGAGGAGCAGGGGGAGCAGAGTGTAGGCCGAAGCCTGCACTGGCGGCAGCTTTGGGTCTGTTGTGTCTGCGTGGCTGTTGCAGGACACGTTGCCGGCTACACAGCAGGGGAACAGCTGGCGGTGCTGAACCCCACTGACACATTGGCGAGGTGTTTTTCTCTGTGCAGCCAGCACTTCCGGACAGCAACTAGCGGTGTTGGAGCCCGGGCTCTGCAGGTGGAGCAGAGTGTAGGCCGCAGCCTGCACTGGAGCAAGTTGAAAGGGAACCTTTAACCCCCCCCCAGGCATTTGTAGCTGAAAGAGCCATCTTGTACAGCACTAATGCTGGAAAAGGTAAACTTAGCTCTTTTAATTATGGTCCTTGCACATGCTGAACCTAACACTTTTGAAATGTGTCCCCTCACATGGTTAAACCGTCCGGTCGGTGGAACTTTCCTTTGTCATGTGACGCAGCACAGCCGTCATTCTTACCCCCTTGGCGCCGTGCGCCTCCTCCTCAGCGTTGTTTGAATCTGTCCCGGAGTCAGCGCTGTTATGTTATCCCTTGGCCAGGCACACTTAGCGCTGCCTGTCTTCTGACATCATTTGGTGTCAGGATGGCTGCGCCTGTGCGGCCGCGCTGGAGGAGATCCCGCCTCGCTGTGTTATCTAATGTAATCACTCTGCGGACCTGTGATCCATGGGCATGAGCAGTGCATATCCTCGCCTCTCACTCCCCTCCCTACGGCTTCTACAGACTGTGCGGCGTCACAGCCGTGGCATGCTATTAGGGATCAGCTGACAGCGCACAGTCTGAAGAAGGCATAGGGAGATGAGTGAGAGGCGGAGGTTCAGATATGCACTGCTAATGTCCATGGATCACAGGTCCGCAGTGGGATTTAATCAGAAGACACTACGAGGCGGGATCTCGTCCAGCGCGGCCGCACAGGCGCAGCCATCCTGACACCAAATGATGTCAGAAGACGGGCAGCGCTAAGTGTACCTGGCCAAGGGATAACATAACAGCGCAGACTCCGGGACAGATTCAAACAACGCTGAGGAGGAGGCGCACGGCGCCAAGGGGGTAAGAATGACGGCTGTGCTGCGTCACATGACAAAGGAAAGTTCCACCGACCGGACGGTTTAACCGTGTGAGGGGACACATTTCAAAAGTGTTAGGTTCAGCATGTGCAAGGAGCACCATGAAAAGAGGCACTTTTTCCCTTTGCATCATTACTGCTGCACAAGGTGTCTCCTTCAGTAACAAACGCCTGGGGGGGGGACAGGTTCCCTTAAATTTAACTTGTTGTGCCTGCGTGGCGGCCGCAGGACACGTTGCCGTATACACAGCAGGGGAGCAGCAGGCATTACTGAACCCCACTAACACATTAGCGAGGTGTTTGGCTCTGTGCGGACAGCACTTCTGGACGGCAACTAGCGGTGTTGGAGCCCAGGGACAGGAGGAGGAGGAGGAGGTGGAGGAGATAGGAGGGATTGCCACACACACAGCTGGGGAACAGCTGACGTTACTGAACCCCAATAACAGAGGAGGGACTGTTGGGACTACGCGGACAGCACTTCTGGATGGCAACTAGCGGTGTTGGAGCCCAGGGACAGGAGGAGGAGGTGGAGGAGATAGGAGGGATTGCCACACACACAGCTGGGGAACAGCTGACGTTACTGAACCCCAATAACAGAGGAGGGACTGTTGGGACTGTGCGGACAGCACTTCTGGACGGCAACTAGCGGTGTTGGAGCCCAGGGACAGGAGGAGGAGGAGGAGGTGGAGGAGATAGGAGGTATTGCCACACACACAGCTGGGGAACAGCTGACGTTACTGAACCCCAATAACAGAGGAGGGACTGTTGGGACTGTGCGGACAGCACTTCTGGATGGCAACTAGCGGTGTTGGAGCCCAGGGACAGGAGGAGGAGGAGGAGGAGGTGGAGGAGATAGGAGGGATTGCCACACACACAGCTGGGGAACAGCTGACGTTACTGAACCCCAATAACAGAGGAGCGACTGTTGGGACTGTGCGGACAGCACTTCTGGACGGCAACTAGCGGTGTTGGAGCCCAGGGACAGGAGGAGGAGGAGGTGGAGGAGATAGGAGGGATTGCCACACACACAGCTGGGGAACAGCTGACGTTACTGAACCCCAATAACAGAGGAGGGACTGTTGGGACTGTGCGGACAGCACTTCTGGATGGCAACTAGCGGTGTTGGAGCCCAGGGACAGGAGGAGGAGGAGGAGGTGGAGGAGATAGGAGGGATTGCCACACACACAGCTGGGGAACAGCTGACGTTACTGAACCCCAATAACAGAGGAGCGACTGTTGGGACTGTGCGGACAGCACTTCTGGACGGCAACTAGCGGTGTTGGAGCCCAGGGACAGGAGGAGGAGGAGGAGGTGGAGGAGATAGGAGGGATTGCCACACACACAGCTGGGGAACAGCTGATGTTACTGAACCCCAATAACAGAGGAGGGACTGTTGGGACTGTGCAGACAGCACTTCTGGACGGCAACTAGCGGTGTTGGAGCCCAGGGACAGGAGGAGGAGGAGGTGGAGGAGATAGGAGGGATTGCCACACACACAGCTGGGGAACAGCTGACGTTACTGAACCCCAATAACAGAGGAGCGACTGTTGGGACTGTGCGGACAGCACTTCTGGACGGCAACTAGCGGTGTTGGAGCCCAGGGACAGGAGGAGGAGGAGGAGGTGGAGGAGATAGGAGGGATTGCCACACACACAGCTGGGGAACAGCTGACGTTACTGAACCCCAATAACAGAGGAGGGACTGTTGGGACTGTGCGGACAGCACTTCTGGACGGCAACTAGCGGTGTTGGAGCCCAGGGACAGGAGGAGGAGGAGGAGGTGGAGGAGATAGGAGGGATTGCCACACACACAGCTGGGGAACAGCTAACGTTACTGAACCCCAATAACAGAGGAGCGACTGTTGGGACTGTGCGGACAGCACTTCTGGACGGCAACTAGCGGTGTTGGAGCCCAGGGACAGGAGGAAAAGCAGAGGAACACAATGTAGGCCGAAGCCTGATTGGAGAAAGTCGAAAGGGAACCTTTAACCCCCCCCCCAAGGCGTTTGTAGCTGAAAGAGCCAGCTTGTGCAGCACAAAAGATGCAAAAGGAAAAGGTGGCTCTTTTCATTATGCTCCTTGCAAACACAGAACTAAACACTTATAAAATGTGTCCCCTGAAACCGTGAGACTGTCCCGGAGGTGGGACTTTCCTTCGTAATATGACGCAGCACAGCCGTCATTCTTACCCCCCCGGCGCCGTGCCACGGCTCCTCAGCGCTGTTTGATTCCGTCCCGGAGCCTGCGCTGTTATGTTATCCCTTGGCCAGGCACACTTAGCGCTGCCCGTCTTCTGACATCATTTGGTGTCAGGCTGGCTGCGCCTGTGCGGACGCGCTGGCCGAGAGCCCGCCTCGCAGTGTCGTCTAATGTAATCCCACCGCGGGCCTGGGATCTGTGGCCATGCGCAGTGCATATCCTCGCCTCTCACTCCCCTCCCTATGGCTTCTTAAGACTGTGCGGTGTCACGGCCGTGGCATGCTATTAGGGACCAGCTGACACCGCACAGTCTGAAGAAGCCGTAGGGAGATGAGTGAGAGGTGGAGGTTCAGATATGCACTGCGCATGTCCATGGATCTCAGGCCCCCAGTGGGATTAAATCAGAAGACACTGCGAGGCGAGCTCTCGGCCAGCGCGGCCGCACAGGCGCAGCCATCCTGACACCAAATGATGTCAGAAGACGGGCAGCGCTAAGTGTGCCTGGCCAAGGGATAACATAACAGCGCAGGCTCCGGGACGGAATCAAACAACGCTGAGGAGCCGGGGCACGGTGCCAAGGGGGTAGGAATGACGGCTGTGCTGCGTCATATTACAAAGGAAAGTCCCACCTCCAGGACGGTTTTACGGTATCAGTGGACACATTTTATAAGTGTTAAGTTCTGCGTGTGCAAGGAGCTAAACAAAAATAGCTACCTTTTCCTTGTGCAGCATTACTGCTGCACAAGGTGGCTCTTTCAGTAACAAACGCCTTGGGGGGGGGGGGACAGGTTCCCTTACATTTCAGTTGTTGTGTCAGCGTGGCGGTCGCAGGACACATTGCCGGCTACACAGCTGGGGATCAGCTGACGTTACTGAAACCCAATAACACTGGGTCGTATGTTTTGACTGTGCAGACGGCACTTCTGAGCCTCAACTGGCGGTGTTGGAGCCCAGGAATTTAAGTTCAGGTGGTAGAAAGATGAACACAACAGGAGACCTGGATAACCTAGACAGTGACCTAATTATTTAATCAGGAAGAGGAGTGGCAAATTCCTGCGAGATCCAGGCCTTGTTCATTTTCAGGAAAGTAAGCCGGTCAACGTTATCGGAGGATAGTCGCATGCGACGGTCAGTTAGTACACCACCTGCAGCACTAAAGACACGTTCCGATAATACACTAGCCGCAGGGCAAGCCAGCACCTCCAATGCATACTGGCTTAGCTCTGGCCATGTATCCAGCTTTGAGACCCAAAACTTGAAAGGGGAAGAGCCATCTGGGAGTACAGCAAGAGGGCAAGACATGTAGTCTGTCACCATCTGACGGAACCGTTGCCTCCTGCTGACTGGAGCCGTCTGTGATGGTGTAGACTTTTGTGGCGGGCACAGAAGACTGTGCCACAGTTCGGCCATACTGGTCTTGCCTTGGGCAGAGGCACTGCTTCTGCTCCCTCTTTGTGCAGAGCCTCCACCACTGCTTGGACGCACTGAGCTGCTTTGTAAGGCACTAGCAGCACTTCTCTCAGTTGGAATGGAGAAGATGATGGAATTCACCAGTGTGTCTTGGTACTCCCGCATTTTTCGCTCCCGGTTCAACGGTGTGATGAGGCTTTCTACGTTGTCCCGGTAGCGAGGATCGAGGAGGGTGAACACCCAATAATCAGACATGTTGAGAATGTGGGCGATGCGGCGGTCGTTTCTCAGGCACTGCAGCATGTAATCCACCATGTGCTGCAGACTGCCAACTGCCCAAGAAATGCTGTCCCCTGCTGGAGGCGTGATCTCTGCCCGCTCGTCATCACCCCACCCTCGCTGTACACACTGAGTACTGGACAATTGTGTAACTCCCTCCTCTGGACGGATGTCTTCCTCCTCCATTGACTCCTCCTCATCCTCCTCACAAACTGTCCCCTGCCTACGCGTTTGTGAGGAACCACGTGGCGCTGACTGTCCAGAAGATGATGGAAATGGTGAATCCTCATCCTCCACCTCTTCCACAACATCATCCCTTAGCGCTTGCAGTGATTTTTCAAGCAGGCAGATAAGGGGGACAGTCATGCTGACTAGTGCATCATCTGCACTCGCCATCCGCGTGGAATATTCGAAGGGATGCAAAACCTGGCAGACGTCCTTCATAGTGGCCCACTCTGTGGTTGTGAAGTCAGAACGGCGCGGAGTGCGACTTCTTTGCGCCTGATGCAGCTGGTACTCCATTACAGCTTGCTGCTGCTCACACAACCGCTCCAACATATGTAACGTGGAATTCCACCTGGTAGGTAGGTCACATATGATGCGATGTTCCGGCAGGTGGTGTCGGCGCTGCAGAGCCGCAATGCGCGCTTTTGCCGTGCTGGAACGCCGCAAGTGAGCACACTCTAGGCGGACCTTGTGCAGCAGTGCATCAAGATCTGGATAGTCCCTCAAAAAACTCGGCACGACCAAATTGAGCACATGTGCCAGACATGGGATGTGAGTGAGGTTGCCGAGGCCCAGAGCTGCCACCAGATTTCGGCCATTATCACACACTACCATGCCTGGCTGGAGATTCGCTGGCACAAACCACACATCGCTCTCCTGCTTGATGGCATTCCAGAGCTCCTGCGCTGTGTGGCTTCGATTCCCCAAAGAAATTAATTTCAAGACGGCCTGTTGACGTTTGGCCATGGCTGTGCTCATGTCGGTCGTAACAGGTAAACGTTCATCACGGGTCCATGTGGAGGTGGACTGTGACGGCTCCTGCAGCGATGATTCTGAGGAACTGGTGTAAGAGGAGGAGTCAATGCGTACAGAATGGATTCCTGCAATCCTTGGAGTGGGCAGGAAACGTCCTGCGCCACTCGCACGGTCTGTACCCGGCTCAACGACATTAACCCAATGGGCAGTGAGGGAAAGGTATCGCCCCTGTCCATGTTGACTGGTCCACGCATCGGTGGTGAGGTGGACCTTGCTACTGACGGCATTCAGTAGCGCGTGTTTTATGTGTCGCTCCACATGCTTGTGCAGGGCAGGGACGGCTTGCCTGCTGAAGTAAAAGCGGCTGGGCACATTGTACTGTGGGACTGCCAATGACATCAAGTCACGGAAGCTGTCAGTCTCCACCAGCCTGAATGACAGCATTTCCAGTGACAGAAGTTTGGCAATGCCTGCAGTCAGAGCCTGTGCTCGTGGGTGGTTTTACTAGAAAGGCCGCCTTTTCTCCCATGCCTGTACTACCGATGGCTGTAGACTGGGCTGGGAGTGTGTGGATGACTGGGAAAGTGGTGCTGCGGGTGGAATTACAGCGGGTCTCTGGACAACAGGGCCAGAGGTTCTTCCCCGGCGATCCTGGGAGGAAGCCGAACCAGCTGCGTGTGAGCTGGAGGAAGAGGCAACACGAGCTGAAGAGGTGGTAGCTGCCGCTGTTGGTTGGCCTAGCTCTTCAGTGTGTCTTTCTAACTCCGCCGCGTGCCTGTTGCGCACATGTTTCCACATGTTGGAGGTATTGAGGTTGCTGACATTTCGACCTCTTTTGACTTTGTGATGACACACCTTGCATTTGACATAGCAAATGTCATCTGCAACTGTGTCAAAAAAGGACCAGGCACTGCAAGTCTTGGGAGCGCCCTTTTTGGCTTTTGGAAGAGACATGCTCCTAACGGGTGCCAAAGCGGAGGCTGCAGGATCCGCAGTCTTCCCTCTCCCTCTCCCTCTTTGGGCCGTACGGGGAAACTCTTCCTCAGAGCTGCTCCCACCACCTTCCTGTCCCTCACGCCAAGATGGGTCAAGGACCTCATCATCTACACTACCCTCTGCCCCCAACTGCTCCTCCTGGGTAGTCTCAGCAGCAGAGCACGCACCAGTAAGTGGCACCTGAGTGTCATCATCAGCTGATGCGGCCTGCGATGTGGTGACCGGAGCCACTGGAGCACCCGCCTCTTCAGAGGAAGAGAGAAAAAGCTGTTGGGCATCACTGCACCCTGCCTCTTCTTCCATTTCTCCAATGCTGCTTGGCTGGCCCCCTGTTTCCAAGCCAAGAGATTCAGAGAACAGAAGTAGAGACGGCTCCTGTCCTGGGCTCTCTGTCTGCCTGGGCAATTTGGCAGGTGGTGAAGAGACAGATGGCTGCTCTCCAGTGCTCTGTGTCTGAGAGGATGTGGCACTAATTGAAGTTGATGCATTAGCTGCCATCCATCCGACAACGGCTTCAATTTGTTCTTCACGCAGCAGCGGTGTACGGCGCTCTGCGACAAAGCTGCGCATGAATGACTGTTCCCTGGTGAAAGTGGGTGCTGATGAGTCACCGGTGCCCGCAGCAGGCACAGAATCCCCACGTCCCCTCCCTGCTCCGCGCCCACACCCACGTGCCTTACTCACTGCCTTCTTCATCTTGGTTGACTGATAAAGATAAGCAGAAAAGTACTAACGGCTTTGTGTGCTTATTCCTGAACAACTCCTAACAGGTATAAGAAACACTAATTTTCTAAAGTGTGGACTAGACTTTAATATGAGCTAATGTTGCCTACACAAATGTAAAGTGGTGTCACTGGTGTGTTTGGTGAACTTTATTATTTATTTATTTTTTTTGGGCTGAACTGACAACAGAGAGAGCTGCAGTCACACGGAGACCGTGAGGACAGCCGTAAACGGCGCTGCAAGGCCCAAAAACCCTCCTCTACGTTATCCTATGTAGTGTTTTTCCACAAGTTAGCTGGAGACGGGTGGAAAGACACTAATAGGAATTTTTTGAAAAAATGTGCAGCAGCCTGCACTACTTAAAACAAAAGGAAAATTGATTTTGCGGTATGACGCAGTGAAGAACCCTGAGCTGGAGACAACCAGGCTATGGCTGCTCACAGACTACAGGGCGAGCTGCAGTCACACGGAGACCGTGCAGACAGCCGTAAACGGCGCTGCAAGGCCCAAAAACCCTCCTCTACGTTATCCTATGTAGTGTTTTTCCACAAATTAGCTGGAGACGGGTGGAAAGACACTAATAGGAATTTTTTGAAAAAATGTGCAGCAGCCTGCACTACTTAAAAGAAAAGGAAAATTGATTTTACGGTATGACGCAGTGAAGAACCCTGAGCTGGAGACAACCAGGCTATGGCTGCTCACAGACTACAGGGCGAGCTGCAGTCACACGGAGACCGTGCAGACAGCCGTAAACGGCGCTGCAAGGCCCAAAAACCCTCCTCTACGTTATCCTATGTAGTGTTTTTCTACAAATTAGCTGGAGACGGGTGGAAAGACACTAATAGGATTTTTTTGAAAAAAATAGCAGCAGACTACACTACTTAAAAGAAAAGGAAAATTGATTTTACGGTATGACGCAGTGAAGAACCCTGAGCTGGAGACAACCAGGCTATGGCTGCTCACAGACTACAGGGCGAGCTGCAGTCACACGGAGACCATGCAGACAGCCGTAAACGGCGCTGCAAGGCCCAAAAACCCTCCTCTACGTTATCCTATGTAGTGTTTTTCCACAAATTAGCTGGAGACGGGTAGAAAGACACTAATAGGATTTTTTTGAAAAAATTAGCAGCAGACTACACTACTTGGAAAAAAAAAAAAAAAAAGAACAGTATGAGGCAATGAACCACCCTCCCTGAACTGAATACAACCAGCTATGGATGGCCTATGTGGCTGCACTCAGACTAGAGAGTGGGCTGCACTCACACACACACACACACAGACCTTGCAGATCGCTGTGAAAACAGCGCTACAAGGCAAAAGCAAGGTGATTAGTAGGTGAACACAGCGGTTGCTAAATTAGCCTTGGAAAAGCACAAAGTAGCAAATCGCTATCTCTAAACTGGCCCTCAGTCAGCAAACAGCGTCCTGTCACTAACTGAATTCACAGCAGAGTGAGCGCAAAATGGCGCCAGCGACTTTTAAACTGCATCATGACATCATTTCAGCAGCCAATCACAGCCTTGCCAGTAGTTTCAGGCCCTCCATGCTGAACAGGATGTGCCCACACTTGGAATCAGTCTCATTGGCTGATTTCGTACAAAGTTGTGCAGTTTGAATCCTGGGAACTTCTGATTCCGGTATCCGATACGCGGCAAGTATCGGATCTCGGTATCGGAATTCCGATACCGCTAAGTATCGGCCGATACCCGATACTTGCGGTATCGGAATGCTCAACACTAGTCAAGACCACCACGTGATGCTTGGCTCCTTCAAGCCAATGTCGCCACTCCTCGAATGCCCACTTCATAGCCAACAATTCCCGATTGCCAACATCATAATTACGCTCAGCAGGCGAAAACTTTCTCGAAAAGAAAGCGCATGGCTTCATTACAGAGCAATCAGAACTTCTCTGAGACAAAACAGCCCCTGCTCCAATTTCAGAAGCATCAACCTCGACCTGAAAAGGGAGCGAAACATCTGACTGACACAACACAGGAGCCGAAGAGAAATGACGTTTCAACTCCTGAAAAGCCTCAACGGCCGCAGAGGACCAATTCACCACATCAGCATCCTTCTTGGTCAAATCAGTCAATGGTTTAACAACACTAGAAAAATTTGCGATGAAGCGACGGTAAAAATTGGCACAGCCCAGAAATTTCTGAAGGCTCTTCACAGATGTAGGCCGAGTCCAATCATAAATAGCTTGGACTTTAACAGGATCCATTTCGATAGTAGAAGGGGAAAAAATGAAGCCCAAAAAGGAAACCTTCTGAACTTTAAACAGACACTTAGATCCCTTTACAAACAAGGAATTAGCACGAAGGACCTGGAACACCATTCTGACCTGCTTCACATGGGACTCCCAATCATCCGAAAAGACCAAAATATCATCCAAATATACGATCATGAATCTATCCAGATACTTTCGGAAGATGTCATGCATAAAGGACTGAAACACAGAGGGAGCATTAGAAAGTCTGAATGGCATCACCAGGTACTCAAAATGGCCCTCGGGCGTATTAAATGCTGTTTTCCATTCATCGCCCTGTTTAATACGCACGAGATTATACGCCCCTTGAAGGTCTATCTTGGTGAACCAACTAGCCCCCTTAATCCGAGCAAATAAATCAGACAGTAGAGGCAAAGGGTACTGAAATTTGACCGTGATTTTATTAAGAAGGCGGTAATCTATACAAGGTCTCAGAGAACCATCCTTCTTGGCCACAAAAAAGAACCCTGCTCCCAATGGTGACGACGACGGGCGAATATGCCCTTTCTCCAAGGACTCCTTTATATAACTCCGCATAGCGGCGTGTTCTGGCACAGACAAATTGAAAAGTCGTCCCTTAGGGAACTTGCTACCAGGAATCAAGTTAATAGCACAATCACAATCCCTATGAGGAGGTAGGGTACTAGACTTGGGCTCATCAAATACATCCCGGTAATCCGACAAAAACTCAGGGACTTCAGAAGGAGTGGAGGAAGAAATTGACAATAATGAAACATCCCCATGTACCCCTTGACACCCCCAACTGGACACCTACATTGATTTCCAATCCAATACTGGATTATGGACCTGCAGCCATGGCAAACCCAACACGACCACATCATGCAGATTATGCAACACCAAAAAGCGAATATCGTCCTGATGCGCAGGAGCCATGCACATAGTCAACTGGGTCCAGTACTGAGGCTTATTCTTGGCCAAAGGCATAGCATCAATTCCCCTCAAAGGAATGGGATGCTGCAAGGGCTCCAAGAAAAAACCACAGCGCCTGGCAAACTCCAAGTCCATCAAATTCAGGGCAGCGCCTGAATCCAGAAATGCCATAACAGAATAGGATGACAAGGAGCAAATCAGAGTAACGGACAGAAGAAATTTAGGCTGTACAGTACCAATGGTGACGGACCTAGCGAACCGCTTAGTGCGCTTAGGACAATCAGAGATAGCATGAGTGGAGTCACCACAGTAAAAACACAGCCCCTTCTGACGTCTATGTTCTTGCCGTTCAGCTCTGGTCAAAGTCCTATCACATTGCATAGGCTCAGGCCTCTGCTCAGAGGATACCGCCAAATGGTGCACAGTTTTGCGCTCACGTAAGCGCCGATCGATCTGTATGGCCAAGGACATTGATTCATTCAGACCAGCAGGCGTGGGGAACCCCACCATAACATCCTTAAGGGCTTCAGAAAGACCCTTTCTGAAAATTGCTGCCAGGACACACTCATTCCACTGAGTAAGCACAGACCACTTTCTGAACTTCTGGCAATATACCTCCGCTTCATCCTGACCCTGACACAAAGCCAGCAAAATTTTCTCTGCCTGATCCACAGAATTCGGTTCATCATAAAGCAAACCCAGCGCCAGAAAAAACGCATCTACATTACGCAATGCAGGATCTCCAGGCGCCAGGGCGAATGCTCAGTCTTGAGGGTCGCCACGCAACAAAGAAATAATGATTCTTACTTGCTGAATAGGGTCACCAGAAGAGCGGGGTTTCAGAGCAAGAAACAGTTTACAATTGTTTTTGAAATTCTGAAATTTATATCTATCCCCAGAAAACAAATCAGGAATTGGAATTCTAGGCTCCAACATAGGATTCTGAACTACATAATCTTGAATGTTTTGTACCCTTGCAGCGAGTTGATCTACACTAGAGGACAAACCTTGAATGTCCATATCCACACCTAAGTTCTGAACCACCCAGAGTTTAAGGGGAAAAGAAAGGCAAAACACACTGCAGAGAGAAAAAAAAAAATGGTCTCAGAACTTCTCTTTTCCCTCTATTGAGATGCATTAACACTTTGTTGGCCAGCTGTACTGTTATGGACCTGGTGGTTAGGTGCACCAGGAATGACCTGATAGATAAACACAGAATCAGGATGAGCTCTGGGGAAATGGGAACTCTGCTGACCGCAAACCCTACTCCTATCAACACAACTAGAAACAGCCGTGGAGCGTGCCTGACTCTGCCTAGACGCCTCTTCACAGCCTAAGAGCTAACTACCCCTAAAGAAAGGAAACAAAGCCTTACTTGCCTCAGAGAAATTTCCCCAAAGGTAAAAGCAGCCCCCCACAAGTATTGACTGTGAGATAAGAGGAAATCACAAACACAGGATGAAATAGGTTTTAGCAAAGAGAGGCCAGTCTAACTAAACAGATTGAGGATAGAAAAGGGATCTTTGCGGTCAACATAAAAAGCTACAAAAACCACGCAGAGTGTGCAAAAAATACCCCCGCACCGACTCACTATGCGGTGGTGCCACTCTGCACCCCCAGAGCTTCCAGCTAGCCAGGTAGTTTCATGATAGCAAGCTGGAGTAGAACTTAGCAAGAAAAACCATATGTAACAAATGAACAAGCAGGAACTTAGCTTGTGCTGGAGTAGACAGGTCCTCAGAAAGATCCAGGAGAGATCTGAACCAGTACTAGAACATTGACAGCTGGCATGGAGTAACGATCTGAGTGGAGTTAAATAGAGAATAAGCCTAGCCCCAAACGAGGGCAGCTGGAAAAGGAATCTCAGAACCAGCAGCTCCACTCACAGCCATCAGAGGGAGTCCACGGACAGAACTCACCGAAGTACCATTCATGACCACAGGAGGGAGTTCGAGAACGGAATTCACAACAATCGGCGCCCGGCTTCAACCTTTGCTCCTGTCGACTTGGTGTGGCTCTCCGCCCGTAACATCAGGCTGCGAGTTGAGTCCACTATGTTTGCACCTCGTTACTTGGGCCCTTTCAAGGTCCTCGAACAGGTTAACCCTGTGGTCTACCGTTTAGCCCTTCCACCACACCTGGGTATCACCGACACCTTTCATGTGTCCCTCTTGAAACCCGTATACATGTTTCGGTTTTCCGAGTCATCTGCCGGGACATCGGGTTCGTCTATGGACGATTACGAGGTGAACGCTATTTTGGGGTGCAAGGTGGTACGTGGCAAAAAATTGTATTTGGTGGACTGGAAGGGTTATGGTCCTGAGGACAGGTCCTGGGAGCCTGCTGAGCACATTCAGGCTCCGCAGCTCATTGCTGCCTTCGAGCGTGGTGGGGTCCGGGGGGGGGGGGGGCCTGGGGGGGTAATGTTGGGGGGTCGAGTTCCCGCCTCTGCACAGGGGGAATCTTGGGCCATCTCCGCTGCGGTCTCCCACTCTTCTCCTGCCGCAGTGGAGCCTGCTCAGCGGAGACGTCGGTCCCAGCATCTCGCTCAGTCTGACTCTGTGCAAAGGGTTACTGCTGCTTTTCCAGCTTCTGCCATTGAAGCCAGTGCTGGGCAGCGGCGAGCAGACGCTTTTGGGACTAAGTCCTGCTTTTCTCCTTCTGAGCATGCCCAGGGTAAAATCTCTCATTGGAGATCGAGGGTCACATGCTTGGATACTGCAGCAGAGCCCATTGGTTCTCCAGGAAGGTCCTGAAGGTGCTCAGGCTCTGTGGCAGCCTCTCATTGGTCCTTCTAGGAAGGTCTTGTACTTGCTGCAGCTATATAAGGTTCGCATGGCCGCACGGTCATGCGCTAGTATCAATGCATGTTATGAGTTTTGTGCCAATGTGGTCACGCTTGTGTGGATTCAGGGACCCGGCTGAAATAAGCCACTTAGAATATTGGCTCCTCCGGTGAGGAGATTGTGTGTATGGTTTCAGGGCCCCAGCTGAAATAAGCCACCTAGAATATCAGCTCCTCTGGTAAGATTGTATGTTTGCCTCCTTGACTGCGTGACCACAAGCTGCTATCTGCTCA
Organism: Ranitomeya variabilis; assembly: GCF_051348905.1. Classification (NCBI taxonomy): domain Eukaryota; kingdom Metazoa; phylum Chordata; class Amphibia; order Anura; family Dendrobatidae; genus Ranitomeya; species Ranitomeya variabilis. The sequence continues at coordinate 266,686,142 of NC_135233.1, read as the reverse complement.
GCAGTTACTGTGTATTCCTGTGGAGTTTAACAGGACACAGTCCTTTCCTTTTAGCGACTCTGTGAAGCAACAGAGATCGCTTCTACCGACATATAGTGCTGCCGTTTGCCAGCAGCAGGTTATTTTCCGGCACGGTGGACCCCGGGCTGCGAACGCACCAAATAACATCTCTATATTTACTCGGTGCGTTCCACCAGCCCTAACAATGGGTTTACAGTCAGTTTCTTCCTTTTTTTGTCTGTTAGTTAGAAGATCTGCTGTCATTTATGGGGAAAGTATCATCCTTCATAGTAATTTTTCAGTAGGACCAACCCTCCTCATCTGCCTATATGATCATGTGGGTCATAGGAATAAAGAAACACCTTGATATTTGAGATCTGATGTCTTATTCCAGAGAAATCCATGTTTTTCTTATATGTAAATAGCTTTTTCAGGACCATGGGAAACTGCCTACAGAGCTCATCATAAATGAAAGAATGGATGACCAGTCTGAGACATGTAGCTAAAACAGAACGGTAGAAATGAACTTTGTCTTTTTACAATCACATTTGCTGCAGCTCTATAGCTCTACTGTATTATAACATTATCGCAACTCTGGCTGCCTGTGAGATGAATGCTGAAGGACTGAAAGGACAGCTGCAAATGTGTTTAATGCTATACTGTGTCAACAATAAGACATTTGTAAGGAAAAAATATGCTGATGAAGATTCAAAAAGCACTAGTCTCCCTGATAATAATGTCACCAATCTGCCCCTTACAAATAATAATGCCTCATTTGTGCTCTCTAGATGGTAAATATTGGTCCCTTGAAAGGTTAGGGCCCTGTGCAAATGCCCTGGAAAAGTGTCCACATTTTGCCCCTTTGATGGTCACAATACTCTGAGGGCTTCTATAACAATAATACTTCTTAGGTACCCACTTAACATTTAATAATATCAACTGTCAAATAATGCCAATATATAGCTCCTCTAATTCTCTATATATAGTATAGTGGACCCAGATGGCACAGAAGGGAAGATCCTGAGTAAAAAGATGGAGTAGCAATGCCATCTAAATAAAATCTTATACTTCTTTTTTGTGCTTGACAAGGTAATAGTAATTGTGGGTAAGCATGAAAGCTTTTTGCCATTCCACCTTCGAAATATGACTCCTCAGTTCTCTCTCCCAGTTCCCTACAAAAGGTAGAGGATCATGCTGGATGTTATTTTGCAATATCTTGTTATAAAAGGCAAAAGTTTGGTATAAGGACCCTCTTGAGTTATTAAGACTAGTTATGAGCGAACATACTCGTTACTCGAGATTTCCTGAGCACACTCGGGTGTCCTCCGAGTATTTTTAGTGCTCGGAGATTTAGTTTTCTTCGCCGCAGCTGGATGATTTACAGCTACTAGCCTGCTTGATTACATGTGTCAGGGTGAAAAGATATATCTTTATACACTTTTTGTACTTTTATATTCTTATGCTGTGAAACAATAAGTTTTCCCTTCTGCTAGCTGATGTAGATGTAACTATATTTAAAATGGCTGCCAGTATTCACCTATGCCCTACTTTTGTCTCTGAGAAACCAAGTATCATTTCTTCTGAAATCGAAACCTAGGATATGTGAAGAGAGGAGGATTCACCAGAAGATGTCAGGACAAATCAGAAAGACCGAATACTAGACATGTACTGCTTAAACCCCGCCTATTGCATTCCTTCTTTTAATACACAATATAGTACTGCGTATCCGGAAATAAAGTCAGTTGCTGTGATCGTTGCTGATACTTAAACAAGCTCGAGCATGCACTGAGATTGAACCAGCTTTTTGTCTGACTCATTCTTACCCGGTACCAAATGCTCATAGTCTAATTTGGAATGACTGGTGGACGAAGGGTATTGTCGTGACGACCCTGACAATTTGGCGCCCAAAGTGGGGCATGGCCAGCGATCCGAGACCCCCTGGACCCATCCCTGGATGTCCGTGGATGACACCCGTAGTGGCTGACCTCGAGGACTGATCACCCTCCAAACATGGTAAGTGGAGATCATATACTCTGTATGTGTCACACTTGCTAGTGTCTCAGCCGTTATTGGTTTGTCTGTGGTCTCCTTGGGTCCGAGGGGTGACCGGTCGAGTGGTGAGACCGAGCGCGATCCCGTGCCACGCTCTGAACCAGCAACTGAGAGACGTCACATCCTGCGCGTCCTCGTGTACACCATACCTCCTCCACCGGTCATTGTACTCCATTCAACCACCCTATCCATGACTATTGTCTAGTAGTGAAGTGGAGTGAAAGATTGAGAAAGTTGTAGATTGCGGGGTGGCTTAGTGAAAGGGATAGGAGACGCAGCCTCTGTGATATTGTACAAATAGGTAATTAAGACGTCCCAAGAGGGGGACCACCAGAATTTCAGTGGAGGGGTCTCACAAGGAGACCGTCTCCCAACGGTTTAGAATATCATGACAGGATAGTCTGTAATCACTGTTGTTCAGGTTAGGGACAGGAAGTGTCGAGCGTGAGGCTCTTTATTTCTAGTACGTTGAACGCGAGGTTCCGTGCTATAGGACACAGTGTTGATATCGTTGTCAGTGGCCTGCTGCAGCAGGGCATAGTATTCTGGGAGTCATGCTGCGTCTCTTAAAGCAGAAGAAGTCTGTGCCCCACAAGTTAAATGAGGATGCTGTGGAAGTCAAGACAATAGTAGAGTCACGGGAGGGAAAGAAGGCAGTCAAGAATGTTGAGAGGTTGTACAAGCATGTAGGATTGCCCTCGTCAGGGAGATTGCAGCCGTCTACATGGCACAATCTCATAGAGAACAAAGGGGCATGTTGAAGGATAAAGGATTGTTAGAACAAGCGCAAGCTCATTTACGAGTTGCGCGAGGCTTAAAGAACGAAGGATGGAAAGAGGTTGATGGAGTGGGAGGATCAGAGGAAGGTTTTGTAGAAATTAAGTCTGAGAACTGCTGTATTCCGTTTCTGTGTGAAAGCTTTCTAAAATACCAGATGGGAGGGGTCTAACAGCTGCGCTATTGCTTTCTTCTTTCTGTGCTGAGGAATGCTGTGATTTTCTTATCTATGCTGTGTCTCTGGTGTGGAGGGGGCGGCATGTAGCTGCGTTCTCTTTGTATTTTCTTGGTGTAGTACGCGCTAGTAGATCTGTGTTTTGTTTAAAGCGACAATATTGTTTTGAAGTACAAAGAAATATTGTAAATTGAAAGTGAAATCTAGTGCCTAGTTTTAGAAGGAAACTTGTGATTGTTTGATTATTAGTGTAATTGAAAGATTGGTAAAAGATTCACCTGCTTCAAGTTGAGTCATTGATATATAGCAAATTGAGGATCAACAGATGATGTGAATTATGATTGTTTTTGCTACGTTGAAAAAGGAAAGTTGTCTATTACTATGACAAAAAACTGGATGTTTTGTGGTACCAGAAGGAACTGAGAAAGTGACTGAGATTAATGTGTCGGGAAAGCAAACAATCAAAAATTTTGAACAGGGGGTCTCCCTGCTAGATGATAAGGTCCCTCCCCAGGAAATTAAGCCTCTACTCCCGACTGTAAGCCCTATGCCCCTTAACCCCAAGGCACCAATATATCCTGGACTGCCGAGAAGTTCTATGGGCGTCTTATCGTAGTATTTAAAGATCTGGGATTCTCATTGTAACAAAAAGCCCATTCACACCTTTTTGTAGTAGCTTTAATGTCCGGCCTTAAATCTGAATTGAAAGAGGCAATAATGTCAGTCGGACCCGATATCGAGACTTCCATTCCAGATGATGCATTAAAAGTAGTAAAAAAAAAAAGGTTTTAGGAACTTACCCCACTCTGCATCAGCAGGGAAATTAGAGGTTAAATCAGTAGCCGCAGCGAATTCTGCTCTAATTCCAGCCCCCACCGCAGCTACAAGCTACAAGGACACAGCTCTGCAGCTCTGTTCCTTATCAGTGGCCCATGTAACAGACTTCAGCTCCTGCCCCCCCCCCCCCTACACACATCCAACATCTTTTCTTTTAACCATGTCTGGGAATCTCCCTCCCAAGCCCTGTCATGTCAATTCTCAGACCAAGAGCTTGTTTTAATTAGAGTAGATGGCAGACCGAATAAATATACTCTTACAAAATTCTGTGGGTCCTTTCCTTGAGGATACTGTTCAGTTCCTAATCTCTCCCGTATGTCCGGTAAATTTACTGGGGGCAGATTTATTATCACAGTTCCGCTTCAGAATATAATTCCAAGATGATGGTCAGATGGTCCTTACGTTATATAACCCCTATGCAGATGAACATAATGAGATGTGTATCCTACATGCCCTTCCTACGGTTATGATGGTCCTGATAGACCCAGATTCTCCCCCAATAATGCCTGTAGAACCAGTAAAAGTGTTTCTCAAACCTGGTGCCCCTTTTCCCAAAGTCCATCAATACCTTTTGAAACATGATCAGGAGCGGGGTCTCAAGGGGCAAATACAAACGTTATTCGATAATGATACCGTGTTTCCCCATGTAACACGCCCTTGTTTCCCGTTAAGAAAAGCCCCCACCCGGCCAACCCCCTGTGTACCGGCTGGTACAAGACCTATGGACAGTTAATGCAGTTACTGTTCTGGAAACTCTGGAGGTGCCTAAGCTTCTAGTTCCTATGGATCCAAATGGGGAAGGAGTAGGTGACATGAAAAAGGACACTCTTTTTCTTTCTAGAATGGATCCAGAGGAACAAGATCAGGTTTCCAAACCACATGATTGTCTAGAATTGATGTCTCAGGAAACGGCTGGTCCCCCTACTGTCTCTAGTGTGCCTATACCTAATGCTGATTTTTAGCTTTTTGTAGATGGATCCCGTCACCAAGATGACCAAGGACGCTTCTGTACCAGATATGCTGTGGTCTCAGAACATGAGGTAATCAAGGCAGAGTCAATGCCAGCTCATATGTCTGCACAAGAAGCAGAGCTAAAGGTGCTCACAGAAGCGTGCAAACTAGCAGAAGGTAAGACTGTAAATATCTACACTGATTCCAGGTATGCCTTTGGCATTGCACACGATTATGGGCATATCTGGGGAGCCACAGCTTTCCTGAAAGCAAATGGCCACCCCATTAAACATGCTGAGGCAGTCCAGCAACTTATGAATGCACTACAGCTTCCCACCCAAGCAGGCATCATAAAGGTAAAGGCACATACCAAAGGCACTGATGGACAGGCAAAGGGTAACACACTGGCAGACCAGGCTGCCAAGAAAGCAGTAAGCACTCCTGTAGCCTCTAAAGTACATCACCTAGACACCCCACCATCTCCACTTGTGTCAAAAGACATCTTAGCCCGGTTACAAGAACAGGCAAGTAAGGAGGAGAAAAATAGGTGGCAAGAGATAGGGGCTTGCTCTGATACCGTCACTGGACTATGGGGGAGGGGTGAAAAGGTCTGCCTACCACAGGTACTGTACCCAATGATGGCACAGGTTCTGCACGGGAATGTGCACCACTCGAAGACGGCCATGTGTGACACCCTACAGAAACAATGGATTGCCCCCGAGTTTTCCACCTGCGCAGAAAGGCAGGTACAGAGCTGCATAATATGTGCCACACATAATCAGGGTAGGACAGTGAAAACTCTTTCCAAACACACTCCCCGGCCCTTTACCCATTCCAGAGACTGCAGATTGATTATATTCAGTTGCCAAGGGTAGGGACGTATGAGTATGTGTTGGTCTGCATTGATTTATTTTCAGGTTGGCCAGAAGCCTACCCAGTTGCCAAAAGCTACGGCTAAGACAACGGCGAAGAAACTGATGGCTGAGATCATATGCAGGTATGGAGTTCCTGAAGTCATTGAAAGCGATCAGGGCTCCCATTTTGCTGGAGAGATCATGTCAGAGGTAATGGCAGCACTGGGGGTAAGTCAAGCATTGCATACTCCATACCATCCGCAGAGCAGTGGAAAAGTGGAGAGACTAAATGGAACTCTTAAGCTTAAAATCCAGAAGGCAATGGCAGAGACTGGTAAACCATGGACAGAATGCCTTCCTCTAGCTTTGTTTTCAGTAAGATATACCCCAAACAGGAAGACAGGACTGTCACCATATGAGATTCTGTTTGGCAGGGGCCCCAATCTTGGATGTTTCTTTCCACAATAGTTGCAACTCAAGTACCAGGACTTGACTAGCTATGTGCAGGCCTTACATGGACACCTTGCCAAAGTGCATTTAACTGTCTTCAGTTCTCTTCCAGACCCAGACAAGGTTCCTGGACACCATCCCTTGGAGCCAGGAGACTGGGTAGTGATAAAGCGGCACGTCCGGAAGAGCCTGGAACCAAGATTTGATGGACCATACCAATTGCTCCTGACCACAGCCACAGCTGTCACGCTCGAAGGAAAACCTAGTTGGATCCACGCCTTACACTGTATAAGAGACCGAACTAGCGTTTAGTCACAGTAGTGATTGAAGGGAAATGTTGCTGTTGTTTTTGGTCCTGGGACTGAGGGCCATCCTCGCCCCTACCTCTTTGGCCCCTATTGTAACTAAGAATCCTTGTGCCACTATTCTCTGGGTAAACTTAACGGCCCCGGTAAATATCTGGTGATTTGATTTTTGCGATGTAGTCAAGTGCCTTGAGACTCAACGGGTGGTAGAGGGAATTATCCAGTTTTATTTATGTGTTACCAGAAATGACAACAATAACTGTTATTATTGGTCAGATGCTGCCTGGAATACAGGGAATGATTGGGGAAATAGACCTAGTGAAGCCATGTTCCCTAAGGATGGGACGGGTAGGAGTCTTCATGAGAGAATGCATCTAACAGCCCTTCTACAACCACCTAGGGGCTGTAAATGGGGTAGAAACTGTCACCCCCTCCTCCTAAATCTCGAAAGCCCCCAATCTACTGACTTGCAGACTTTTGTACTGGGAAGGCATTTTCATAATGTATTTAATGGTGGATATTATGGGAATTTAGGCCATATACAGCTCCAGGATATTAGCTTCAGACCAACCAAGGCCCCCGTTACCAGTACAACTCAAACAGGCCCGGGTGAGCATTTGCAAAATGTAGTTAACGAAGTAAACCCCATTCCGGGTCTTAGTTGGCAAGAAGTTTTTTCCATAGAAACACAAACAGCCCCAAGGAAAAACCTATGGTTAGAATGGGTGAGATACAATGTAAGAGTCCAGAATATCTCTGTAGGGTGTATTGCTTGTGCTGCTGCGAATGCACATCTATACACACATGCATTGCTTTTTCCTGATGACAACACTACTGCCTGTGTCATGAATCTGTTGAAAGGTCTGAAGCCCACTGATTGCCCAGATTACGTCCCACTAATTCATGAGGAACCCAAACTAAAGGTCCCTGGAGAAGTAACCGTATTAGCTGACAATTACACCTGCAATAATTCCCACGACACCACAGGTACACCAGTAGGGATCTTCGAGACAGGTTTCTGCAAAGAGAACAGTTCTCTAGATACTGACTTGCTAATTACACATACACAGTATATGTATGACATTTATTGGTTATGTGGAGATGGTAAGCTCCATCCTAGGTTGCCTAATGCCTGGACAGGCCAATGCACCCTTGTTAAACTAGCCATGCAGTTCAAGATTTTACCTTGGGATCCAGAGATACCTGATGAACCTATCAGAAAGAGGAGAAGCCTTGATCAACTCCACATGGGTTATGAAGAAGATCCACTAGTATATATTGATGCCATTGGAGAGCCAAGGGGGGTGCCTGACCAGTTTAAAGCTCAGAACCAGATCTATGCTGGCTTTGCTTCTTTGATCCCACAGGTGCAGATTAATAAAAATGTTGATTGGATCAATTACATATATTACAGTGAACAAAGATTTGTCAATTATAGCTGTGATGCCTTTCAGGGTATAGTTGAGGAATTGGGCCCTAACACTAGAATGACCCTCCAAAACCGACTAGCCCTTGATATGATTTTGGCTGAGAAAGGAGGAGTTTGTGGGATGATGGGAGAAGAATGTTGTACCTATATCCCTCAGAACTCTGGAGTGAATGGAAAGACCATGATAGCCCTTAAAAAGATAACTGGGTTGGCAGCAGAATTGAAAACTAATGCTGGAGTAGACACATCTTTCTTTTCCGGCTGGTTGGGTGGGCTCAAGGGATTCCTTCAACAAGCTTGTCTGGTACTGATTGCCCTCCTTATAATTGGATCGATAATTCTCTGTTGTGTTATTCCCTTGTATAAAAAGGTTATTGCCAAAGCAATTCCGACTGGCACCTTCCTCAATCAAGAAGTAGACGCACTAAAGTACGATGGTACTGATCCAGGGGAGATCCCTAAGTACGTCCCCTGTTATGATCCGGTGGTAGGATCACAAAACTGACCTGATAGGTAAACCAGAATATTAGGATGAGCTCTGGGGATGTGGAAACTTTACTGACCGCAACACTGAACCTATCCAATACACACTAAAGGCAGCCGTGGAGCGTTACCTAAAAACCTAGATGCCTCGTCACAGCCTGAGGAATTAACTACCCCTAGAGAGAAAGCCAAGCCTCACTTGCCTCAGAGAAATGACCCCAAAGTTTAGACAGCCCCCACAAATAATAACGGTGAGTTAAGGGGAAAATACAAACGTAGTAATGAAAAACAGGTTTAAGCAAATGAGGCCCGCTAATGCTAAATAGACAGAAGATAGCAAGGGATCTGTGCGGTCAGTACAAAAACTATCAAAAACTATCCACGCAGAAAATACAAGAACCCCCACACCGACTCATGATGTAAGGGGCGCACTCTGCACCCCAGAACTTCCAGCAAGCAAAAAATCACATATAAGCAAGCTGGACTGAACTCATCATATAATGAAACATATTTTCAAGAGAAAAATGAGCAAACATGAACTAGCAAGACTTAGCTTCTCCGGATGGAGACAGGTCACAAGGAAGTCCAGAGAGATCAGAACCAGTACTGAATACAACGACAGCAGGCAACAAACAAAGGTGCAGGTGGAATTAAATAGGAACCAGCAAAGCAGGAAATGAGGCAGCTGAGCCCATCTCCAGACCCGCAGTATCGCTAAAGGCCACCAGAGGGAGCCCAGACGGAATTCACAACAGTACCCCCCCTTGAGGAGGGGTCACCGAACCCTCACCAGAGCCCCCAGGCTGATCAGGACGAGCCGAATGAAAGGCACGAACCAAATCGGCCGCATGGACATCAGAGGCGACAACCCAGGAATTATCCTCCTGACCATAGCCCTTCCATTTAACTAAGTACTGAAGCCTTCGTCTCGAAACACGAGAATCCAAGATCTTCTCCACCACATACTCCAATTCTCCCTCGACCAAGACCGGAGCAGGAGGATCAACAGAAGGAACCACAGGCACCACATATCTCCGCAACAATGACCTATGGAACACATTGTGAATGGCAAATGATGCTGGGAGGTCCAAACGAAATGACACAGGGTTGAGGATTTCCAAAATCTTATAAGGACCGATGAAACGAGGCTTGAACTTAGGAGAGGAAACCTTCATCGGAACATAACGAGAAGACAACCACACCAAATCCCCCACACGAAGTCGGGGACCCACACAGCGACGGCGGTTAGCAAAGCGCCGAGCCTTCTCTTGTGACAACGTCAAATTGTCCACCACGTGGTTCCAAATCTGCTGCAACCTATCCACCACAGAATCCACCCCAGGACAGTCAGAAGGCTCAACCTGACCTGAGGAAAAACGAGGATGAAAACCAGAATTGCAAAAAAAAGGCGAAACCAAAGTAGCAGAACTAGCCCGATTATTGAGGGCGAACTCAGCCAATGGCAAAAAAGTCACCCAGTCATCCTGATCAGCAGAAACAAAACATCTCAGATAAGTCTCCAAGGTCTGATTAGTACGTTCGGTTTGGCCATTTGTCTGAGGATGGAAGGCCGATGAAAAAGATAATTCAATGCCCATCTTAGCACAAAAGGACCGCCAAAATCTGGACACAAACTGGGATCCTCTATCAGACACAATATTCTCAGGAATACCATGCAAACGAACCACATTCTGAAAAAACAGTGGAACCAAATCAGAGGAGGAAGGCAGCTTAGGCAAGGGCACCAAATGGACCATTTTAGAAAAACGATCACAAACCACCCAGATAACAGACATCCTCTGAGAGACTGGAAGATCCGAAATAAAATCCATGGAAATATGCGTCCAGGGCCTCTTCGGGACAGGCAAAGGCAAAAGCAAACCACTGGCACGAGAACAGCAAGGCTTGGCCCGAGCACAAATCCCACAGGACTGCACAAAGGAACGCACATCCCGCGACAAGGAAGGCCACCAAAAGGACCTAGCCACCAAATCCCTGGTACCAAAAATCCCCGGGTGACCTGCCAACACCAAAGAATGAACCTCGGAAATGACTCTACTGGTCCATCTATCCGGGACAAACAGTCTCTCCGATGGACAATGATCAGGTCTATTGGCATGAAATTCCTGCAGTACCCATCGTAAATCAGGGGAGATGGCAGACAAAATCACCCCTTCTCTGAGGACACCAGCCGGTTCAGAAACTCCCGGAGAATCAGGCACAAAGCTTCTAGAAAGAGCATCAGCCTTCACGTTCTTCAAACCCGGAAGGTATGAAACCACGAAATTGAAACGGGAGAAAAACAGCGACCATCGAGCCTGTCTAGGATTTAGCCGTTTAGCAGACTCGAGATAAGTCAAATTCTTGTGATCAGTCAAGACCACCACATGATGTTTGGCTCCCTCAAGCCAATGTCGCCACTCCTCAAATGCCCACTTCATTGCCAACAACTCCCGATTACCAACATCATAATTCCGCTCGGCAGGCAAAAACTTTCTTGAAAAGAAAGCACATGGCCTCATCACAGAGCCATCAGAGCTTCTCTGCGACAAGACAGCCCCTGCTCCAATCTCAGAAGCATCAACCTCGACCTGGAAAGGTAGAGAGACATCCGGCTGACGCAAGACAGGAGCCGAAGAGAACCGACGTTTGAGCTCCTGAAAGGCCTCCACGGCCGCAGGAGACCAATTCGTCACATAAGAACCCTTCTTAGTCAAATCCGTCAAAGGCTTAACCACACTGGAAAAATTAGTGATGAAGCGACGGTAAAAATTAGCAAAACCCAAGAACTTCTGAAGACTTTTCACCGATGTAGGTTGAGTCCAGTCATGAATAGCCTGGACTTTGACTGGATCCATCTCAATGGTAGAAGGAGAAAAAATAAAGCCCAAAAAGGAAACCTTCTGGACTCCGAAGAGACATTTAGAGCCCTTCACAAACAAGGCATTGGCTCGCAGGACCTGAAATACCATCCTGACATGCTTCACATGAGATTCCCAATCATCAGAAAAGACCAAAATATCATCCAGGTACACAATCATAAACCTATCCAGATACTCTCGGAAGATGTCGTGCATGAAGGACTGGAACACAGAAGGGGCATTAGAAAGCCCAAAAGGCATCACCAAGTACTCAAAATGGCCTTCGGGCGTATTAAATGCTGTTTCCCATTCATCGCCGTGCTTTATACGCACAAGATTATACGCTCCACGAAGATCTATCTTGGTGAACCAACTGGCCCCCCTAATCCGAGCAAACAGATCGGACAACAGTGGCAAAGGATACTGAAATTTGACCGTGATGTTATTTAGAAGGCGATAATCTATACAGGGTCTTAGAGAACCATCCTTCTTGGCCACAAAAAAGAACCCCGCACCCAAAGGGGACGAGGACGGGTGAATATGCCCCTTCTCCAAAGACTCCTTGATATAACTCTGCATAGCGGCATGTTCTGGTACAGACAAATTAAAAAGTCGTCCCTTAGGGAACTTACTACCAGGAATCAAATCTATGGCGCAATCACAATCCCTATGAGGAGGTAGGGCACTGGACTTGGGCTCATCAAATACATCCTGGTAGTCCGACAAAAATTCAGGGACTTCAGAAGGAGTAGAAGAAGCAATTGACACCAAAGGAGCATCGCCATGAATCCCCTGGCAACCCCAACTTGACACAGACATTGCTTTCAAATCCAGGACTGGATTATGAGCCTGCAGCCATGGCAGACCCAACACGACAACATCATGCAAATTATGTAACACAAGAAAGCGAATCACCTCCTGATGTACAGGAGTCATGCACATAGTCATTTGAGCCCAGTACTGAGGTTTATTCTTGGCCAATGGCGTGGCATCAACTCCCTTTAGTGGAATAGGGAATTGCAAAGGCTCCAAGACAAAACCACAGCGCCTGGCAAAAGACAAATCCATCAAATTCAGGGCGGCACCTGAATCCACAAAAGCCATAACTGAGTAGGATGACAGAGAGCAAATTAAAGTAACAGACAAAATGAATTTAGGTTGTACAGTACCAATGGTGACAGACCTAGCGAAGTTTTTTGTGCGCTTAGAACAATCTGAGATAACATGAGCAGAATCACCACAGTAAAAGCATAACCCATTCTGACATCTGTGATTTTGCCGTTCAATTCTGGTCAGAATCCTGTCACATTGCATAGACTCAGGCTTCTGCTCAGAAAATACCACCAGATGGTGCACTGGTTTGCACTCCTGCAAACGCCGATCAATCTGAACGGCCAAAGACATCGACTCACTCAGACCCGCAGGCGTGGGGAACCCCACCATAACATCCTTAATGGCTTCAGAAAGACCCTTTCTGAAAATCGCTGCCAGGGCACACTCATTCCATTGAGTGAGCACAGACCATTTCCTAAACCTCTGACAGTAAACCTCTGCTTCATCCTGACCCTGACACAAAGCCAGCAAGATTTTCTCTGCCTGATCCACAGAATTAGGTTCATCAGAAAGCAAACCCAGCGCCAGAAAAAACGCATCTACATTACGCAATGCAGGATCTCCTGGCGCCAGGGCGAATGCCCAGTCTTGAGGGTCGCCACGCAACAAAGAAATAACAATTTTAACTTGCTGAACCGGATCACCAGAGGAACGAGGTCTCAGAGAAAGAAATAATTTGCAATTATTTTTAAAGTTCAAAAACCTAGATCTGTCTCCGGAGAACAACTCAGGAATAGGTATCTTAGGTTCTGACATAGGACTGCGAACTACATAATCCTGAATGCCTTGTACTCTAGCAGTGAGATGATCCACACTAGAAGACAGACTCTGAAGGTCCATAGCTGCAGCTGAATTCTGAACCACCCAGAGATTAAGGGGAGGAGAGAGGCAAGACACACTGCAGAAAAAAATAAAATAAAAAATGAACTCAGGATTTCTCTTATCCCTCTTTTGCGACGCATTAACTCTTTACTGGCCTGCTGTACTGTTATGATCCGGTGGTAGGATCACAAAACTGACCTGATAGGTAAACCAGAATATTAGGACGAGCTCTGGGGATGTGGAAACTATACTGACCGCAACACTGAACCTATCCAATACACACTAAAGGCAGCCGTGGAGCGTTACCTAAAAACCTAGACGCCTCGTCACAGCCTGAGGAACTAACTACCCCTAGAGAGAAAGCCAAGCCTCACTTGCCTCAGAGAAATGACCCCAAAGTTTAGACAGCCCCCACAAATAATAACGGTGAGTTAAGGGGAAAATACAAACGTAGTAATGAAAAACAGGTTTACGCAAATGAGGCCCGCTAATGCTAAATAGACAGAAGATAGCAAGGGATCTGTGCGGTCAGTACAAAAACTATCAAAAACTATCCACGCAGAAAATACAAGAACCCCCACACCGACTCACGATGTGAGGGGCGCACTCTGCACCCCAGAACTTCCAGCAAGCAAAAAATCACATATAAGCAAGCTGGACTGAACTCATCATATAATGAAACATATTTTCAAGAGAAAAATGAGCAAACATGAACTAGCAAGACTTAGCTTCTCCGGATGGAGACAGGTCACAAGGAAGTCCAGAGAGATCAGAACCAGCACTGAATACAACGACAGCAGGCAACAAACAAAGGTGCAGGTGGAATTAAATAGGAACCAGCAAAGCAGGAAATGAGGCAGCTGAGCCCATCTCCAGACCCGCAGTATCGCTAAAGGCCACCAGAGGGAGCCCAGATGGAATTCACAACAGTCCCCCTCAAGAAATTAGACAAAACCCCCTATTCCCAGATGACGCTAAGAGATTTAGTTTAGGGACAGTGGGAGAACTCCATGTGAGGTTAGTGAAGGGTTCAGCAGCCTGGAGGCCTCTCGCAAGGGGAGAGCTTCTGAGGTGTCTGAATGAAGAAATCCACCTCCGCTTTCCCCATCACATGGACAGTCTCAAAGGATCTTTCTTGAAGGGAAAAACTTAGTGTTTAGGGGGATTGTCAGGGTGAAAAGATATATCTTTATACACTTTTTGTACTTTTATATTCTTATGCTGTGAAACAATAAGTTTTCCCTTCTGCTAGCTGATGTAGATGTAACTATATTTAAAATGGCTGCCAGTATTCACCTATGCCCTACTTTCGTCTCTGAGAAACCAAGTATCATTTCTTCTGAAATCGAAACCTAGGATATGTGAAGAGAGGAGGATTCACCAGAAGATGTCAGGACAAATCAGAAAGACCGAATACTAGACATGTACTGCTTAAACCCCGCCTATTGCATTCCTTCTTTTAATACACAATATAGTACTGCGTATCCGGAAATAAAGTCAGTGGCTGTGATCGTTGCTGATACTTAAACAAGCTCGAGCATGCACTGAGATTGAACCAGCTTTTTGTCTGACTCATTCTTACCCAGTACCAAATGCTCATAGTCTAATTTGGAATGACTGGTGGACGAAGGGTATTGTCGTGACGACCCCGACACATGTGGGGATTCCCTAGCAACCCCCACATGTACTTAGCCTGGCTAACAGATGTAAATCATTCAGCTGAGGCGATGAAAACGAAATGTCCGAGCACTAAAAAATACTCGGAGGACACCCGAGCGTGCTCGGGAAGTCTCGAGTAACGAGTATATTTGCGCATCACTAATTAAGACCTCACAAGATGGATTGTCATCATTTAAATGAATCAGGGATGGGATGAAAGTAATAAAGAATATAAATTGAAAATTAGCAAACCAGGACACTTGCCTTCGTAAGCAAGAGACCCCAAACTCTACAAAGGTGGGGAGTGATTTTATATTTCCAACAACATGTTTATCTGATATTGGCAGATTTATCCCAAATCAAGAAGGAATCTACTCCAATTGTAAGAGGGGAATCTGAGTTGCCAAATATGGGCGTTAATGTCCCCCATTTACAAGACAAATAGCAAGAAGGAAAGACCTGAAAAAAGTTCATATAAGGGAAATTGTCTAAATTGTATATGTTATTTATCTATCCATGGGAGTGATGTTTACGCCCTAGGGGGTCAAATTGTTTTCCACCCTTATCCATTGCTTTTGTTCAGCTCACCTAAACTAATTCAATCATATGGATCACAGTTTGTTTGTATTTTTACAAGTCTGGTAAGCTCATAGCTCCCTTATTTTTTTGCATGACATAGAACCTTGAAGTGTATTCGTGGTCTTGATGCCCTCCAAATAAATTTACTAGAAGCTTTGTTGAGGTGAAGAAAAACAGATTTGAGGATCATGAATAGGGATAGTTTAAAATATGAATAAAAGTCTTAGCAATGTATCAATTTTGGCTAGATTGATGCTACCAAATCTGGACTTAAGCTCTAGAATATAGTTTGTTAGGTCTTTAAGTGTTTGGTTAAGGGCAGGGAAATTATTTACAGGGGTTTTCCAGGTCCTTTATCCTTTTATATTGATGGCATATCTTTAATATAGGTCATCAATATCTGACTGGAGGGGATGTGACATCCGGCACCCTCTCTGATCAACTGTTCCTGGTGCTGTCAGCAACCAGATGTGCTGCGTTGCAGGGCCACACAACTCCATCAACTGCGTAGTGGCACCAGCCGTGTTTTGTACATCCACTTAAATATTATCTGGTGGGCCTCTCTTCTGACTAGGAACATCTCTACCTTGCTCAGTGTCACAAACAACGCTCATTCGCTCATTTGGCACCCGTGTCTCAGATGCTACCACATATTATTTGGAAGGGTTCAGATTTGGAGGATAACGATTTTATTTCCTATATTAACCCCTTAGAGACCCTGCCTTTCTCTTTTTTTCGTTTGTTTTTCACGCCCCTTTTTCCCACAGCCATAACTGTTTTATTTTTCCGTCAATATGGCCATGTGAGGGCTTGTTGTTTGTGGGATGAGTTGTACTTTTAAACAACACCATTGGTTTTACCATGTCGTGTACTAGAAAATGGGAAAAAAATTCCAAGTGCAGTCAAATTGCAAAAAAAAGTGCAATCCCACAACTGTTTTTGTTTGGCTTTTTTGCTAGGTTCACTAAATGCTAAAAATGACCTGCAATTATGATTCTCCAGGTTATTACAAGTTCGTAGACACCAAACATGTCTAGGTTCTTTTTTATGTAAGTGGTGATAAAAAATTCCAAACTTTGCTTTAAAAAAAATTGCGCAATTTTCCGTTACCATTATCGTCTCCATTTTTCGTGATCTGGGGGTCGGGTGAGGGCTTATTTTTTGCATGCCGAGCTGATGTTTTTAATGATACCATTTCGGTGTAGATACGTTCTTTTGATCGCCCGTTATTGCATTTTAATGCAATGTTGCGGCGACCAAAAAACTGTAATTCTGGCATTTTGAATTTTTTAATTGCTACGCCGTTTAGCAGTCAGGTTAATCCTTCTTTTTATTGATAGATCAGGCGATTCTGAATGCGGCAATACCAAATATGTGTATGTTTGATTTTGTTTATTGTTTTATTTTGAATGTGGTGAAAGGGGGGTGATTTAAACTTTTATATATATTTTTTTTTTCATATTTCATTTTTTTTTCCATATTTTTTTAAAAAAATTTCTTACTTTTGAAATGCTTCAATAGTCTCCATGGGAGGCTAGAAGCTGGCACAACTTGATCAGCTCTGCTACATAGATCGCTCCTATGTAGATGAATTACCGCATTGCTATGAGCGCCGACCACATGGTGGCGCTAACAGCAATCCAGCATCAACAACCATTAGGTCTTTAGGTGACTTCTGTTTGTTATGCCAACACACCACTGACCTTCGATCACGTGACGGGGGTTACCGGTGGGCGCATTTCCGGACCGATGACTGGAAGCGCTTGTTAAATGGCGCTGTTAGCGTTTGACAGTGGCATTTAACTATTTAATAGTAGTGCGAGCACGTCAGCTGTACAAAACAGCTGACATGTCCCGGCTTTGATGTGGGCTCACCGCCGGAGCCCACATCAAAGGAAGAGAAGTACGGCGGAGGTCGCGAAGGGGTTAACAATAATAAATTTAATTAAGTTTTTACATATAACCTATCCTATACATCAGTCAATTATTTAGTTATCACATTATCTGGAAATAATAGTACAGGAAGAATTGTTGTCTCCCCATTCAAAAAACCCATGGAAAGTAACTCCATTTTGGAAGCTAAATCATGTCATCCTCCCCATGTAGTAAAAAAAAAACATTCTGATTGGAGAATTAATTAGAACAAAAAGCAAGTATTCATCTCATGAAAAATATGCTATGGAGGCTAACAAAGTAGTGAACATACTCAAACACAGAGGTTACACAAATCACACCCTCAAAAGAGCAGAAACCATAATGAATAATATCGGTAGGAAAAACCTTTTATAAAATAAGGATAGCAAATATAGAATTTCTATAACTTTTTCAACCCTGTACAACCCACAATCTTTGGATATTATCAATATCACAAAAAAAATATTTACCAAATTGAATGAAGACAGAAAACTTTTCGAGGTCTGACAAAAATCAGAGATTAGGTTTGTAGCTACAAGAGCACCCACATTAAGGAATATCCTTTCCCCTAGTTATTTTCAAGGAAATAAACAATGCAATGACTCTACATGGCTCTCCCTTAAAGGGTTTTATAAATGTGGGCATGTACCATGTAAAGCATATTTTCATGCAGGCAATAAAAAAACTAAATTTAAATCTAGCATTACTAAACCGGAATTTTCTGTACACAGTTTTATTAAACTGCAACACGACAGGAGTCATCTACCTGGTCCAATGTGTGGAATATAATAGACAATATATAGGTTGCATTATTGGACCTCTCAAAAAGTGCGTCAGGAGACATTTATCCGATGCGATTAGTTCCACAGTGTTTAACATCTCAGCAGTTTCTAAACATTTCTTTAAAAACACAATGATAATACTAATTCATTAAAATTCTCTGCTATTGGAAAGGTATTCAAACCCACTAGAGGGGTGACTTATAAAGAAAAATATTAAACAGATAATCATACTGGATTTTTAACTTCAAACTAGGGCCCCTTTTGATATGAACACGAGACAAGACTTGATCCTGCAATATAATCAATTGATTTTATTTTTAACTGTCTGTCGTATTGATGCAATTTATCTGCATTTTTGTCCATCTGTATTATAGGTTTACTATATCCAGCTTAGTTTTTACCAGACAGGGTTAAACCCCAGGTAATTATTAACTACTTACTTATACACCCATCAAGCCCCCTGAGGAAGCCCTTAACGCGAAACGTGCGTCGGGGCCACGGACTACAGCATGCACCAGTTGTTATCAAACTATATTCAGCACTTTACTCATATGCAGGCATTTAGACTATTTTCACTGTGTGTTCATCCTGATTGCAGTGTGGATTAGGACTGTGGGACACTATTCTTGTGCCATTAGTGCACATGTTGCCCCACTCCTAAGCTTAAGCTTGAACAAAGCACTTTTGGTTTCCAAAAGAAATGCAGTGAGATGAAACTGTTTTGAGTCTCAAGCTAATTATTATAGTGATATCAAATATTTTTATATGGTGCCGCTAGTCCCCTTTTTCATTACCATTTACTCATCTGTATATGTCTTGTATTTGTTTTTTTCCTAAAGGATAAATAAAAATTTTACATTTTTAAACTATTTGCTTTCTACTATCTTTCACATGATATTTTGGGGCATAACACTCCAAACCTTTTCTAGGATCTTACTTATACCCCTGTGTTTAGCTGAAGTATGATATGTAAGAAACCTCTTTAGTTCAGTTTGTTATATACTATGATTCAGGTTCTGAGCTGTAACGCTTCGGTTTGCTTGCTATAGATATCTCATGGTGACCAGTACATTCATGTTTTAACATTGGATTAATGAAAGCAAGATTTAATATTTCATCTGCTTTTGTCACCACTGGAGAAAACATTCTGTTTTTTTGGTGCATTTGATGTTCACATCCCAGACTAGGACGGCTTTGTGCGATTAACTTCTACTAAACGAGGTGCATCTAGACGTGGTGAGCTGACTTTCCATATCCCCTCTTGGGCTTGGTCAAGAATGACAAAACTGGCCTCAGAGGGACAACGTCCTAGTATTAAAGGGGTAAGAAACTATTTTCTGCCATGGTAAACTACACGTAAAACACAGAAATGTGCTAACACTCACCTTTTGCATAAACAGAAAAGAAAGAGAAGAAATGTAACAACTTTGTAGAAACTTTTACGTAATCTGAATGTGCCTTGTTCTGAGTCACAAAGCAATTTCACTATAAATTAATTTATCAGCAATTTTTCTTAATTCTTTGCAGCTGAAGAAATATCAAAAGGTTAGTTAGGTCAGATACTAATTGAAAAAAAATATCTGTGCTCTTCTTTCCACTTATAGAGAACAAAGGCATGGATGACATGAGTTTGAATTTCAGATCACTCAAACTATTCACAAACTCATAGTCTAACTGGCTGGAGATATAAAGAAATCTGTTCAATTCTAAAATACTTTTTCCTTATGTATGCACTTAGGGAACATGGAAAATGATGAGAACCAGAAATCGGACTTTTGAGGTCAGCTTCTGATATTATATCATCTTCCTCATATATTGAATTTCCATGTTCTGACACGGATTTCCAATGCTACTTGGTATTATAAAGTAATATTTTATTATTGCAGTGCCTTGAAAAAATATTCATACCTCGCAAACTTTTCTACATTTTTTCACGTTACACCCACAGATTTAAATGTATTTTATTGGGATTTTATGCAATATACCAATACAAAGTAGCAATTATTTGTGAAATGTAAAGGAGATTAAACATGGTTTTCCAATTATTTCAAAAATATAAATCTGAAAATTGTAATGTGCTTGTGTATTCAGCCGACTGTAGTCTGATACCCATAAATAAAATCCTAAGTGACGAATTGCTCTAGAAGTCACATAATGATTAACTGAGTCAACCAGTGAGTCGTTTATTCTTTATATAACTACAGCTTTTATGTGAAGGCCTCAGAGGTTTGTTGGAGAACATTAAGGATCAAAGAGTATTCATGAAAACCAAGGAACAAACCAGAAAGATCAGGGATAAAGTTGTGGAGAAGAGGAAAACTATTCAGTGCATCGCTCAAAAATGGAAGGATTCCGACATCTCAAGCAAGGAGAACACTATTTTGAAAAGCAAAAAAGAGGCCCATGGTCACTCTAGAGTAGCTGCAGAGCTACAAAGAACCACAGCTCAGGTGAAAGAATCTGTTCACATGATAGCTATTAGTTATATACTCCACAAACCTGGCCTTTATGAAGAGTGGCAAGAGGAAAGCCGTTTTTGAAGGCAAATCATAAGAAGTACCAGTTTGGAGAAAACTATGTAGGGGACACAGCTAGCATGTGAAAGAAGGTGTTCTGGTGAGATGAGACTAAAATAGAACTTTTTAGGCTAAATGCAAAGTGATATTTGTGGTGTAAAATGAATACTGTCCATCACCTAGAATAGTTTAGATCAAAATATATTCAGGTGTTTAAATGGCTCAGTCAAAGTCTAAACCTAAATCCCAATGAGTATCTATGGCAAGACTTGAAAACTGCTGTTCACAGATGCTCTCTATCCAATATCAACCTCTATCTTCTCTGATAAGCAGCTCACTGTCAATAAACAATGTGCTTTGAAAGCTGTGGTGTGGCAGGGTCAGCTTTCTAAGGCCATGTGCACACGTTCAGTATTTTTCACGTTTTTTCGCTATAAAAACGTGATAAAAATGCGAAAAAAACGCTTACATATGCCTCCCATTATTTTCAGTGTATTCCGCATTTTTTGTGCAAATGTAGCCTTTTTTTCCGCGAAAAAATCGCATCGCGGAAAAAAAAGCAACATGTTCATTAAAATGCGGAATTGCAGGGGATTCCGCACACCTGGGAGTCCATTGATCTGCTTACTTCCCACACGGGGCTGTGCACACCATGCGGGAAGTAAGCAGATTATGTGCGGTTGGTACCCAGGGTGGAGGAGAGGAGACTCTCCTCCACGGACTGGGCACCATATAATTGGTCAAAAAAAAAGAATTAAAATAAAAAATAGTCCTATACTCACCTTCGATGTCTTCCCGCCTCTCCACTGCACGCTGTCGCTTCGGTTCCTGTAGCTGGTGTGCGGTGAAGGACCTGCCGATGACGTCGCCGTCTTGTGATTGGTCGAGACCGGTCATGTGACCGCTCACGTGACCGCGACGTCATGGAAGGTCCTGCGCGCACACACCAGCTATACGGAACGGACGCCGGTGAGGAGATCAGCTGTCTGCGGGTGAGTATAAGCATTTTTTTTATTATTTTTAAACATTCTATCTTTTACTATAGATGCTGCAAAAGCAGCATCTATAGTAAAAAGTTGGTCACACTTGTCAAACGCTATGTTTGACAAGTGTGACCAACCTGTCAGTCAGTTTTCCAAGCGATGCTACAGATCGCTTGGAAAACTTTAGCATTCTGCAAGCTAATTACGCTTGCAGAATGCTAAAAAAAACGCGAAAAAAACGGGAAAAAAACGCAAAAAAAAATGCGGATTTCTTGCAGAAAATTTCCAGTTTTCTTCAGGAAATATCTGCAAGAAATCCGGACGTGTGCACATACCCTCAAAGCTGCTTTGTGCTAAATCTAAGAACTCAGATTGTGATACAACTGCTGCACCCAGTAAACGAAGTGACACATCATTGGAATCAGCATCTCTTTCTTTACATTACGCTACTCTCAGATGAGGTATCACAAACGTGATGAAAGATTCCCTTTAATATTTTGGTGACCAATGTTGCTTTGTATTACTTGTTTCACATTATCCTGCCAAGTCCTATTTCTGCTATTTTCTATTCTTTTGTAAATTTATTTTATACCCTTGGACTTTCTTTGGATGTGGTTGTCAAGATAATGAAACATTCTAGGAATGCAACTGCTCTGAAAATGCAACAAATAAGCCATTGCTTACATGAGTATGTGGTATGTCGCAAATGTAAACCTACCAAGACATGGCCGTACACCAAAGCTAACATCCCAAGCAAGAACAGCCCTAATTAGAGAGGCAGCCAAGAGGACCATAATCAATTTGGAATAGCTGCAGAGGTCCACAGTTCAACGTGGGAGAATGTGTCCACATGACAATTATTAGACATGTACTCCACAAATCTGGCCTTTATGGAAGAGTGGCAAGAAGAAAGCAATTTTTTTTAAAGCAAACTATAAAATTTCCCAGTTTTAAAAAAGCCATATAGGGAACACAGCTAGAATTTGGAAGAAGGTGCTCTGGTCAGATGAGACTAAGGAGGAACTTTTAGGCTAAATATAAAATGCTGTGTGTGGCGGAAAACTAACAATACACATCACTTGAAAATACAATCCCCACCATCAAACATAGTGGTGGCAGCATCATGCTCTAGAATATGCCTCCTAGTCATCTTTGCAGGCCTATATTTAAAATGATTATGAGAAAGCTCTCTGTAATTACTCCTCATATATTTATATATTGTAATAAGATCGCCACAAAATCATTGTTTTTCCAAACTGAGTAACCTCAAGTTTGATAACCTGTCTTGGTACTGCAGTTCACCAATTCCCTTAATAAACTTGGTCACTCTTCTCTGTATGCACTCTAGTTCAGTTATGTCTTATTATAAACAGAAGAAAGTAGAAAAATCATAAGCGGCACTCCAGATGAGATAGATGAGTTGCTTGAGTAGGGTTCCAATCCGTACCACTAGCAGTAAGGAAACTCTGCATTCAAAAGGATATGTTGGGAAACAAAGTGAATTAATTTACAGTTCACGGATCCACTAGCTGTTGATCCACAGACTTCAAATTAATCCACCTTGTTTTTCAACATATCCTTTTGAGTGCCGAGTTCTAATTCTAGAGGTCATTATTTGCCACCTAAGAATGGTTGATGTTCCCAAACGGGATTTGGATGTTTTGCCCCCAGCAGTTCACCCCCAGGAGTTCACCCCCGGGTACATTTCGCCCCCGCACATTTTGTCCCCAGCATTTGGCCCCCAGGATAATACTTACCGTATATACTCGAGTATAAGCCGAGATTTTCAGCCCAAATTTTTGGGCTGAAAGTGCCCCTCTCGGCTTATACTCGAGTCATGGTCGGCGGCAGGGTCGGCGGGTGAGGGGGAGAGGGCGCTGAGGCATACTCACCTAGTCCCGGCGCTCCTGGCGCTCCCCCTGCCCGTCCCACGGTCTTCTGTGCCGCAGCTCGTCCCCTGTTCAGCGGTCACATGGTACCGCTCATTAGAGAAATGAATATGGACTCCACTCCCATAGGGGTGGAGCCGCATATTCATTCCTCTAATCAGCGGTAACGGTGACCGCTGACAGAGGAAGAGGCTGCGGCACCCGGAGACCAGCTGTCCGGGAGAAGGAGCCAGGGACGCCGGGAGCAGGTTAGTATCTCATAGTCACCTGTCCACATTCCACACGCCGAGCGCCGCTCTGTCTTCGCGTCCTCTTGTTCTGACTGTTCAGGTCAGAGGGCGCGATGACGCATATAGTGTGCGCGCCGCCATCTGCCTGATCAGTCAGTGCGGAGAGACGCCGGGACGGGACGCTGAGGAGCTGCAAGCAAGAGAGGTGAGTATGTGTTTTTTCTTTTATTGCAGCAGCAGCAGCATTGTATATTGCACAGATTTATGTGGAGTATCTATGGGGCAATGGTGCAGAGCATTATATATATGGCACAGCTTTATGTGGAGCATCTATGGGGCCATAATCAAAGGTGCAGAGCATTATATATGGCACAGCTATCTATGGGGCCATAATCAAAGGTGCAGGGAATTATATATATGGCACAGCTTTATGTGGAGCATCTATGGGGCCATAATCAAAGGTGCAGAGCATTATATATGGCACAGCTATCTATGGGGCCATAATCAAAGGTGCAGGGCATTATATATGGCACAGCTATCTATGGGGCCATAATCAAAGGTGCAGAGCATTGTATATGGCACAGCTATCTATGGGGCCATAATCAAATGTGCAGAGCATTGTATATGGCACAGCTTTCTATGGGGCCATAATCAAAGGTGCAGAGCATTTTAGATGGCACAGCTTTCTATGGAGCATCTATGGGGCCATAATCAAAGGTGCAGAGCATTGTATATGGCACAGCTTTCTATGGAGCATCTATGGGGCCATAATGAACTGTGCAGAGCATTATATATGGGGCAGCTTTATGTGAAGCGTCTATGGGGCTATACTGAACGGTGCAGAGCATTATATATGGCACAGCTTTATGTGGAGCATCTATGGGGCCATAATGAACGGTGCAGAGCATTATATGTGGCACAGCTTTATGTGGAGCATCTATGGGGCCATAATGAACGGTATGGAGCATCTATTTTTAATTTTGAAATTCACCGGTAGCTGCTGCATTTTCCACCCTAGGCTTATACTCGAGTCAATAAGTTTTCCCAGTTTTTTGTGGCAAAATTAGGGGGGGGTCGGCTTATACTCGGGTCGGCTTATACTCGAGTATATACGGTACCTGTCGCAGCTGCAGCTCCTTGGGTCACGGAGTGCAGTCTAGCGGTTCCCCGTGATGTCAGATGGAAACAGTTGATTTAACCTGTCACAAAAGTGTAGCACTCTGTACATTACTTTTGTGATATGTGGATTGATGACGGACGGGAATTCATAAACCACAAGGAGTCGGACAAACGGGGGCAAACTGCTGGGGGCAAAATGTACCTGGGGCGAACTGCTGGAGGTGAACTGCTGGGGGCAAAACATCCTATAACCTTCCCAAACACTCTTCTGCCAATGAGCAGACGTTATTTCTTGTGACTATATTTTTCAAAAAATTGACACAATCAAATCGAGCTTGTTTGCCATGCAGAGAGCATGTGTTACTCTATTTAATTGCATGGAATTCAAAATGTTTATGGTACTGTTGGTTACTATGTTGTCTGGTTGTAGATGGCTAGGGGTCATTCTATGGGATATTTGATACAACATGCTGCCCTGTTGCTGGTGAGGATAGTGAAATATCCATTGAAAAAGATGTGGATAAAGTACTTAAGTGTTGCTTGATGTGATGGCATCTTCACTAGTAAACAATAAGCTCACTTTTGGTTGTTGTTTGTTGCTGTGCAAAAAGTTGACTCACTGAGCCATACAAGAAATAAAATGTCCCTGGCTGTAATTGCTGCTGACAAAAGAGGGGTGCACCTAGCAGCTGTCATGATCCAGTTCGGAGTTTGCTTTCTGCTGTTCCCTCTCTGGACTGGTCATGCTGGAGTTAATCCCCTCAGCCTCGTTTTGGAGCTGGCTGGGCTTTTTAGGTCCTCTGTAGTCTGCTGGCCGGCTTCAGTGATAGTTCATGCTTCCTGGCTAGAGCAGCTGACCCATATACCCTAGTGTTCCTTCTGCCTCTGACTTCCCTTATTTGTATTAGACCCGTTCCCTACAGTGTATGACTCAGCCTGATCTCTGACCCTGCCTCTTGTTTTCCATCTCTGTACCATGATCCCCACCGGCTTTTGACTCTCTGGCTTGTACCCTGACTATGTCTTATGTCTCACATTTTGGATATCGTGCTCCCATTTGGCTCTGACTTCTGGCTTGTCTCTGACTACGTGCTCTGCTATTACTTCTGGTACCTCGTCTCCTGTTTGTTGTGGACCGGCCTGTCTGACTAGTCTGCCACCTCCTAGTGGCGCTCCGTGCCTTGCACTGTGGTGCTACACAGTGAGTGCTACCTTGTCACCCTTACCTGTGCCCCCTGGGGGAGGTTGCGTGTAACTACCTTCCAGTTGCATCACAGGAGCACAATATAACTTCCAAGGGGTAGACCATGGGCACTGATAATTTAAAATATTAAGCAGAGATGTCTTTATTCACTGAAAAGTTATGGCTAGTTATTTTCCATTGAAGCTGAGGCAGCACATCCAGTGAAATAAACCTGTTATTAATCATGCAATCACATAGATTAATAAAAGGTTAATTTCACTGGATGTGCTGCCTCACTCTCCATATTTATAAATTGTTATTGACTGTTGGGTCAAGTCCCAGTGATACTTGTGTTGTTCATGATTAATATACTTCTTTTTATTATATATACCCCTTTTCACATGTAAAGCACCATGGAATAAATCGTGGTATAATAATAAATAATACTAATACTAATATAAATAATAATAATAATAATACTTTTTTACTTAACTGATTAAGGACCGAGCCACTTTTGTACATTAATGACTAGGCCTAATTTTTTAAATCTGAAGTGTCAATTTATGAGGTAATAACTCTGGAACGCTTCAACGGATCTCACTGATTCTGAAATCGTTTTTTCGTGACATATTGTACTTCATGATAGTGGTAAAATTTGTTCATTATGACCTGCGTTTATTTGTGAAAATATCGGAAATTTCATAATTTCAAACTTTAATTCTTATGCTCTTAAACCAAAGAGTTATGTCACACAAAATAGTTAAGAAATAACATTTACATATGTCAGCACAATTTTTTAAACAGTTTTTTTTTGTTGGATAGGTAGAAGGGTTAAATGTTGATCAGCAATTTCTAATTTTTCCAACGAAATTAACAAAACCATTTTTTTTAGGGACCACAACATTTAAAGCGACTTTGAGGGCCTATATGACAGAAATACCCAAAAGTGACATCATTATAAAAACTGTAGACATCGAAGTGCTCAAAAAACCACATTCAAGGAGTTTATTAACCCTTCACAGGAATTAGTGGAATGTGGATGGAAAAGATAAACATTTCACTTTTTTCACAAAAATGTTAATTAGCCCCCACTTTTTTTATTTTCAAAAGGGTAACAGGAGAAAATAAACCTTAAAATTTGTTGTGCAATTTCTCCTGAGTATACCGATACCCTATATGTTAGTGAAAACTACTGTTTGGACACATGGTGGGGCTCAGAAAGGAAGGAGCACCATTTGACTTTTTGAACACAAAAATGACTCAAGCCGAGAGAGGACGTCATGTTGCGTTTGGAAAGCATCTGATGTGCTTTAACAGTGGAAATCCCCCACAATTGAAAACGTTTTGAAAACTAGACCCCTCAAGGAATGTATCTAGGTGTGTGGTAAACACCTTGATCCCCAAGGTGCTTCACAGAAGATTATAAAGTAGAGCAGTAAAAATAAAAAAATCAAATTTTTCCCACAAAAAAATATTTTAGCCCTACATTTTTCATTTTCACAAGGGTAACAGGCAAAAATGGACAGCACAATTTTTTATGCAATTTCTCCTGAGTGCGTCAATACCTCATATGTGGTCGAAAACTACTTTTGAGGCACAGTGCACAGCTCAAATGGGAACAAGTGCCTTATTGGAATTCAGATTTTGCTGGAATGCTTTGAGGTTATTATAAATCAAATAGATCGGGATTAGTTATAGTGCTGGCTCATCAAAAAAGACTAATACCTCTAGTTTGTAAAATGATGTCACTTATGGGGGATTGCAGCTGCAATGCATCTCAAGGGCTCTACAAATGTAACATGGTAACCTCAAACCATTAATACCTCTAAAAATTACTTTTTATTGATCAATAAGAAAAAGCAAAATATACCACAAAATACAAGACAGTGAAAAACCAAACGAATATATAGATAGGCCTATATTACCCTAGGTAACCCTAGCTGAACCCCTTCCTACCAGTGGAGGTTGCACCCTCTTGAAACGCAAATGGTGCCACCGCTCACCGGCAGCTAGCCCTAAATTCCCTGTATATCCCTATAGAAGGAAAATCACACAAAAGACACACACCGTAATACAAATCCAATCCACAGATTGACCGTGCTTTTTATTTAAACAAACCAGGGAATAAAGATATGGGCCTAATTTAATGCTAATCCACCGTGACAAAGATGATTAAAGGTACCAAAGAAAATAGCAAATTAGATACATGTCATATTGGTCGTTAGTTTGTTCTAAATTTATTTTAGGCAGAGAAAAAGAGAAGGGGGTGTTTTTGTCCTTACCCTCCACAATCCCTATTTTCAGAGTCCCTTCCTGGCTGTGGAGGCTGGCACCCAAGCACAATACGCACAGTGGCACCCGCGCTCAACGATGATTCGCTCTTAAATTCCCTATAACTCACCCTTTATTCATTACCCATACTATGGGGATAGATTTGTTGAGGGAGGATCTGAAGTGACCCTTCACGGTTGACTCAGTGATTTTCAAATTGATCCACAGGGCGTTGCCGGCAACTGAAAATGACCAGATGGAGACGTATGCCTCTGTTTGGGAGGATCGAGCAGATCTCTGACCCCCCATTTATTGTGTCACACTTTTCATAATCTTAGTAAGTTATACTTCAACCAATCAACATAAGACCATGCTCACAGTTCTTAACCTATAAGAATGCAGGAACAGCCTGTACGTCAAGGTCTCATAGAACAATACACCTTCAGTCTCATGCTCTTGTTCAAACTAGAACAATCAAGGTCTCATAACAGCTATGAACTTTTACCTAGCAACAGAATTTATCTCAAAACAGCAAGATGGAGTCGAAAAGCACAAAATGAAGCCTGCTTTAATTTTTCTTAGATTAACCCTTCACTTTCTCCCCTAGATAAATTTTGTTAACTAATATGCATCATCAGAGGTACTATCATGAGCTATAAGCTCGAGGGGTACAGTCTTCACATGACTGGTGCCATGTTACCCGCCATGGCTGTTGTGGTGCACCCGTCCCCCCTGTATGCTACAATTTATGGATAACAAATTTTGATGACCGTGGAGGAGGTCTTTTGAAGGTAGCCATGCGTTTGGCTTCAATATCTTCATCAGGTAACTTTGTGAAATCAGTGTAGAGAAGAGCAGGGTGGCAACGCTTTTGGTATCATCATTAGTTGTCCTAGTGCAGAATTTCCTAATACATACAGAAATACACCAAAGAACAAGTTTTAGTATTACATACATGTCAAGGATAAAGGTAGCAATGTGTAACAAACTTTGCAATATTCCAGCTATCCAACCCCCAATTTCTATGAACGTCCTCTAACTTTAACTTTAACTTCATAGTGCTATTGGGATCTATATAATGACAGCATGCGGGTCCAATAACCTGACACATAC
This sequence comes from Ranitomeya variabilis, assembly GCF_051348905.1. Taxonomy (NCBI): domain Eukaryota; kingdom Metazoa; phylum Chordata; class Amphibia; order Anura; family Dendrobatidae; genus Ranitomeya; species Ranitomeya variabilis. The sequence goes on along the minus strand of NC_135233.1, from coordinate 266,656,795 downwards.
CACCCTGTGCTGCTGTTAAGTAGTCCAGTACTATAGTATGTTGATTAGTGACTATGATGAGTTGGTTTTGGACAGCAACAGTAGTATTAAGTATAGCCAATATATCCCAAATTTGATCAAATAGATAGTCTATGGCCCTAACCAATTTATCCCACATTTGTGTAATCATAGGGTAAATGAAATTATTCAAGGACGTTGGGGAATTTAGGCTGTCCCATGCGGTTACCAATGTTATTATAGAAAATATGAAAAAAACAAAACATTATGTCCCCTTATTTGCTACTAGTCTGTTTAACCAGCTTGCAGTGCAATGCGTGGATCCACGTTGGCCTTCCTTCCAGCTTTACTGACGTAGGAGTGATAAGGAGGACTTGGTAGGGACCATCATACAAGGGTTCTAGTGCGTGTTTCCTGACATGCCTTTTCACGACCACAAAATCACCAGGATTCAAGTTGTGACAAGTGTTTCTGCTGAATCTGGAAGGGAAGAAGAAACTAGAGCATGGGTGTTAGCAAGATTTTTGCTAAGCTGAATAACATATTGAACAGTACGGTCAATTTCTTCTGATAACTGTTGAGGCTGGAAATTTGCAACTGGGGGCCTAGCACCAAACAATATGTCATATGGGGGCAGGCCATGTTTTGCAATAGGGGTAGTACGAATGTGGTACAGTACAATGGGTAGGAGCTCTGGCCATAGAGCCGTAGTCTCCTGCATCATTTTTGTCAATTGTCCCTTCAGTGTGCTGTTCAGCCTCTCAACTTTCCCACTGGATTGTGGATGGTACGGAGTATGGAGGGCTACAGTGGATCCAAGCATTGTCAGAACCTCCTGATACACATGAGGAGAAAAGGCCAGGCCTTGGTCACTTTCAACAACTTCTGGAACACCATATCTGCATATGACTTCCATCACCAGATTCTTCGCTGAGGTTTTTGCAGTCATGTTGGTAAGGGGGAATGCTTCCGGCCAACTGGAGAACATGTTGACGACCACCAGACAATATTCATACCTTCCAGACTTAGACAATGTGATGTGGTCCACCTGGAGCCTTTGGAAAGGATAGTTGGGCTTAGCAAGGGGCTTTGGGGGTACACGTTGAAGTTGACCGGGATTGCAGGTCTGACAGATGTTACATGCATGGTTGAGTGCTGTCAGGACTGTAGAAATACCTGGAGCCCAGTAGAATTTTTGTAACAGGGCTAGGGCCTGGTGTTTTCCTTGATGTGTGGGCCCATGTGCCCATGTAGCAATAGCAGGGTACATCCGCTTAGTGAGACACAAAAGTTTGTCCTTTTTCCAGAGACCATTGTCCATACGTGCTCCATCAGCCTTCCAATGCTTCACTTCTTCCTTTGGGGACAATCTCTGCATCATCATTAAGTGGTCTCGCGGGGTCCGACAGAAAACCATAGTCTGGTGTAGATCATCAGGTTCCTGTAGAGTTAGTGTTTCTTGAAACTGTTGATGCTGAAAGCGAGTGGTCACCATAGCTGGTATGGTTGGTTCAACGAGTAGGAGAGCGGCAGCTTTTGCTTGCATATCCGCAAAGGCTTTACCAACAGTCTGTGGACTGTTCCTAGGACCATGCGCCTTGACCTTGATAATTGACACCTGGGTAGGTAATTTGATTGAGTCCATGAGGGTTTTAACAGCTTCAGCATTCTTCACTGGAGTCCCGCCAGTGGTAATAAACCCTCGATTAGCCCATAGGGCTCCGAAATCATGAGCAATATCAAATGCATACTGTGAGTCCGTGTATATATTAGCCCGCCTGTCTTTGGCCAGAACACATGCAGTAGACAGAGCCTGAAGTTCTGCTTCTTGTGCTGACTGTGAGGGAGGGAGTGCAGCTGCATGCACTACAGTGTCTTCCGTAGTAACAGCGTATCCGGTGTGGAATCTGCCAAACTCGTCAGCATATCTTGAACCATCTGTATATAACACCAGACCAGGATTTGGAAGTGGATTTTCGCTGACATTTGATGGAGTAGCTGTCTCTTCAGTCAGGAGTTGGGAACAGTCATGTTGGAGGTAATCCTCATCACTGCCATCCTTCTTGGGGACCGGCAGTAAAGTAGCGGGGTTGATTGTAGTACAGCGATGCAACTTGACATAGTCAGGCAAAAGGAGTGAACACTGCAGCCGCAAGTGTCATTGTACAGTCAAATGTCTTGGCTGTTGGAGTGTCAGTATTGCCGCAATATCATGCAGGGCAAAAATGTGTGTCTCATGTCCAAGAATTATGTCTGCAGTCTTGTCAAGCAACGAGTGAGTGGCGTGAACTGCCCTCATGCAACTTGGTGATGCTCGGGCCACGGGGTCGAGGCGGGCCGAATAATAGCCCACTGGTTGTTGCCTATGGTCATGCGACTGTGTGAGTACAAAAAAAAAAAACAGTACACAGGTAAAGGTGCTTACCTGTCGCGGCCTCCAAACAAATGCACTATCAAGGTGCAGTGAACCCAAGTTAAGATGGCAACTACACAGGTGCAATAATACCGATGAGGCAGCCAGCCTACAATCAGGGATTGGCCACTTGGCACACCAGTGCAGACAAATAAACTGTATGTTGCATGTTCACACAGAAATGCAACCTGTGTACTGTTGTTTTTTTTTCTAGAAGTTAGTGGAGGTTTTTCCTCTTATGGTGTTTTTTGACTCTGTGAGTACCCGTGCTGCGTGTCCTTCATTCTCAGACACATACAAATGGAACGGTCGAGTATAGTCCGGGATGCCCAAGGCAGGGGCGGAAGCAATAAGCCGCTTTAATTCAGAGAAGGCACGATAAAGGCTTTCCATACAAACCGGTGATCTTTCCTTATAGTTCATTATATCATCTTTCAGGGCATTGTAGAAAGGTTGCATTATGTGGGATGCGTCCGGTATCCACTGACGACAATAAGTAAATAGTCCAAGAAAACGCTGGAGTTCAGTCTCATCTTTCGGAAAAGGAAGGGAGCTGACGGCTATTTTTCTTTCTTTTGTGAGGTGTCTGACACCCTGAAGGAGACAGTGACTCAAAAATATCACTTGACCAAGGCAGAACTGAAGTTTCGAGGCCAAAACCCGACAGTTCAGATCTGCCAGATACTTGAGGAGGCTAACAGGGGCAGCAATGGCTTCCTGTTCTGTTCGTGCACACAACAAAAGATCATGCACATACTGAAGCAGCATGACATAGGGGTGATCTAACTGCCAGGGTAAAAGACACTCGCCCATATTTTTTGCAAACTGATTGGGACTGTTTTGGGCCCCTTGTGGCATAACTGTCCACGTCAATTGTCATCCCTGATAAGTGAATACAAACAGAAACTGACAATCTGGGTGTAATGCAATGCTGAAGAAGGCATTGGCACGGTCGATGACTGTAAATCAAGCAGCATCCTGAGGTATCTGGGACAAAAGTGTATGTGGATTAGGCACCACCAGAGTTTCTAGAACAGTAGCTGCATTAACTGCCCGTAGATCTTGTACCAGCCGGTACACAGGGGGTTGGCCGGGTGGGGTCTTTTTCTTAACAGGAAACAAGGGCGTGTTACATGGGGAAACACAGGGTACCAGGGCACCATTATCGAGTAACGTTTGTATTTGCCCCTTGAGGCCCCGCTCCTGATCATGTTTCAAAGGGTATTGATGGACTTTGGGAAAAGGGGGCACTAGGTTTGAGAAACACTTTTACTGGTTCTACAGGCATTTTCCCTATATCATCTGGCCCTTTTAACCAGAGTTTGGGTGGTATCTCTGAGAGATATGGGGTGAGTCGCTGGTCCTCAGGCATTATTGGGGGTGGACCTGGGCCTATCAGGGCCATCATAACTGTGGGAAGGGCGAGTAGGATACAGATCTCCTCATTGTGTTCATCTGCATAAGGGTTATGTAACGTAAGAACCATCTGACCATCATCTTGTAATTGTATTCTGGAGCGGAACTGTGATAATAAGTCTGCCCCCAGTAAATTTACTGGACATGTGGGAGAGATTACGAATTGAGCAGTAACCTCAGGGAAAGGTCCCATAGGGATGGGTTTTGTAAGAGTATGTTTATTGGGTCTGCCATCTACACCGATTAAAACAAGCTCTTGGTCTGAGAATTGAATAGGGATATCCATAGGTATATCTGATGACTTGATTATGGAATTGGCCACCCCAGTGTCTACCATGAACTTAACAAGGGTGTCCCTGACAGGAAGCGTGACAGATGAGCATGCCCCACGTTTGGTGGAGGACATTGTGATGGCAGACGATGGTTGGCCACCCCTTCAGTATGGGCGATTATCAGGATTTTGAGGCTGTCTGTAACTAGAGTATCCCCCAGAGTTCCCAACATTCGGATTGCGATTAGAAGGGGGAATCTGAAGGTAGCATCTGTCAGCAGGAGTGTGACAATCTCTCTGAAAGTGACCGGGTCTGCCACAGCGCCAGCACTGCAAGCAAGAACTGGTACGGCGGGGCTGGGGAGTGGGGTTCCCAGACATAGATTTAAAAGGGATATTGGAGTAGGGAACTGAATTTGTGTAGGGGAGGAGGGCAGGAGCTGGAGTCTGTTATGTGGGCTACTGATAAGAAACGAGCTGCGTCCTTGTAGCTGGGGTGGGGGCTGAGGTTGGAGCAGGAATCGCTGCGGCTACTGGTTTAACCTTTGCCTTTCCTGCTGATGCAGAGCAGGCTAAATTCTTCTGAAAACTTTTTACTATTTTCAATGCATGATCCGGAGTGGAAGTCTCGTGTTATGATCCTAGTGGCTGAGGATCACAAAACGGACTAGCTAAGTATATGAACATAGACACGAGCTCTAGGGAGGTGGTAACTGGACTGACCGTAAACCTGATCCTAACCAACACACTAAAGGCAGCCGGTGAACGTGCCTAAAATCCTGGACGTCTCGACGCAGCCTGAGAAACTATCTACTCCTGGAGGGAAAGTAAGACCTCACTTGCCTCAAGAGAAATCACCCCAAAGATATAGGAAGCCCCCAACAAATAATAACGGTGAGGTAAGGGGAAAACACAAACGTAGAAATGAAAACAGATTCAGCAAATGAGGCCCGCTAATACTAGATAGCAGAAGACAGACAGGGAACTGCAAAATATCCACGCTGAGAATACAAGAACCCTCACACCAACTAACGGTGTGAGGGGAGAAACTCAGCCCCCTAGAGCTACCAGCAAGCAAGGAAATCACATATTTAGCAAGCTGGAAAAGAAACATAAATAAACCAAGAAACAAATGACCACTGATGGTCAAAAAATGAACCAAGCAAAACTTAGCTTCTCTTGAAGAGACTGATAACGAAGGACTGCAGGAGAGCTCCAAAATAGCACTGAAGACATTGACAGCAGGCAACAACTGAGAGTCCAGGTGAACTAAATAGGAACCAGATAACATAACGAGACAGCTGATCAGCCTCAGACCTGCAGAATGACCCAAAGAACCACCAGAGGGAGCCCAAAGACAGCACTCACACAGTACCAGTTGTGACCACAAGAGGGAGTCCAAAAACAGAGTTCACAACAGTACCCCCCCCTTGAGGAGGGGTCACCGAACCCTCATCAAAACCCCCAGGGCGATCAGGGTGAGCCACATGGAAGGCATGAACCAAATCGGCCACATGAACATCAGAGGCGACAACCCAGGAATTATCCTCCTGACCATAGCCCTTCCACTTAACCAAATACTGAAGCCTCCGTCTAGAAATACGAGAATCCAAGATCTTCTCCACCACGTACTCCAATTCGCCCTCAACCAGCACCGGAGCAGGGGGTTCAACAGAAGGAACCACAGGCACCACATACCTCCGCAACAAAGACCTATGGAACACGTTATGAATGGCAAACGACGCTGGGAGGTCCAAACGAAATGACACCGGGTTAAGGATTTCCAAAATCTTATAAGGACCGATGAAGCGAGGCTTGAATTTAGGAGAGGAAACCTTCATAGGAACATACCGAGAAGACAGCCATACCAAATCCCCAACAAGAAGTCGGGGACCCACACCGCGACGGCGGTTGGCAAAGCGCTGAGCCTTCCCCTGTGACAACTTCAAATTGTCCACCACATGGTTCCAAATCTGTTGCAACCTATCCACCACAGAATCCACCCCAGGACAGTCAGAAGGCTCAACCTGACCCGAGGAAAAACGAGGATGAAAACCAGAATTGCCGAAAAAAGGCGAAACCAAAGTAGCAGAACTAGCCCGATTATTAAGGGCAAACTCGGCCAATGGCAAAAAAGTCACCCAATCATCCTGATCAACAAAAACAAAACATCTTAAATAAGTTTCCAAGGTCTGATTAGTTCGCTCGGTTTGGCCATTCGTCTGAGGATGAAAGGCCAACGAAAAAGACAAATCAATGCCCATCTTAGCACAAAAGATCCGCCAAAATCTGGACACAAACTGGGATCCTCTGCCAGACACAATATTTTCAGGGATGCCGTGCAAGCGAACCACATTCTGAAAAAATAGAGGAACCAAATCGGAGGAGGAAGGCAACTTAGGCAAGGGCACCAAATGGACCATTTTGGAAAAACGATCACACACCACCCAGATGACAGACATTCTCTGAGAGACTGGAAGATCCGAAATAAAATCCATGGAAATGTGCGTCCAAGGCCTCTTCGGGACAGGCAAAGGCAAAAGCAAACCGCTGGCACGAGAACAGCAAGGCTTAGCCCGAGCACAAATCCCACAGGACTGCACAAAGGAACGCACATCCCGCGACAAGGAAGGCCACCAGAAGGACCTAGCCACCAAATCTCTGGTACCAAAAATCCCAGGATGGCCTGCCAACACCGAAGAATGAACCTCGGAAATAACTCTGCTGGTCCATCTATCTGGGACAAACAGTCTCTCTGGTGGGCAACGGTCAGGTCTATCCGCCTGAAATTTCTGCAGCACTCGTCGTAAATCTGGGGAAATGGCAGACAAAATCACTCCCTCTCTGAGGATATCAGCCGGCTCTGAAACTCCCGGAGAGTCAGGCACAAAACTCCTAAAAAGAGCATCAGCCTTCACGTTCTTCGAACCAGGCAGGTACGAGACCACAAAATCGAAACGGGAGAAAAACAACGACCAACGAGCCTGTCTAGGATTCAGCTGCTTGGCAGACTCGAGATAAATAAGATTTTTGTGATCAGTTAAGACCACTACACGATGCTTAGCTCCCTCGAGCCAATGTCCCCACTCCTCAAATGCCCACTTCATAGCCAACAACTCCCGATTACCAACATCATAATTCCGCTCGGCAGGCGAAAACTTTCTTGAAAAGAAAGCACAAGGCTTCATCACAGAGCCATCAGAGCTTCTCTGCGACAAAACAGCCCCTGCTCCAATCTCAGAAGCATCAACCTCGACCTGAAAAGGAAGAGAGACATCAGGCTGACACAAAACTGGAGCCGCAGAAAACCGGCGCTTCAGCTTCCGAAAGGCTTCCACAGCCGCAGGAGACCAATTAGTCACATCAGAACCCTTCTTGGTCAAATCTGTCAAGGGTTTAACCACGCCAGAAAAATTAGCAATGAAGCGACGGTAAAAATTAGCAAAACCCAAGAACTTCTGAAGACTCTTAACAGATGTAGGCTGAGTCCAGTCATGAATAGCCTGGACCTTGACTGGGTCCATCTCAATAGTAGAAGGAGAAAAAATATAACCCAAAAAGGAAACCTTCTGTACTCCAAAGAGACATTTTGAGCCCTTCACAAATAAGGCATTAGCACGCAGGACCTGAAATACCATCCTGACCTGCTTCACATGGGACTCCCAGTCCTCAGAAAAGACCAAAATGTCATCCAGATACACAATCATGAATTTATCCAGATATTCTCGGAAGATGTCATGCATGAAGGACTGGAACACAGAAGGAGCATTAGAGAGTCCAAAAGGCATCACCAAGTACTCAAAATGGCCTTCAGGCGTATTAAATGCTGTTTTCCATTCATCCCCCTGCTTAATGCGCACAAGGTTATACGCACCACGAAGATCTATCTTGGTGAACCAACTGTACCCCTTAATCCGAGCAAACAGATCAGACAACAATGGCAAAGGATACTGAAATTTGATCGTGATTTTATTTAGAAGACGATAATCTATACAAGGTCTCAGAGACCCATCCTTCTTGGCCACAAAAAAGAATCCTGCACCAAGAGGGGAGGAGGACGGGTGAATATGTCCCTTTTCCAAAGACTCCTTTATATAGCTCCGCATTGCGGCATGTTCTGGTACAGACAAATTAAAAAGTCGTCCCTTAGGGAACTTACTACCAGGAATCAAATTTATAGCACAATCACAATCCCTGTGAGGAGGCAGGGCACCGGATCTGGGCTCATCAAATACATCCTGGTAGTCCGACAAAAACTCAGGGACCTCAGAAGGAGTGGAAGAAGCAATTGATACCAAAGGAGCATCGCCATGAATCCCCTGGCAACCCCAACTTGACACAGACATAGCTTTCCAATCCAGAACTGGATTATGGGCCTGCAGCCATGGCAGACCCAACACGACAACATCATGCAAATTATGCAGCACAAGAAAGCGAATCACCTCCTGATGCACAGGAGTCATGCACATGGTCACTTGAGTCCAATATTGAGGCTTATTCTCAGCCAATGGTGTAGCATCAATTCCCCTCAGTGGAATAGGGAATTCCAAAGGCTCCAGGACAAAACCACAGCGCCTGGCAAACGACAAATCCATCAGATTCAGGGCAGCACCTGAATCCACAAAAGCCATAACAGAGTAGGACGACAAAGAACAAATTAAAGTAACAGACAAAATGAATTTAGGCTGTATAGTACCAATGGTGACAGGTTTAGCGATTTTTTTAACGCGCTTAGAGCATGCTGAGATAACATGAGTTGAATCACCACAGTAAAAGCACAACCCATTTTGATGTCTATCATTTTGTCGCTCAATTCTGGTCAGAACTCGGTCACATTGCATAGACTCAGGTCTCTGTTCAGAAAACACCGCCAGATGGTGCGCAGATGTGCGCTCCCGCAAACGCCGATCAATCTGAATGGCCATTGAGTCATTCAGACTTGCAGGCGTGGGGAACCCCACCATAACATTCTTAATGGCTTCAGAAAGACCTTCTCTGAAATTTGCAGCCAGAGCACACTCATTCCATTGAGTAAGCACCGACCATTTCCGAAATTTTTGACAATACACCTCAGCTTCATCCTGGCCCTGAGAAAGAGCCAGCAAGGCCTTTTCTGCCTGGTTCTCAAGATTAGGTTCCTCATAAAGCAGTCCAAGCACCAGAAAAAACGCATCCACATTTAGCAATGCAGGATCTCCTGGCACCAGAGAGAAGGCCCAATCTTGAGGGTCGCCACGTAACAAGGAGATAACAATTTTAACTTGCTGAACGGAATCACCAGAAGAACGAGGTCTCAAAGATAGAAATAATTTACAATTATTCTTAAAATTCAGGAATCTAGATCTATCTCCAGAAAACAACTCAGGAATAGGTATTTTTGGCTCTGACATAGGGCTATGAACAACAAAATCCTGAATGCTTTGCACCCTTGCAGCAAGATGATCCACACTAGAAGTCAGACTCTGAATATCCATGTCTGCAGCTGAACACAAAACCACCCAGAGATTAAGGGGATGAGAGAAGCTGGACAGAATGCAGCAAAGATAGAGAGGAAAAAAAAAAATTGTACTCAGGGCTTCTCTTATCCCACTTCTGCGATGCATTAAACACTTTATGGCCTGCTGTACTGTTATGATCCTAGTGGCTGAGGATCACAAAACGGACTAGCTAAGTATATGAACATAGACACGAGCCCTAGGGAGATGGTAACTGGACTGACCGCAAACCTGATCCTAACCAACACACTAAAGGCAGCCGGTGAACGTGCCTAAAATCCTGGACGTCTCAACGCAGCCTGAGAAACTATCTACTCCTGGAGGGAAAGTAAGACCTCACTTGCCTCAAGAGAAATCACCCCAAAGATATAGGAAGCCCCCAACAAATAATAACGGTGAGGTAAGGGGAAAACACAAACGTAGAAATGAAAACAGATTCAGCAAATGAGGCCCGCTAATACTAGATAGCAGAAGACAGACTGGGAACTGTGCGGTCAGTAAAAAACCCTATGCAAAATATCCACGCTGAGAATACAAGAACCCTCACACCAACTAATGGTGTGAGGGGAGAAACTCAGCCCCCTAGAGCTACCAGCAAGCAAGGAAATCACATATTTAGCAAGCTGGAAAAGAAACATAAATAAACCAAGAAACAAATGACCACTGATGGTCAAAAATTAACCAAGCAAAACTTAGCTTCTCTTGAAGAGACTGATAACGAAGGACTGCAGGAAAGCTCCAAAATAGCACTGAAGACATTGACAGCAGGCAACAACTGAGAGTCCAGGTGAACTAAATAGGAACCAGCTAACAGATAACGAGACAGCTGATCAGCCTCAGACCTGCAGAATGACCCAAAGAACCACCAGAGGGAGCCCAAAGACAGCACTCACACAGTACCAGTTGTGACCACAAGAGGGAGTCCAAAAACAGAGTTCACAACAGTCTCGATATCAGATCTAACTGACATTATTGCCTCTTTCAATTCAGATTTAAGGCCGGACATTAAAGCTGCCACAAAAAGGTGTGAATGGGCTTTATTATACAATGAGAATCCCAGATCTTTAAATACTACTATAAGACACCCATAGAACTTCTCGGCAGTCCAGGATATATTGGTGCCTTGGGGTTAAGGGGCATAGTGCTTTCAGTCAGGAGAAGAGGCTTAATTTCCTGGGGAGGGATCATATTATCTAGTAGGGAGACCCCCTGTCCCAAATCATCATTTTTAATTGTTTGTCTCTCTGGCACATTAATCTCAGTTAGGGTTGAGCGAAACGGGTCGATCATTTTCAAAAGTCGCCGACTTTTGGCTAAGTCGGCGTCTCATGAAACCCGATCCGACCCCTGTGCTTGTCGGCCATGCGGTACGCGACTTTCGCGCCAAAGTCGCGTTTCAATGACGCGAAAAGCGCCATTTCTCAGCCAATGAAGGTGAACGCAGAGTGTGGGCAGCGTGATGACATAGATCCTGGTCCCCACCATCTTAGAGAAGGGCATTGCAGTGATTGGCTTGCTGTCTGCGGCGTCACAGGGGCTATAAAGGGGCGTTCCCGCCGACCGCCATCTTACTGCTGCTGATCTGAGCTTAGGGAGAGGTTGCTGCCGCTTCGTCAGAAGCAGGGAGAGCGTTAGGCAGGGTCCACTAACCACCAAACCGCTTGTGCTGTAGCGATTTCCACTGTCCAACACCACCTTCGGTGTGCAGGAACAGTGGAAGCTATTTTTTTTTTTTTTTTCCTCAGCGCTGTAGCTCATTGGGCTGCCCTAGAAGGCTCCGTGATAGCTGTATTGCTGTGTGTACGCCACTGTGGAAACCAACTGCTTTTTTCAAAGCACATATCCTCTTGTTCCTTTCTGCACAGCTATCTTTTTTGTTTGTCCACACTTTTTATTTAATTTGTGCATCAGTCCACTCCTATTGCTGCCTGCCATACCTGGCTTAGATTACTGCAGGGAGATAGTAATTGTAGGACAGTCCCTGTTGTTTTTTTTTTTTTTTTTTTTTTTTGTGGGAGATTAAGATTGGCATTTCTGCTACAGTGCCATCCCTGTGTGTGCCATCTCTCACTGAGTGGGCCATAGAAAGCCTATTTATTTTTTCCGTGATTTGTGTTCTAAATTCTACCTCAACACAAAAACACTACATCAATCAGTGGTAGAAAAATATTGGCCTCAGTCAGGGCTTGTGTGCCACTGCTGTGTGTGCTATCTCTCATTCAGTGGGCTATAGAAAGCCTATTTATTTATTTATTTTTTTTCTTATTATTTGGTTTCTAAAGTCTCCCTGAAAAAAAAAAAAAAAAAAAAAACAGTGGGAGAGTAATATTGCCCTTTCAGCTTGTGTGCCAGTCTTGACTCCTGGGTGTGCCACCTCTCTCTCATTCAGTGGGCCATAGAAAGCCTATTTATTTTTTTGGTTTTTTTAATATTATTTGGTTTCTAAAGTCTCCCTGAAAATAAAAAAAAAAAAACTTAAAAAAACAGTGGGAGAGTAATATTGCCCTTTCAGCTTGTGTGCCAGTCTTGACTCCTGGGTGTGCCACCTCTCTCATTCAGTGGGCCATAGAAAGTCTATTTATTTTTTTTTTTAAATATTATTGGGATTCTAAAGTCTCCCTTAAAAAACAAAAAATACATAAAAAAACAGTGGGAGAGTAATATTGCCCTTTCAGCTTGTGTGCCAGTCTTGACTCCTGGGTGTGCCACCTCTCTCATTCAGTGGGCCATAGAAAGCATTTTTTTTTTTCCTTGATTTGTGTTCTAAAATCTACCTCAACACAAAAACACTACATCAATCAGTGGGAGAAAAATATTGGCCTCAGTCAGGGCTTGTGTGCCACTGCTGTGTGTGCTATCTCTCATTCAGTGGGCTATAGAAAGCCTATTTATTTATTTATTTTTTTTCTTATTATTTGGTTTCTAAAGTCTCCCTGAAAAAAAAAAAAAAAAAAAAAACAGTGGGAGAGTAATATTGCCCTTTCAGCTTGTGTGCCAGTCTTGACTCCTGGGTGTGCCACCTCTCTCTCATTCAGTGGGCCATAGAAAGCCTATTTATTTTTTTGGTTTTTTTAATATTATTTGGTTTCTAAAGTCTCCCTGAAAAAAATAAATAAATAAATTAGGTGGGAGATTAATATTGACATTAGTGCTTGAGTGACAGTCCTGCGTGTGTGTCATCTCTGTGATTTTGTGCCACAGAAAACAGAGTGTGTAACATTGTGCCTGATTTTCCTTGTGGTCTCACCAACCTGTTAAGGGATATTGAAATCATACTGAAGTTATAGCTCACCGTGTAAGTTGTTTGACAGCAACAAATAAAGTTACTTTGGTTAAGATTTTAAAACAATGAGGAAGTCTGGTGCAAGAGGTCGTCGTGGGCGTTCATTGTCAGCTGGTAATGATGGTAGTGGTAGTGGAGCATCAGGTGGTCGTGGGGATAAAAATATTCCACCTAAGTCTGGAGCTGTGGAGCCAGTTTCGTCGTCAGGCTACACAAGGCCTCGAACGCTCTCTTTTCTGGGAGTAGGAAAACCGCTTTTAAAGGCGGAGCAGCAACAGCAAGTTTTGGCTTACATTGCAGACTCAGCCTCTAGCTCTTTTGCCTCCTCTTCCGAAACTGGTAAATGTAAAAGCAGCGCGTCGCTTGTGGATGTTCACGGTCAGGGACAAGTCGCTTCCTTGTCCTCCTCAGCAAAAACTACAACAAGAGAGAAGGATGCAGCAGGCGACACACCGGGTCACTCCATGGAGCTCTTTACACATACCGTCCCTGGCTTAGAAAGTGAAACATTTAACAGGCCATGCCCATTACAAGTATATTCTGACATGGAGTGCACTGATGCACAGCCACAGCCAGAGTACTATGCTGCTCCTTTGACTCAGACCACCACATTGCCCTCTCAGGGTACAGATCCACAATCAGACCCTGATGAGACTATGTTGCCCCGCCACGAACGCTATACCACCGACCGACACAGTGACACAGACGAAGTTGCACACGAGCTCGAAGAGGAGGTAATAGATGACCCAGTTATTGACCCCGATTGGCAGCCATTGGGGGAACAGGGTGCAGGCGGCAGTAGTTCAGAAGCGGAGGTGGAGGAGCGGCCGCAGCAGGCATCAACATCGCAACAGGTTCCATCTGCCGGGCCCGTATCTGGCCCAAAACGCGTGTCAAAGCCAAAACCTGTTGGAGGACAGCGTGGCCATCCGGTTAAAGCTCAGTCTGCAATCCCTGAAAAGGGATCCGAGTCTAGGAAGAGTGCAGTCTGGCATTTTTTTAAACAACATCCAACTGATCAGCGCAAAGTCATCTGTCAAAAATGTTCAACTAGCTTAAGCAGAGGTCAGAATCTGAAAAGTCTAAATACTAGTTGCATGCATAGACACTTAACCACCATGCATTTTCAAGCCTGGACTAACTACCAAACGTCCCTTAAGGTTGTAGCACCCTCGGCCAATGAAGCTAGTCAGCAACGCAACATCCCTTCCGTCACTGTAAGGCCACCATTTTCCGCACCACCGGCAGTATCTGTGCAGGTTTCTTTGCCAGCCAAAAGCAGTCAGGGTCAGGGAACCACCAGTTTTGTAGGAGGAAATATTGCATCTAGGGCACCGGCGGAAACAATACCGTCTCCAACCGTCTCTCAGTCTGCCATGTACACCGGCACACCCGAAAGTTCCACGATCTCCAGCTCTCCAGTCCAGCTCACCCTACATGAGACTCTGGTTAGAAAAAGGAAGTACTTATCCTCGCATCCGCGTACACAGGGTTTTAACGCCCACATAGCTAGACTAATCTCGTTAGAGATGATGCCCTACCGGTTAGTTGAAAGCGAAGCTTTCAAAGCCCTGATGGAGTACGCTGAACCACGATACGAGCTACCCAGTCGACACTTTTTTTCCAGAAAAGCCATCCCAGCCCTGCACCAGCATGTTAAACAGCGCATCGTCCATGCACTCAGGCAATCTGTGAGTACAAAGGTGCACCTGACTACAGATGCATGGACCAGTAGGCATGGCCAGGGACGTTATGTGTCCATCACGGCACACTGGGTGAATGTGGTGGATGCAGGGTCCACAGGCGACATCAATTTAGGGACAGTTGTGCCTAGCCCACGGTCTAGGAAACAGTTGGCTGTAGGCGTTCGCACCCCCTCCTCCTCCTCCTCCTCGTCCTCCTGCAGAAGCTACAGCTCTTCCACAGAACGCAGTCTGCCAACCACTCCATCGGCAGATGACACTGTTGCACACCAGTTGTCCCATTATGGGCCAGCTACTGCCAAGCGTCAGCAGGCTGTATTGGCTATGAAGTGTTTGGGCGACAACAGACACACCGCGGAAGTTCTATCCGAGTTCTTGCAACAAGAAACGCAGTCGTGGCTGGGCACAGTAGATCTTGAGGCAGGCAAGGTAGTGAGTGATAACGGAAGGAATTTCATGGCTGCCATCTCCCTTTCCCAACTGAAACACATTCCTTGCCTGGCTCACACCTTAAACCTGGTGGTGCAGTGCTTATTGAAAACTTATCCTGGGTTCTCCGACCTGCTCCTCAAAGTGCGTGCACTTTGCTCACATATCCGACGTTCGCCTGTACACGCCAGCCGTATGCAGACCTATCAGCGGTCTTTGAACCTTCCCCAGCATCGCCTAATCATAGACGTTGCAACAAGGTGGAACTCAACACTGCACATGCTTCAGAGACTGTGCGAACAGAGGCGTGCTGTTATTTATTTGTGGGAGGATACACGGGCAGGCAGTAGGATGGCAGACATGGAGTTGTCAGGTGTGCAGTGGTCTAAGATACAAGACATGTGTCAAGTCCTTCAGTGTTTTGAGGAATGCACACGGCTGGTTAGTGCAGACAACGCCGTAATAAGCATGAGCATCCCCCTAATGCGTCTGCTGATGCAAAGTTTGACGCACATAAAGGAGCAGGCGTCTGCACCAGAGGAAGAGGAAAGCCTTGATGACAGTCAGCCATTGTCTGGTCAGGGCAGTGTACAGGACGAGGTAGCGGGCGAAGAGGAGGTGGAGGACGAGGAGGATGATGGGGATGAGTATATTTTTAATGCCGAACCTTTCCCGGGGGCACAGGAAATTGGTTGCGTGTCACGGCCGGGTTCTGGTTTTTTGAGGGACACAAGTGACGTAGATTTGCCTGCAACTGCCCCTCAACCAATCACAACCGGAGATTTGACAACTGGAACTTTGGCCCACATGGCGGATTATGCCTTACGTATCCTAAAAAGGGACACACGCATTACGAAAATGATGAACGATGACGATTACTGGTTGGCCTGCCTCCTTGATCCACGCTATAAAGGCAAATTGCAAAATATTATGCCACATGAGAACTTGGAACTAATATTAGCAACCAAACAATCAACTCTTGTTGACCGTTTGCTTCAGGCATTCCCAGCACACAGCGCACGTGATCGTTCTCACACGAGCTCCAGGGGGCAGCAGACTAGGAGTGTTAGGGGTGCACACATCAGAAGTGGCGTTGGACAGAGGGGTTTTCTGACCAGGTTGTGGAGTGATTTTGCTATGACCGCAGACAGGACAGGTACTGCTGCATCAATTGAAAGTGACAGGAGACAACATTTGTCCAGTATGGTTACTAACTATTTTTCATCCCTTATCGATGTTCTCCCTCAACCGTCATTCCCATTTGATTACTGGGCCTCCAAATTAGACACCTGGCCAGAATTGGCAGAATATGCATTGCAGGAGCTTGCTTGCCCGGCAGCAAGTGTCCTATCAGAAAGAGTATTCAGTGCTGCAGGTTCAATATTAACCGAAAAAAGGACTCGTCTGGCTACCCAAAATGTTGACGATCTAACATTCATTAAAATGAACCACAACTGGATTTCGAAATCTTTTGCCCCACCTTGCCCGGCCGACACCTAGCTTTCCTATGAAAGGCTCTTGCCTGTGAATTACTTTTCTAATGTCTAATTTGCTGCAGCTGATTGTACAGCATACGACATGTTTACACCTCCCTAAATGGCCAAACTCCCCACACGGGGCCGTGGTATCGCGACTTGGCGCAAGCACCCGTGAGACTGCTGTTTGTCTGAAGAGGTGGGTGTGCTCGCTTTTGGTTGACGGCATTGCTACTGGGTCCCTCATAGTACAATGTAGTGTCTCTGGCGGTGGTGGTGCGCACCCAACGTCAGACACACCGTTGTAACATGAGGGGCCCTGGGGCGGTCCCGCCGGCCTCTAGAGAGTTCCCCCCGTACCCCAGCTCAAAATGTGCTCTACCACATGCAAAATTATGTCGCACAGCTCCACCAATCTTTAGTCTATTCGCTGACATCATTCAATGTCTGGCACTGACAATACAAATTTGTAGACATCTATGATGCAACTTAAAGTAGTCTGTGTCTGTGTCCTATATTGGCACCATTAAATAGTTACTGCCAAATTACTATGTCAGAAACTCAGCAGATGAGCCCACCCCTGTACCTAAGTATGCCACCTTTTTTTTTGTTTTGGTTGTTTTGCGAGACATTAACATCTATTTATATTTTGGGAGTACTGGGACAGACACTCCTTGCACTACTCCTCCACTCACCACCAAGCTGCCCGTGTATCCATGTAACCGCTGTAAAACTGCCATGAGCCTATTGTTTGTTATTTTAGGCCTTTGAAGCCTGTCTGCGGTCCCTCCTTCCACTAGTCCTCCACTGACCAGACCACTGCTGCCCGTGTACCCCTGGAACCAATTATAAAGTGCCTACAGCCAGCCCATTTTTTTATGTTAGGCCTTTGAAGCCTGTCTGCGGTCCCTCCTTCCACTAGTCCTCCACTGACCAGACCACTGCTGCCCGTGTACCCCTGGAACCAATTATAAAGTGCCTACAGCCAGCCCATTTTTTATGTTAGGCCTTTGAAGCCTGTCTGCGGTCCCTCCTTCCACTAGTCCTCCACTGGCCAGACCACTGCTGCCCGTGTACCCCTGGAACCAATTATAAAGTGCCTACAGCCAGCCCATTTTTTTATGTTAGGCCTTTGAAGCCTGTCTGCGGTCCCTCCTTCCACTAGTCCTCCACTGACCAGACCACTGCTGCCCGTGTACCCCTGGAACCAATTATAAAGTGCCTACAGCCAGCCCATTTTTTTATGTTAGGCCTTTGAAGCCTGTCTGCGGTCCCTCCTTCCACTAGTCCTCCACTGGCCAGACCACTGCTGCCCGTGTACCCCTGGAACCAATTATAAAGTGCCTACAGCCAGCCCATTTTCTTATGTTAGGCCTTTGAAGCCTGTCTGCGGTCCCTACTTTAAATACTCCTCCACTGACCACCAAGCTGCCTGCCCGTGTATCCATGTAACCGCTGTAAAACTGCCATGAGCCTATTGTTTGTTATGTTAGGCCTTTGACAGCCTGTCTGCGGTCCCTACTTTAAATACTCCTCCACTCACCACCAAGCTGCCTGCCCGTGTATCCATGTAACCGCTGTAAAACTGCCATAAGCCTATTGTTTGTTATTTTAGGCCTTTGATAGCCTGTCTGCGGTCCCTACTTTAAATACTCCTCCACTCACCACCACCAAGCTGCCTGCCCGTGTATCCATGTAACCGCTGTAAAGCTGCCATGAGCCTATTGTTTGTTATTTTAGGCCTTTGATAGCCTGTCTGCGGTCCCTACTTTAAATACTCCTCCACTGACCACCAAGCTGCCTGCCCGTGTATCCATGTAACCGCTGTAAAACTGCCATGAGCCTATTGTTTGTTATTTTAGGCCTTTGATAGCCTGTCTGCGGTCCCTACTTTAAATACTCCTCCACTCACCACCAAGCTGCCTGTGTATCCATGTAACCGCTGTAAAGCTGCCATGAGCCTATTGTTTGTTATTTTAGGCCTTTGATAGCCTGTCTGCGGTCCCTACTTTAAATACTCCTCCACTCACCACCAAGCTGCCCGTGTATCCATGTAACCGCTGTAAAACTGCCATGAGCCTATTGTTTGTTATTTTAGGCCTTTGATAGCCTGTCTGCGGTCCCTACTTTAAATACTCCTCCACTGACCACCAAGCTGCCTGTGTATCCATGTAACCGCTGTAAAGCTGCCATGAGCCTATTGTTTGTTATTTTAGGCCTTTGATAGCCTGTCTGCGGTCCCTACTTTAAATACTCCTCCACTGACCACCAAGCTGCCTGCCCGTGTATCCATGTAACCGCTGTAAAACTGCCATGAGCCTATTGTTTGTTATTTTAGGCCTTTGATAGCCTGTCTGCGGTCCCTACTTTAAATACTCCTCCACTGACCACCAAGCTGCCTGCCCGTGTATCCATGTAACCGCTGTAAAACTGCCATAAGCCTATTGTTTGTTATTTTAGGCCTTTGATAGCCTGTCTGCGGTCCCTACTTTAAATACTCCTCCACTGACCACCAAGCTGCCTGCCCGTGTATCCATGTAACCGCTGTAAAGCTGCCATGAGCCTATTGTTTGTTATTTTAGGCCTTTGATAGCCTGTCTGCGGTCCCTACTTTAAATACTCCTCCACTGACCACCAAGCTGCCTGCCCGTGTATCCATGTAACCGCTGTAAAACTGCCATGAGCCTATTGTTTGTTATTTTAGGCCTTTGATAGCCTGTCTGCGGTCCCTACTTTAAATACTCCTCCACTCACCACCAAGCTGCCTGTGTATCCATGTAACCGCTGTAAAGCTGCCATGAGCCTATTGTTTGTTATTTTAGGCCTTTGATAGCCTGTCTGCGGTCCCTACTTTAAATACTCCTCCACTCACCACCAAGCTGCCCGTGTATCCATGTAACCGCTGTAAAACTGCCATGAGCCTATTGTTTGTTATTTTAGGCCTTTGATAGCCTGTCTGCGGTCCCTACTTTAAATACTCCTCCACTCACCACCAAGCTGCCCGTGTATCCATGTAACCGCTGTAAAACTGCCATGAGCCTATTGTTTGTTATTTTAGGCCTTCGAAGCCTGTCTGCGGTCCCTCCTTCCACTAGGCCTCCACTGACCAGACCACTGCTGCCCGTGTACCCCTGGAACCAATAATAAAGTGCCTACAGCCAGCCCATTTTATTATGTTAGGCCTTTGAAGCCTGTCTGCGGTCCCTCCTTCCACTAGGCCTCCACTGACCAGACCACTGCTGCCTGTGTACCCCTGGAACCAATAATAAAGTGCCTACCGCCAGCCCATTTTATTATGTTAGGCCTTCGAAGCCTGTCTAAGGTCCCTCCTTCCACTAGGCCTCCACTCGCCTGACCACTGCTGCCCGTGTACCCCTGGAACCAATAATAAAGTGCCTAGAGCCTATTTTTTTATTTAATTTAATATTAATAAAGCCAGGATATACCACGCTATGAGCTACCCAGTTGACAATTCTTTTGCGAGAAAAGCCATCCCACCCCTCCACCTGCATGTTAAAGACCGCATTGTCCTTGCATTCTGTCAATTTGTCAGTCCAAAGGTATACCTGACAACAGACACATGGACCTGTAGGCCTGGCCACGGAAGGTTACGTGTCCTTTGTGGCTAAATGGGTTAATGTATTGGATGCATGGTCCACACAGGGGACAGCCTGCAAAGTCTGTCTGCAGTCCCTAATTCAAGTTGTCCTCAACTGAATAAAGCTGAGCTTCTACCTTGTGGCTCTGATTAACTGCTGTTTTTAAAAAAATTGGCTGTTCCGGCCTACTAAAGGTGAATGTCTGCCCCTGCCTGGTGTTGTCCTCAACTGAATAAAGCTGAGCTTCAACCTTCTGTTCCAAATTACCATTTTTAAAAAAGCAATTGGCTGTTCCGGCCTACTAAAGGTGTCTGTCTGCCCCTGCCTGGTGTTGTCCTCAACTGAATAAAGCTGAGCTTCAACCTTCTGTTCCAAATTACCATTTTTAAAAAAGCAATTGGCTGTTCCGGCCTACTAAAGGTGTCTGTCTGCCCCTGCCTGGTGTTGTCCTCAACTGAATAAAGCTGAGCTTCTACCTTCTGTTCCAAATTACCATTTTTAAAAATGCAATTGGCTGTTCCGGCCTACTAAAGGTGTCTGTCTGCCCCTGCCTGGTGTTGTCCTCAACTGAATAAAGCTGAGCTTCTACCTTCTGCCTCTTACTAACTGCTGTTTTTTTAAAAAATTGGCTGTTCCGGCCTACTAAAGGTGTCTGTCTGCCCCTGCCTGGTGTTGTCCTCAACTGAATAAAGCTGAGCTTCAACCTTCTGTTCCAAATTACCATTTTTAAAAAAGCAATTGGCTGTTCCGGCCTACTAAAGGTGTCTGTCTGCCCCTGCCTGGTGTTGTCCTCAACTGAATAAAGCTGAGCTTCTACCTTCTGCCTTTTACTAACTGCTGTTTTTTTAAAAAATTGGCTGTTCCGGCCTACTAAAGGTGTCTGTCTGCCCCTGCCTGGTGTTGTCCTCAACTGAATAAAGCTGAGCTTCAACCTTCTGTTCCAAATTACCATTTTTAAAAATGCAATTGGCTGTTCCGGCCTACTAAAGGTGAATGTCTGCCCCTGCCTGGTGTTGTCCTCAACTGAATAAAGCTGAGCTTCAACCTTCTGTTCCAAATTACCATTTTTAAAAAAGCAATTGGCTGTTCCGGCCTACTAAAGGTGTCTGTCTGCCCCTGCCTGGTGTTGTCCTCAACTGAATAAAGCTGAGCTTCAACCTTCTGTTCCAAATTACCATTTTTAAAAAAGCAATTGGCTGTTCCGGCCTACTAAAGGTGTCTGTCTGCCCCTGCCTGGTGTTGTCCTCAACTGAATAAAGCTGAGCTTCTACCTTCTGTTCCAAATTACCATTTTTAAAAATGCAATTGGCTGTTCCGGCCTACTAAAGGTGTCTGTCTGCCCCTGCCTGGTGTTGTCCTCAACTGAATAAAGCTGAGCTTCTACCTTCTGCCTCTTACTAACTGCTGTTTTTTTAAAAAATTGGCTGTTCCGGCCTACTAAAGGTGTCTGTCTGCCCCTGCCTGGTGTTGTCCTCAACTGAATAAAGCTGAGCTTCAACCTTCTGTTCCAAATTACCATTTTTAAAAAAGCAATTGGCTGTTCCGGCCTACTAAAGGTGTCTGTCTGCCCCTGCCTGGTGTTGTCCTCAACTGAATAAAGCTGAGCTTCTACCTTCTGTTCCAAATTACCATTTTTAAAAATGCAATTGGCTGTTCCGGCCTACTAAAGGTGTCTGTCTGCCCCTGCCTGGTGTTGTCCTCAACTGAATAAAGCTGAGCTTCTACCTTCTGTTCCAAATTACCATTTTTAAAAATGCAATTGGCTGTTCCGGCCTACTAAAGGTGTCTGTCTGCCCCTGCCTGGTGTTGTCCTCAACTGAATAAAGCTGAGCTTCTACCTTCTGCCTCTTACTAACTGCTGTTTTTTTAAAAAATTGGCTGTTCCGGCCTACTAAAGGTGTCTGTCTGCCCCTGCCTGGTGTTGTCCTCAACTGAATAAAGCTGAGCTTCAACCTTCTGTTCCAAATTACCATTTTTAAAAAAGCAATTGGCTGTTCCGGCCTACTAAAGGTGTCTGTCTGCCCCTGCCTGGTGTTGTCCTCAACTGAATAAAGCTGAGCTTCTACCTTCTGTTCCAAATTACCATTTTTAAAAATGCAATTGGCTGTTCCGGCCTACTAAAGGTGTCTGTCTGCCCCTGCCTGGTGTTGTCCTCAACTGAACAAAGCTGAGCTTCCACATTCTGGCTTTCGCCCTATACTATCAGATATTAAACTGCATTTGGCCTACTAGTGTGGTTATGCCCTTGAAACAGTGTCTGCTGCTCTTGGGTTTGCTACTCCACTGAACAAAGCAATGCCGCCTGTTTAGTCCTGTTACCAATTTTGAACTGCATTTAGCCTACTTTATTCTTTGGCCCTATATCTGTTTCCTCCTCATCCTGCCCATTGCCCAGCCACTGCTAGATGAGTCTGCTGGTACATTGACCTAGACCACTACATTCCCCTTATACTCTACACAGCCAGAATCTGACCCTGCTGAAAGTAAGGTTCCCCTTCCCGCATGTTATACCACCTTACACAGGGACAGAGAGGAAGGTGCAGATGAAAGTGCAGGTTCCTTCATCAGGTGGGGGGGCATACTCGTTGGCGACGTCACTGGCACAGGGCCCCTCAGAGTACGCAAAAGTGTCGCTGCTGGTGGGAGGCGCCCCCGCCATGCAAACACACATCGCTGTACTTTGAGGGGCCCTGTGCCAGTGCCAATGCGAACGAGTGGGCCCCCCCTGCTTGCTCAGGATCACAGCACTTGCAACGTTGAAATACTTACCTTTCCCTGCAACACCGCCGTGACGTAGTCCGCATTTCCTGGGCCCACGAAAAACTTGAGCCGGCCCTACTCCCCCCACAACTTTTGCCAAATGACCCCCAATTCCCTATGCCCAACTATTATTATAAAGTTAATTAAGATTGACAAGCTTCAGAAACAAGAATGGATGTTTTTGGCATTAAAATGGGCACTGTAGGTGTTTTCCTGGCCTCCACTCACTGCCGACTATGCTTCCCCATTGACTTGCATTGGGTTTCGTGTTTCGGTCGATCCCCGACTTTTAGCGATAATCGGCCGACTGCACTCGACTCGACTCTGGACAAAATCGGGTTTCACAAAACCCGACTCGATCTTAAAAAAATGAAAGTCGCTCAACTCTAATCTCAGTCACTTCCTCAATTTCTTCCTGCACCACAAAACATCCAGTCACTTAATCATAGTAGTATACAGCTTTCCTTTTTCAACGTAACAATAACAGAAACAATCAGAACTCACTTCCTCTGTTGATCCTCAATTTGGTATACATCAATCACTCAACTTGAAGCACGTGAATCTTTTACCAATCTTTCAATCATACTGATAACCAAACAATCACTTACAAGTTTCCTTCTAAAACTAGGCACCATATTTTACTTTCAATTTCCAAGTTCAACTTACAATATTTCTTTCTACTTCAATACAGTACTGTTGCTTTAAACAAAACACAGATCTCCCAGCGCGTACTATACCAAGGACAGAATATACAGAGAATCTTGAGCACAGCTACATGCCCCCTCCCATCCGAGACTTCAGCGGAGATAAGAACTCACAGCATTCCTCAACACAGAAGGGAGAAACTCAAAAGCAATCGCGCAGCTGCTTAGACTGCCCCTCCCATTAGATTTTTATAAATTTTGTGTCTTTCACGCAGAAACAGAATGCAGCAGTTCTGAGACTTAATTAATTTCTACAAAACCTTCATCACACAAATCCAAACTGTTATTTTTCTTCCACGGAAACATGATTCTCCTTTAGAGCTAAATATCCTTCCTTCAGTTGTGCACAGTACTGGAGCGGTCGTTCAGTCTGTTCCACTGGGTCTACCTGCCCCCCACTGGGACAACCCAAAATTCAACACGGTACTCAGTGAAAGGGGGAGGGCGTCTCAGACTATCCCTCCGGATACCCCTGGACATATATATATATAAAGACCGCACTTTTCATCCCATGGGCACGCCCCCGGAAGAAGCCAAGGGCGAAACGCGCGTTGGGGCGACAGGGGAGCACGGAATCACCCGGAGTTATCTGGTATCGGACCTATTGCTTCTTTGGATCCATCGCTCTGTCTACAGCCACGAGGTAATATATACCTGAAATATCGGCGCTTATATAGGTGTTATCTACTTAGTATGCCTGATTAGGGCACTATTTAAATGCACATTATCCCATGAGCTGGACTAAATAGGTAACAACTGAGTGGCTCAGAGCTCTGAATAAGCTTTACAAATCTCACAAATCTCAGAAACTCCTCTTATGCTATATTGGGCTATATAATTGTACTATATGCTAGGGTGTGTTCCTGCCCCCCGGGTGTTTTTTGTATTTGTACCATACTTGTTGAAATTTTAATATTTGAAAATAAATATGATATTTTAAGGGTATTTCTTCATTTGGTTCTCTTCTTGTGGGCTCAGGGGTTAATGCGCACTGAGTTCCTTTTCTGTTGATTCATATATTCTGAAGTGCCAATTAGTATTTTGGGACATTACAGTTGAATAAATATATATATATATATTCCTGAGTTACATATCCTACCCAATCTTCGATCACCTCACCACACCTGATTCCAACAGTGATCAGGATTTTAGGATATTTTGACTAGAAAGAGAATTACATCACTGGTCAATCCAGGGTGTCCGTCCCTTATGAGGTACGGTTCGAGCACTGGGCCCCCAATGGAACTACACCTCTACACTATGTTCCAAATTATTATGCAAATTACATTTTTATCGGATTTTCATAAATGGGCGGTGCAAATGACAGTCAGTCTAATAAAAGTCATCACCCGTTAGATTATACATTGAATTTTATTGAATAAACTTCCCAATGATAACAGTATAGTCTCCAAAATGAATAAAAACTCAAAATGCACTGTTCCAAATTATTAGGCACAGTAGAATTTCTAAACATTTGATATGTTTTAAAGAACTGAAAATGCTTATTTGTGGAATTTGCAGCATTAGGAGGTCACATTCACTGAACAGAAAAGCTATTTAACGCCAAAACATCCTAACAGGCCAAGTTACATGTTAACATAGGACCCCTTCTTTGATATCACCTTCACAATTCTTGCATCCATTGAACTTGCAAGTTTTTGGAGAGTTTCTGCTTGTATTTCTTTGCATGAAGTCAGAATAGCCTCCCAGAGCTGCTGTTTTGATGTGAACTGCCTCCCACCCTCATAGATCTTTTGCTTTATGATACTCCAAAGGTTCTCTATAGGGTTGAGGTCAGGGGAAGATGGTGGCCACACCATGAGTTTATCTCTTTTTATGCCCATATCAGCCAATGACTCAGAGGTATTCTTTGTAGCATGAGATGGTGCATTGTCATGCATGAAGATGATTTTGCTCCTGAAGGCACGTTTCTGCTTTTTATAACATGGAGGAAAGTTGTTAGTCAGAAACTCTATATACTTTGCAGAGGTCATTTTCACACCTTCAGGAACCTTAAAAGGCCCCACCAGCTGTTTCTCCATGATTCCAGCCCAAAACATGACTCCTCCAACTCCATGCTGACGTCGCAGCCTTGTTGGGACACGGTGGCCATCCACTACTCCATCCATCTGGACCATCCAGGGTTGCTCAACACTTATCAGTAAATAAGACTGTTTGGAAATTAGTCTTCATGTATGTGTGGGCCCAATACAACCATTTCTGCTTGTGAACACTGTGGCCGAATAGTAGGTTTATGCACCACAGCAAGCCTTTGAAGGAGCCTACACCTTGAGGTTCGAGGGACTCCAGAGGCACCAGCAGCTTCAAATATCTATTTGCTGCTTTGTAATGGCTTTTTAGCAGCTGCTCTCTTAATCCGATGAACTTGCCTGGCAGAAATCTTCCTCATTATGCCTTTATCAGCACAAACAGATCTGTGCTCAGATACAGCCACAAATCTCTTAACAGTACGATGATCACGCTTAAGTTTTAGGGAAATTTCTAATGTTTTCATCCCTTCACCAAGGCATTGCCCTATTTGATGCTTTTCAGCAGCAGAGAGATCCTTTTTCTTTCCCATGTTACTTGAAAACTGTGACCTGCTTAATAATGTGGAACATCATTTTTAAGTAGTTTTCCTTTAATTAGAATCATCTGGAAAACCAGTTATTACATGTGTTTAAGATTGATTTCAGTGATCCAGTGAGCCCTGAGACACAATACCATCCACGAGTTTATTTGAAAAACAAAACAATTAAATCTTTATGACACTTAAATCCAATTTGCATAATAATTTGGAACACAGTGTATATGATTCAACCCAAAAATTATCCCACCATCAGGGACAACCCTCAGATCCTCTTTGCAGCAACAAACACAGGAAAACCACACCAAACGGTCAGTCTGAACAGTATAACTGCCAACTTACCGTGGCTGTCGTGGGGGACGATTAGTCCCAATATTCCAGTGCATGTGTCCTGTCCGAGGGTCCTTTGTCTTGTGGTCCTCCAGGGGGCAGAGGCATCCCTGTTTGGGGGCCCCATGTTCGGGCGGCAACCTGTTGAGGGAGGATCTTAAGTGACCCTTCACGTGACGGTGCTTTTTATTTAAACAAACCAGGGAATAAAGATATGGGCCTAATTTAATGCTAAGCCACCGTGACAAAGATGATTAAAGGTACCAAAGAAAATCGCAAATTAGATACATGTCATATTGGTGGTTAGTTTGTTATACATTTATTTTAGGCTGAGAAAAAGAGAAGGGGGTGTTTTTGTCCTTACTCTCCACAATCCCTATTTTCAGAGTCTCTTCCTGGCTGTGGAGGTTGGCACTCAAGCACAATACGCACAGTGGCACCCGCGCTCAACAATGATTCGCCCTTAAATTCCCTTTAACTCACCCTTTATTCATTACCCATACTATGGGGATAGATTTGTTGAGGGAGGATCTGAAGTGACCCTTCACGGTTGACTCAGTGATTTTCAAATTGATCCACAGAGCGTTGCCAGCAACTGAAAATGACCAGACAGAGATGTATGCCTCTGTTTGGGAGGATCAAGCAGATCTCTGACCCCCGTTTATTGTGTCGCACTTTTCATAATCTTAGTAAGTTATACTTCAACCAATCAACATAAGAACACACTCACAGTTCTTAACCTATAAGAATGCAGGAACAGCCTGTACGTCAAGGTCTCGTAGAACAAGACCCCTTCAGTCTCATGCTCTTGTTCAAACTAGAACAATCAAGGTCTCATAACAGCTATGAACTTTTACCTAGTAATGGAATTTATCTCAAAACAGAAACATGGAGTCGAAAAGCACAAAATGAAGCCTGCTTTAATATTTCTTAGTTTAACCCTTCACAGATTGAAAGGGAAAAAATTGAGGGTTCAATGACCTAGGGTCATATAGGTCTATCTATACCCCTGCTGGATTCATTGGTAGTTACAGATCAGCAATACATTTTTGGGTTGTTTCTTCCTTTGGTTTTTCACTTTCTTGTATTTTGTGGTCTATTTTGTTTTTTAATATTGATCAATAAAAAGTAATTTTTAGAGGTATTAATGGTTTGAGGTTACCATGTCACATTTGTAGAGCCCTTGAGATGCACTACAGCTGCAATCCCCCATAAGTGACATAATTTTACAAACTACACTCCCCAATGAATTTATCTAGGGTTGCACTGATCATATTTACACCACGTGCCTTACCGAAATTTATACCATTGGGCGGTGAAGAATTTTTTTTTATTTTTCTAAGGGCTAATAGAAAAAAATGGACCTCTCAGTTTGTTGTGCAATTTCTCCTGATTACGCCAATGTAACCAGGAACCATTTTTGAAGCACAGTGCAAAATTCAGAAGGGAAGGAGTGCCATATTAATGTGCAGATTTCACTGTTATGATTTGCAGGGTGCCATGACCCACTGGAAGAGCCCCTGAGGTGCCAGAAAGTGACCCTATTTTACAAACTACACTTCCCAATAAATTCATCTAAGGGTGCAGTAAGTATATTGATACAAAGAGTATGTCACAGAATTTTATACCATTGGGCAGTGAAGAAAAAATAATTAAATTTTTCCCACAAAAATGTAGTTTTAGCCCAAGATTTTACATTTTCACTCTCGGAAATGGGTAAAAATTTCACTAAAATTTGTCTTACAATTTCTGCTGAACCTGGAAATACCCATTATGTGGCTGTACAGTATTGCTCAGCCACACAGCGAGGCACCGAATGGAAGGAGCGCCATTTTCTTCCTAGAGTAATTTGCAGACTCCATATACAGAGCTCCTAAGTGCAAGAATAGTAGAATCCCACCTCAAGTGACCCCATTTCAAAAATTATACCCCTGGCAAACATGTGGATGCTCAATGTGGTTTAGGCACAATGTAGGGCTCAGAAAGGAGGGGGGCATTTGGATTTAGGAACGCAAAATTTGTCGGATTTCTTTTGGTGGGTGAGGAGCCATAGTGCTTTTCCAGAGCCTTTGTTCTACGAGTAACGTGGAAGCCCCTTATATTTCCATTGACATATGACGGATTTGAGTGAGGGCTTGCTTTTTTTGTGGATTGAGCTAAAGCTTTTATTGGGAACATTTTACATAACATTTGGGATCACATTTCTCAGGCCCTCTACGCTTTCCTCATGTTTTCCATTAACATCTCCTAATGACATGATTCAGATGAAACCCCCGGGAGAACTTTTCACTATAATGAAGAACTATTCACTATAATGAGGCAACAGAGTTATTCTGGACTCCGTCTGGCCTCTGTTCAGTGGTGTCCTTTTTAGAAGTGCACAAAACTGTGGCTGACAGCTCTTTTATGCATTTCTAAAAAAAATGGACACCATTGGATCATAGGCCAGACTGCATTTACAGTGACTCCATCTGCCTCATTAAAGGGAATCTTCCGCTGGGGTTCCGTCTGAATCATGTGTTTCAGAGATTTACATGGAAACCCTGGTGTAAGCTCTCAGCGCAGAACACAGGATAAATGTGAGCCGAGCCTTACTGCGATCTTTGGGAGACAAAATGAAAAAAATCAACAGCAGATGAAGAATTTTTTTAAATTATTTTTTACACCGCTTCTCATGTGGTATAACTGATTAAACAACTTTATTCTTTCGGTTGGTGTGATTACAGCGATATTAGATTTAAATCGATTTTTATCATAGTTTGACAAGTTTTTTTATGGTATTTACTGAAGGGGTTAACTAGTGTGACAAGTGTATTTATTAATGTAATATTTTTATTTTTTGTATTGTTTTTATATATTTTTTTCATTTAACTTTAACTTTTTGACTTTGTCCCTTCATGGGACTTTAAGGGTATGTTTCCATGGGGCGTATTGACAGCGCTTTGAGCGCAGCGGATACCCCGCTCCGGCCAAAGCACTGCCCCTTGTTTTTCATTGAACACATGCGGAATCATCCTATAGATAAATGACACAGTCTATCTTCGGTAGTTAACAAAAACTGACATAGTGAATACACATAATCAACACCTCAAATTTGCAACAACCAAAAAATCTGGCATAGATTATAAATAGACCTGGTCAAGCCAAATAGGACCACCCATTGTCTATTTGACAAGAGCTGGATAAATGACCTAAGTACCTGTGGTCATCTGTCTGCACCTAACTATATAAGATTGCTAAAGTGCCAATAATAGAGAAGAGCAGAAATGGTGGGCTTATTAATTTCTTACCCATGTGGGTGAGTGGTGTATCCAAGCCGTGCAGATCCGATGCCCCGACGCGCGTTTCGCGTTGCGGGCTTCTGCGGGGGGCAGTGTCCAGCTCTTGTCAAATAGACAACGGGTGGTTCTATCTGGCTTGACCAGGTTTATTTATAATCTATGCCAGATTTTTTGGTGTGTCTGATAGAGTGATGTTTCCATCTTGCCGTGTATACCATTTGTTTGTTCCTTTCCCCAACATTCACACTCGTCCGTGATTTTTTGTACTTAGGATTATTGGAACCCAATTTTTGTATCTCTGTGTGAGTCAATAAAACTGTTAGTTGATTATTTAAAAAAAAACGCCGTCTCACCATACTTATTGTCCTGAGTATAGAGCTCCATATTGTATGTAGGTTTATGTGTTATTTATTTTGCTGAGGCCGGATGCGGCCCTGCATGCATAGTGGAGATAGGATTTCATAAAATCCCCTCCACTATGCTGTAACATCTGGACGCTGCAGATTGGATGCTGCGGCTGTATGCAGCATCCAATCTGCAGCAAATCCTGAACGCTTCCTGACCGTGGAAACATAGCCTTACTTTTCTCACTATTTTTTACTTTGATTGCAGGTCTAAAGCATTGCAATGCACCAGCATTGCCATGCATTGTACCTGCACAGAATGCTTCTTAGACCATGCTTTGAGCATGGTCTAAGAAGTTTTACTTAACTTGGTGACCCGGGGGTCATTATGACAACCATGGCAATGATCGGGCCCCCACAATGATGTCGCGGGGGCATCAATCTGAAGGCAGAGGGAGCTCCCGTCCCTCTGCCTGCCTCCTCAATGTTGCAATCACTTCTGATTGCAACGGTTTAGGGTGTTAAACACTCAGGGGCGGTGCTGGCACCATCCCTGGCTGTTTGTTTTTCCCTCAAGCTTGGCACCACACTTTCTCAGACAGATAAGCCTTGGTTTCAATATTACTCTTCTTGAGAAAATTAGTACTGAAGACTGGGACTTAAAGAAGCACTCTCATCAAAGCTTCTATCTTTTTAATATATTGCATTCATCATATTATATAGCACTGTATACTTACAATCGCTCATTTTGCCCTTCTACCCAGATAATTCTTCTCTTTTCTTTGTTCTATGTAAAAACATCCCCTCTTTAACTCCTGACCCAACTGCTTGGCTCCTTTTCTCCACCAGGGACTTTTACAGTGACTCATGAGTCATTCAGGCAAAAGTGACCTTTTATTTCTGCATTGAACTTAGAAGGATTCAGCTATTCATTTTCTAATTACATAATGTCATAGACCTAATGGAAAAGAGAAAAATATACCGATTCAATTGATTGACACAATCTTGACTCACCATTTTTGGACATAGGGATATTCAAAAAGTGTTTATAATTGAAACATAAAATATGGTAATGATACTGACACAGTCCCAAGTGTAAGTAAAGGTCACATTCAGAATTTCAAAATCGTAACATGAGAAGCATAACTAATACCATACATAAATGCAAAAGTGAACAACATTATTGAAAAATACATAAAAACATACAAACAATACAGTACACGGAATCCATACAAGCTAACGAACCAGACAAAAGGAAATATTGGCAGGGTGGTTAGAGGCCCCAAGGAATGGCACAATGCAGATCGGCGTGCATGAAGAAATTATGAGTAGGGTTGAGCGAAACGGGTCGATCATTTTCAAAAGTCGCCGACTTTTGGCTAAGTCGGCGTCTCATGAAACCCGATCCGACCCCTGTGCTTGTCGGCCATGCGGTACGCGACTTTCGCGCCAAAGTCGCGTTTCAATGACGCGAAAAGCGCCATTTCTCAGCCAATGAAGGTGAACGCAGAGTGTGGGCAGCGTGATGACATAGATCCTGGTCCCCACCATCTTAGAGAAGGGCATTGCAGTGATTGGCTTGCTGTCTGCGGCGTCACAGGGGCTATAAAGGGGCGTTCCCGCCGACCGCCATCTTACTGCTGCTGATCTGAGCTTAGGGACAGGTTGCTGCCGCTTCATCAGAAGCAGGGAGAGCGTTAGGCAGGGTCCACTAACCACCAAACCGCTTGTGCTGCAGCGATTTCCACTGTCCAACACCACCTTCGGTGTGCAGGAACAGTGGAAGCTATTTTTTTTTTTTTTTCCCCTCAGCGCTGTAGCTCATTGGGCTGCCCTAGAAGGCTCCGTGATAGCTGTATTGCTGTGTGTACGCCACTGTGGAAACCAACTGCTTTTTTCAAAGCACATATCCTCTTGTTCCTTCCTTTCTGCACAGCTATCTTTTTTGTTTGTCCACACTTTTTATTTAATTTGTGCATCAGTCCACTCCTATTGCTGCCTGCCATACCTGGCTTACATTACTGCAGGGAGATAGTAATTGTAGGACAGTTTTTTTTTTTTTTTTTGTTTTTTTTTTGTGGGAGATTAAGATTGGCATTTCTGCTACAGTGCCATCCCTGTGTGTGCCATCTCTCACTGAGTGGGCCATAGAAAGCCTATTTATTTTTTCCGTGATTTGTGTTCTAAAATCTACCTCAACACAGAAACACTACATCAATCAGTGGGAGAAAAATATTGGCCTCAGTCAGGGCTTGTGTGCCACTGCTGTGTGTGCGCTATCTCTCATTCAGTGGGCTATAGCAAGCCTATATTTTTTTTTTTTTTTTTTTTTTAATATTATTTGGTTTCAAAAGTCTCCCTGAAAAAAAAAAAAAACCTAAAAAAACAGTGGGAGAGTAATATTGCCCTTTCAGCTTGTGTGCCAGTCTTGACTCCTGGGTGTGCCACCTCTCTCCCTCTCATTCAGTGGGCCATAGAAAGCCTATTTATTTTTTTTTTTAAATATTATTGGGTTTCTAAAGTCTCCCTGAAAAAACAAAAAATACATAAAAAAACAGTGGGAGAGTAATATTGCCCTTTCAGCTTGTGTGCCAGTCTTGACTCCTGGGTGTGCCACCTCTCTCCCTTTCATTCAGTGGGCCATAGAAAGCCTATTTATTTTTTCCGTGATTTGTGTTCTAAATTCTACCTCAACACAAAAACACTACATCAATCAGTGGGAGAAAAATATTGGCCTCAGTAAGGGCTTGTGTGCCACTGCTGTGTGTGCTATCTCTCATTCAGTGGGCTATAGCAAGCCTATTTTTTTTTTTTTTTTTTTTTTTTTAATATTATTTGGTTTCTAAAGTCTCCCTGAAAAAAAAAAAAAACCTAAAAAAACAGTGGGAGAGTAATATTGCCCTTTCAGC